>NC_059336.1:43068165-43686415 GCF_018350155.1 Leopardus geoffroyi | reverse complement strand
GAAAGATTGGCAAAGTGAAGGTAGGTGATCGGTATGTGGAGACTTGTATTATTGGCTCTACTTTTGTGAAAATTTGAAATTATCCATTAAAAATGCAGAAGGGAGATAATGGTATAAACTAGGGGTTGGTAAGGCAAAAATACTATTTGATAAATAAAATCTCTGATGAACATTGAATTCTTATTTGCCAAAATCCGTGTTCAAGCAAACTTTAGGGGGAATCTTGGCTCTTCTGATACCTAAGTCAGTGCAGTCAGCAGCTGGTGTCCCTGATGCAGCCAGCTCTGGAGTGGAAGCCCCTGGAGGAGGTAATAGGGCTAGGGTGGGATGAGGAGAAAGAGAAATACCATGTACTGGAACAGACAGGGCAGAGATCTCTCTCTGACTTGTTTACTCACGTATCCCAAGCACTACAAGAGTACCTGGTACACAGCAAACACACAATAGCTATTTGTTGAATGAGTAATCTAATATGCCAGGATGGAGTAAATTATCTTACACACTGGAAATCCAGGAAAAATGCTCATGATTCCAAAAATTCTTTACTGAAGAGTAAACTGGTTTTAGCTTTAATGGCGGGTGAGACACAAAGAGTTAATTAAGCAGCGATAAATCTAGGCAACATCTCCAAGCCAATCCAACTTGAGCTTAATTTTTAGAAATCGTTTTGACCAGTAGTTTTAAATCATGACACAGCTTACAGAACAATAAAAATCTTGAAACGTACTTGGACCAGAATATATACAATGACCACTTGGGGGAAGAAAAGAGAAAACTACTCACTGCCACAGACTTAACAGCTTTGATAAGCTTTTTACTTTCCAAATTCTTTAGAATTTTGTTAATTTCTGTTAATGGCAAGTTACTTTTGTATCGGATATCTCTGCTCCATATTCCTATAAGAAAATAAAGTAAAATGAATTCAACACCATAGGATGTGTGTTTACAGTCCTACTGCTGTATCTCATGCCAAAACTATAACAAAGTATGTATATATATGTATATATCCCTAGAGCACAGCTATAGAGAAAACAGTGACTTAGAGGTAAGAATCTCAGATAACATAACATATAAAATGTTAAGTTATGTGCTCTATCTTCTAACCAGAAATTTCTTGGAATCCTAGCATGGCACCTTTCTAAAAACACTGAAAAAGATATTTTTTAATGGAAGGAAAGAATGGTACTGAATTGACTTACATCGTCTCTTCCATCCTCTTTTGCATCCCAACTTCTGTTTCCTATTATTTTTACTTTAGATTTGTATTTTTTTTTTTAATTTATTATTTTTTGAGAGAGAGCTCAAGTCAGGAGGGGGTGAGAGGGAGGAAGAGAGAGGATGCCAAGCAGGCTCTGCGCTGTCTGCACAGAGCCCAACTTGCGGCTTGATCCCATGACCTAGGGATCATGACCTGAGCCAAAATCAAGAGTCAGATGCTTAACTGAGCCACCCAAGCGCCCCTACTTTAGATTGTATTTAGATTGTAACTTAAGTTTGGGCCAAGGTCAGTTGCCACTGTCAGCGTAGAGCAAAAAATACTTTATATTAAGTAAGCATCTGTGTGCATGTATACCCATTACGTATACACGAAAACTGTATTTAAGAGATGAAAAATGGAAGACTGGGGTTCTCACAGCCACCAAAAGCCCTGTGCAGGAGGCTATGGTTTCTCTCTGTTTTAAATGCTTATTTATTTAGTTTTGAGAAAGAAAGAGAGAGAAGGAGGGGCAGAGAGAGGGGGAGACAGAGAATCCCAGGCAGGTTCTGCACTGTCAGCCCAGAGCCTGACATGGGGCTCGAAACCACAAACCGTGAGATCATGACCTGAGCCTAAGTTGGACACTTAACCAACTCAGCTACCCTGCCGCCCTGGTTACTCTTTTAAAAAAGGCTTGTATATGGAATTTTGTATAAAACATGTTACCCTATTTTCTTCCCAGCACAGAGGCATAATGAGATAGGAAGAAGTTTTTAAGATAGAGAATGCTTTTTTCATGAATCTATTTTTAAAATATTAATTTAACTTCTAATAAATATAAGAATGATATGATTTCAAATTATATCATGGTTGATACATTGTTGAAACTAGTATCAGTGACTCAAATCCTAAATTGTGATAACAGCAGTTTAGATAGAATTCTGTTAGTGGGATAGAGAGATATCTAATAGTTGCTGAGGGACCTCAGTCAGGCACTGCCGCACTGCACTAGACATCCCTCTGCTTTCTCCAAAAACCAGAGAGATGTTATTATCCATAATTTACAGATAAGAGGAAAAGGAAGAAACAAAGGCCTCCAAAGTTTAGAAAGAATTAAAAAACAAAACAAAACAACAACTCCTTAAGTTTTAAGGATCATAATTTAGAAGTTCCTTTCCATCCCTGCCCATAGCCATCTAGCTCCTACCCTCCCTGGAGGCAGCAATGGCATCACTTCTGGGTGTCCCTCAAGCATACGCACGTTACACGTTTATGTCATATCTCCTCTTCTTTTAACATACATGGCAGCATTCTCTACACATAGATCTATAGCTTGGGAAGCCAGATCTCATTCCCTATTTCTGGACCTACAGACAAAGACCAGGAAGTTTTTTCCTGCTTCTTCCTTCACATGCTTACCTTTATTTCCTGCATCCTCTATGATTTGATATACCAGTTTTTCTTGGTTATCTGATCCTTTCATTTTACTGCAGGGGAATAAAGTAGAATTAAAAAGGCAAAGAGATACAGGATAATCTAAGAATCTACATAACTACTTGAATTAGTGAACAAGGTCATCACATTGACTTATTTACCAAAAGAAGGGCTTACCTTAAAAAGAATGAGACAGGGCTGTATGTACCAGAATGAAAAGATGTCCAAGATATAGTAAGTGAAAAAAACAAGTTGCAAAACAGTATGGATAGCATGATCCCATTTTTGTTAAAAAAAAAAAGAAAAAAAAAGAAAAAAAGAGATTATATATATAGTATATAAATATATAATCATCTCTATATATTTATATATATACCTAGAAGAAAGGACATATACCAAATTATTAAGAGCAGTCATCTCTGAAAAATGGAACTCATGACAAGAGGCCGGAATGGTATGCAGGACAGATTACATTATGCAATTCTCTATTGACTTTTTTCCCCAAAACCATAGATTATGTTCGTAATAATTAAAGTTTCTAAAAATAAAAAATTGGGTGCTTACCCAGCATTCTGAGAATCCTTTATTCTATACAGAAGGCCTGTATTGCTCCTTAAGAGATCCAATTGACCCTAAAGTTTTTTTAAACAGAAAATAATAATGAATTATTTTGGAGCTATTTTCAATCAATCACAAATGTTAATGTATTCTTTAAAAGTTTACACAAACCAAAACATCCTGCCTTGCAGTTATTTGTTAGTTCCTCACTCAAGACTTCGGTCTTTGTCTACATATCACATGTAATATATTTTCAAAAACTTAGCCCTTTATGTTACCATTTTCCAAATTATATGCTGGTGTCCTGGCTTGGTTATATGACCAATGCATAAATAATTTTGGGGGCGCCTGGGTGGCGCAGTCGGTTAAGCGTCCGACTTCAGCCAGGTCACGATCTCGCGGTCCGTGAGTTCGAGCCCCGCGTCAGGCGCTGGGCTGATGGCTCAGAGCCTGGAGCCTGTTTCCAATTCTGTGTCTCCCTCTCTCTCTGCCCCTCCCCCGTTCATGCTCTGTCTCTCTCTGTCCCAAAAATAAATAAACGTTGAAAAAAAAAAAAAATTAAAAAAAAAATAATTTTGAAGAAGCAGCTTTAGAATAATAAATAAAAATCCATAGTCAAATTCGAATAAATTCAATCAGTATATGTAATGTAAAGATAAATAATTTATATAAACAAGAAGTTCAAATAAAGGCTAACATGCATAAATCTATAACATGATGATTAACTAAACCTGACATAATAGTGACATTTAGTGATTTGTGTGATTTCTGTTGTATTACATGAAAATTAGAAAGGTCAACCAATGAATAAAAGATGCAATAGTTTTGGTTTTATATAACAAATCAAAAGTAAAGTAAAGCATGTCTGGCGTGCTTTTGAAATTCCTTGGGTGTGAACTCTGGAGCACTCAGGTGGCCATATTATGGGATTTCTGGCAGTTTGGGGAATCCATGGCTGGGAGAGGCCCCACTGCCGTGCGTTGAGGCTGGGATGACACATGACTTAGAAACAGGCTTACATACGGATGAACAGCAATAACCTCCCTCCCCGAACCCCACTAAGTAGGAAAATCGAACCACAAAGTTCCATTTGGAGGTCATTTAATTCAGCCCATGAACATTTCCTGAAAACCCATACTGTGATCCATGTTTGGTGGGGGACAAACATGAATTCTAAAAGAGAATCACACAGCTAACATCAATGCTATCTTGTCGGCATCAACACAGAGGTAAGTTAAGGGTGGAATGGGCACTCAGAGAAGCAGCTTTGGCCCAACCTGGGGGGGATTTCAGGGAAGCTTTCTGGGAGACAATAGCAGAGCTGAATCTTGAAGGAGAATGTGGAGTTACTCTGTGAAGAAAGGGAAGAAGGGCCTTCTAACCAGTGAAGACAAAGGACCTGAGGCATGATGTGGCAGGGAACCAAAGACAATCTGTTCCCCTGAACCCTAACTTTTGAGGCAGAGTGGTTGAGGAAGGTAGGGGCTCGGTGTGGTAAACCCAAGAGTGTGGACTTGAATCTGTAGTGTTGAGAGGATTCTGGGTCACGAATGACTTGGTCAGATCTGTATTATGATCAAGGGGTGCCTGAGTGGCTCAGTCAGTTAGGCATCCAACTCTTGTTCTCAGGGTCTTGATCTCAGGGTCGTGAGTTCAAGCCCCGCATTGGGCTCTGTGCTGGGTGTGAAGCCTACTTAAAAAAAAAAAAAAAAAAAAAAATCAGGCTGGCTGCACTGAGGCAGATGGAAAGCCAGTTAGAATATACTGTGATAGTCCAGGAAAAAGCCAAGAGCCTGAACACATGCAGAGGTAGCAGGAATGGAAAGGAGGGAACAAATCTGAGAGCTGTTTATGAGCTAAAAGCAGCAACCCTTTGTGATTTACTAATAATTAAAAGTCATCATAGCTCCACCACTGCTTACAACCTGTAGACCACAGGCCTGGCAGTAGATGGGGCTGCAGAGATGGCGAAAGAGAGGGAGGTACTGAGGAGGATTTTCAGACAGAAGGCAAAGGGCTCAAAGGGTAGTCAGAGGACAAAAACAGTTTCAGTTGCCACAACCTCCAGCATCCCTTCCACTATCCCTCCTGGAGCTGAGTCCTTCACCGTGGTGAACTGATTAGAAATCACCAACAGTACTAAAACAGGGCGAGCACTCCGGCCCACTGCTTATTTTTATAAATAAGGTTTTACCGGAATGCAGCCATGCTCATGTGCTTATGAATGGTTCATGGCTACTTTCCTGCAGAGTTGAGTAGTTATGACAGAAACCTTATGGCCTGCAAAGCCTACGACGCATACTATCTGGCACGTTACAGAAAGTTTTCCAGCCATTGAGCTAGAAGGTCGAAGGGAGTAGTTTAACAGAACGTTCACCTATCCTCAAACTTCCATGAGTCCTTAGTGTAGAAATCTTTTACTCAATTTCTACTACAACCAAAATGAAATGCTTTCAAGACATGGGAGTTCTGATGATGGAGAAATGAAAGGAGAAATAGGCAGATTTAGAGGATGGGGTGCCACAAGGTGGGGTGTTTTGGGACAGTGTAGGAGAATGATATTAGGGCCCCAGGAGAAGAGAAGAGAGAAGAGCAGGTAGAAGGGCTTCAATGAAAAACCCCACTGCAGTGTGACTAGACTCATTCCTGCCTCCTGAAATGCTCAGAGTGAGGAGTGAGATTGTGGAGAATGAAACCCTAAGGAACCAACTCTGTGATAACCTGCAGAAAAACCAGATGGGGCACATTTCATAGGCAATGGCCCAACACCAACAGCAGGAAGCAAACAGAAGGTGAGAGCAGACTAGGCCTATGTGCCCCGTGTCTCACGATGACAATTAGGTTAACAAATACAACAGTTAAAACAATACATTTATTTCATTCTTCTTGTAAAATGATGTGTAATTATTTCTTCTTTCCTCAGTTCGGGCAGTCTGAGCTGTTTCCTGGTTTGGAGTCTTAACCTAACACACTTGAGAATGGTTTCACATCTACGTAACAGGAAGTAATGACAGTCCATAGCACATAAATAATTACATCAACTAGTTGAATTTGCCTTACCATGGACAGCAGTCTATTGATGGCCACTGCCCGCTGCTGGGCTTCTATATGAGGCATTTCATTCTGAATTACTTGGTCTGTGATTCCATGAGGGAACTGGTGACATAATTCTATAATCCTAGGAACAAAGGCAATAATGATTTTATTCATGTTCTGACCCATTTCAAGAGGCAATGAGGGAAAAATACAAGCAGAATGGTCTGAAATTGTGCCTTTTTTCACATTTGGCAGATGATCTAGGTTTCTATGATGGTTGTGAATTAAAGCATGTTAGAAATTGAGCAAGATAAAGTACATGTTTACATACTACTATTTAAGGGAGTGTTTCTTTTCCTCACTAATATGAACTTTAAATTAGAAAAGTCAAATGAAAACAAACACAAAATATATTAAAGCTGGGGCTTCAATTTTCTCAGAACAACTATGACAAAGTTAATATGCAGTGCATTGGGCAGTCATAGTCTGCAAGGAGGCAAATCAGACACGTCTGGTGGGAAGACAAATTTTGTTATGCCAATTAACCACAACTGGGTCTGCTTTGGGAATTATCTATACCAAACAAAAATCAACCAAACTATCCACCTTGTTATAGGATCATCGTACATGTTTTCATAAGTTTGAGAAAGTCAAGGTCTTTAAAACTATGTGGTAACCTAAAAATATAAAATTAGGAGAGGCTTTAGGTGACCTAAACTCTCAAAAAAAATTTTTTTTGTTTGTTTTATATTTGAGAGAGAGCGTGAGCAGGGGAGGGGCAGAGAGAGAGGGAGACACAGAATTTGAAGCAGGCTCCAGGCTCTGAGCTGTCAGCTCGGAGCCCCACATGGGGCTGGAACCCATGAGCGGTGAGGTCATGACCTGAGCTGAAGTCGGAGGTTCAACCGACTGAGCCACCCAGGCGCCCCCCACCGACTTTTTTAAAGTTTTTTTTTTTTTTTTTAATGTTTTACCTTATATTTGAGAGAGAGAGAGAGAGAGAGCGTCAGCAGGGGAGGGGCTGAGAGAGAGGGAGACACAAAATCTGAAGCAGGCTCCAGGCTCTGAGCTGTCAGCACAGAGCCCGACGCGGGGCTCGAACCCACGAGCCGTGATATGTAACCTAAAACCTTAAATACTGCACGGAAACCATTTGGCTTAGTGTTGCTTCAAAAATCCAAACTGCATCCTAATTTCGCCCAAACATTCTGTCGTGGGAGTTCCCTTAGCGACAAGAGCGATCCTGGATCAGAGTACAGTACGTATCTACAAGTACTACGGGAAAAACGCCAAGTCCTCTCTGGGCATCGGTTACCTTAATGTAGGAAGAAAACACATCATCACAACTTTCCGAACAGCACCGGCGCAAGATCGGATACGTAAAGTTGCAAACTGTCAAGCTCGCCCGGAACTTCTTAAGAAGTCTGCGGTCCAGGGATGGGAGGGAGGCTCCAAACCCCACGAATCCCCTTCCTGTGCGCGCAGGTATCTGCCGACGGTGCCCGTGGAAGGGGTCCGCCTGCCCAAATGACCAGCCGCCTGAGGAGGGGCTCCAGAGGGGGGAAGGAGCCTCACTCACTGGTTTACCTGTTTTCTATTTCCACGGGATCCGCGTCGGGCGGCTGTACCTTCACCTTCACCTCAGCCATCACTGCCCAGTTCCCGTCCCTCGTGGGAAGAGATGTTCGGAGTCGCTGGTTACCCAGCTGGGGAGCGAGGAAACCGGGGAAAGAAAGCACCAAGTTTGGCAGGGGCCTTCTTCCTCATGTCGCAGCCGGTCCTTACTTGTTCTGTCGGCCTGAGGTGGCCGAGCCACGCCTGATCCGCTACGTCTTATTCTTGTTTTTCAGAAGGTCAATGCCTGTCGGACCAACGAGTCTGGTTCCCTCACTCTGTGTTGGGATGTCACCTCTGAGCATTTTCCAACTTCTGTGAAGCCATATTCTCAGAGACCTGCAGTGAAGCCTTTAGGAAAGGCGCGCGAGGCCGGTACCAGTCCCCCGGCCAAGCGGCAGAGGCGGGGTTGGTTGCTAGGAAGTCGGTGTCCTCCAATCACCTGCCCGGCTCTCAGTGGGAGGGGCGCGGCTCGCGGCGTCTGTGGAAACCCAGGAGGCAGCAGAGGAGACGGCGAGAGGTGGTGAGAGGTGGGCTGCCTGACTGGGGACAGTGGCGGTACCTCGGTGATCCCAGTCCGGGTTCTGGTGGTCGAAGGAAGAGAGGGAGCAGGAGGAGAAGGGCCTCCCTCACTCCAGCCGAAAGGAAGCGGGCGTCCCTATCTGCCCCTGATGGACAGGGACTGGGACCGGACGGGGTTCCGGATCCGGGAGGCGAGGGGGCGGTCTTGATGGAAGGATTTGATGGGTGAGGGGTGCTGTTGACCCTACACTGCTGTTTGGGCCTAGCATGGTGGTCTACTTCTTGATCCTCTTCGCTTGGGGCCCACAGGCCGCCCCAGCCTCCCAAGGGGTAGCTCCTACTTGCTGCGCGTATTATTCCTTCCCCTATATGCATAAATATACATATTTATAATATAATATATTTAAATATATATTTATAATATGATATATTTAAATATATATTTATAATATAATATATTTTTTTATATATGACTAAATTTTCAACTTTTTAAATTTTAATTGCCTCTTACTTAAGTGGAAAAATGAGAAACAGCACCTTCTTCTTCCCTCCTTCTCCCTCCCCCCTGCCCCAGTCCAGCCACCCTTCTGTAGAGGATATTACTCTAAAATCGGCATCTGCAATTTACATTTGTAGCCTTTGACCTGGAACTATCCAACCAGGCATTAATTTCACTTCTTAAATTTATTTATCCAAGTTTTGGGAATATAGTCTGTGACAAAATTCAAGCCACAAGCTGTTCAGGGCAGCATTATGTACAATTACCAACCAAAGCTAAAAAGAAACTAGTAATAGCCTAAATTCCCAACCACACAATGATAAGATTATATAAGTATATGGAAAACTGTAAATAATAGAGAGTGCAAGAAGTATACTGTAAAAATGTAATGAACACATAGATTATAACTGAGGGAGACTATATATCCATAATCACTGAAATTTAAGGGGTGCCTGGGTGGCTCAGTCTTGAATGTCCCAAAGGTCATGATCCACTCGGGTCATGATCCCAGGGTCATGGGATGAAGCCCAGCACTGGGTTCTGTGCTGAGCGTGGAACCTGCTTAAGATTCTCTCTCTCTCTCTCTCTCTCTCTCTCTCTCTCTCTCTCTCTCTCTCTCTTTCTCTCTCTCTCCCTCTCTCCCTTTCCCCTCCATCTCTCCCTTTCTCAAAAAAAAAAAAAAAGTCATTGAAATTTGAAAAGGTGACACAGAGATGTAAATGGTTGTTGTATTAAGGTGAGGGTTGTTTTTCCCCTGTATATCCTTTATGTATTAAGAATCCTACTCCCTCCCACAGAAAAAGATCAGTAAGGCCTCCATACTTATACTTAACTGTTTATACAGTAGATAGAGTGGGAGATTTTTTTTGTTTATTTATTTATTTTGAGAGAGAGACAGAGACAGAGAGAAAGAGAATGTGAGCAGGAGAGAGGCAGAGAGGGAGAGAGAGAATCACAATCAGGCTCTATGCTAACAGCTTGGGTCTTGATCTCACTGATGGTGAGATCATACCTGAGCCAAAATCAAGAGTCAGACCCTTAACCAACTGAGCCACCCAGGTGCCCCTAGAGTGGGAGACTTTTTGTTCGTTGCTCACTGTTTGTATCTGTTCCAGCTTCCTTTCAGCTGAGGCATGATACTCTGCCATCCTTCTAAAATTTCTTTGCAGCTTTCAAATGCAAGAACCACTTGGCCACAACAGTAGGGCCTTGAATGTGGAGCTTTCCCAAGGGAGTTGGCTCTAAATTAACATTTCATGCCATGTACAGAGTTACTCTGCTCCTCTTGTGTGATGAGTTGCCCTGAATCCAGGAGAGGTGGCACATTAATAAGAGGCAGGAAAGGGTGATAGTGATCTAGAGGGGCCTCAGATCAGATCATGAGTAATGGTCTCTGTTCTGATGTACCGTAGTCTCCCCTTATCTGCAGTTTTGCTTTTCATGGTTTCTCTTACGTGCAGTCAACTGGGGCGTGGACGCAGATGATCCTTTTCTGATGTTAGAAGGTCAGTAGTAGCCTAACGCTACATCACTGTGCCTCAGTCACTCACCTTACCTCATCTCATCATGTAGGCATTTTATCATCTCACATCGTCACAAGAAAGGTGAGTACAGTACAATAAGATATTTTGAGAGAGACTACATTCACATAACCTATTACAGTATGTTGTTGTAATTGCTCTATTTTATTACTGTTGTAGTTAATCTCTTACTGTGGCTAATTTATAAATTAAACTTTATCATAGGTATGTATAAATAGGGAAAACCAGTATATACAGGGTTTGGCACTATTCATGGTTTCAGGCATCCACTGGGGGTCTTTTTTTTTTTTTTAATTTTTTTTTCAACGTTTATTTATTTTTGGGACAGAGAGAGACAGAGCATGAACGGGGGAGGGGCAGAGAGAGAGGGAGACACAGAATCGGAAACAGGCTCCAGGCTCTGAGCCATCAACCCAGAGCCTGACGCGGGGCTCGAACTCACGGACCGCGAGATCGTGACCTGGCTGAAGTTGGATGCTTAACCGATTGCGCCACCCAGGCGCCCCACACTGGGGGTCTTGAACATTTCCCCCATGGATAAGGGAGGGACTACTGTATTCGTTTAATTTGTTCGTGTACAATAATTCTATTCCTATATCCCATTTGTTCGTGCTCTTTTCCCAGAAGTGAGGTAAGTATTTAGATAGTTAAAATTCCACACGAGACTTCAACAGAAAAAATGCATCTGAAGCAATAATTGTTTGAGTTAAAAACGAAATAATATTTTTAGGTGGTATTCTCTTTAGTTTTTAGTAGTTTTGCTGTATTTAAACAAGTGCTTCTCTTTGACTTTTGTATTCAAATGTAGGTGCCTATTGGAATTTATATTCATCCACCTTTTTTTAATGTAAGGAGGGAAAATGACTGCTGGTTCAGTGTGTGTCCCTCAGATCATACCACTGCGAGTGCCTCCACCTGGAAAAGCCAACCATGAAATTGATAACAATACACTTTTAGAAATGAAATCAGGTAAGAATCACATGTACTTGAAATTACGTAAAATAACATTGCCACATTTCTTATGTTCATCTCGTTGATTTCTCACTTTGCATGCCTTCTACAATTAGGACCTTGGGGATTTTGTACAAGTCCCAAAATTTGCAATAGCGTTGTACTTGGTGGTTTATGGAGTCGTATATATTTAAATTAAAATGGTTAGCTTTGAGGCATCTGGGTGGCTCAGTCGGTTGAGCGTCTGATTCTTGATTTCAGCTCAGGTCATGATCTCATGGTTATTGGGGTCAAGCCCCACATCAGGCTCTGTGCTGGCAGTGTGGAGCCTGCTTGGGATTCTCTGTCTCTCCTCTCTCTCTCTGCCCCTCCCCCTACTTGCACGTGCGTGCACTCTCTCTTTCAAAATAAAGAAAGAAACAAACATTTAAAAATAAATAAGTAAAATGTTAGCTTTGACCAACCTTTCATTTGTGTCAGTACACAGTTGTAGCAATATCTTGACTCACATTAGCCTAAGTGACTTCCTTAGGATTCTTATTATTTTGCTGGGATAATAAATTTGACCTGCTAACACAGGTTTTGCAGTCAGGCATATTGGAGATTAAATCCTGACTTTGACAGCTTCTAGTGATATATTACTGAGCCTTTCTGAGTCTGAGTCTGCGTTTTTTCATTGTTAGACAGTGAGAATATTATCTGCCATTAGACCCTGTGTCAGGGTCTGGCACATTAATAATGCCCAAATAAATCTTAACATTATTACAGAAAGAAAGCAGTGAATAAATTTCCTGGTAATGACAGGAATGTATATACATGTACTCGTATATATATCTACATATATATGTACACGTGTATGTGTGTGTGTGTGTGTGTGTATATATATATATATATAAAATTAACATAAGGAGAAATTAAACCTTTGTTTTTAATTTGAGAGAGAAAGAGCACATGAGTGGGGGAGAAGGGCAGAGGGAGAGAGAGAGAATCTTAAGCAGGTACCATGCTCAGCACAGAGCCCAACATGGGGTTTGATCCCGCAACCCTAGGATCATGACTCGAGCCAAAATCAAAAGTCAGATGCTCAACCAACTGAGACACCAGGTACCCCTTTATTTTATTTTTTTTAAGGTAATGTCTGTGCCCAATGTGGGGCTTGAACTCACTACCCTGAGATCAAGAGTAACATACTGGGGCTCCTTGGGATTCTCTCTCTCCCTCTCTCTTTCTGCCACGCCCTCACTCATGACTACGTGCTCTCATTCTCTCTCAAAATAAACATCAAAAAAAAAAAAAAAAAAACCAACCAACCAAACAAACAAACAAACAAACAAAAAAAGAGATCCATGTTCTTACCCAGCCGGGTGCCCTGGGAAAGTTTTATAGATAAAATATATGAGCAAATACTTGCTTTAAAAGATTTTGAAGTTCCAATTATATATTTCTTTTTTTTTTTTTTTAATTTTTTTTTTTCAACGTTTATTTATTTTTGGGACAGAGAGAGACAGAGCATGAACGGGGAAGGGTCAGAGAGAGAGAGAGGGAGACACAGAATCGGAAACAGGCTCCAGGCTCTGAGCCATCATGAGCCATCAGCCCAGAGCCTGACGCGGGGCTTGAACTCACGGACCGCGAGATCGTGACCTGGCTGAAGTCGGACGCCCAACCGACTGCGCCACCCAGGCGCCCCCCAATTATATATTTCAATAAATAATGTGTAAAAACTATTTATCTATATTTTATGGTGACTCCTGTACTTCCTAGACAAATTCCAACTAAGAATACTTTATAATATACTACATCTCCCTTTATCTTTTTTAAATGTTTATTTATTTATTTATTTTAAAATTTTAATGTTTATTTATCTGTGAGAGACAGAGATAGAGCATGAATGGGAGAGGGGCAGACAGAGAGAGAGAGACAAGAATCCGAAGCAGGCTCCAGGCTCTGAGTTGTCAGCACAGAGCCTGACGTGGGGCTCAAACTCATGAACCATGAGAACATGACCTGAGCTGAAGTCAGACGCTTAACCAACTGAGCCACCCAGGCACCCCTTTAATGTTTCTTTTTGAGAGAAAGAGAAACAGACAGAGAGTGTGTGCACACGCAAGAGAGGGCAGGGGTGGGGCAGAGAGGGAGACACAGAATCCAAAGGAGGCTCCAGGCTCTGAGCTGTCAGTGGAGAGCGCGATGTGGGACTCAAACTCATGAACTGGGAGATCATGGCCTGCAGAAGCCAGATGCTTAACTGACTGAGCCACCCAGGCGCCCCTACATCTTAAAAGCTAGTATTATTTTTTAAAATTCTCTTTATCTTAAAAGCTAGTATTATTGTTTAAAATTCTCAAGCTAAAATGCAGGGTTTTTTTAAGTTTATTTATTTTGAGAGACAGAGCGAGAGGGGGTGGGGGAGGTGCAGAGAGACAGGGAGAGAATCCCAAGCAGGCTCCGTGCTATCAGTGCAGAGCCCAGTGAAGGGCTAGATCTCACAAGCCATGAGGTCATGACCTGAGCCAAGAATCTGACACTTGAGGTGGAGAGTCCACCTGAGCCACCTAAGTGCCCCCAAAATACAAATTTTAAAAAATGTGCCCATAGCACTTGGGATGATTATTAACAAATGATGATATGAATGATAGAGGATTCAAATTCCCTAATATTTAAAATGTTCAATAAATAAAGAGGTTGTACAATTTAATAACAAAAAGAATAATAACCCAATAGAAAAGTGGGCAAAAGATAGGAAAGGACATTTTATAGGAAAGGAAACATAGGTGTCTTTTAAACATACGGGAATATGCTTCCGCCCATCCCTTTGCCTACTTGCTAAGCAGACCTTATCCCCTGCTTTATTTACTCCATTGGATTTAGCCACCCCTTGATATCACATATATACTTGTTTGTTTACTGTTTGTGTGTCTTTTATAAACTAGAGGCTCTGTGAGAGCAGGGACTTTGGTCACTAGTTATCATCCATCACCACACAGTTACAATTTTTTTTTCTTGTGATGAGAACGTTTGAGATCACCTCTCTTAGCAACCATTTTTGATCTTTTGAACTTTGAATTCTGTAAATTTATTACCTTTAAAATTCTTCCAAGAAGTATAGGAATCATTTACCAAGTCCAAATAAAATATAATACCAGGATTTCTGAAGCAATGCTCAAAAATAAAAACTTAGCTTCTGCTTTCAACATGGGTGTTGTGGTCTTAAAACTGAGCCCCACTCTATTTATATCGATGCCTTATTGGAGTGGCACAATAGCAAAGAGGTTCAAGAGCATGGGCTATGGATCCAGTGTAGCCAAAGTGAAACCACAACTCTGCTGTTATTGAATGACTTTCTTACCCTCCCTGGGACTCAGTTTCCTCATCTATAAAGTGGGTATAAAGTGGGACCTGTCATATAGGGTTGTACACACGCAATGAGCTAATTCATATAAAGCACACTGCCTGGCACAGAGAAAGAATTCAATTATTGTTAGTTATTGTTACACATTCTTATAATATATTAAAAAATCTCATTAATTAACTGACCCATGGGCATTATTCAGAGACTTTGCTACTTTAGTGTTAATTACAGTTACCCTGTTTTGGGTTTTTCAGACACCCCAGATGTCAACATATATTATACGCTGGATGGCAGCAAACCTGAATTTCTGAAGAGAATCGGTTATCGTGAAAACAATACATTTAAGTATACGAAGCCTATTACTCTGCCTGATGGAAAAATACAAGTTAAAGCTATTGCAGTCTCTAAGTAAGTTAAGAGCATGGTGATTAAAATAACTGGTCAGATAATGACATTATTTTTTAATTTTATTTCTTCCTTTAAGAATAAGTGTTGTATTAGAAGGTCACTAAAGGGAAAGTAACTTTAATTTCAACATATATCTATAACTTTTGTGTTTTGTTTGTCTTTTACTGAGGTATACTGTAAAGTGTACAAATCATGAGAATACAGCTTGATGAGGTGCTGTGTATATTAATATATATTAACACTGTTTTTCTTTTTTTTTTTTTTTAAGTTTATTTCTTTATTTTGAGAGAGAGAGAGCACAAGCAGGGAAGGGGCAGAGAGAGGGAGAGACAGAATCCTAAGCAGGCTCCACACCATAAGTGCCTGATGCAGAGCTCGAACTCAAGAAATGTGAGATCATGACCTGGGCTGAGATCAAGAGTTGGATGCTTAATTGACTGCGCCACCCAGGCGCCCCAACACTGTTTGTATTTTCAATTCCACGTTGGGATTTTGGGAAGGAAGAGCCTTTTCAGGGTTTGGGACCTTTGGAGTGGTTCATCAGACTTTGAAGAAAATACTGTTTTTAGTGGATGGTTCTTTTATTCCATAGGACACAGCCTACAACCACCACCATCATTCTCTATTTTATTTCGTATTGACTTAATCGACCTTCATGGCGACTGCCATTTTAATCTTTGGACATTAGCTCCTTTATTCCTTTCTTTGTCCTTTCTTTCCTGCTTAAGGACTTTTTCTAATTTTCAAGTATAGAAACACCACTTAATTTTGAAACTGTGTGTTATAGAGAAAATAACTCAAATGCTTTGCCAGTCTGTGTGTCTGTGATAGAAGAATTCTACTGCACAGCAAGACAGGTTTAGCCACATTTTTGAAACACTTTTAAAGCCCCATACCCTGGATTTGCACAGGTACTTTATAAAAGTCTCTCCAGGCTCCCCCTGGTGGCTGAGCTACTGCATGGCTTTTGAGGAGAGCTACAAATTATACACAGATGACTGCTTTGGCGTTTGGAGATTTAAAAAAGAATACAATCAAAACAAAACAAAACAAAACACTCTTGTACACATTATTGTTCTTAATTAAAGATTGGAAAAAATTGGCTTTTTTCACTTGCCAAACCACTTCTGTCAAAACAAGTCATCTCAATTATCATTAAAAACAAGCAGGGGCATCTGGGTGGCTCAGTCAGTTAAGTATCTGACTTTTGGTTTTGGCTCACGTCATGATCTTGTGGTTTGTAGGATTGAGCCCCATGTCCGGCTCTGTGCTAAGAGCCTCCTTGGGATTCTCTCTCTCTGCCCCTCCCCCATTCACACTCTTTCTTGCCCTCTCTCTCAAAATAAATAAACATTTAAAAAAATTAACAAGCAAAAAAAAAAAAAAAAGAAAAAATTAACAAGCAAAATACTCTGGTGCTTAATGCTCTAAGGCAGCCCCTCTTATAAGTGGCAGGCAGTAATGATACAAAGTAGTAATTACTAACTATGTAATTCAGAGGAGTTAACATAGCTTCCAAAAAAGTGTAAAATAAGGTCATTCTTTATGCATCTCCCCATCTTGCTCTGTGCCCACTTAACATCTGTCCTGAAAGCACTGTTAGTATTTCAGGTGAGCTCAGCTCAGGGAAGGTATTTATACAGAAATGTTTTTGAGTCTTCAAGACAGGAAAGAAATTATACTGCTTCACCTAAGCCTTTTTTTCTAGGTACTTAAGGTAATTAATTTCTTAATAGGGAGAAAAGGATTTGAAATGAGAGTGTTAACAATTGAAGGCCACTAAAATGTTAAGAGGAAAAATTATGGGGGTGCCTGGGTGGCTCAGTCAGTTAAGTGTCCGACTTCGGCTCGGGTCATGATCTCACAGTCTGTGGGTTTGAGCTCCGCGTCAGGCTCTGTGCTGAGAGCTCAGAGCCTGGAGCCTGTTTCGGATTCTGTGTTTCCATCTTTCTCCACCCCTCTCCTGCTCATGCTGTCTCTCTCTCAAAAATAAAAAAAAATTTTTTAAAAGGAGGAAAAATTATGGTCATGAAGTTTTGAGTGATGTGGGAAAATATTTATGATATAAGTGAAAACAAATTAGGGTGTAAGAGTGCACTATGGTATTTTGACACTTTTTAGAAATGCGTTGTACCAAAAAAAAAAAAAAAAAAAAGAAAGAAATGTGTTGGAACAGAACTGGAGAAGGGCAATGACCAGAGCTGAGTGAGCAGTAGGCAAGGAGGGCCCATTACACGGAGGCAGTGATCTCCCCTTTCCCTGAGCCAAACTGCCAGGGACACTGTGGATGTCTTTGTTTCAAAGGAGTCAGGTTGAGGGACAGCCCCAGTCCCTTTCTGTCCCAGCTCAGTTTGCAAAAGGTACTGACATGTAATTCTTCTTTACTGTAAGCTTTCTATTTAGTTTGCTTCTTATGATTAAGTCATTTGAAAATGAACACACAAGCCACACGTTAGCATTCTTTGCCTCTGGTGATTCAGTCACTTTTTGTGTTGTTGTTGTTGATAATTTTTATAGCTTCCAAAATTTAACAGTGAGCATTGCTTTTGTAATACACAGAAATAACACAGAATCTCCAAAATCATCATGGAACCAGTGCTTCTCAAGCTTGGCTGCTGAATCAGTTGGCTATTGCTGTATAACAAAGCACCCTGACAGTTAGTGGTCTTAAAAGAAACATCATTTATTTGCTCATTATTCTGTGGATCAGCATTTTGGTGTGCATGATCCGGGTAGTTGTTCTGCTGGCCTTGCCTGAGGTCACTGACATGGCAGCAGTAATTTTGGTCTCACCTTGAGCCCGCTAGTCTAAGAAAGTTTGAGTCACGTTTCTGGTGGTTGATGCAAGTCGTTGGCTGAGCCTTGTGTCTCCAGTTGGGTAACCTGAGTTTTTTTTCATTCAGTTTCAAAAGCTGTAAGAGAAACGGCAAGCCCTAATGCGCAGATGTTTTTCTAGTCTCTGCTTGTGTCATATTTGTTAATGTTTCATTGACCAAAGTAAGTCATGTGGCAACACTCAAAGTCAATGTGTGAGGGGATTCTACAAGGGCACCAGGGCACCACGGTGCAGATAGATAAGTCATAATGTCTTGGACTATTATTGTGACAGTCTACCACAGGTTGCCATCAGAGTCACCCAGGGAGCCTTGCAGAATCTCTGTGCCCAGGTCACACACTCCAGACCAACTAAACAACAATCTCTTGGGGGTGAGACCCAGGCATCAGTATTTTTAAAGTTTCCTGATGATTCTAATATGCAACCAAAGGTGGCAACTGCCACATTAGTGGGGGAAAAATGTTTCCATTTAGAGAGATTTGACCAATACAACTTTTCCGAAATACAGTAAAACCTTGGATTGTGAGTAACTTGTTCTGTGAGTGTTCCACAAAATGAGCAAACATTTCTACTAAATTTTAACTTGATAAATGAGTGATGTCTTGCAATACGAGTAGTATGTGATGCCGAATGTCACATGATCACAACTGAGCCAATGGTTCTTGAAACTTGCTTTGATAGGGGCGCCTGGGTGGCTCAGACGGTTAAGCCGCCGACTTCGGCTCAGGTCATGATCTCGCGGTCCGTGAGTTCAAGCCCCGTGTCGGGCTCTGTGCTGACAGCTAAGAGCCTGGAGCCTGTTTCAGATTCTGTGTCTCCCTCTCTCTGACCCTCCCCCGTTCATGCTCTGTCTCTCTCTGTCTCAAAAATAAATAAACGTTAAAAAAAAAAAAAATTTAAAAAAAAGAAACTTGCTTTGATATACAAGTGCTCTGGACTACAAGCATGTTTCCAGAATGAATTATGCTCACAAACCAGGGTTTTATATATATGATATGTATATATGATGTGTATATATATATATATATATATATATATATATATATTTAATGCTTATTTATTTTTGACAGGGAGAGAGAGTGTGTACAAGTGGGGGAGGGGTGGGGGGGAGACTGAGGGTCTGAGGCGGGTTCTGCACTGACAGAAGAGAGCCCAATGTAGGGCTTGAATTCACAAACCATGAAATCATGACTTGAGCCAAAGTTGGAGGCCTAACTGACTGAGCCACCCAGGTGTCCCTGAAATATATATAGATATTTATATATGTATATATACATATATGTATATATATATATATATATATATATATATATTTAATGTTAATTTTATTTTTGAGAGGGAGAGGGGCAAAGAGAGAGGGAGACAGAGTATCCGAAGTGGACTCTGTGCTGACAGCAGAGAGCCCGAACCAGGGCTTGAACTCATGAACCATGAGATCATGACCTGAGCTGAAGTTGGACACTCAACCATTGAGCCACCCAGGCGCCTATGAAATATATTTTTATTAAAGTGTGATATTCTAGAATGAAATAAAAGGACGTGTTTGCCTTCATGTGTCCTTATATATATACATGAATTTTCACATCAGAGCATGGTCAATGAGGAACACAGGTGAACAGGAGGGGCTGGGAGCTTGGGGACATTTCAGCAAGCAGGGGTGGGTTTTAGGTTTTTAGTTTATTTATTTATTTAGAGAGAGAGGAGGAGGAATGGCAGAGAGAGAGAGAGAGAGAGAGAGAGAGAGAGAATCCCAAGCAAGCTCTGCGTTGTCAGCACAGAGCCTGACACGAGGCTGGAACCGATGAACTGTGAGATTGTGACCTGAGCTGTATAATCAATAGACAGATGCTTACCTGACTGAGCCACCCAGGTGCCCCAGGTTTTAGGTTTTAATGGTGCATAACCATGGTCTAGTCCAGGGTCTGTAAACTTTCTGACATCTGTTTTGCTTGTTTAAAAGCCACCTTTATGGCCAGGAAATTCCTGCTTTGATATCATCATTGTTTTGAGAATGAACTTGGGTGGTTCTCCCTTCTTTGTCAGTTGCCTTATATGGCGGTTAAGATAAATGGAGCTGCCCTGAGGTAAAAGTTGTCTTGAACTGAAGGTAGGTGGTTGGGGGAGCCAGAGTTCCCTAAGAAAAACCATTTTTCTTCCATGAGGGACATCCCAGTTTTACAGCAACGGAATAAAGTAAACTCATTAGCAGGTTACCAGGGCATGTCATGGTCATCCCTCTGCAGCCCCGTGCCGGATATAACGTGTGGAGGAAAGATCCAGATGTCATCTCCATAGGCAGCAACAAAGGCAAGAAGAACACTGCTTCGAGAGAGGTAGTTTGGACAGTGGGACAGAGGATGGAGGTTGTTGACCTTCAGATCTGGACTTTAATCCCAGTTCTCTTGCTCCTCTTTGTCTGACCTTGAATAAGTTATGTGGCCTTCTGATTCTCAGTTTCCCCATTTATTAAATGAAGTTAATAAAACTTAGTTGACAGCCATTGTGAAGATCAGAGGCAATACACTTGGCATCGCACATGTAGTAGCTGTTATTGTTGTTTGTTGCTATTCAGATTCTTAACAAAGGCCTAGCAGATTGCTGTTGTGTGACCCAACTCAAAAGGCATGCTTCTGTATTTGAAAAATCTCTGCCTGCCTGGGTAAGTGGTTTCCACTTAACCCCTTCATGTTCCTAAACCAGAGATTCTCAGTTGGGCATAATTGGGCCCCAAAGGGGACATTTTGTAATGTCTGGAAATATTTTTGGTTGCCACATCTGGAAGTGGGAATGTGCTGGTAGCATCTGATGGGTGGAGATCAAGGATGTTGCTAACCATGTTGTGCACAGGACAGCCTCCTACAACAGAGTTATCTAACCTGAAGTTTCAGTAGTTCTCAGTAGATTGAGAAAACCCGACCTGGACAAGTTGCAGAATTCTTACAGATCCAGCTTCTTACCTCTTGTAATCATCCAAGTAATTCTATTGTTTTATTGAGAGGATAATAATCTTTGTGAGGACAGAGCTACATGTAACTTTTTATTTTATTTTATTTTTGTCGAATGTACCTTCTATTACTCCTCCTAAAGATCCATATTTAAGGCCTCTGATTTCAATCCTTGAAAAAATTTATGTGTATTCAAGTGAGATTTGGGCTGAGTAGGATTTCTAGCTCCAACCCCAAACCTAAGCCTTTTTTGATATACAGTCAAGAAATCCTTCTACTTAGCAGACATTTGAAGCTAGTTTCTGGGCTCCTTTTGGAGAGAACAAAGTCCATGGGTGAGAACCCTGGCTGGGTCCCCATGGAAGGTGCCGGCTGTGATGGAGACAACCCATGTCTTCCAGGAGTAGAGCAAGTGGCTGGGCAGTCAGGCTTCTACTCAGCGTGATGGGGTGGGGGCTAGAAGCACACATTTCAGGGAGCCCTGCAGTTATCCAGGCTTTGAAGGATTCCTGAATGGAGATGTTTGTGGTGTCTGGGAAGTGTGCTAGCAAGGAGGACGACTGTATGTATATTGGATGACAGACCTGAGGCCAAAAATGAACATTTAGATGAAATGAACATTGGAGTGAAGGAGTTAAGCAAAGATCATCTGTATCTGCGTCCAGATTTCTGTACCTGTAAAACTGGTTTTGTTATTAAGAACAAAACAAAACAAAACAAAACAAAACAAAACAAAACAAAACAAAACAAAACATGTGCTTCCCTAAAGTTTAGCCACCCGTATATCGCTCCAGCCAATGAACATGCAAGTATCCATTGATCATATTATTTCTTCAGTATTGTCCCTCACTGATAGATAGTGGTGATTGACGTGAATTATGTATTTCTGATAATTCTTTTCTTCTAAAAATGTAGCCTGAAACTTGTATATTGCTTAATGTTTAACATTTCTCAACTGTTTTGGAATTGATGTTTATGTGTTTGTAAATATTTACTTAATCAAAGAATTTAAAGCATTTTAGGACATGGAAAAGTAAAAGAGCCCAGACATGTAAGACTATATTTGTGTGGTGACATTTTTTTAATTAAATTTTTTTTAAATTTTTAAATGATTATGTATTTTGAGAGAGAGAGAGAGAAAGAGAGAGAGAGAGAGCATGATCAGGGGTGGGGCAGAGAGAGGGAGGGAGAAAGAGAAAGTATCCCAAGCAGTCTCCATGCTGCCAGCACAGAGCCAGATGTGGGGCTTGACTACACAAACTGTGAGATCATGACCTGAGCCCAAACCAAGAGTTGGACGCTTAACCAGTTGAGCCACCCAGGTGCTCTGGTGAAATTCATTTTAAATGTCTGGAAAAGGTAAAATTATAGGAATAAGATACAGATCAGTGGTTGCCTGGGGTAGGGCTTGGTAGCAAGGACTGTCTTCAAACAGGCATAAGGGATTTTTTGGGGTGTGGGGTGACAGAAGTGTTCTAAAACTGGATTGTGGTAATGGTCACACAATTGTATAAATTTGCTAAATATTCTCAAACTATATACTTAAAATAGGTGAGTTTCATGTCATGTAAATTATACCTCAATAAAGTTGTTTTTAAAAATTAAGAGGGGCACCTGGGTGGCTCATTTGTTTGAATGTCCAATTTTTTTTTTTTTAATGTTTATTTATTTTGAGAGAGGGCGCGCGAGCGCAAGCGAGTGCAGGGGAGGGGCAGACAGAGAGGGAGACACAGAATCTGAAGCAGGCTCCAGGCTCTGAGCTGTCAGCATAGAGCCTGACCCAGGGCCTGAACTCACAAACCACGAGATCATGACTTGAGCCAAAGTTGGATGCTTGATGGACCCAGCCACCCAGGCAGCCCATGAGTGTCTATCTCTTGATTTTAGCTCGGGTCATGATCCCAGAGTTGTGAGATAAAGCCTGTGTCAGGCTCTGCACCCCCTATGTTCCTCTCCCCTCCTTGCATGTGCTCTGTCTCTCTAAAAAAATAAAAATAAAAAAGTAAATGGAAAAAAAAAGAGTCTAGGCAAGCTGCTGGTGCTGAGATGCAGTCAACCACCAGTTTTTAGTTATGGGCACCTCTATATTGCTTTCTCATGGAACTTCTATTGTATCCAAGAGGAACAAGATTAATGGTGAAATGTTATGAATACATTGAAAAATTGCTGGTATGTAAGGAATTAAGCTTGCCAGAGCAGATGCTACCTTCAGCTGGAGGAAGGAAAATTCTCTTGGCTCACATGGAATGGTTTATTGGTAACCCCACTCTTTGTTTTAGAATAGTTTGAGGCTTAAGGTATGAAATCTTATGGTGAGTGTGGCGGACTCCAAAAACGCAATAAACCATGCCTCCCAGTAAAGCCCCTCTGCTTAAATCTGGGCTGGCCCTACAACTTACTTTTGACCAATAAAATGCTTCAGAAATGATGTTAAGTCTAGATAAAAAGAAGTATTACAGTTTCTGCTATGGTGTCTTGGAACATAAACCCTGGGTGAAGCCAGGCACCATGAAGGATGTCTGATTTCCCTGAGCCGTCCATACTGTGAGGAAGCCTAAGCTAACCACCATAAGAGGGAGGGAGAGGGAAACAGAGACAGATAGACACCGAGGCTGAGAAAGAAAACTGGCGAGCCCCCAGCTGTTCCAGTTATGCTAGCCCAGGCTCTGAATATGAGGGAAAAAGCATTTTATCTATTTATTTAAAAAAATTTTTAATGTATATTTTTGAGAGAGAGAGTGCAAGCACAAGCGGGGGAGGGGCAGAGAGTGAGGGAGACACAGAATTGGAAGCAGGCTCCAGGCTCTGAGCTGTCAGCACAGAGCCCGACGCGGGGCTTGACCTCACGAACCACAAGATCATGACATGAACTGAAGTCGGACACTCAACCGACTGAGCCACCCAGGTGCCCCAAGAAAGCATTTTAGACATCCAGCTGAGCTAATCTTTCAGTTCACTCCAGTCTAACTGATATCTGTCTGACCATGTGAGAGATGACAAATGAGAGCTACCCAGCTGGGCCTGGCTAACCCAGTTTGTGTGTGAAGACACTATGTTTTGGAGTGCTTTGTTACACAGCAGTAGATAATCTAACTGAGAACAGGGTAAGGAAGGACTTTAAAAGTTGTGCTTTGATTTTTCCAGTTTAAAACATAATAACCTTAGTAGTGAGGCCAAGGAACTTCATAGAGTTCTCTTAATTGTTAGCCATCTTTTCTTTGAAGCTTTGTGTGACACAGAGGCTCTTTCTATTTTGAATAATTTTCAGGGACTGCAGACAGAGTGGCATTGTAACAAAGGTGTTTCAGGTGGGCTATGAGCCACCAAATGCAGTGTCTTCTGAAGACAATGTTGAAAATATTCTCAAAGATTCTTCAAAGCAGGCAAGTAATGAACCTGTAGCACTTTCAGATAGTCACCACATTCTTGGTTCCTCCTTTCTCTGCGATCCCATCTTCTTTTTCATTTCGTACCCTATGCTCACATGTCCTTATAATTGAGGTCAGTAGTGGCCATTGCAGAGTGATTTCCCACCCGTTGGTCAGTCCATCCTGCACATGTTTCATCCTGCACATTAGACATTCCTACCCAGCATCACGGCCCATGCTCCAGTGTCTTCATTGATTCCCCACTTAACCTATTGATGAAAGCAGAAACCTTTAGCCTGGTATCCCAAGTGATCAGTTTCTGTCTTCAGTAATCCTTTATTGCTCTGTGACTCCCCTGTATATATGGCAGCCAAACTAGACTCTGTATGTTGTGTGCTATCATTGCTCTCCTAGCATCCAGGCCTTCTCCTTTTGTATAGTGCTTTCAATATGTGATTACTTTGCTTGTTGTCTGTCTTCTTCATGTGGCGTAAATTCCAAGGTGGCAGAGAGCATGACTGCCATACTCATTGCCTTCCACAGAGGTGGGCAGGAGAAGGCAGTGAGTGTACATTTGTTGAACAGATACATCAGGCTAGTAGAAGCTATCTGTGACCAAAGCCTCACCTCTTTAGAGAGTGAACTAGACTTATCTACAAGGATGTTTGAAACTTCAGTGTCTGGGCTGTGGGCATCGGTGAGATAGATCCAAGAGCCAGAGGATGGGCTAACCCATGGTAAGGCAACCAGCCAACAAGTCTCAGTCATGGAGGTCTTGATGGGGATGACTGGAAGTTTGTGAGGGAGTCCCTTCAGCCCAAGGATGGACCAGAGCCCATAGAGGTGGTTGTGGGAGCAGAGCAGTGGGTGCAGGTATAGTGTGGGGTTCAAGTGTGATCAGATCAGAGATCTACCGTGGGCAGGGGCATCCAGCAGAGGCTGAGCCTACATGCATCAGCAGGGGCTCAGGCTTGAACAAGCCATAACCGGCTGCATCCAGGAGAAGAAAGTTCATGGAGAATAGTATAAGGATTGTGTATGAGCAGGTATTGTACTTAAGTCCTATCTTGGTCTGACCCCACCCTTTATTTACTTCCTGGATCTGTTGGTCCCTTTGTTATTCCCCAGACTGCCATGATTGTAACATCCTGCCTTCATGTCCTGCTGTTGGCCGCTGTTCCTGGCTGTTTGACTGCTGGTCCCTACCAACCAGACATGCTGCCAGCCAAGGGCCCAGATACAAAACTGTGTGTTTTCAGAGTAAAGTAAAACAGAGGTTACTATGTAAAAAACTACTGTAAACCCTTCCCAGCAAGAAGTACATACCATGACACTGTCTCCACCTGGCAATTTTTAATTTTCACATTCTAAATGGGTGTAATGAAGTGACTGACATGAAATCTCTTCATTCCTAGGAATTGAAAAATGGGTTTGTTGGGTCAAAACTACGGAAGAAATGTAAGAATGCTGAAAATAAACAGGGTTGGAAGGTTAACCTTAGAAAGTCTCCAAGTATGACATGGCAGGACGAAGGTAAGGTTTAGAATTGTAAACCACCAAACAGGTTCCCTGCTGGTTTTCTTGTGTGAAGAAGGGTTAGAATAAGAAATACTGGAATAGAAAAGTAAGCTATAATCTGAGTCCTAGTGCTGTCCTCACTAACAGTTTAAGCATTGAGGAGGGCACCTGTTGGGATGAGCACTGGGTGTTGTATGGAAACCATTCTGACAATAAATTTCATATTAAAATAAAAAAAAGACCAAGAGGGATAATCAAGGAGTCCAACAAAGTGAGATTTGTCGACCCATTGCAACGAGGGATACCACACCTCAGAGGAACCATGGGGCATCTCACCAAATAAAGGAAAAGACACAGTTATAAGGTTAGGGGGGCAGGTGGAGTTTGGGAAGCAGAATTTTGACAGACTTGAAGCAAAGCAGGGCCTGGTGTAAAGTGCTCAGCATCAAGTATGTATTGTAAAGGGAACCAGGGTTTTGTTCACCTTGGAAACTGAAAATAAATGTGGAATGTTGTATTCAGAGACCCTTCTCTGATGCTCTACACCAAGGTTGGAAATTGAAGCTGCTTCTCTGTGTCCGAGTGACTTACGTCCTCCAGGCAAGAGTCGGAGGTTTCATTCTTGCTGATACGATTTCAATCAGCAAAGTTTCTGATTATCTCTGGTTTCAGAGCACAAGGTTTCTCAGCAAGTAAGAAACAATAGCCACTCAAAAAGGGGGATGCTGTTATGACATTTTACAGCTGCAGTGTGTCTTTGGGAGAAACAGTGTTTCCTGCTAATGTTGGCATTGGATTTGTCTATTTTCTCAGCTTGATGTGGAATGTTGTAGAATGTAGCAGGGCAGATTTTTATTTTCTGAGTCCAGGCTAATTTTTTCTTTCCTAGTGCTAGTTCACTGAGTGGAGGCTTCTTTATATAGTTGCTACGTCTAGTTAAAGATATGATGACAGTGGTCACTTAGAAGGTTTCCAACTATAAAGATGTATTTGCATGATTACATATATAATTACAGATGTCCACAGAATGATTTTTTTGAAATAATTTTAGACCTTGAGGTAGGTGAAAGAACTGACTCTAAAACATGGAAAGATCTTCGTTTCTCAGAGGGTCCACTGGAAATCCCACCTTACCATGAAGAATCAGGTTCTAGACCACCCACCCGCCAGTCTCAGGTAACTTCTAAAGAAAATCTTTATGGTACTAAATACCTCCTATATTCTTAACCTTCCCATGAAATACTTTTAAGACAGTGTACCCTAGCCTTCTCACCACGTGCCAGGCACCGTTTCAGTTCTGGGAATACTGCGTTGGACAAGAAAGGCCCCTGTACTCGGGAGCTTACATTGTATTGGGGGTGGGGGTAGGCAGATAATAAACATGTAAGTCATCAAACAAAAATTTTTTAATAGTGACAAATGTCATGAAAAAGATAAAGTGGGGGTAATGGGATAGAGCAGTGGTTCTCAAATGTGGCCCCACATACCAGTAGCATCAGCGTCACGTGAAGTTTATTAGAACTACAGATGCTCGGGCCCTAGCCCAGATCTTTTGAATCAGAGATTCCGAGGCTGGGCCCAGTGTCTGTTTTAATTGGTCCTTCTTCTGATGCATACTGAAGTTTGAAAACCCGTGGGATAGAGAATGCCCACAGAGGAAGAACAAGAGTGGTTCTAATTTGGGGTGACAAGAGAGGGCCTCCTTAAATTTGAATTGAGCCTTATGAATGGAATTGAATTGATGTTTGAATTCAAGATGAACAGAAGCCAGCCCTACAAAGATCTTGGAAGCAGTAACGATAGCAAAGTGAGGGAGTACCAGGAGGTTGGTGTGGATGGAGCATGGTGAGCAAGGCAGGAGATGAGGTGGGAAAGGTAGGCTGGGGCCAGAGCACAGACCCCTGTGGTTCTCAACATGGCTGTATAGTAGAGTCATCTGAGGGGCTTCAAACCAATCCCAAGAACCCAACCTCAGAAAAAGTTGTTTTTAATGTTTATTTATTTTTGAGTTGTGGGGGAGAGAGAGAAAGAGAGAGAGAGAGATTTTCTTTATGTATGACTATTTGGATTACCTTGCCCACCTAGAGTTGTTTTAAGGAAAAGATAGAGTAAGACAATATGTGAATATTCCAACATTTAAAATTTCCTAAAAACAGAAACTCTTTCTGGACACATTACAAATTGTTATGGTCACGTGAGACTGTCTTCTGAAAACAGTTATGATTGCATTTTGTCGTACACCACTCATTCTTCAAAATGATATTTTTCTGTCTAAAAATCAGTATTATACACTATAATGGCTACAGTGGTGAGCATTGCTCACAGGTGTTGAGCGTAAATTAGTCCATTTGGTAACCAAGGAACCATTCTTCCAGAAGACTGGGAAAGGGTGATCTTCTATTGCAGGGATAGTTGTTCTTTTGTTTACTAAGGTTTCCACGAAGGCCTTAGTAGGTCTGTGGTCCTCGGCCTGGACTTTGTGGCCCTCCAAGAAATATGGTGGGTGGGCAGATAGAGTTGTTACAAGGAAAAGATAGAGTAAGACAATTTGTGAAGACTCCAACACTTAGAATCCTCTAAAAAAATAGGAACATTAGAGACACATTTGGGGACTTTGACTAGAATTCAGAGGAGCAAGGGGGCCAGAAAAGGACCACGAAATATTTATCTTCCACTCTTTTTATTCCTATTGGTATGAGACTTTTGTCAACATTCTAGCTGAATCCCATCTGAACCATACTTCAACGAACATCAGAATTAATGATACTGGTGGGTATTATAACATGTCAGCAACCACCAGGAAGACAAGATGTCTCTGAACTAAATACTGACCTGGGGGGTGCCATCAAGGGCTAGACAGCAGAGTAAATGCATGGTACAGCCTGGGTGGGAGAGAAATGACAGCCTACACTAGGCTTCAGTTTCGGGGCATAAGAGCTGGGGGTTCTCTAGCAACGTGGAATGCCCCAGTCAGTTAGTGGGTTATCTCTACTCAGCTCCGGCCAACTATTGACAAGAAGACCTATGGGCTCAGTGTTGCCACATCTTGATTTTACAAGAAAAGCCAGAAACCTGCCTGTTTATGTGTCAATATTAACAATTAAATCAAAATTTGAAACATTGTGGACCAGTATATCTGGGTCAAATGAACTCAACGGCAGGCCAGATTTAGCCAGTAGATCACCACTTTGTGACACCTGGTCTATGCCACGTTGGACCGGACACGAAAGCAACTCAAGACCTCTGACCACTCCCTATTGCCTACAGCACAAGTTCTAGCTTCCTAAGCTCTGCGTGCAGGTATTGTGGTAGACAGGGACCCTACTGGGGTCAGATAGGCTGAGGTACCTGAGACAGTTCACATTCTGTTGATGCGACCTCAAGCAAGTGACTCAACCTTTCTGAGCCTCAGTATCTTCATCTCAAAAATGGGGATTATATGTGCCTCTTTGTGTGAGGCACTGAGATGGGACACAGTATCGTTTCTCTCATATTTGGGCCAAAATGCGTGACTGAATCCCATCAGGAGGAAACATCAGACAAAACCAAATTGAAGGAGATTCTACAAATTAAATTCAAACATGTCAAGGTCATGAAAAGTAAGGACAGACTGAGGAACAATTCCAGATTAAAGGAGACAAAAGACACATGACCACTAAATGCAAAGCCTGACATGGGACTGGATCCTAAACCAGGAAAAAAATAAATATATAGCTGTGAAGGACGTCATTGGCACAAACAATGACATTTGAGTAAAGATCTGGGGATTAGATCACAGTATTGGGTAGCTGTTAACTTTTCTGGTTTTGATAATCGCATTGCTACGTGAGAGGACATCATTGTTCTTAGGACGTGCTGCACACTGAAGAATGTAGGGGAAAAGGGGCATCGTAACTGCCGTCCATTCTCACATGGTTCAGAGAGAGATAGAGAAGGGAAGTGCACCGGGCAAAATGTTAATGTGAAAAACTGGTCAGGCTGGGTATGCAGGAGTTATTTGTACTCTCCCTGTACTTCTTCTGTAAGTTTGAAATTATTAAGGAATTATTGAAATTGAAATTGAGTTTCAAAAGAAACTTACAAACATTTAAAACATGGGGAAAATGCTACCCACCTCCTAAGGTCATGGTGAAATGTCAAGGAGATAATGGCCACATAATGCCATTTTAGTTGTGCCAGATGCTCCTTAAGTGATAGCTTCTCCCCTCCACATTCCTCCTCCAGCCCCTCAGACCTCCAAACCATGTCAAACGGCTGAGCCCCGGGATAGGCTGAACACTGCCCTGCCACTGTGCCTTTGCAAATGGGTTTCTTCTGCTTGGGATTCCCATTGTCCTTGTGTCCATTTGACGAACCTTTCTTTACTCCCCAGGCCCAGCTCAGATGTTAGCACCCTGGGAGGCCCTTCTCCCCTGGAGCAAGTGTGATTATGTCCTCTGGGGTCCCATGGGACTCCACACACACACACACACACACACACACACACACACACACACACACACACGCCTACTACACTGAACCTACAGTGTTTCAGTATTTTGTGTATATTCCAGTTCAGGAGTTCAGGTCCTGGGGGGTAGGTACTATGTAATATTTATTTTTTCCCCCCTTCTGTGTCAAACACAGTACCTGTTACAAAGTGAATGCTCAGATAAGAATATATCAAAATGATTTCAATGTTTTTGGATAACAGCAGACAGTTGCTGCATATGTTCTTTTAGGTGACTACTTTGAGTTTCCTAAGGATCTCAAAGATTTTTGAGAAAAATGGAGGTCAACTTAGGTTTTTAAATTCTAAACTCTGGTCTGTCTGATGGTTAATTCAGTTATCTTTTCTTATAAACTCTTGTTTTTAATGAAATATACATACCTAATTGTAATAGCACTTTGATATTTTTAATGTCAGGTACTTGGGGTAATCAGTACTTAATGTTTTTTCTGTCATGGTTTTTAAAAGATGGGTGCTGGATATGATAAGACAGCCCATTAGAATGAATTTTTAATGAAATTTTACTATACCATAGCTTTTACCATGATTTTATATGTATCCTTAATTGTAGTTCCCTAGTTTTGCACACATAACTGGCCAGAAGAGTTTGACAAGCACAGAGATCATGAGAATTCAAAGACAGACAGACTTTCTCAAGTAAGTGTCACATTTTCGTTACTATTTCTTAAATCCTACTGAGACATATTGTCAAAAAAATGTAAGGATGAGACATGAGAATGGTGTTTGCTCACACAACTGTCCTTCATTACATTTTACAAAATGTTTTTTTTTTAGAGAAAGAAAGCATGAGTGGGGAGGAGCAGAGAGAAAGGGAGAGAGAGAGAATCCCAAGCAGGCTCCACACTGTCAGTGCGGAGCCCAAAGCAGGACCTGAACCCTCAAACTGTGAGATCATGAGCCAAAGTCAGATGCTTAACTGACTGAGTCACCCAGATGCCCCAAAAGTTTTACAAATTTTAAGTGTATTGATATACAATAAAATTGCACTTATTTAAAAAGTACAGTTGATCGCTATGTATATCACAGCATTACATACAATAGCCAAGATATGGAAGCAACCTAAGTGTCCATCAATAGGCGAATGGATAGGGAAGATGTATTATATTTATACAATGGAATATTATTCAGCCATAAAAAAGAATGAGATCTTGCCATTTGCAACAGTGTGGATGGAGCTAAAGAATATAATGTTAAGTGAAATAAGTCAGAGAAAGAAATACTATATGATTTCACTCATATGTAGAATCTAAAAAACAAACCAGTGAATAAAAAAAGAAAAGAATCAGACTTATAAATACAGAGAACAAACTGATGGTTGCCAGAGGGGAGGGAGTTAGAAGGATGGGCAAAATTGGGGAAAGAGGAGTGGGAGATACAGGCTTCTAGTTATGGAATGAATAGGTCGCAGGAATAAAAGCACAGGGAATATAGTCAATGGTAATAGTGTTGCATGGTGACAGATGGTAGCTATCCTTGTGGTGAGCATAGCATAACATAGAAAGAAGTTGGATCAGTAGGTTGTACAACTGAAACTAATTTAACATTGTGTGGCAACTATACTCAAAAAACATTTTTTTAATTCCTCATTTTGCAAAAAGAAACAGTACAATTGACATATGCATATAACCTTGAAACAACCACCATAATCAAGAAGATGAACAAGTCCATCACCTCTAAAAGTTTCCTGCACTGTACCCTTTGGAAGTCTCTCCCTTATGCTCCTCCCTATCCTAAGGCAACTTATTGATCTGCTTCTTATCACTGTAGCTTAGTTTGTATTTGGTTCTGTCCGTAAGTGGAATAATTCAGTATGTGCTCTTTTTTGCCGGGCTTCTTTCATTTTCCTAATTATTTTGAAATTCACCCATGTTGCTGCATGTTTCAAATGTTTATTTCTTTTGACCGCTGAGTCGTATCCCGTTATATGGATACATCACAATCAGTTTATTCGGTTGTCTATTGATGGACATTTGGGTTGTTTCCAGGTTGGGACTGTTACAGATAAAGCTGCTGGGAAAATTTGTATATAAATCATCATATGCACATAATAGTTTCATTTCCCTTAGATACACACCTGGAATGAAATGGACAGGTCATATGATAGGTATATGTCTAACTTTTTAAGAAACTGCCAAACTGTTTTCCAAAGAAGGTGCACCATTTTACATTCCCTCCAGTGGTGTGTGAGAATCCCACTTTCTCTACATCCTTACCAATACTTTAATTTTTATGTTTAGCCATTCTAGTGAGATGGTATTTGTGGATTTCAGGTGCATTTCCCTAGTGACTAATGATTTTGAGCGCCTTTAAAAGTGCTTACTTGGGGCGCCTGGGTGGCGCAGTCGGTTAAGCGTCCGACTTCAGCCAGGTCACGATCTCGCGGTCCGTGAGTTTGAGCCCCGCGTCGGGCTCTGGGCTGATGGCTCAGAGCCTGGAGCCTGTTTCCAATTCTGTGTCTCCCTCTCTCTCCGCCCTTCCCCCGTTCATGCTGTGTCTCTCTCTGTCCCAAAAATAAATAAACGCTGAAAAAAAAAATTAAAAAAAAAATAAATAAAAGTGCTTACTTGCCATCGGTACACCTTCTTTGGGAAAGTGACCATTCAAACATTTTACCCTTTTCAAAGATTGAGTTCTATATCTCATTATTGAGTTGTACATGTTCTCTTTTGTTAATATATGTTTTACAAATATTTTCTCCCAGTTTTGGCTTGTTATTTGCTTAAGAAAGTTTTTTTTTCTGAAGCACTTGTTTTTATTTTTTATGAAATCCAGTGTATTTATTTTTCTCTTATACTTTATGTTCATTTTGACATATTTAAGAAGTCTTTCTCAAACCCATGACATATTTCACTTACAAGATTTTATTTTATGTTTTCTTCTAGAAGTTTTATCGCTATTTAGGTCCATGATCCATGTTTGATTATGGTGTGAGTTTATTCCAGCACCATTTGTTGAAAGCAATTGTCCTTTCCTCACTGATTACATTTGGAATATTTAAAACCAATTGATATTTGTGTGGATCTGTTTCTGGACTCTGTATTCTGGTTCACTGATGTTTGTTTATATTTACTACCACACTGCTTTGATTACCATAGCTTTATAGTAAATCTTGAAGCTAAGTATTATGAATTCTCCAACTGTGTTCTTTTACAAAAATGTTTTGGTTATTCTAGTCACTTTGCATTTTCAAATAAGTTTTTATTTTATTTTATTTTATTTTTTTTTTTTTTTTTCAACGTTTATTCACTTTTGGGACAGAGAGAGACAGAGCATGAACGGGGGAGGGGCAGAGAGAGAGGGAGACACAGAATCGGAAACAGGCTCCAGGCTCTGAGCCATCAGCCCAGAGCCCGACGCGGGGCTCGAACTCCCGGACCGCGAGATCGTGACCTGGCTGAAGTCGGACGCTTAACCGACTGCGCCACCCAGGCGCCCCTCAAATAAGTTTTAAAATCAGCTTCTCAACATCTACAAAATATATGCTAGAGTTTTGATTTGGATTGCATTTAATTTATATATTAATTTAAGAAAAATTGATGTTATTAACAATTTTGAGTCTTTAAAGTCCAGGAAAATGGTGTATCTTACTGTTTATTTAGGGCTTTCTTAACATCCTTCAACTATGTTTTGTAATTTTTTTATAATGTTTCTTTTCTTGTCTTTTTTCTTTTTTTATATATGTGGGGTTTTTTTTAATGTTTTATTTATTTTTGAGAGAGAGAGAGAGAGCACAAGAGCACAAGTGGGGGAGGGGCAGACAGAGAGGGGGACAGAGGATCCAAAGTGGGCTCTGTGCTGACAACGGTGAGCCTGATGTGGGGCTCAAACTCACAACCATGAGATTATGACCTGAGCCTAAGTCGGACGCTTAACAAGCTGAGCCACCCAGGTGCCCCTGTGTTGTGTAGTTTTCATTGCTCAGGTTTTACATATCTTCTGTCAAATTGATTTCTGAGTATTTCATGTTTTTTGATGCTGTTGTAAATGGTATTGCTTTTAAAATGTAAATTTCTGATAACTCATTGCTGGAATATAAAGTTGATTTTTATGTAGTGTTCTTATAAATTCATTTATTCTTTCAGCTTTTTTTGGTAGAGTCCATAGAATTATCTACATAGGTGATCAGGTCACCTGCAAATAAAGGCAATTGTTTTACTTCTTCATTTCCTTTATGGATATACCTTCCTTCCTCCCTCCCTCCTTCCCTTCCTCTTTCTTTCTTTCTTTCTTTCTTTCTTTCTTTCTTTCTTTCTTTCTTTCTTTCTTTCTTTCTTTCTTTCTTTCTATATAAATTGATTTATTTAAAAGTTACAAAAGAGCACAATAAAATAGAGATTATCCTTAGAATTATGAATGCTTTGTTAATATCAGGTAGGATTAGAGGGAAGGAAATGGTATTGGGTGGGGGGTACACCTGACTAGTTCTAGAGCTTTAGATGCCTTAGTTACACTGCAGTTGATTACATATTCATTCAGCCATTACATACTAGGTTATAGTGGTTGGGTGGCCAGTAATTTATCTACAGGGAACTCCTACACAAATTAGATCCATCTAGACCTCCTCAGTGCTGTCCCCCTCTACTCCTCAGGATCCTAAAGCCACCTGGATGATAACATTCCTTATTCATATATTCTTCGCTCCTCTAGGGTGCTGGGCAAGCTGAAAGCAGTCTGCTCTCTGCAGCTGGAACATATACAGATCCCTTTTCTTTCTTTTTCTTGGCTTGTTATTTTGGCCAGAACATCCCAGTAAACTTGGAATAGAAGTGATGAGAGTGGTTATTCTGCCTTATTCCTGAACCTAGGGAGAAAACACTCCATTTCTCAATACTAAATGTGATATCGGCTGTAGATTTTTTTGTTGCCCTTCCAGACTGAGGAAATTTTCTCCTATTCCTAGCTTGCTGAAAGTTTTGTTTTGTTTTTAAATCAGGACTGGATGTTAGATTTTTGTCTAAAGCATTTTCTCCATCCATTAAAGTGATCATGTGGTTTTTCTTTTTGTGTTAGTGTGGTAAATTACAAAGATTGATTTTTAAGGTTTAAATCCACCATGCATTCCTGAGTTAAATCTCACTTCAAGTATTATCTATTTTATATAATGTTTAATTTGATTTGCTAAAATATAAAGAATTTTTTGCATGTATGTGCATGGGGGATATTGGTCTGTAGTTTCCGTGTCTTTCTGTCTGATTTTAGTGTCAGGGTAATGCTGGGTTCATCAAATGAGTTGGGAAGTAGTCTCTCTTTTTTAATTTTCTGAGTTTGTGTAGAATTGGTATTATTTCTTTCTTAGGTGTTTGGTAGGATACACCACTGAAGGCACTGGGGTCCAGAGTTTTCTTTTAAGGAAGATTTTAAACTACACAATTTATTTGACAGATATAAGTCTGTTTAGGTTTATCTATTTCTTTTCAAGTGAACCTTGAGTTTCATTTGCTCCTCTTTTTCTGATTTCTTTAATGTAGGCAATGAAGTCTTTTATTTGAAGCCTTTCTTCTTTCTAATATAGGCCTTTAGGACTCTGCATTTCCCTGAGTACTGCTTTAGCTCCTAATGTTGGTATGTTGTGTTTTCATTTGGTTTCAGTGTAAACCTTTCTAACAACTATCCTGGTGGTTTCTTTTTTGACCCATGGGTTATTTGAAAGTATTTTATTACATTTCCAAATATTTGGAGATTTTCCTTATATAATCTGGTATTTATCTCAAATTTAATTCCTGTTTTTGTCAGAGAGCATATATTGTATGATTGGATTGGTTAATGCTCCATGTTTATTTGATGTGTACTTTGCTAAAGTGAGTATTCTATAAATGTGAATTAGGTTAAGTTGGTTGATAGTATTATTTAACTCTTCTCTACCTTCACTGAGTTTTCTGTCTATTGCTTAGTCAATGATTGAGAAATCTATGACTATAATTATGAATTTGTCTACTTATGCATGCTTTCTATCAGATTTTGCTTCATATACTTTGAAGCTTTATTATTATGTGTAAACCTTTTGGATTCTTAGGTTCTCTTAATCATGAAATAAACTTCTTTAACCCTGGTGATACTCTTTGCTCAGAAATCTACTTTGCCTGATGTCAACGTAGCCACTTCCTGCTTTCTTCTGATTAGTATTTGCATGGTATATCTTTTTTTATCCTTTTACTTACAACCTATTTGTTTTTCCTTATTTACAGGTTTAAAAAAAATGTTTATTTAGGGGCGCCTGGATGAGAGAGGGAGGGAGGGGGAGAGAGAGAATGGGAGAGAGAGAGAGAGAGAGTGAGTGCAAGCAGGGGAGGGGTAGAGTGAGGGGGACAGAGGATCCGAAGCAGGCTCTGTGCTGATAGCTTCCACGCTGACAGCAGTGAGCCCGATGCGAGGACTTGAACTCACGGACTGCGAGCTTATGACCTGAGCCAAAGTCAGATACTTAACTGATTGAGCCACCCAGGCACCCCTACAAATTTTTTTTAAGCAGCATCTAGTTAGGTCTTGCTTTTTAAAAAACCTCATAATATCTGCATTTTAATTGGGATGTTAAGAGTATATTTATTCTGACTATTGATATGCTTGAATTTAAATCAACCATCATGCTATTTGTTTTATGTTTGTCTTATCTGTTCTCTGTTGCTCTTTCCTTTTTTTCTGCCATCTTTTGGATTAATTGGGTATGTTTCATGATTCCATTTTATTTTATACACTCTGTTAGCTTATTAGCTATAACTTTTTTTTTTTTAGTGGCTGCTTTCGGATTTATAATACATATTTTTAACACATCACAGTCTATCCTCAAGTGTCATTATGCCACTTCATATATAGCATAAGAACCTTACGATAGTATACCTCCAGGAACTGAGTAACAGTAGCCTTTGTGCTATTGTGGTCCTTTATCTTACTTCTACAAATATGATCCCCACAATACATTATTACTTTTATTTGCTATAATCAATTTCTGAGGCCCTTTATACTTTTATTGTGGTAAAGTATACATAAATAAAATCTACCATTTTAACAATTTTCTAAATGTTTATTTATTTTGAGAGAGAGGAAAAGTGCATGCATGTGCGCTTGCGCACGTGAGCAGGGGAAGGGCAGAGAGAAGGAGAGAGAGAATCCCAGGCAGGCTCCACGCTGTCAGCACAGAGCCTGATGTGGGTCTCGATTTCATGAACTGTGAGATCATGACCTGAGCCAAAATCAAGAGTCGGTCACTTAACTGAGCCACCCAGGAACACCCTCATTTTAACAAATTTTAAGTGTACAATTCAGTGGCATTAAGTACATTCACAATGTTGTGCAACCATCACCACTATCCATTTCCAGAACTTTTTCGTCACTCTAAATAGAACTCAGTTCCATTAAGCAGTAACTCCTTTACCCAATCCCTCCAGGCCCTGGCCAGCTCTGTTCTCCTTTCTGTGTCTATGAATTTGACTATTCTAGTTACCTTATGTAAATGAAATCAGACAATATTTGTTTTTTTGTGTCTGACTTATTTTACTTAGTATAGTATTTTCAAAGTTTATCATGTTGTAGTATGTATCAGAATTTCATTACATATTAAAGATGAAAAAGAGTCCATTATGTATACACCAGAATTTGTTCATCCACTCATCTGTTGATGGGCATTTGAGCTGTTACCACCTTTTGACTATTATGAATAACGCTGCTTTGGACATTGGGGTACAAGTATCCGAGTCCCTGATTTCAATTCTTCTAGGACTAGAATTTTGATTTTATGGTAATTCTTTGTCCAATGTTTTGAGGAACTGCCACACTGCTTCCCACAGCAGTTACATCAGTTCACTTTCTACCAGAAATGCACGAGGGTTCCAATTTCTAACCATCCTCACCAATACTTGTATTTTCTATTTTTCTAATGGTCATCCTAATAGATATAAAGTGGTATTTCATGGTGGTTTTGATTTGCATTTTCCTTATGACAAGTGATGTTGAGCATTTTTATGACAACAGTGTTTCTTGGCCATTTGTATATCTTCGTTGGGCAAGAAGTGGCCCTCCAGCGTGCCTGGTGAGAAGACATGGCACTTAGACTGGACTCAGAAGTCATGGAGCAAGTCAGAAAAGTACAATTAATGTAGACATTACTGGAATTGCTGGGGCTCACACATGCCAGATCCTGTGTGATAGGACGAGTCTGAAGTGGGACCAAGGCTGCTGCTGAACTTCTGCCACTGTCAGGAAGTGAGGTAGCCAGGCCAGGTGAGGGGCACCAGCGGGTCCAGGTGGAAGGCCACTTTGTAATAAAATGACTGGAGAAGCATCTCCTGTCTTCAACTTGGTCCATAGCCTTTGACAGTGGTCTGCTCTTTGTTTTGCTTTTTATTTTCTAAAATGTTTGAACACTGTGAGATTTTCACCTGACTTCTAAATGTGAACCCCTCAGAACGTGGCCAACGAGGAACCTATTTTGTTGTAGGTGTGCCCACTGCCTGGCCCCCCGCCCATCTGACCCCTTTGCTCGCTTCTGTCAAGAATGCGGCTCTCCTGTCCCGCCCATATTTGGCTGTCGTCTCCCACCCCCAGAAGGAGCTCAGGTGAGCAGCAGAATCTTGAAAAATGCCTTTCATTGGTTTATCTGATCTTTAATAGCAGCAGTAGCATTGTACCTGGGACACGTGATCCACAAACATAAATATTTCTTGAAAAAATTACTGGCAGGTTAATGTCTTGCTATCCAGTCTCCTACTTCAGGATAGAAAACCCCAAAACCTTAAAAGTTGCCTTAGTTTCCATTCAAGAATGAAAAACCTTATTTGCAATGCCAGTGCAGGTGGCCTTACAGAAGCACAGGCTCAGAGGGAGACTGAAGCCTTATTGTTTCAATGATAAATAAGAATGGATAAATATGTATTTCCCACTCATGTGATTTTTCAGTTCATGAGCTGGGTACAGTAAGGAAATATATTCTGGAAATAAATGGAGAGAGGTATTTGTTACAAGTCTGTATATCTATAAGATACATCGTTTTGTCCAAAGACGCTGTTTGTATAAGCTATAGATTGATCAGTTAAAAAGTTTTGGCTGTTAAGTGTAGATAATAATTGGTATTAACCTACTAATAAGTTTATAGTTAGTTAGAAAACATACTCAGTTTACTAACAATCAAAACCGTCATTGAAATGTATTATCTGTTATTCACTTGATACTTTAGGGTTTTTTGGAGTAGGGTTTACAAAATGAAATAAAATGACCTGTGACATGGACTGAAAAATAACCATTTTTGAAAAGATAGTCACAAGAAAAAACCACTAATTCAGTGAGGTCAAGCTGAGTTCTAGAATTAAGTTCTATCTTCAAGCAAAGGGTCAGAATCTAAACAGGTATCTTTTTATAATTTATTCTAATTCATTGCTCAAGACTATTGTAGAAGTTAATTTAATTTGCTATAACACATTTGGAACTTCATAAAGAAGATAAAACAGCAAATAAAATATGAACAGCTCCTGTCAGTTTTAATTTTCCTTGCTTATATTCATTCGTTGGTGCAACGTCCGTTCTTTTTCACTTGCCTGAAAACAGATTTTCGGAGCAGGGAGGAAAAGTTGCCAGAGATTATAAATATTTTAAATGATGAGCTGAACTTTGAAACATCTATATTGCCCCCCAAAATAATATTTGTTAATATGCTGTAATATATAAACAGCTTTGTAATTTGAACTATTTATTAACTACTTATTGTGTCCTGCTCTCAGCTGGGTTTCTGGGATTCGAAGGGGTGGAGCCTCCTCCTGGCTCTTAGATCCAAGACACTCAGTCTCATGAGAGATGCAGAAATCACCTTACAGCTCCAGGTCCTCCCTTCATTGTCCTGCCCTGTGAGTGCTGGAGCAGGACCCTTTATACATTTCTCCTGTGCCAGCTGGCTACGTGTTCATTTCTGTTAATAGAGGGACATTGCTGCTGGAGGGACACTGCAGGAGAATGGGCTTGGCTTTTCTTTCTGGTTCCGGTATGCTTTCCACTCTCTTTGCTCTGACGGTGCTCACTAACCTACAGGAACCCAGTTGTGCTGAACCCCAGTGAGTTTGGGGGGCACCCCATGGACAGCTGCTCAGTGAGTTTCACTGGCATGCCAGCCAGCTTCCAGATAGTCCTCAGCCATCCCAGTGGACCATTTGCCAGCGAGTTTCAGCAGCATGCCTGCACGTGGCTTCCCAGCATGTTCTACGGGCTCCCCAGAGGGAGATTTCCAAACAAGTTTCATTGGACTCGGTTTTTTGCTTCTTTTCTTGCCAGTTTGGGTCCATGTCACCCCAGTTGAACTTCCCCACCATCCAATGGGTGACAGCTATACTCCTTTCCTCCCCACTTACTTATCTTTTCTGTAACATATATTGTCCTACATATTACATCCATATACGTTATGAACTGAAAATGCAGTGTTACACGATCTTACATCATTTAAAGATGAGAGAAGATGTTTATGCACTCATTTATATTTACCCACGTATTTATGAAATCTGGTCTCTCATATCTTCTCTTTCCTGTGAACTCAAGTCATAATCTAGTGTCACGTATTTTCAGCCTGGCAGACCTCCTTTGCTAAAGGCATGTCTGCCAGCTGTTTCTGCTTTTTTTTATCCGAGAACATTTACTTTGCATCCTCTTTTGAAAGATAATTTTACTGGATGTAGAATTCTTGTGTGACAGTTATTTTTAATTTCAGCCCTTTGAACATATTATTCTCCTACATTCTGACCTCCGTGGTTTTTGATGTATGTGATAAGTCATTTTTTCTCTTGTTACTTTTAGGATTTTCTCTTTGACATTCAACAATTGTACTATATTGTGTCTAACTGTGGATCCTTTTGTGTCTATCTCTCTTGGGATTAATTTTCTTGGAGCTAATGTTTTTCTTCAAATATGGGAAGTTTTGGCTAGTATTGCTTCAAATTCTTCTTCTGCCTCTTTCTCTCCCTCCCTTCCTTCTAGGACTTCTTTACATGTATGTTGATAGGTTTTATGTTGTCTCACAGCTTGTTTGATAGTCTGTTTATTTTCTTCCATCCTTTTTCTCTCTGTTCTTCAGATCAGAAAATTTCTATTGTACTATATTCATGTACATTGCTTCTTTCTTCTGTCTTCTCTGACCTGCTGTTGAATCCCTCTGGAGATTTTTTTTTCCATTTCAGTTATTTTAATTTTTAACTCCAGGTTTTAATATGATTGTTTTTAAAAAATAATTTCTATATCCTTATTTATATTCCCTATTTTTCAGATCATTGTCATCATACTTTCTTTAATCTTTTAAATATGATTTCCTTTAGTTCTTTGATCATTTCTGTAATCGCTGTTTTGAAATCTTTGCCAAATCCAACATCTGGGGATACTATTTGTATTGACTGTTTGGCTTTTTTTTTTTTTTCCCTCTCCCTGATTATAGGTCACACTTTCTTGGTTTTTGCATACCTCATATTTTTTCTTGAATTCTGGACATTTTAGATTGTATAATATATTGTAACAATTCTGGATTCTGACTTTTTCTCCTAGTATTTTTTTTTCTTTTCTTGTTTTGTTTTGTTTTGTTTTGTTGTTGTTTACTGGGATTCAATTTTTCATGTTTGTCTCCCCTAAAATGTACGGCCACTGATACCAGGTATGTATGTATGTATGTATGTATGTATGTATGTATTTATTTATTTATAAGTCTGGATCACCCCTGGGTCTGCATAGCTTAGAGCTCAACTGAATGTTGGCCAGAAGTTGTGCTCAAATACCTTAATCCTGTAAGGCTTCCACTCTCTGCTGAGGGATCTGTGTGTGGGCTGGACCTAACATTCAAGCTTCAGGCTGTTTACAAGTCTGCCCCAGCTTTTACTTTATGCTGAACTCCCTTGAATCTCCATGTATAGCCTCCATCAGCCAGAGATGTGTTAGTGGCTTATGTTCACTCTGGTTTATGCCGCACATGTGCATATCCTCCACTCAACTAAGGGTATATGGGGAGCTTCTCAAACCCCCTATATTTGACCTTCCTCCTGGAACTCTCTGTTAAATCCCTAGCTAGTTGCCTCAAACAAGACCATGATTTCAGGCTAGTAGAGCCACTGGCCCTCCCTGTTTGCTTGCCACTAAGACTGTCATCTGAACAGTCCTCCAAATCAAGTGAGCCCTGCCTATCAGCAGCTGCTGGTTTCTGCAGTCTGTTCTGCCCCAGTGAGGCTACCACACTAACAGAGCTGGGGGAGGGTGGGGATAGCCTCAAGCAGGAACCACGTAGACTTGTAGTGTTTTTATCTGAAATTCACCACTTTTCAGTTTCTTGTGTGCCTTTGGTGACTTTCAGAGTCTGAAATGATTGTATTTTGTATCCAAAATGGCAGTTTTATCCAACTTTTTTTTTTTCTAAGTTTTTATTTATTTATATTGAGAGAGAGAGAGAAAGCACAAGCAGGGGAGGGGCAGGGAAACACAAGAGAACAATAATCCCAAGCAGGATCCACACCGTCAGTATTGAGCCTGATATGGGCTCGAACTCTCAAACCCCGAGATCATGACCTGAACTGAAGTCGAATGCTTAACTGACTGAACCTCTAGGCTCCCCAGTTTTATCCAACTTTATAATTGCTTTTTGGAGAGAGGATTTGTGGGCTTCCTTACTCCACTGTGCTTACAAGATATTTTTGGAGTGTCTGGGTGTCTCAGTTGGTTAAGCATCTGACTCTTAATTTCAGTTCAGGTCATGATCTCATGGTCCATGGATTCGAGCCCTGCATCAGGCTCCACACTGGTTGGGATTCTCTCTTTCTCTCTCTCTGCTCTCCCCTGCTCACACACACTCTCTCTCAAAATAAACTTGAAAAAAAGAGATATTTTTTCCTTTTTAAAAAAATTGTTTTTAAGTTTGTTTATTTTGAGAGACAAAAGAGTGCATTCACATGAGTGAGGGAGGGACACAGAATCCCGAGTAGGCTCTGCACTGTCATCACAGAGCCTGACATGGGATTCGAACTCACAAACTGCAAGATCATGACCTGAGCCGAGATCAAGAGTCACACACTTGTCCGACTGAGCCACCGAGGTGTCCCAAAGATATTTTTTCTTTTCTGTTTTTCACACGCCTGTTTTCCACAATAAATATTTTTTACTCACAAAAGAAACAAAATTAGATTAAAGGTAATTATTTTAAAACATTTTTTACAAAAGCAAATCAAATCTTATATTCTAAGATCTACTTATACCGTTGGTTTTTGCATTCCAAGACAAACCTCTTTCTTTGTGCAGATGGGCTTATGTGCAGAGTGTGGAAACATGGTGCCCATGAACACTCCCATCTGTGTGGTGTGTGAGGCCTCTCTTACTCTACAGCTGCAGCCACAGGCCAGCCTCCGCTTGAAGGTAATGAAACGTGATTCTGTAAAAGCATGAATAAAATATATGGAAAGTGATATAAGCAGTTAAATGTCTTTAGCTGGTGGAGTTGGTGAACAATTGATAAACTAATATCTGTGAACAAAATCCATTCTAATGGTTGGGAACGCATTCTGCCCAACAGTTTGACCTGCCAATAGGATCTGTAATGTAAGAGAGATACAAGGAAATGTGTTCCCTGAACATGGATTTGAAGGCCAAAATGCATACAGCTAACTTAGACAATTTTTTTAAGAGTTTATTTTTTTTAAGTTTATCTATTGATTTTGAGGTGGGGGGAGGGGCAGAGAGAGAGAGAATCTCAAGCAGACTCCACACTGTCCACACTGTGGAGCCCGATGCAGGGCCCAAATTCACAAACCATGAGATCATGACCTTGAGCCGAAATCAAGAGCCGGTTGTTTAACCGACTAAGCCACCCAGGCGCCCCAACTTAGACAGTCTTTTACTTTATGTATTTAAACTTGAACATTGCAATTAAGAACTTTTACTCATGTCCTTAAAATTGCTTTATGCTTTTATTCGCTTTATTTGTTTATGGGTCCCTGTTATACAGAAAATAATAATTATAGTCATATGGATGAAAAACAAGAGTCAAAAAAAAAGTTAAATATCATCATCATATATATTCAGAAAACTTTGCTAGGCAACGTCATACCATGAAAATATTTTTGGTAGAATCACTAAGCATACAACTGTATCTTTTCTCCATTTTTCAATGTATAGTCCCATTCACCTTCTCTTTAATCTGAAGTAAATGTTACTATAGAATAAAATAGATTTAACAAAGAGAATTTGAGGCATAAAAAAGCAAGCATTTTTAGTAATAAGAAAATGCATAGATTTAATGTCAGTTGGAATAGTAACACTCCTAAGTCACTTTGTGGATTTTCATTTGGGCAAATGGAGAAAAGGCAAATCCACTTTTTCTTCTACCTCCAAGCTCCCCTTTACTCTGAAAGTTTTTTTTTAATTTGTTAAGAAGTTGTTTATTAATACATTATGAATATACTTAATATTTATTTTTATGCCACTAATATGAGATAAAATGTTTAAACGTATTTATTAAAGTTTTGTAAAAATTTTATAATAAGGGGACTTTGGATACTGAGGAAATTCTGAATCTCTATTTGCCGCTCTGCTTAAGGATTCTTGACTGAGATAACCAAATCTTTTTTACTTTTTCTAACCATTCAGCTATTTACTCCCCAAATGATCCTCTTTCCTCTCCTAGACATTCTTGAATTGGACATACCTGCCTGCACTCTCAAGATTTCTCTCATTTTCTCTGCTAAGTTTTGTTTTTTGGTTTTTTTTTTTAGGACTTTTTTTTTTTTTTATGAAATTTATTGTCAAATTGGTTTCCATACAACATCCAGTGCTCATCCCAACAGGTACCCTCAATACCCATCACCCACCCACTCCTCCCTCCCACCCCCCATAAACCCTCAGTTTGTTCTCAGTTTTTAAGAGTCTCTTATGTTTTGGCTCCCTCCCTCTCTAACCATTTTGTTTTTCTTCTTCCCCTCCCCCATGGTCTTCTGTTAAGTTTCTCTGGATCTACATAGGAGTGAAAACATATGGAATTTGTCCTTCTCTGTATGACTTATTTCACTTAGCATAACACTCTCCAGTTCCATCCACGTTGCCACAAAAAGCCATATTTCATTCTTTCTCCTCACCACGTAGTATTCCATTGTGTATATAAAGTTGCAATTTCTTTATCCATTCGTCAGTTGATGGACATTTAGGCTCTGAAAGGTTTTTAAGTATTCCAAGCAGTGCAAGCCTTCAGAAATGAGGTGTGGAAGAACTGGCTGGGCCAAGGTCAGGTAGATGAAAATTTACTAATTTTTTTGTTGGATGGATGGAGTGGGGAGTGGTAAGAGCCTGAGGTATTATAGTCAGTGGATACTCACTTTAGGGTCCCTTGAATAGTAAAGATTGAGGGAAGGGGTCTGAGGAAGGAGTAGTCTCCAGGGGTCACAGGCATTCAGGCCTAGTCTGAGGCTGCTGGCATCCCTCACCATGGTACAGCCATGAAACTTCCTTCAGCTGTTTCTCTGAGTTCTGCCTTGCACCTCCGGTATGAACCCTCATGCACTGAAGGGATTTTTCAAAGACACCTTCGATGTGACTTTTCCCCAGCGTGCTGCTTCCTGGACCGCTCTCTGGTCCTCTGCACCCAACATTCCCTGGGCTCTGATCCCTGGACCCACTGCCCCTGTGCCTGCACACACTTGCAGTGGTGGAGGTGGCAGTCGTGGTGGGTGGGTGGGGGCACAGAGAGAGAATTCACTCACTCTTACCAGGGGCTGGGGCCAGGGATAGCTTTTAAAAGGGGGTGTCATCCGAGGGATATCGTGGGAGGCACAAGCGTTTGCCAGATGGGGAAGGGATGGGACAAAGAAAAGTGGCTTGTGTGTATATGCGTGTGTGTGTTGGCAGTGGGGTGGGGTAGAGGGCATTCTAGGAAGATGTCCAGAGACTGGAAACTGCAGGGTGTGCTTCAAAACTCTGTAAACAGTTTGGTTTTGTTGAGCTGCAGAAATGCTGGGGTTGCTGTGGGCTGTGCAAGATGGCGCCTTCTCTACCATACTTAGCAGCTCAGATTTCTCCCAGTGCACCCTGAAGGGTTGAAAGCAGGGACAGGATTTAATCAGGCTTGATTTTCTAGAGATACTTTTATCACCGTAACATCTGATCTTAAAGGAAAATTCCTGATTTTTATGGCCAATCAGTATTGCTGCCTCTACTCACAGGATACCTGTTTGGAAACCCTGGGCTGAGAATCTGCATCCCAGAGGCTTTCCCAAGTGTTACAAGGGCAGTGGATTTTTAGAAAACATTTTCACCCAGAGAGGCACCTCCAAGGTCAGTGGGAATTCCTGTTGTTGACAGAAGCCAACAGCCTTACCTTCCCCAAGGCACCACCAGGGACTGTTATTTTTGTGTTGTTCTCCATCTCACTCCACATAGTGCACGAAGCACCATCCATCCTCTTCCTGCCCACAGTCTGCTGCTACGGACCGATCTTCTGTTGATTTAAAGGACTTGTCAATGCTGAGGAATATATATATATATATATATATATATATATATATTTTTTTTTTTTTTTTTTTTTTTTACTGCCAAGATTAGGAGCTATAGTAGCAGAAGTTTCTCCATTTACTCTCTGGCACAGGTACCTATATTTCAGAATAAGAGAGGATTTTACATTTTTAAAAATTCTCTAATTTTTTGTAACAAGTGAAATAGTCCCAAGATATACAAAGAAGTGCATAATTTCCCCACCCACCTCTATTTCTATCCTCCCGAAATAACTGATGATAATAAATACCCTTCTATGTATTTTTTAGAATGCACAGAAACATGCGTATATATTCACACATTTGGATTTGGATTTGTTTTGGTTTTTATTTATTTATTATTTTAGAGGTAGGGAGGGGCAGAAAGAGAGAGAGAGAGAGAGAGAGAGAGAGAGAGAGGGAGAGGGAGAGGGAAAATCTTAAGCAGGCTCCACGCTCAGTGCAGTGGCCTGGTATGGGGCTCAATCTCATGACCCTGGGATCGTGACCTGAGCCGAAATCATGAGTAAAATGCTCAACTGACTGAGCCACCCAGGCACACCTTGTTTTGCTTTTTAAACAAATGTATCCCATTGGCCATTCTCTAAAGTTAAAAATTAAGTTGAGCATCTCGTATTTCACCAGAATACATGAGCTTTCCTTTACCAAGAGATCATCAGTTTTCTTGGGACTCCAACTAACAATATATAGCATACCTCCAGGTCTCCAGTCATATTGGGTTCCCAAAATCTGAGAGGCCTAGGGCAGGGATCCTCTTGAAGTTATTACTGAAAAAGTTCTGATGATTCACATGACTGGGGCAGTTACCTCCTTATGGGACCCCCCCACCTCTGACACAATGATTTGGGGCTGAAGCCAGTGTGACCACAGCTCTGCATCAAGCAGAACTTTAGCTTGGCATCTGTTACAAGATCCACTTTGAGCTGAAGTTTGCAATGACCTACTACATTCTTCCTCACTTCATTTTGTCAAAGCCTTTCATCTAGATCAGAAATTTGTTCTTATCTTCCAGCTACTTCGCAAGGAAAAATTTTACCCCAGTAACTGACTGGGTCTACCAAATTGCTTAGAACCATTCAACTAGACATACTGCAAATGCTGTGGATGAGGTGCCCAATGAAGTATTGACTTTTAAAAAAAAGGCCTCATCATAGATGTGTAGCATATTCTTTAAGGTAGTCTGATGGTGGCCTCAATCCCAAGTCATCCCTATCGACATCTATGAGTTAGTGATTATGATGTAAAATTATTTCTATCTGTGGGTTATGGTCACTGTTCTTCAAGGAAGTGAGCCATGACATGGTGTTAAAAAGCCACCACCAAAACCATTAGAAACACCTGTTGACCAAGAAGGCTATGTTTATTGGACCTGATAACAGTAAGGTAGACTGGTACTTTGTCTTGGTAGTGTCTCTGAAGGGAGAAGGCAGGGGAAGGTATTTATAGGATTTTAGTGATGCACCTGGGTGATTGCTGGGTATTCTCTCTCTCTCTCTCTCTGCCTCTCCCCTGTGCACACACTCTCTCTCTCAAGTAAATAAAACTACAATTAAAAAAAAAATTTAAGGGAGTTTTGCAAGGCAGGGTTGGGATAGAGCAGAGTTAGTTTGGATTGGGCAAAGTTATGACATGCTAGTTTTAAATTTAGTTTATTTAAAGAAATTTTTTTAAATGTTTATTTATTTTTGAGAGAGACAGAGACAGAATATGAGTGGGTTAGGGGCAGAGAGAGAGGGAGACACAGAATCTGAAGCAGACTCCAGGCTCTGAGCTCTCAGCACAGAGTCCAACGTGGGGCTCGAACTCATGAGCTGTGAGATCATGACCTGAGCTGCAGTTGGACGCTCAACCAACTGAGCCACCCAGGTGCCCCTAAAAATAGTTTATTTAAATAAAACTTTAATATACTTAAGGTGATGATGTTTTAATAAACACGTACATAGTGAAATAATTACTCCAGTCAAGCTAATTAACATATCCATCTCTGTATAGTAGAAATTTGCTAAGAGAGTAGATTCTGGTGTTACCAGGTCACATGCACATGTGCACACGTGAATGCACACAAACAAATGTTAACAATGTGAGGATATACTAATTTTGGATTGTGGATCCTGCACGGTGAGGGTCTTGAGGTAAGCTGTTGGACTTAATAAGTAAGCAGTTTTACTGGTTTACACTCTTTCCAGAATATTTCCTGCAGCAAACAGCTATGTTATTTTTGTTTGATCTTAGTATTTTTTTTAACACAGGGACAAGAAATTTGATTCACTTCTCAACAACAAGTGTCACCAGATCTTTTCTGAGGCAACATGTTCAGGAAGATCACAGCCTTAAATCTCACAGAAAAGCTCTGGCAGTTGTAGATCATGCTACAGAGACTTTAAGCAACTTTGAAAAATGCTGGAACCAGGGAGTGTCAGGATCCATTGAGAGCAAGTCTGTGATCCTCTGCCATTTTGAATAGCAGTCAGCCGGCCATTTGCACATTAGGAGTTCTTTGAGTTGCAAGAACTTGGAATCTTCTACTAGAGTGGAATTAACCAGGCTTGGAAAGGTCAGGGACTTCAGAGCCTTCCTAGTGGCATTGGAACTAAAACCTTGGGAGTTGGATTTTCTTTCTCTTAATGGTCTTCTTTGCCTGTCGAGCTTCAGAACACATGGTGTCAGTTTCAGGACACCTGGGAAATGTAGACACTGGAGTAGAAAGGAACATTTGTGTGACACTGGTCATTGATAATTGAAGGGAATAGTATCCTGATAGTGCAGAATGGTCCAGTGACTGAACAGCTGTTAGCAAACCTCTGATAGCTGAACTCTAGTTAGACTATTTTAGTCTTTCTTTTCTTTTCTTTTCCTTTCTTTCTTTCCTCCTTTCTTTGTTCCCCCCTCCTTCTTTCTTTTTCTTTCTTTCCTTCCTTCCTTCCTTCCTTCCTTCCTTCCTTCCTTCCTTCCTTTCCTTCCTTCTCTTTCCTCCCCTCTCTCCCTCCCTCCCTCCCTTCCTCTCTCTCTCCCTCTGTCCCTCCATCCCTTCCATTTTCTGCATTGCAACCTATCCTCAGTTTCCTGACTTGGAAAGTTGCACTTACCATTTATTTTCTTTTTTCTTTTTAAAAAAAACTTTTTAACATTTATTCATTTTTGAGAGACAGAGCACGAGCGGAGGAGGGGCAGAGAGAGAGGGAGACACAGCATCCGAAGCAAGCTCCAGGCTCTGAGCTGTCAGCACAGAGCCCAATGCAGGGCTTGAACTGTGAGATCATGACCTGCGCCAAAGTCGGAAACTAACCCGACTGAGCCACCCAGGTGCCCCATTACCATTTATTTTCTAAGATAGTCTTTTCATTTTTCCATTTCTGAGTGAGAAAGTACAGAGCAAACCTAAATTCATTAACATGAAGCCCCATGGGGTAAACCCCAGTCCAAGAGCTAGATTACTTATAATTTTTTTTTAAGTTTGTTTATTTTTGAGAGAGAGAAAGAGACAGAGCATGGGAGGGACAGAGAGAAGGAGAGAGAATCCCAAGCAGACCCTGTGCTGTCAGTGTGGAGCTCAGTGCAGGGCTTGAACCCACAAACTGTGAGATCATGACCTGAGCTGAAATCAAGAGTCCGACGCTTAACCGACTGAGCCATCCAGGTGCCCCAAGAGTTAAATTGCTTGTAAACGCGTAGATCAGCTTTTGCTAGTCTTGGACTTTTCTGTTTATTGTTCAAGCCATGAGACAGAAAGCCAACAATCATGTTTTCCACATTGGGGGGGAAAAAAACTAAAAAAACTGACATATAATCAGTGTAAAATTTTGCATTTTAAGGCCAAATGAACACTCATTTTCAGTTTGTTTCTTCAATTTGGGTTTTGTTTCTTTTAAAATTATTTTTGGGGGGGCGCCTGGGTGGCTCAGTTGGTTGAGTGTCTGACTTCGGCTTAGGTCATGATCTCGTGGTCTGTGAGTTCGAGCCCCACGTCGGGCTCTGTGCTGACAGCTCGGGGCCTGGAGCCAGGCTGTGTCTCCCTCTCTCTCTGCCCCTCCCCTGCTCATGCTCTCTCTCTCTCTCTGTCAAAAATAAATAAACATAAAAAAATTTTTTTAATTATTTTCAAATTTCTGACACTGTTTATGTTGTAATAATTCCTAAACAAATCCTGAGTGTTAAAAAAAAAAAAAAAAGGTCAATAGATGGCTGATTGACTGAAAAGACTGCTCAAGGATTTCTTTATATGGTTGTTTGCTCAGAGGAACATGTTTTTCTTATTCTTTCTTTTTAAGGAGAAAATAATCTGCCGCACCTGTGGCACAGGGAATCCAGCTCACCTGAAATACTGTGTCACCTGTGAGGGAGCCCTGCTGTCATCACAGGAGGTGGGTTGACTGCATGTGTCAGTCCTATACTTAGTGTCTGCTAAATGTCTAGTGTTAATAAGAATGAAGAAATGCAACCTGCAGAGGAGGGAAGAAGTGGCAGAGTGGAGAAAGACACTGAAAGCAACATTTCTCAATGTGGAGAGGACTTTCTATATTCACCAAAACAAAGTTGTTTTCAAAGTCTTAACTTCAGGGGGGAGTCAATAAAATCAGCAATTTCTTACAACTTCACTTAGTAACTTTGCAGGGAAGGCTGGCAGTAGCCAGTGGGAAAGTGGACCACTTAGAATTCTTTCAAAGTCAGAAGTATGTCTTTTTTGACCGTGCCAAGCTGTTTTTTGAAATTGAAAGCCTGGTGGGTACCCATTTCTGGATTTTCTAGCAGCCTATTTTGAGTATTCAAAGTGAAGGAACAGGAGTATGGACAACTTAAATACAGTGAATGGTTCCATTTAGGTGATTGGTTGTTTATAAGATGTTTCTGGTGAAGAGGAGGCTTTAAAAATGACTTCCAGGTGACTGTTGCCCTAGCCTAACGATAGATACCAAAAAGAAGCTGGCATTTACTAGCCAACTTAGAAGAAAAAACTTGCTTCCATGGGGCCATTGTATATATTTTTGAGTGTTTGGAGGTTTGTTCTCATCTCAGAGAGATTCCTTTGGAAATTGGACAGACGTGTGATGATTCTCATAGGGTCTGTAATATATATAGATGTAGAAATACATAGAACTCTAACATATAGGATGGAGGGAGAGGGATATGAACCAATGGTTGTAAGATGTCTGTATTTTATCTGATGAGGTACAGTAATAATTAATTAGACTGTAAAAAGGTAAAAATCTATATTTTATGGGTTCCTGGGTGACTCAGTTGGTTAAGCGTCCAACTCTTGATTTTGGCTTAGATCATGATCTCATGGTTCGTGAGTTCGAACCCCACATTGGGCTCTGGGCTGACAGTGTGGAGCCTGCTTGATATTCTCCCTCTCTCTCTGCCCCTCCCCTTGCACTCTGTCTCTCAAAAATAAATAAATACACTTGAAAAAAATCTATGGTTTAATCACTAGGGCAACTACTCAAAAAGAATGCCAAGAAATACAGAGAAAAAGCTAATGGGAAAATTCAAATATAATTCTAAAAAGTATTCAAATTACACCCCCCCCCCAAAAAAAAGAACAGGAAAGTAGGAACAAAGAAAATAAAACAAGTAGGAAAAATACAAATCAAATAATGAAATGGTAAGTCAAAACCAAAACATCAATAATTACATTAAATTTTGTGGACCAAACATTTCATCGGAAGGTAGTGATTGTCACCATGGATTTCTATAAAAAGAAAAAACAGGGACTCCTGTGTGGCTCAGTTGGTTAAGCATCTGTTGATCTCAGATCAGGTCTTAATCTCAGGGTCATGAGTTCAAGCCCTGCGCCAAAAGAAAAAAAGGAAAAACAACTCTATGCAAGCCACAGACAAGACGTAACTATGTAGACTAAAAGTAAATATATAGTAAAAAATTCCATGTAAACAATGTATACAAGAGGGCTGGAGTGGCTCTATCAATATAGGAGAAAATAAGTTTCAAGGAAAAATATATTATGAGAGATAAAATAAAAGATATATATATATATATATATATATATATACATATATATATATATACATATACATATATGTATATATAGTGAGATTGTTATTTTATAACAATAAAAGTTAAATTCATCAGGAAGACATAACAATCAAAAACGTTTATGAGCCTACCAAAATACATGATACAAAAATTGGCAGAATTAAAGAGAGAAGCAAACAATTTCAGAATTATAGCTGCGGGTTTTAATGCCCCTTTCTCAGCATTTGCTAGAACAGCTAGACAAAGGTCAGCAAAGGCAATTAGGGTCTGTGCAACCATTCACTTTGACTTAATTGATGTTTCTAGAATAATGTACCCCCAAATGATAGACAACACACTCTTTTGGACATGGTTAGCATTGAATGGGGGTGTATTATTGGTTCCAGAACAAAGTACCACAAACTGAGTGGCTTAGAGCAACAGAGATTTATTGTCTCACAGCTTTAGAGGCCAGAGGTCCCAAATCCAAGTGTTGTTGGCAGTGCTGTTCTCCCTGTGAGGCTCCAGGGAAGGAATTCTCCCATAATTCTCTCCTAGCTCCTCCTCTCCCCTTCTGCTCTCCTTCTTGGATGCCATATATTCATCTGTTGAATTGTTTGATATAATTTAAGGTCCCTGAGGTTTTGTTCATTAGAAAAAAATCTCTTGTCTGGTTCCAGTGGTGGGCTACAAAGCTCTGTGCCAGGTAGTTGGTTTCCTTTTCTTAGAGTGGGTTTCAGGCTTCCAGTCTGGTCACCAGGCAGCTCCGCCCTGCCCTGCCCTGCCCTCCGTTGTGGTACCTGTACAGGAGTCTGAGACATCCCTTTCCAGAGTCCCAGAAAGGAGACTGAAGGTTACCTAGAGACTCAAACAAATCAGTCCAGAATGATAAAAGAAGGTCACCATCAAATGAGATGATGACCGAGGAGTCAGAAGTTGTCCTAATATCAGCTCCCCAGGTCCAGGTTCCATCAGAGAGCCTCTATGAAGACTCTGTCGAAGACCATGAGACCATGTCCCAAAGGAATCCTCCCAACGCTGCAGCCTCCTGGCAGACGTTCAGGAAATTCCACTATGAGGATGCAGCTGGACCCAGGGATGTCCTCCGACATCTCCAGAAACTTTCTGGACAGTGGCTGAGACCTGATATTCAGACAAAGAGCAGATTGTGGAGTTGCTGGTACAGGAGCACTTCCAGGCTGTGCTGCCCGAGGAGCTCAGATCTCAGGCCCGGAGATGTCAGCCTAGGGTCAGAATCACTGCCACTGGGTTCTTGTGCAGCCTACATGTGAGAAGTAACCAGAGGTTCACTTTGTTGTTTCAAGAGCCAACTACAGTGATGGGGAAACGTGAACCTCAGTTTTTTTGAGCTTGCCTTTGACTAAATTGTAAATAAGACTCCATCAAAACCCACGTTTGGATGTCTGTCTGCCTGAGACTGCTCTAATTCCTGGGACTGAGCTCCAGAAAGAGTTTCTTTAATCCCCTGTTAGGACAACCAGCCTGTTGCTTGTTTTTGCTCTGTTGAATGCCTCCTTTTTTGCACTTTCTGACATGCTTTAATATGTTGTTATATATCCAAAGAAGTAATTGCTTCAACTTTCAGAGTTCTTGATTCTTGCTGTGGTGGCATGAATGGAAGCTATTGTAACCCCGTCTAGTAACTCTCATTTGAGATGTCCTTGAAATACTGAAGTTTGGTCCTAAAAATCGTTTTTTCTCTTCTTTACATTGTATAATTTCTTTTTTTTTTTTTTAACTTTTTAATGTTTATTTTTTGAGAGAGAGAGAGTGTGAGCTGGGAAGGGGCAGAGAGAGAGGGAGACACAGAATCTGAAGCAGACTCCAGGGCCTGAACTGTCAGCACAGAGCCCAACCTGGGGCGCAAATCCACAAACTGCGATATCATGACCTGAGCCAAAGTCAGACTTTTAACCAACTGAGCCACCCAGATGAACCAAATTTATTTCTTTTTTTAAAAAAATATTTATTTATTTTTGGGAGAGTGCAAGTGGGGGAGGGGCAGAGAGAGGGTGACAGAGGGTCCAGAGCAGGCTCCGCACTGATGGACTGATAGCAGAGAGCCTGATGTGGGGCTCGAACTTACGAACCACAATTATCATGACCTGAGCCGAAGTCAGATGCTCAACCAACTAAGCCACTCAGTTGCCCCTATAATTTCTTTCTTTCTTTTTTTTAAATGCTTATTTATTTTTGAGAGAGAGACAGAGCACAAGCAGGGGAGGGGCAGAGAGAGAGGGAGACACAGAATCTGAAGCAGGCTCCAGGCTCTGAGCTGTCAGCACAGAGCCCTATGTGGGGCTCGAACTCACGAACCATGAGGTCATGACCTGAGCCGAAGTCGGATGCTCAACTGACTGAGCCACCCAGGTGCCCCAATTTCTTTCTTTAAAAAAGTTTATTTTATTTATTTTTGAGAGACAGAGATAGTGCAAGGAGGGGAGAGGCAGAGAGAGAGAGAGGGAGAGATAGAATCCCAAACAGGCTCCACACTGTCGGCATGGAATCCGACACAGGACTCAAACTCATGAACCGTAAGACCGACCTGAGCTGAATCAAAGAGTTGGACACTTGACTGAATGAACCACCCAGGTGTCCCTACACTACATAATTTCTACTGCTCTCTCTTCAAGTTCACTTACTTTTCCCTTTACCATCTCCTTTTAGCTATTAAGTATATACAGCAAATATTTTATTTCAAATGTGTTTTTCTGTTCCAGAATTTTCATTTGTTTCCCTTTCCATTGTTTCTATTTCTCTCCTGAGATTTCCTAACTTTTTATTCCTTATGGGAAGAATGTTTGCTTTAAAATTCTTTTTCCAATACCTCATTTACCCTAGGGTTGGGCTAAATTGATTTTCTTTTCTTTTGAGAGGTATTAGTTGTAATTCATTCCAGGCAATGAATTCCCCAAACCAGGTATACATATTATTGCCTGCTAAAGCAAAGCAAAGCAGAGCAAAGCAGAGCAAACAACAAACCCAGCACTCATCAGCGGCTAGTAACAGAATTCAGAAGCTCCACAAACTAACAGGTATAATGCTAAGATCCAATCTAAAATTCCTTAGCATACTAACAACCAAGAAAACTGGGGGTTTTTTAGAGGTAGGGGCAGAAATTCTGGTTTCCGTTTAGATATGTTGTCTTTAGCCGAACTGCTTTGAGTATTCTGTGCCTGCATCTTTCAGGGGTCAGTAAGAGATGTGAGTACAGAATGTGGGGATCCCCTCTCTGTTTCTTTTCTTTCTGGGAGTTCCCACCTCTTCAGTAGCCAAATACTTCACAGTCTCAGTTTTCTGGTTCTCCTAGTCAGAATTCTGCCCTTTCCCCACTGTTTCACATGCAGTATTTTAGCCCCAGGCTCAAATGAAACTAATTTTGTATAACTCCCCTCCTCCTTGTATGTACTTGTTACAAGAGTCTATCTGCTTCTGTTCATTCTCCAGTGCCTTCAGAAATTATGAGAAGATTTGATAGTTTTCTGGTTGGGAGTCATTTGGTATGGTCTTATTCTGTCATTACCAAAAGAAAAATCTGCATAGTTTTTTTAAAAATATTGTTTTAATGTTTATTTATTTTTGAGAGAGAGAGAGAGAGAGAGAGAGCATGAGCAGGGGAGGGGCAGAGAGAGAGAGGGAGACACAGAACTTGAAGTGGGCTCCAGGTTCTGCGTTGTCAGCAACAGAGCCGGACACGGGGCTTGAACCCACGAACTGCAGGATCATGACCTGAGCCAAAGTCGGATGCTTAACTGACTGAGCCACCAGGCACCCCGGTTTGGTTTTTGTTTTTTTTTTAAAGATGATTTCTGTTACATAATATGTGGTGTGGCTTTTTTTTTTTTTTCCTAAAAAAATATGCTACTGAACTGGCAAGTTGAATAAGGAAACCCATCTATTCTCAAATCAAGTCTGATATAGTTTTACTCTTTTGTTGATTATTTTTCTTTTATTCCTCTGACTGAGCATGGTTTCAGACTTTATGTCACACTCTCATCATGAAATCACACTTTGCAGTTTTCCAAGGTGCTAGAGAGAAAAATAGTGAGATTAAGAAAGCATAAAAAAAGAAGACAGTAGTGCTTTGGAATTCTTGGAGTGATCTTGCTGATCAATTTAAGTAAATTGTCAAGCAAAAAATGTACCTTCTCAGATAATCTGAACTTCTTACATAAATAGTAAAATAATTTAAATTGATTTTATTACCTGTCAGTGATGTAGTTGTTTCTGGGTCTCACATCAGCAAAACTGTTTCAGGAACAATTACAACATTGAATTTGTTTTCAAAATTTGATTTCTATTTGAAAGGTATATCAGAGTTTGGATGTCACAATGAGGGTATATATCATTGAAGTGCTATAAAAGTAATAATGTGTATTCATTCTGATAGCTTATGTCTTTTCTTTGTTTAGCAGCATTACTATGGATGGGTTAAAATAACTTTTCTTTCTTTAAAGCAATATTATGGGAGAAAATTCCACTTGAACTGTAGATGCATTTAAAAAAATTTTAATGTTTATTTTTGAGAGACAGAGAGAGAGAACACAAATGGGGTGGGGAGGGGTAGAGAGAGAGGGAGACACAGAACTGAAACAAGCTCCAGGCTCTGAGCCATCAGCACAGAGCCCGACGTGGGGCTCGAACTCACAGACCATGAGATCACGACCTGAGCCAAAGTCAGACACTTAACTAACTGAGCCACCCAGGCACCCCTAGATGCATTTTTTTTAGTGGATGCATTTAAATAAAAGATCTGAAGGCTTTATATTTATTTTTTTATGTTTATTTATTTGTTTTGAGAGAGAGAGAGCACATGTGCTGGGAAGGGGCAGAGAGAAAGGGAAGGAGGGAATCACAAGCAGGTTCCATGCTGTCAGTGCAGAGCCTGATGCCAGGCTCAATCTTGTGAACTATGAGATCGAACCTGAGCCAAAATCAAGAGTCAGATGCTTCTCTGACTGAGCCACCCAGGCACCCCTGAAGGCTTTATATTTAGAAACCCAGATCAACAAGTGTTATATCAAAACCCTGTTGTAGCAGTAGGATAAATTGAAATTTAAGTCTGAAGCAAAAGCTTGTAAAGGGATTCTCTTTTGATTTGTCCTGAGGAGTCTCGTTCTAATTGCACAGAAATGGGGTAAGGGTAATTGTATGCAAAGAGAGATCTTCATTCTCAGTCTCTGTGGACATTGAGGGCTAATGAGACCTCTTTCTGGACAGATGTCTGTTTTAGGATAACAGAACAATCCCCAAAGTAAAAGAGGATATAGCTGGGCAAATAAAGCAACTAAAATATTCATCTTGGAGGAAAAACCATCCTTTAGAAAACGTCTCCCCTAGTGTGCGCATTCTTAGTTTTATACATGGAACACGTGGCAGTTATCAATTGAATCAGTTATTCATTGATTCATTTATTCAGTAACTGAATGACTTCTATGTGCCAAGGTGCAAGGTACTGTCTTAGTGGGGAAAAAATGTGAAGTATGCCTTTCCCTTAAAGAAATTAAGATCTAGTGAAAAGCAAGAGTAGGGAGGGAAGCTGACATATGGAGCCTGACCCTGTGCCAAGCACGCCTCCATACTTAATTGACATTAACCATCTGAACCCGTCCTACAGACCTGTGAAAAGGCTGCCTGGAGTCATGGATAAAGGTCAGGCTTTAGAATCAGATGGCCTATGATCAACGTTTATTTATTTTTGGGACAGAGAGAGAGACAGAGCATGAACGGGGGAGGGGCAGAGAGAGAGGGAGACACAGAATCGGAAACAGGCTCCAGGCTCTGAGCCATCAGCCCAGAGCCCGACGCGGGGCTCGAACTCACGGACCGCGAGATAGATGGCCTATGATCAACTCTCACCTCTGTGTCTTGGTTTCCAACCTCTGTAAAACACAGGTGACAATAGCACCCACCTCACAGGTCTGTTGTGTGGTCTGATGTGAGACTACAGGGGCAGTGCTCAGCATGGTGCCTGCATACAGCAGGTGATCACGTAGCAGTGACGAATACTATCATCCTCATTTGTCTCATGAGAAAATCTCTTACTAGTCAGTAAATAAGTAGCAGGAGTAAAAATTCTCACCCAGGCCTACCTAACAAAGTTTGAGAAATTCTTATGAAACAATTCTCTCTCCTCAAAATAAAATAATTCTTTTCATGTGTCAGGGGTGGAAAATAAATTCACATTCCCAGATGGAAACCAAAGCCCTAAAAAAATAGAAGATACACCTCAATTGTGACACCTTACTAGCATGGGTCTGCTTACATTCTTTTTTTTTTAATGTTTATTATTTTTGACAGAGAGAGAGCGCACGCGTGAGCACACTCGCGCACGTGAATGGGGGAGGGGCAGAGAGCAAGACACAGGCACAGAATCTGAAACAGGCTCCAGGTTCTGAGCTGTCAGCACAGAGCCTGATGCGGGGCTCGAACTCACAAACTATGAGATCATGACCTGAGCCAAAGTTGGACACTTAACCAACTGAGCCACCCAGGTGCCCCACATTCTTTTTTTTTTTTTAATGCTTATTTATTTTGAGAGAGAGAGAGAATGCACGTGAGTGGGGGGGGGAGGGGCAGAGAGGGAGGGAGGGAGAGAATCCCAAGCAGGCTCTGTTCTGCCAGTGCAGAGTCCAATGTGGGGCTTGATCTCACAAACGGTGAGGCCATGACCTGAGCTGAAATCAAGAGCTGGATGTCTGTCTAACTGACCGAGCCACCTGGGTACCCCATACATTCTTTCTTTAAAAATGTTGTCATAGTAAATCAGGAGGAGGCTTACCATGTTTGGTATTAAAGATACTGAGGAATATCAAGATGCACGAGCCACCGGTTTCATCTATTTGCTGTGAAGTAATATGTCCTCTTTGTACTAATGTATTCATTAGTGAAGCTTATCATAGTTTTATTCTTTGGGGCAAAAATACCTTATTTCCAGGGTTTGCATTGATCTGGGGATTTTTTTTTTCTGGATTCAGAAGGGGATTGCAGAATCTAGTATTGATCTGCCTATTGATAAATGCCATTGCATTCAGCAGCCCATGCGCAGTGGAGATAAAGCCCCTCCTCCCCCCACTCAGAAAGGGGAGACCATTGCCTGCTCCAAGTGTGGTCGCAGGAATCGCCCGGAAGCTTGCTTCTGTGACTGGTGTGGAGCCACGGTGGGTATTTTAAATCTGAGTTTCTTGGTGCTGAGGCTTCACCACCACCCTAGAGAGGCCCAGCTCCTCCTCTTCCCTTGCCCTACAGAAATCACTCCTTGCGATTTGAAGACTACCACCTATTTACCTAAGACTCCGGAGACAGAGATACTTCTCTTAAATTGAGAAAGCTCTGTCATTGCTGTTTCTTTGAGGTTAAACTTTTCCTATTTCTATTTGACTATTGGTATTTCTTTTATGAATTGTCTGCTTACTTTTCTAATAAAACACTCAAAGTCATTTATTCAAATAAGCGTTGCATGTAAATAATACAAAAGGTTTCGTGTGAAGGGTTAGTCTCCCTTCTCATCCCAGGCCTACAGAGCCTATCCCCAGAAGCAGTCACCATCACCTAGTGTCTGAGTGTTCTTTGAGCCGTTCAGTGTGCTAATAAGTAAACTGGTAGTTTACTATGAACACTGGCTCAGTTCTTTTCACCTAGCAATATATCTTATTTGTAGCCTCTCATTCTTTTCAGTGGTTCCATAATATACCACTTTCTGTATGTACCATGATATGTTGAGGCCATCCCCTATTGCTGGACATTTAGATGGTTTCCAGTTATTTTCTCTAAAACCACAATCCTGTGGGGAATGGTCTTAAATATACTTGCTTCGTGTAGTTGTTCATCTGTAGGACAAAGTCTAGAAGGTAGACTTGGGGTCAGGGGTATAGGCATATGTTATTTTGATGGCTGGGGATTGTATGGTATGAGAATAACTTACATGGGAAAATTAGGACTCTAATATTTATGAAGATGTAAAAATATTTTCTATCCTCTAGCCAGGCATTTCTGCCTGCTACTCCGTTTGCCCCAAATGTGGGGCCAGCAATCACCCATCTGCCCGATTCTGTGGTTCCTGTGGTATTTATGTGAAGTCCTTGGCAAGACTTAGCATGGATAACAGCCTGGCTCTTGCCGCTGGAGAACTTCGCCCTTTTGCTGAGGTGAGGCCTCCACTGTAGTAAGAGCTGGTGCCTGGGGAAGAGCTTAGGACTCTGAATTTGTGTTCTCTACCTTGGGGATCAACCCGGGGAGAGAGAGCCAAAATACAGACTTTTCACATGGATTTTCAACTAGGTGTGTAAGTAAATTCAACCAATTCAAGTTTTCAACACTCAAGTGATTTCATCCGCATTCAAAGATCTAAGGGTTTATCTGTAGTAGATTGAGGTCTAATTGCATTTGGAAGACTAATAAAAATAATGTAAGTTGACATAATGTCATGAAGGAGAAGTGTATTTAAAATACATGAGACAGAAAAAAAGTAAAATAAATACATGAGACAGAATGTCCTTCTCATGCATTTCTCATGAGGCATACTAGGAACGTTGCTCCCATTGTGTTATGTTTTAGAAAACTTACATCAGGTATATGAAATTGCTGCTGCTATTTAAAACAACTGCATATAGTTTAAGGAAAATCTTACAGGGTTATTTTCAGAATGACTTAATCTCTAACCAGCTTGATATTAGCCTTTTGTGAATTTCTCTAAGCTAGATGAAGACTTTTCAGGTTTCTTTTTAGCTCTTCATTAGAAGAATGTGAAGATTGATAGTCCTTAGAATGCACATGCACTCAGTAATTTTGCACTCATTTTTAGGGAGTTCATGGCCTTCTTAACCCAGACTGAGACTTATGGATCCTGGGAGTGTCAGTAGCCCATATTGACACCTTTGTGCACATGAGACCAAGGGTTCTTTCTTCAAGACACTAGACTGCCATCTGTTGGAAACTGATTGTAATATACTAATTTTCTTAGACATTTTCTTCCACCTACCAGAAAAACTGTCCTAATAAATTTGCAAATATATGATGCCTACCATGTGAATCTTAGCTCATTAGATGCAGTGATGTTGTGCAGTACACAACCTACACAACCTTACATGATGGTCCTCTCAAGTTCCCATGTCCAGATGCAGGAGTGCCTCAGAGAAAATACCGGTCCCCAGTAGTTGAGTGTGGATGAGTAGTAACTCCATTGGATTGTAGAACTGAGAGGATAGATTTCTTTAGGGCCTCGGGCAGCAAGACAGGGAATATTAGTTTAGTTGATTTGTTGAGTTTGAGATAGTAAATGGCCAAGCAGAAGAGGCTGGCTTTATGGGTCAGGCTGGGAGTTCCTGGGAGAGACAGACCAAGGAAGGTGAGGCAAGGGCTAAAAACCTCTTTTTAGTTCAGAGTACAGTTTCTTGGAGATATTTTTTACTTCTGATTAGAATTCTTTTCTATAAGTAATTATGAAGAATTAATGAAATTATATTCTAGTATTTTATGTTTTCTGCCTTGCTCATAGCCCCGATCTGCCTGGCAGTCCCTAAATGTTCCTTTGCTCAGACCTGAGGCTGGGACTCGGAAGGATGTGGGCACACAGACTACTGGCCTGTTCTACCCATCTGGTGCGCTACTAGCCAAAAAGGAACTGGAAATGGCTTCTCAAAAGCAGAGGCAGGAGAAAATGAGTGACCATAAACCTCTCCTCACAGCTGTCAGCCCAGGAAGAGGTGAGAGATAAAGTATACTTTCTTGTCAGGAGGGAATTCCCTCTTTCTCTGAAAGAAAACTGCATTTTTTTTCTTCCTTTAGCTTTATTTCTATACATAAGTAAATCCCTTTGGGGCGCCTGGGTGTCTCAGTCGGTTAAAGCATCCTACTTCAGTTCAGGTCATGATCTCACGGTTTGTGAGTGCAAGCCCCGCATCGGGCTTTCTGCTGTCAGCACAGAGCCCACTTCAGATCCTCTGTCTCCCGCTCTCTCTGCCCCTCCCCCACACCTCTCCTAAAAATAAACAAACATTAAAAAGAAAGAAGTGGGGTGCCTGTGTGGCATCCAACTTTGGCTCAGGTCATGATGGCATGATTCGTGGCTTTGAGCCCCACGTTGGGCACTCTGCTGTCAGCTCAGAGCCTGCTTTGGATCCTTTGTCCCCTTCTCTCTCTGCCCCTCCCCCACTGGTTCTCTTTCTGTTTCTCTCAAAATAAATACATTAATTAAAAAAAAAAAAAAGTAAATGGGGCTCCTGGGTGGCTCAGTCTGTTAAGCATCCGATTTTAGCTCAGATCATGATCTCACAGTTTGTGGGTTCGAGCCTTGTGTCAAGCTCTATGCTGACAGCTCAGAGCTTGGAGCCTGCTTGGAATTCTGTGTCTCCCTCTCTCTCTGCCCCTTCCCCGCTCGTGCTCTCTCTCTCAAAAATAAATAAACATTAAAAATAAATGAATGAATGGATAAATGAATGAATGAATGAATGAATGAAGTAAATCCCTTGGGGTGCCTGGGTGGCTCAGTCGGTTGAGTGTCTGACTTTGGCTCAGGTCATGATCTCACGGTCCGTGAGTTCTAGCCCCGCATTGGGCTCTGTGCTGACAGCTCGGAGCCTGAAGCCTGCTTCAGATCCTGTGTCTTCCTCTCTCTCTACTTCTCCCCTGCTCATGCTCTGTCTCTCTCTCAAAATAATAAATAAACATTAAAAAAAAAGTAAATTCCATCGTTTTTCTTTAGGTAATTTTCCTTTGTATTATAGCTCTTCATTAAACTTTTAGTACTCTGATGTTTTGACTCATAGCCCCATCATCTAGTTTGTAAATCAAATAGCACATATGGATTGCAACTATGATGGTAGAAATGTTGTTAGTCTGTGTCATTATTGCTCTCTGCCAATATCTCTCTCTTTTTACTGTTCTAAAATTCATATAACAAAATTCACCATTTTGACCATTTTGAAGTGTACAATTCAGTGATAGTACATTAGCAGCAGTATAGAAACATTACCACGTCCAGAACATTTTCATCACCCCAAAAGTAGTCCTGATACTCTTTTTTGTAATCACTGCTCACATCTCTTTACCCAGGTGCCTGGCAACCACAAATCTACTTCCTGTTTTTAATTTTTTTTTAATTTTTTAATGTTTATTATTTATTTTTGAGAGACAGAGAGAGACAGTGCAAGTTAGGGAGAGGCAGAGAGAGAGGGAGACACAGAATCCGAAGCAAGCTGCAGGCTCTGAGCTGTCAGCACAGAGCCCGACATGGGGCTCAAACTCATGAACCGTGAGATCATGACCTGAGCCAAAGTCAGATGCCTAACCAACTGAACCACCCAGGCACCGCTACTTTCTGTTTTTATAGATTAGCCTGTTCTGGACATTTCCTGTAAATGCATCTCCTGCTTGCCCACAAGAAACCAGAAATCCAGACTCTTGTGACATCTCCCAAGTGTTAAATGGTGGCAGTTAGTGAATTCAAGTATGTTTAAACCCTGTGCAGACTGTAGAAGGGCACGAGGGAGTTTTTGGAATGATGGAAATGTTCTATGTTTTGATTGGGATGCATATGCTTGCTGGAATTCAAACCGTATACTTAAAAGTTATCTCAATAGGGTTAATTTTAATAGAATTAAATAGGAGTGGCTGGGTGGCTCAGTTGGTTGAGCGTCCAACTCTTGATTTCGGCTCAGATCATGATCTCACGGTTCATGAGTTCGAACCCCACGTTGGGCTCTGGGCTGACAGCACAGGACCTGCTTGAGATTCTCCCTTTCTCTCTATCCCTCCACTGCTTGCACTCTGCCTTTGTCAAAAATGAATAAATACACTTTTTAAAAAGATCTATATTTTAATCAATAGGGCAACTATTCAAAAAGAATACCAAGGAATACAGCTAAAAAGCTAATGGGAAAATTTAAATATAATTCTAAAAAGTATTCAAGTTACCCCCCAAAAAGCCCCAGGAAAATAGGAACAAAGAAAACAAAACAAATGGGAAAAGTATAAATCAAATAATGGTAATTCAAAACCAAAACATATCAATAATTACATTTAATTTTGTGGACTGAACATTTCATTAGAAGGTAGCAGTTGTCATCATGGGTTTCTAAAAAACGAAAAAACAGGGGATCCTGGGTGGCTCAGTTGGTTAAGCATCCAACTCTTGATCTCAGCTCAGGTCTTGATCTCAGGGTCATGAGTTCAAGTGCCACGCTGGGGCTCCATGCCAAAAGAAAAAAAAAAAAAAAACCAACTCTGTGCAAGCCATAGACAAGACCTAACTATGTAGAGTAAAAGTAAATATATAGTAAAAAACATGCTTGCTGAAATTCAAACTGTATGCTTAAAAGTTATGCCTCGGGGCGCCTGGGTGGCTCAGTTGGCAGGGCATCCAACTTCAGCTCAGGTCATGATCTCATGGTTCATGAGTTCAAGCCCCGCATCAGGCTCTGTGCTGACAGCTCCAAGCCTGGAGCCTGCTTCGGATTCTGTGTCTCCCTGTCTCTCTGCCCCTCCCCCACTTGCACTTTGTCTCTGTCTTTCATAAATAAATAAGTGTAAAAAAAAAAGTTAAAAAAAGTTATGTCTCAAAAAGGTTAATTTTATTTTATTTTATTTTATTTTTTATTTTTTAATTTTTTTCCACTTTAATTCTACCATTTATTTTTTCTTTTTTTTTATTATGAAATTTATTGTCAAATTGGTTTCCATACAACATCCAGTGCACATCCCAACAGGTGCCCTCAATACCCATCACCCACCCACCCCTCCCTCCCACCCCCCATAAACCCTCAGTTCTCAGTTTTTAGGAGTCTTTTATGTTTTGGCTCCCTCCCTAACCATTTTTTTTCTTCCCCTCCCCCATGGTCTTCTGTTAAGTTTCTCAGGATCCACATAGGAGTGAAAACATATGGAATCTGTCCTTCTCTGTATGACTTATTTCACTTAGCATAACACTCTACAGTTCCATCCATGTTGCTACAAAAGGCCATATTTCATTCTTTCTCATTGCCACATAGCATTCCATTGTGTATATAAACCACAATTTCTTTATCCATTCGTCAGTTGATGGACATTTAGGCTCTTTCCATAATTTAGCTATTGTTGAGAGTGCTGCTATAAACATTGGGGTACAAGTGCCCTTATGCATCAGTACTCTTGTATCCCTTAGGTAAATTCCTAGTAGTGCTACTGCTGGGTCATAGGGTAGGTCTTCAATATGGTTAATTTTAAAAGAATAAAATAGGGGGTGCCTGGGTGGCTCAGTCGGTTGAGCATCTGACTCTTGATATCAGCTAAGGTCATGATCTCATGGTTCATGAGTACAAGCCTTGTGTTGGGCTCTGTGCTGACAGTGTGGAGCCTGCTTGGGATTCTCTGTCTCCCTCTCTCTCTCTTCAAAATATGTTCTTTTGATATTCTGTACTATGCTGTGATTAATCATGTGTAATTAAAAAAAAAAGCTGGGAACAAAAATGGAACTTATTCTAGTACATAGTCAAGGTTCAGTAAGCCAAACCATCACAAAATTTGACCAAAAAAAATAATAACCTCTCTGAGTATGCATGTTGCAAACTAGCATTTTTCTTTCTTGGCTTCAGAAGAATTATCCACGTGGATGGGTTTCTCTTTTTCTTTAGGGTACTGGAGAAAACAGTTGGATCATATCTCTGCTCACCTCAGGTCTTATGCTCAGAACAACCCTGAGTTCAGGGCTTTGATTGCAGAACCCAGAATGGGAAAGGTGGGTGAGCTCTGACTGGAATTTCCACGCCAGAGCATCGCATGGGGTCAGGCTGCAGTTCCCCTCCACTGACTTCACCTGAAATCGCACTTTGCTTGGCTCCTTTCCCTTTCCTGTCCTGCTTTCCACACTTCTTTACTGCCCTCCCCTACAAGCACGGCCTCAATAAATCACCTGTGCATGAACCTTGTCTCAGGGTCTGCTTCTGGGCACCTGACCTAAGCAAGGTAAAATAGTAAATTGTGAACCATCCATGCTTTTGCATTCCACGTGCTATGGAGATTCTTGTGGTCAGAGCTAAAAGACCCAGAAGAGTTTAGTCTAGCCAAATTGCACACTGAAATCCATTCTGTATTAACAGCGGTAGTGATCATAACAGTTGCCGTTTAACGATGCACTCACTATGTACATTATGTTCATCGATCTGTAGTGCTCATAACAAACCTACAAGGTAGGGATATTACCTTTGTGGCAGTTTTTAATAATGGCCACAAATTCTTTGATAGTTTTCCCTGCAAAGGGCGGAGTCCCTGTCCCCTGTGGACGGGTGGGAGGACTTATGGCAGTTGGGCTAATAACTGAGTGCAGTGGCAGTGATGCCATGGAACTCTCAGGGTGTGGTCCTCTTACTTGGCACGCTCACCTTCAACACTCCTTCTTGGAGCCCAGCCACCTTGCTGTGAGAAGCCCAAGCCCCATGGCGTGGCCAGGTGTAGGTGCACCATCTGCAGCCCTAGCTGAACCCGGGCCTGGAGTCATCCTGGGTCAGGAGCCAGGCAGACGAGTGATGAGAGCCTGGGTCATTCCAGCCTCCAAACATGCAGCCACCTTCTAGCCATTTGAGTTTTCCCAGCTGAGGTGGCAGATGTGTCGAGACAAGACCATCTGTCCCCTCTGTGTCCTGTGGGAAGCCACAAACTTAATAAAATGGTCGTTCAGTGCCACTAAGTTTGAGGTGGTTTTTTACACTGCAGTAGCTAATCAGAACAAGCCTTATTTTTGACACCCAGGAAAACTGGCTCAAAGAGCTTTGGTGACCTGCCCAGGACTGCACTGTTGGGTCTTTTGGGGGATTCCAGATTTGAAGCCCCATGCTCTTTCTCTGGCATTATACCACCACTGTAAGAGACAGCTCTGTGAGAAGACCTCTTCTCTTTGTCAGAACACTAGAAGGAATCTTTAGAAATCAGCTTGTTTGATCCTCTACCACCAAATTGGCCAACATTGAAACTATTTCATTGTCAAATAGTGCTTAGTTTCCCTTGATAATGTTTTGGGGATTTATTCATTCTCTCGCCTAATCCAGCGGTCTGCAAACTATAGCCTGTGGGGCAAATTAGGCCCATTACTCAGTTTTACAAATCGAGTTTTATTGGATCACGGCTATACTAATTTGTTTACTTACTGTCCATGACTGCCTTTGTGCTACAATGGCAATGACCCACAAAACCTCAACTACTTACTATCTGATCCTTAAAGAATTTGTTGACCCCTGTTTGAGGGAAATTCCTCCTGCTGCTTACAGAGAAAGCTTGTCAACTATGATGCTTGGCTCTTGATTGACAAGGCCTGGCTCCTCCAGACACCCAGCTGACGACATCCAGCCAGGTGGCTTGATTAAACTTAATGTGTGTCTCTTGCAGAGAATATAAATTTGGGTCTTTCTTATCCATTCTGGCAGTCTCTGCTCTTTGATGGGAACATTAATTTCGTTCATTTACAATTAGTGGAATTATAGCTATAGCTGGATTTGTGTCTGCTGTTTTGCTACTTGTATTATATCTTACTTAGGTTTTGTTCCTTTGTTTCTCTTTTCCTGCCTTCTTTTGAGTTAATTAAATGTTTGGTTAAATTTACGGTTTAACATCTCAGGATTTCTTGGCTGTTGCTCAGGACATTAAGTCCCACATGCATGGTTGTGAATTCTCTCTAACGGTTTTTTCAAAGCTTATCTCTGCTACTGTCCATGAAGATGGCTATGAAGTTAGCATCCAGCTTAATTACATTCAAGTATCAAACAAGGTGCGTAAGACTTTCAGAAGCTGTTCATTTGAAAATTGACTGAACTAGTAAATTGTAGCCTATAGTCTATTGAAATGCTTCTGGGTAACCCATGGAAGACGTAAGTTTCAAATATTATAAAACTCGACTAAAGGCCAGTAGTTTCATAGGATTAGGTAAATAACTGTGCTAAACCTCAGAGAAGTCAGGTTTCAGGCACATAAAGATGTAGTAAGAGTAGGAATTACTGTCGACCCTATCGGTCCTGTGGTTCTCAGACTTTTTTATACTCACTGAAGTCTGGGTGTAGATGAAAGACCAACAAAAATGTTTGCCTGTTTGTACTTTCACCTATTTGCCTATAATAAATAAGCCAAATTTTGTGGCTATGTCTCTCTTGATCTGCCTTCTTATATGGTGATTGCAACTTTGCTACAGAGCCTTTAATGTGTGGCAAACATTAATTGATTCATACTGGCAGCTTTAGTTTCATTGGGCAAGAAATCAGAATATACAAAAGAATAATGAATGGATTGAGAAGGTAGATGAAGAAGGCCAGGAAAAGCAGGGGGACTAGCATTTATCAGGCCCTGGCCATATGCCCAGCAGGGAGCTAGCAGTGTCTTTAAAATGAGGACAGACATACGGGCACTGCCTAACTCAGAGGCTGGGAGTGTGCAGTGGGCTGACACCCACAAAAGTGATTTGAAGTCAAGTAAAGTGCTAAATGCCATGTTTTCAGTTGTGTGGCCAGAGCAGAGCTTGGGTCAGAGAGGTACTTGAGGAGAAGGGGAGTGAGGGACATGAGACGGGGAAGGGGCTGAGTGGTCACACATAAATTTTGGCTTTAGCCTGATCCACAAGGAGCTCTGAAATGTGGGTCACACCACGAAGTTGTCCCAACTGAGGCAAGAAAAGGAGGGCTGTAGCTTCTAGGGTAAGGCAGCACCCATCTCTGGAGGCAGTTGGCCAGAGAAGGGAGTCAGCTGTGAGCTGTTAGCAACCAACCCAGCAGCTGGGAGGGGTATGCTGATCAGTTAGGGGTATGCTTTGGGTGGGCACCAAGAGCATATATAATGTGCTATCAAGTAGAAGTGGAGTAATTATCTTCGGGTTTAATATGTGTTTTTTCTTAACCTGTGTGTTCTAGTGTTGAGGAAGTAGCAGGTGGTTCCCTGTGGCGGGAGAGGCAACCAGGTGAGGGTGGGGCAGGATGCCACGCTGTGGAATCGGTCCAGGTGGATATAGAATTCCAGGTCTGGACCATGTATCATCTATCCTAACTTTATAGGCCTCCATTTTACCTCATTTTACTTTCACAGTATCCCTTTGGGGTAGGCCATAATATTTCCACTTTACAGGTGAGGAACCTGAGGTTCAGAGAAATTAAGCAACTTGCTTCTTCCAAGGTCCCTAAACTAGTAAGTAATAGAACCAGGATTCAAACTCTGTGGCTCGAGTCTCCCCATGATGTCACCGTAATTCCAAGATACAGAAGGGTTTTAAGCAGGGAAAGGACACCAGTACTTACACAGTTTAGAAAGATGACTGAGGCAGCCACATGGAAAGTGGGCTGGCAGGAACCTGTTGGGATGCCCTTGGGGTGATCCTGGCATATGAAAAGGGGCTGTGGCTGTAACAACAGAGAAGAAGGGCTGCACTGAGGAGCTGTTTAAGAGGCAATATGGACAAAACATTACAGGGAGGGGAGGAGGTGTCAGGAAGGATGTCCAGGTTCAAGCTTGACTGTGTAGCTAAAGCTGTCATTAACAAAGAGAGGAACAGGTTAGCAGGGAGATTGTTCCTTCTGTGGGGACACAGCAACCTTGTCATTCATGGTGACTAATTGTTTTCGTTGTCCAGAACCTTTACCTCAGCAAGGCTGTGGATTTCAGCAGCCACTTCCTGAGCAGTGTCACTGAGGGTGGTAATGGGCCATTTGGCAGCAGGTCCAGCCTGGGTGAGTTGTACCCTTATGGTGACTTTAAAACAATTGACCAGGAACACATTGACCTGGCAAGGATGGCAGGGAATTGCTTATAGTTTTCCAGCCCAACCATGCATCTCACTGTAATGTTCCAACCATTTTATTCTTCTGGCTTCTCTGAAGTCAGGGGTGAGATTTTTCAAGTCTTTCACAGGGCTTGGGGAGATAGGTTGTGGGGGGGTGTTCTTTGGGGCCTATAAACTGTAGTCCCTTTTATTCCTTCCTTCCCACTCATCCTCTGGTCTTAGTCTGGGATGAATGGCTCCAGGAGTCCTTCTTGTGAGGTTCAATCAAGTAGAAATTTCTATAAAAGCCATTTTATTCTTCTGACCTCTTGAGGGGCACAATAGTAGGATAGGTCTATATTATTTGTGGGGAGTGGCGGGGGGACATTGTTTTGGTCCTCAACTCTTTGTCATTCCAGTGAGCAACTATAGCCAGAGCACCTCCGATACCACTGAAAACATCAAGAGGGCAAAGAATTTCAAGACCAAAACATTTCAAGAAAAGGAGCAGCTCACAGTAAGTGTACTCCTTTGTCCTCACAGCTGTCTTCTTAGGCCTATCTGTTTAATGTTTTACTTTGAGATTTTTTAAATGGAGGAATACTTTTTCATTTTCTGTGCCTTTTTTGGGTGTATTTTTTATTTTATGGACTCCTTTAAAATATGTCAAGATTATTAATTAGAATTAAAGTTCTCATCAGTTTCCTGAATCACCTCTGTTTCCTCTGGGGTCAATTCTGTCTGTCCATCTTTCTCTGTCTTGTTTTTGGTTGGTCTCAAATATGTGATGATCTGTGGTTGCCAGGTCATGTTGACAAGTGAAGGGCTAGTTTGCGTAGTGCCAGTGCTTGCCCTGGGTGTGTGGGCCTGAGGTGCCTATTGGGGGGGATGGGCATGCTGTCTCCCTGGCAGAACACAAGAGAATGCCTTGGGGTCCCCTAAGTTGCCTTCCCCCTAGAGGTGAGTCTGTGCTGTGAAGGGCTCTAGAGTGTTTCATTCCTGGATGGGGCTCTTTTTATTTCCTTGCTCTCCTTCCATCTGTGTTGTCATAGAGGTCTGGGCTCTGGCCTTCCTGGGCCCAGTACTCCCAGGAGAACTCTTTGTTAGGCAAGTAATTAACTCTCTGGAAAATGGTTATCAGGGTTTAAGCAGAGAGCACAGGAGAGAGGGGAGGACATCACCCAGCTCAGCCCTTTCCTAAAATGCTCATGAATCCAGCCTGCACCCAACACCTGCCCTCCTTGTTGATTAACTCAGCTTCTTCAGGGCTTCCTGGAGGAAACACACTCATATCTCTGGTGTCTTCAACTGCTTTTTCTTTGCTTTGATTTCCCTCTCAGTCAGATTCCACCTACTTTCAATCTTTGGAATTTCTCACGATTACTGATCCACTGATGGCACTCTTCCAGTTTCCCACAGCTGTTAGAGTTTTGTTCTTCAAAAATATAGAGCATTAACATTTTTTTTTTCAACTTTTTTTTTTTTGGGGGGGGGGACAGAGAGAGACAGAGCATGAATGGGGGAGGGGCAGAGAGAGAGGGAGACACAGAATCGGAAACAGGCTCCAGGCTCTGAGCCATCAGCCCAGAGCCCGACGCGGGGCTCGAACTCACGGACCGCGAGATCATGACCTGGCTGAAGTCGGACGCTTAACCGACTGCGCCACCCAGGCGCCCCTAGAGCATTAACATTTTAACGGGAGCTTTGGGGAAAGAGACAGTGGGTGCCCTTGTTCAGTCCACCACCTTGCCTTTCATTTGGTCCTCTTTGGCTGCAGTAGGAGGACAGATGTGCTTAGCAACAAACCCAAAGCCTGGGTCTCCACCAAGATGGAGATGGGCACAAGTCAGTTCTTCCCTCCTCTTTTCGTGAAGCCAAGCCCTCAGGGCATCCTCAGGGGTGCACATATTGGCGCCCAGATTGTTATCATGAGTTCTACAAAGGCAGGTGATTTCTTGCCTCAACTTGTTTTTTTCCACTACATGCTTTACATGTCATAAACACCAATAAATGTGGGAAGAAGACCTTAGAATTGTATTAACTTTTTAAAAAAATCTATTTCTCCCTGGCCTTGATTTATTTACTTATTTAATTTATTATTTTTTTAATTTTTTAATGTTTATTTATTTTTGAGAGAGAGACAGAGTGTGAGCAGGGGAAAAGCAGAGAGAGAGGGAGACACATAATATGAAGCAGGCCCCGGACTCTGAGCTGTCAGCACAGAGCCCAACCCGGGGCTTAAACTCACAGACTGCAAGATTATGACCTGAGCTGAGGTCAGACACCTAACCGACTGAGGCACCTAGGCTCCCCATTTACTTATTTTATTTAAATCCAAGTTAAGTTAATATATAGCATAAGAATGATTTCAAGAATAGAATTTAGTGATTCATCACTTACTTATAACACACAGTGCTCATCCCAGTAAGTGCCCTCTTTAATGTCCATTGCCCACTTAGCCTGTCCCCCCACCCAAGACCTAATAAGCAAACTTCAGTTTGTTCTCTGTATTTAAGAGTCTTTTATGGTTTGTCTAACTCTCTGTTTTTATCTTATTTTTTTGCTTCCCTTCCCCTGTGTTCATCTGTTGTGTTTCTTAAATTCCACATATAAGTGAAATCATATGATATTGTCTTTCTCTGACTTATTTTGCTTAGCATAATACACTCTAGATCGATCCACATTGTTGCAAAAGGCAAGATTTAATTCTTTTTGATTGCCAAGTAATATTCCATTACATAGATATACCACATCTTCTTTTTTTTTTTTTTTTTTTTTAATTTTTTTTTTTATTTGACGTTTACTTATTTTTGAGACATATAGAGACAGAGCATGAACGGGGGAGGGTCAGAGAGAGAGGGAGACACAGAATCTGAAACAGTCTCCAGGCTCTGAGCTGTCAGCACAGAGCCCGATGCGGGGCTCGAACTCAGACTGTGAGATCATGACCTGAGCCGAAGTCGGTCGCCCAACCGACTGAGCCACCCAGGCGCCCCATATCCGTTCATCAGTCAATGGACATTTGCTTACTTTTTCCATACTTTTACTTACTCTTTCCATACTTTTGCTATTGTCAATAGTGCTGCTATAAACACTGGGGTGCATGTGCCCCTTTGAATCAGCATTTTTATATCCTTTGGGTAAATACCTAGTAGTGCAATTGCTGGGTCATAGTTCTATTTTTAATTTTTTGAGGAACCTCCATACTGTTTTCCAATTTGCATTCCCACCAGCAGTGCAAGAGGGTTTGTCTTTTTTTTTTTTTAAGGGTTCTTCTTTCTCTGCATTGTCACCAACATCTGTAGTTGCCTGAATTGTTAATTTTAGCCATAGAACTATATTAACTTGTATTGCTTATGATTCCTTATACTCTTGGCCTTCTCCCAGTTTAAGTATAAAGTTACATAAACTTTAACAGTTTTCGAGACTCCACCTGCTTATTTTATATGTGACCTGAATCCCCCATTGTTATGTGCCTTTATTTTCTCATTTGTATTTAGGGGATAAGTATAAGAAAATAATAACAGCATTCAGTGGTTCACTCATTCAGCAGTTATTTTGAGCACACATGCACCAGGCACAGTTTTTGGTGGTAAAAATAAATTGTGAACAAAAGATATAAAAGTCTCAGACCTCATGAGGTTGACATTCAAGTGCATTCTAGTATAGTTTTCCATAAGGAATGGAATTCAGCCAGAACAAGTGTGTCCCCCAAGACTGCCTGGGGTTTCACTTGTTAGAGTACATTGTTCCAAGCTAATCACTCTAGAATGGGGGCAGAGGGAACATAGCCTGAACCCGGCATCTTCTCCTGAAAGGCTCAGAGGCTTGACCAATGCCCTCATCTCTGACTTCCCAGAGAGCCAGGAGGGGGGTAGATATTATTTTCACTATGCATACAGGAAACTGGGAGTCCCAGAACCATCCCAAGTCACCCTCAGATCCATTGATAGAAACACACTGAAAGTAATGTCTCCAGCTTTCTAGACTGCCTCTTCAACCTTGTGGCAGCCAGCATTTGGAATCCTTTATATAAAGATTGTATATAATGATGAATTTCATCATATTTTGAAAATAGAGAAAAGATAATAAACTCTTCAGATTTCTGATGATAAGTGAGAGCTTTTAACCCCCAAACAAGAGTTGACTTTATCGGTTCACTCATGTGTCGGGTGAGCGTGTTTTCTGGATAGTCATACTTAGGCTGATTCTGAACACCTTATATAGCATGCAGGGTGAATTGTAGGATTCACCCGTTTGCTTTTCCTAGGAATATTTGTTTTCCTTTGTAATAAAACTAGTGTGGGGTTTCTGGGTTTTTGTGAGGTTTCTCATTGCATCCCTGTCCTTAATAAGTATAAAATAATGTCCCCAAATATAAAACCTTTCCCAAGACAAGGTTTCAGAGACCAGCAAGCTTTACATTAGCTGGGTTTATTTGTGTTGCTGGCTGTCAAAGATCACACACACGCACTCACGGACACACATGCATACACTTGCTCACACTCGCCTGTCCCTGGGACTCAGAACTTAACCTTGGAGAGGAGGCATTTGCCTTGAGGGTTGAGTTCACACAAGTGGGGCAGCAATATTTGTGGTGGTGGAAATGACCGTGTTGTATAATCCTACAGCCTGAAAACAGGCTCCTGCTGAAGGAAGTGGGACCGACAGGGGAAGGAAGAGTCTCTGTGATTGAACAGCTGCTCGATGAGGTGAGTACATCCCAAAGAAATCTCTCTGAGGATTTCAGCCTCGTGTTTCACCTGTGTCTCTTTCATATGGAAGTCTTGTTCAGTACTGGGATCATCACAGGGCCATTTCATTCTAAACTGGAAGTGGATTAACTGGCCAGTCCAGAACTTTACATTAATTGTTATTGGTTGCTAGTTTTTATAGCAGAGAAAATATACCGAAAAGTCATATGAGCCCGAATAATGTGCACAAAGGTGGACAGAATCCCTGGTCTGTGACCCCATGTGACCTTCATGTTTCCTAAAGAAGCAAAGTTGTCTGGGTGCCTGCCTTCCTGATGAGGACAGCACAAGTTCTATGGCACCATGACCCGCAGCTCTGTTATAGGTCAGATCTTAGGTTTCCTGATGTTCCTTTCTTTTGATGGAAAGCATATTTGTTACACTTCATAGGACGGCAGGTGGATGCTGCTGAGAGCAGGGCTTTGTGGCAAGTTTGTCCTTTTCCTTATGCTGCAGGGAGCAGATCCCAACTGCAGGGACAGTGAGGAGCGACCCCTTATAACCATGGCTGTTGTGAATAAGCACCACGAAGCGATTCCGGTTCTTGTGCAGAGAGGAGCAGACACCGAGCAGCGGTGGGGACCGTAAGTAAGACACAGTAAAAGGGCAGCCCTGGCAATGTCGCAGCCAGCTGTGACCTCGCACGTGTGCCCTGTTCAATTTGAACCAGTCAGGAACCATTTTTAAACCCATCTGGGCCTTAATCAGAGACTTACCTGCTTCTATTTCCCAAATCTAGGGAAAACAAAGATTTTTAAATGGACTACTGGATTGCCTGATTTTTTGTAGCTTTTATAAAGGATAAATTTTGTTAACTCATGAATTTATACTGTTGTGGGGCCGGCAAATCCTTTGCCCTTGGGATGTCAGGTGACATTTTCATCATGATCTGAGCTGTTGACATCCATAAGAAAGGAGTGGCCCCAGTGTATTCCCTGTGGAAATGTACCCATGAAATTACTGCAGAAAGAAAACCTTATCCGTCTGTCTCTGGATGCTGACACCCTGGGGGCAAGCCTGCACATGAGAGTTCACCACATGATTTGATGAAGCAGGAGGACGATACCAAGTCCTGTTGGGTGCTTCTGTCATTTCCCTAGTCTCAGGGCTGTCCTGCCTCTTGACTTCTCCCAGCTTCGTGATTCTGTTGTTCTCTTGCAAATTACAGCAAAACCTGGGATAGTGAATAACTTGTTCTGCAAGTGCGCCGCAACATGAGCAAACATTTCTTATAAATTTTAACTTGATAAACTAGTGATGTCTTATGATACGAGTAGTACATGATGCCAGATGTCACATGATCACAACTGAGTTAATGGTTCTTGAAATTCACTTTGATATACAAATGCTTTGGATAACAAGCATGTTTCTGGAACGAATTATGGTCACAAACCAAGATTTTACTGTACTTTGGAAAGGTGGGGTGGAATGTTCCTTGAGGACGGGTTCCATATGTTAATTGCTTATATCCTGCCAAACAAGTTGCCAAACTAGAAGTTCTCCAGGGGTTCTGCAGATATCTGACACTGCTGTCCCCTGAGTTATTTCTGAGACCAGACTGAGGCCCCGTCAGAGCATCATGCAGCCAGCACAGGGGTCCAAGAGTTAAATAGCTTTGCTTCTGGCTTTCTCTGTCTCAAAATTTCCTCTAGTGTTTTTATTAAAAATATATCCCTGTTGGGGCACCTGGGTGGCTCAGTCGGTGGAGTGTCTGACTTCGGCTCAGGTCATGATCTCGCAGTTTGTGGGTTCGAGCCCCGCATCGGGCTCTGTGCTGACAGCTCAGAGCCTGGAGCCTGCTTTGGATTCTGTGTCTCCCCCTCTTTCTGCACCTCTCCTGCTTGCACTCTGTCTCTCTCTCAAAAATAAACAAACATTAAAAAATTGTTTAAAAAATATATATCCCTGTTAATTTTTCTATGTGTGCTTTTATAAGTTCTGCCCAATAGGACAGCTATATCAAGACATGACCCCGTTTTTAGCAGAATGTTTGGCACACTTGGTATACATATTTAGTGGCTGGCATTTACTTGCTCACCTTTTCAGGATTCACATTCTTCATACTTTGTCAGCTTCTTCATTTACCCACACTCATTATTCATAAAAATAATGTCACCTTGTTAAGGTATACTTTATATTTGCACAAATCAGATAAGCTTTTCTTGGAGCACTTACGTATAATGTATGTGGTTGATACAAAATCTCTTAAGCAGATTTTGAATTGATGCTTATGTATAAGGTGTCCTAGCTTTATGAAAAGTCCAGCTGAGAGGAAGAAACTACTCTGGACACGGAACAGATTACCTGTTTTTCCTTGGTGTTCCTCAGTTTCCATTCTTACTTCATTACCATTCTATAAATCGACATTCATCCACACGCAATCCCGTTGCATCGCTACTAACTTTCTGCTCGTACCATCTGTCTGAACAGTGTGTGATAGCCCGTTGTCTCTCCCACTGCATTAGCCCGGTTAGCAGAGATTAGCTCCATGGAGGGGGAGGGAGGAAAGCCAGACCAGAAGCCCTCCCTCAAAATAGAGCACAGAGATCTCTTCTTCCATTTTAGTTTATGCCAATAGAAGAAAGCAGATTTTTCCACCAGGAGCCAACTCTGTTAAGTCTGGTTTATAATTCTTAGTTCTAAGTGTTGAGACCTGGGTCAGCCTGGCTTCTGCCCCATAGCTGGACCTCTATAGATCCAGGAACATGACCTCAAGACTCCAACCATTCTACTGCTCTTCATGCACAAGCCATGGAGAGATCTGGCTTTCCTGTAAAAGAGGCTCAGTGAGTTGTTCCTTAGCAAACAAGGATTAGAAAGCTCTTCCCCACCCCCTCCCCTGACCCTCACCCTTACCCCTGCCCCAAGCTTGTTTGGCTAGGGGAAAGAAGCAGTCAAGGTAGTCTCTATGCAAGGTAACTCCTGTCAGGTAGCTCAGTGGGTAGCAGAAAGCCCCGCCTTAGTGTTTCTGTTTCCAATGTTTGTATCTTTCCTACCAGAATACACTCATATTCAACCCAAAGGGATGGCTAAGGCGAAGTACGCATTCTTCACCAAAGCCAATACCTCTTATGGGCAGATTTCACAAACACAGATTCAAGGTCTCACTAGGAGAGGGGCAAAGCAAGGTGCCATTTGCTTTTGGACAACAGCTGCCCTCCTTCACTGGCAGTTTCAAACATTTCATCCCTTAGCTCTGCCCCAGTAGCCAGGAGGGACAAATGTAACCATCAGTCTGTTTCTTAGAGCTTCAACTGAGGAGATTTATTCTATTAGGTATTCACAATTTACAACGAAAGAATGTGCCTTCATCCTCCCTGATACTTAGATTTGAATAAACAGTTTGAGTTGTTTGTGCATTAACAGTAAAGTTTCTTTAAAGTACAAATTCACAGGGGCCGCCTGGATGGCTCAATTGGTTAAGCATCTGACTTCGGCTTAGGTCATGATCTTGCAGTTTGTGGGTTCAAGCTGCACATGGGCTCTGTGCTGACAGCTAAGAGCCTGGAGCCTGCTTCAGATTCTGTGTCTCCCTGTCTCTCTGCCTCTCACCTGCTTGCACTCTGTCTCTCTCTCTCTAAAAAAATAAACATTAAAAAGAACTTAAAGTACAAATTCACAGAACATCATACTGTACCTGCTGTACAAAACACGTTCTAGAAGTCTGGTAATATAGTACCAAGCTGTTCAGAGGAACAGATTTGTAGGGTATCACCTCTACTCTGAAGCATGGGGTCCTGGTAAGAGGGTATTCCATCAAGTGCCATTGCCATGTTGGAGTTGCGTTGTTTGAGGGGCAGTGTACAAAGTTAGAGTTGGCAGTCACAATTCATTACTTTCAAAAACTGAACCGTGGTTACACAGAAAATCTAACCACGGCACCCCCTCCCCACCTAGTAAATGGAATGCATGTTCTCTCAGTTGAGAGGGAGTCACGAAGGAAGAAGATCATACGTCTTCTCAGGAGATATGGCAACTCCATGAATGTATGCAGGTTCCAATGGTAAATGCCATATAAAGACCCAAGGAACTTGAGTGGTGAAGTGACCAACAGTTGAGCCCTATACTACCAGGGAGAAAGGAAAGATGAAAGATAAAGAGGGGGTCAGTGTCATTGGTGTGACTGAGACATCCGTTGTCTGTGTGCCCATAGCATCCTGCATTGCAACTGCTTTAGCAGGATGATTTTCTTCCCCCCAAACAGGCTCCGAAATACAGCTCTTCATGAAGCAACCCTCCTTGGCCTGGCGGGAAGGGAGTGCGTCGCTGCTTTACTGCGGTATGTTCCCGGCCTCTGGGGAAGACTTCTGAGGGCCACAGCGATCCCCCTGCTGACTATGATGATTTCAGAAGGCCCCAGTTCCTGAACAGTTAACTCTGTGAATGGGGGCCACCATCCCACCATGGGTCCCCAGCACTGAGGGCTTCTAAAAGCACAACGAAAATACCCACACACCCACCCAACACACTTGGTTGTAGGACTTTGATGCAATGGGAGCCAATGGCCAGGATTGGCAATTGAACATGTTGAAATCACAGAGCCCCTTAAAAGGTCTCAGGGTAGAGCCACCCTTGAGAGTGAGAGTCATGGTGGCCTCTTGGGGACGGGTGTAGGAAGGTCGGTCTGGGAGTCTCCCAGACCGGCCTCTGTGTCAGGGAAGAGCCATCCTTGAGTTCAAGCACCTGAGTGCCTCTATTCATGCCTGTTTCCTTGGCAGATGCAATGCAGGCATCCAAAAGAAGAACACGAGTGGCCAGACAGCATATGACCTGGCTCTGAAAACTGGGGATGAGGTCATCACCTCACTCTTTGCTGCTAAGCTCGGCCTGGATGACTCTTAGACCCAAGAGCCTGCGCGGGACCTGATTTCAAGAAACCATCCAGCTCTAGCTGTTCTTTGTTTCTTTCTGAGATGTGTTATTTGTGGTTTGGAAATTGAGGTTGAGAGGAACGCATAAGATTTTTTTTTTTTTTTTAATATGACAGTGTAAGCCACCATGTGGGCATTTCCCAATATGCTCTGGATGGTGACGAATTTAACATATGTTTTTTAAAGGGTCTGTTGCTGCTTATTTTGGAATTTTCTTTAAAATTTATTTTTCAATAGATAATTGCACATGGTTCAAAGCTAAACAGTATGAAGTGTTAAGTAGTAAAAACTCTGCCATCCCTGTCCCACAGCCACCCACGTCCCCTCCTCAGAGGCTCCAATGATACCAGTGTCATCTGCGTCTTTCCAGAAATAGTAGAGGATTATATAAGCACATGTGCGTAATATATGCATATGTACATATAGGGTATGTATAAAATACAAATACAGAGAACAGATATATTCTTTCTCCTCTTTTAAGACAAGTACTAGCAAACTACACACCCGTCTGATGTTTTACATCTTGTTCTATTCCTTAATATCTCTTGTAGGTGGTTCCAAATTAGTACATTAAGATTAACTTTATCTAAAGACTTTCATTTCTAATGTGAAATATTCCCATTGTTGTGGTTTGTTCTCCGGTTGACAAACAAGCTTTGAATAAGCCCATGTGCAGGAATGTGCAATTTTGACTCACTCATTTTTTCAGACTGTTATTTCAGTCTTTGGGTGATAACGCTGCAATCGTGGAGTCCCTAAATAGTTCCTGTTAAACTATGTTGACAGAGTATCTGTTAGTTTAGAATGAATAATTCAGCACAATAAATAATAGACCTGGTTGAGTGGTTGCTGTTATCACTACCTGCACTTCCTTTCCCGAGATGGTGACTGCGGGAGGACAGGCGCAGAGTCTCTGGGAGCGAAGCCCCCGCATGGGGTTTGGGGGCACCGGCACTGGCTCTCCCCTGTCCGACTCGGCCGGCCGTCTTTGCTGTGGGGGCCACTGCAAGGTAACCAGTGTCCTGAGAGACCCGCTGAGCGTGGTCAGGTGGTTTGATGTCAGGGCTGGTTTGCACTGTCAACCTGGCTGTATGATACAACCTTTCCCAGACTTCTCTGCCTTTATGGTTCAGCTCAGGGTTGGCTGCAGGAGTCACTGCACCAGGTTCCAGATTCCCGAGGTGGAAGTGAAGCCGCAGCCATCACACTAGGAGGGTGGGTTAGGGCTCCAGACCCTGCCACGGCTCACACCCTACAGGCTCTGGAATCAATCCTGCAGGAGGAGGGTACAGAGTTCAAGACTATTTTCCCCAGAGCTCAGGGAGCAGGGAAGGCCCGGAGGACCCGTAGGTTCCAGAAACAATCCTCTTAGAGCTCTCAGGGGTCACTTTCATACCCTGAGCGCAGGATCCACATCTCTACTGTTCCTTGGGCTTCCACACTTCCTAGGGGAGGGTCCTGCCCTCTACCCGCCCGAGCAGCAAAGCACAAACCTGACCTCTCATGCTTTTCACTAAAGCCCACCCACAACCTAAATTACCCTTGAGTTTCACTGCTTCAGAATCAAACCTCATTTACAAAGTGAACAGGTGGCTGAAGATTCAAGAACATAGTTTCAAATCCAGGAACTTTCTGATAAAATCCTATAGGGTTATGTAAAACATTACATAAACATTGAACAACATGTTTTCGGGAAAAATAAAGTGAAACACCTGTTTCAGGCAGGGCCTTTCTGATTTCAAAATTCATGTTATTTCTTGTCCTTTGTGAAGTTTTTTGTTTTTTCCTCGTGCCACTGTATCAGGGCTTGATACAGGAGAACCACCATAGTGACGCTGAGTGAGGGGTTATTAAAGGAACCGGGCCGCAGCAGTCGTGGGGGTGAGTGAGGCTGGTCCCGCGTGGGCCTGGAGCCGCCGTAGCTCAGCAGGGCCGCAGCGCAGAAGGAAAAGTGGGCTCCAAGTGGGATGAACGAGGACAGACTGGAGCCCGCAGGCCCAGTCCTCCCCCTCTCTCCTCTTGGTCACCGGCGGCTTGCAGCAGCTGCTGGCGCCCTTCAGCAGGGAGCTAGCTCCAGGTGTCCCAGGCTGGACTCTCCAGGAGCAGACCTGAGATGCTGAGGGACGAGAGACAGAGGAGAATGCATGTTCATAGGGCATCAGCGTTTGCAGAAGGAAGAAGGAGGTGGTGCAGCAGAAGTCACTCCAGATACAGCCCCCGCAAGCTGCAGCCGACTGTGGGTCGGGGTGCTGGAGAGGAGGATTGCCCGTCATCCCGCTGTGCCTGGACAGCTGTAGCTCAGTCGCTGGTTGACAGCTGTCCCAGGAAAGCTGTGACTTCAGGCCAGGAAGCTCTCTGAAGTTGCTAATGGCTGGGGGCGGCCTGCTGCCCTGTCTGCTGCTTGCACTCCCTACCCCCAGGTGGTCAGCCCTGCCTGCGGGGCACGTGGATGGTGCATCTCTGTGTGTTCCGTGGAACTGCCCTTCCCACCCTGGCTGCTGGAAGGAGGTCTGGCGGTAGCTGTCAGCATGCACCAGCAAGCCTGCACCCAGGATGCGAGGGAGGGCAGCAGTGACCCTGATCGCAGAGCCCCCACCCTGCAGGCTCAGCTCAGGCCCGGTGGTTGGTGCTCAGGGTGCTGCTGGGCCCCAGATGGGGTGAAAATCAGCTCACTGTCCGTTGGTTGGTGGCTCAGGTCACTGTGACCTTCCTACACCTGGACCCACTTCCAACAACTCCCAAGGCCCAGCCGCTCCTGTTGGAGGACCTGTCCTTGCTTTGTGGCTTTGTCCCCACATCCCACAAGGCTCCAGTGGCCTGGAGTTTACCATTACCCTCCTTACCATCAAGGTGAATGCATTCCCACGTGTTTATCGACCAATTTTCCTTGTTGATTTGGAGAGGTGATTTATATCCTCTAGAATCAGAGTGTAATTCTAGACTCTAGAGCAGCGGTATCAAATGGAAATACAACGCTGGCCACATAAATGTTTTCTAGCAGCCAAATTTAGTTTCCGCTGATTCCTAACTTACTACAATTTGTAATGGAATGAAAACTGCATGGGGCACCTGGGTGGCTCAGTCGGTTGAGCAACCGACTCTCGGTTTTGGCTCAGGTCATGATCCTGGGGTCTTGGGATTGAGCCCCGTGTCAGGCTCCATGCTAGCTTAAGATCCCCCGCCTCTCTCCCTCTGCCCCTCTCCCCACCTGTGCTTTCTCTCTCTCTCTCTCTCTAAAAACAAACAAGCAAAATGAAAACACTGTATGTTAATGATTTTCAGCATCCACTAAAATAAAATTTTTCCCATGAGTAACATTGATAGTATGTTTTTGAATCAAGCCTTCATTGCTGAGATGAATATAATACATTCTTACTGAATTCCACTCCTGGATTTTATTTGCTAACAATCTGCTTGTTATTAAATGAAACTGACCTCCATTTATTTTTGTTATTTGTTTGGAACCAAAATAATACTAGACTCACAATGTTACAGCCTTCCGGTTTTTTCCCAGTACTTTAGAGAGGTTTATGAAACACAGGACTGAATTATTTTGTGCAGACATGATAGAAGGCTTTCAGTATAACTCAGGGCTTTATGATTTTCAGTCCTAAATCTTTGTCCTCTGTATCAGGGCTCACACCAAGAAGCAGAACTAGTAGGAGATGTGTGTCTAGAGACTTGTCACAAGACACGGGCTTAGGTGGTTGTCGTGCTGACTGGGCAAGTCCAGAGTCTCAGCGTGGGTGTCCGGAAGGGCGGCCTGCAGCTGTGGCCTTCTTCTCCAGGGAGGTCTTTGTTTTCTACTTCAGGTCTTTCAACTGAATCAGGCCAACCCAGACCTGCTAGGATGATCTCCCTTTCTTCAAGTCAACTGACCATGAACTTTAATCACACTGCAAATACCTTCCCAGCAACACCTGAATTAGCGCGTGAGTGAGGGCTAGAGCACAGGCAAGTCGACACATTAAAAGAAGCCCATCGCAGCCTCCATCACAGTGTCATCGATTATTTCTTCGTTTTTTCTACCCCCACTTGAATAAAACCGGTAATACACACATGTGCATCTTGTTTCCCTTTTTGTATAAGGCTATACATTTTTTTCTGCCAGTTGCATGGGTTTTGGGGTCATAAGATTTTCATTATCCTTCTTTTTTGTTTTTATATGTAGATTTGGTTGTTAACCCCTCCTTTGGCCACCACTATTTCAATAGGTGTGGAAGTGGAGCCGCTCGCAGCGGCAAGAGCCTCGCCCTCTGCAAAATACCGGAGTAGTGAGGGTTACCCAGAGCTTCACTGTTCTTTCAGGCAAGGCTGAACCCTCCTCTCCCCACTCCGCCCCACCTGGTCCCCAAACGTGACCTCTGAGAAGGACCAAGTCTGCTTCACTGTCAGACCACTAACCCACCGCTGGGACCTCTCCTGGGGGAGGGGAGGGGAGGTGAGGGGAGAGGAGGGGAATGGAGGGTCCCCACGTTTCCAGCTGGGTGGTAATAAATGGCTCAATTTTTAGATGAATTAGTCCCAATGCATTTGGAGCCTCAGAAATCCTACTTCTCACCCAAGCTCTGAACACGAGAAATTTTATTCTTTTCTACCCCAAACCCTTCCCCCACTTTATCCTTCATCTGCTCAGTAGAGACATCCTTTCCTCCATCAAATGGAAGAAGGGAAAGAGGCAATCCTTGGGAGTAGTTCCCAAACCATTTCTGATTTTGGCAGTAGAGAGAGGTGTTCACAAATATAATTTTCTTCCTTCCTTTTTTTTTTTTTTTTTTTTTACTGTGTATTTTATTTTTGAAAGAGAGTAAGAGAGAGAGAGTGAGAGTGGAGGAGGGGCAGAGAGAGAGACACACAGAATCGGAAGCAGCTCCAGGCTCTGAGCTGTGAGCACAGAGCTGGATGCGGGGCTAGAACTCACGAACTGTGAGATCATGACCTGAGCTGAAGTCGGATGCTTAACCAACTGAGCCACCCAGGTGCCCTTCAAATATAATATTCTGTAAATGTCTACTATTAGGCTTAACTCACATTCTCAGCCCCCGCTATTGTGGGTGCTTTTCTTATTTTTTCTTGTTCCTCCTCAAATTCACTTTCCTACTTTCTCCAAGCATGGAAAAAGAAACTGGTAAAATCTGGTCGATTCTTTTCTCTGCTGAGCAAGTAGTTGTTTGGAATGGTTTACCCTTAGAGGAACATTCACGCCTTTTCCTTTGCCAAGTGTATTCTGTTCCTCAGTTGTTTTCTTTTCAAATTTGAGGAGGTATTAGAGATTTTTAGCATTTGACCTTTCAACCCCTTCCCTTTGGATGCTTTGATGAGGGAGATGTTAGCTTCATGGAGTATGAGACACAGAACTTCTAGAAACTTCTATCTCTGAACACCCCTTCCTCTAAAATTTGAATAGTGTGGGCATTATTTGTGTTTTTACTTATTTGCTTTAATTTTATTGGGTTTAGAGAGGGCTTGCTCTGAGCTAGTGTAATACTACCATCTTACCTCAGCAGCCCTATTTACTCAGAAATTCTAGATTCTTCACCACTGCTCCAGCCAACATTTCCACCAGAGCACCCATTGCTCACCCCAGACCCTTCATTTCTGAGATCTACCACTGCAGCAAAGTCACCATCTGCTATTTCTCTCTCTTGACCAAGGGCTTGGTAAATATTTAAGTATATTAGATTTTTATTGCTGCGTAACTGATTATTCCAAAGCTTAGTAGCTTAAAAATAAAACCTTACTATCTGACTGTTTCTGTGGGTTAAGAATTTAGAAGCAGCTGAGCTGGGTGGTTCTGATGTGGGGTCTTTCATCTGAAAGCTTGGCTGGGGCCATGCCTCTGGATGGCTCGCTCACACACTGCTGGTTTTGTGGTGAGGCCATCCTTCCTGGTGTGGGCCTCTCCATGGGCTGCTTGAGTGACCTCACAACATGGTGGCCTGCTTTCCTTCAAGTGAACCATCCAAGAGAGAGCAAGGTGGAAGACCCTTGTCTTTGATCCCCTACAATGGGGATTACACCCCATCAGTGCCACTTCTTCCTACCATGGCCAGCTCTATTCGGTGCGAGAGTCAACCACAAAGACAATAACAGGAGGCAAGGATCATGAGGGGGCCGTTTGGGAAGTTGGTTGCTTCCGTGAGTAAATAAGTAGAATGAATTGATGAGAGTCACTAATAGATTTTCTAGAAAATAAGGGTTTCTCTCTCCCTCTCCCTCTCTCTGTCCCTCCCTTACTCATACGTGTGCATGCTCTCTCTCGAAATAAATAAATAAGCTTAAAGAAAATGAAATTTAATTTGGGACACCTGGGTAGCTCAGTCGGTTAAGTGTCCAACTCTTGATTTCAGCTCAGGTCACAGTCTCATTGTAGTGTGATTGAGCCCTGCGTCGGGCTCTGTGCTGGGCATGGAGCCTCCTTGGGATTCTCTCCCTCCTTCTCCCTCTGCCCCTCTCTTGCTCATGCTTGCTCACTTTCTCTCTAAATACATAATTTTAAAAAAGGAATTTAATTTAATTCAAGTTAACTTACCTGACTCCCCTCTTCTCTTTCCATTTTTCCATGATCAGTGTTATCTTTAGATGGTAATCAGAAAAAAAAAATCACAGATGCCACTGAGCACCCAAGTGCTCTGCCATCTCAGACTGTCTCTGAGGACAATTTGCTTCTCACCAAGACAAGAAATCCCAGACTTTTCTTCCATCTAAGTCCCACCCCATCTCTTTGTCCCGGTCTGTCTCGGGCTCCTGCTTTCATACTCCGTACATGGGGTAGAGTTATCATTTATCAATGTGCACAGAGAAATGTAGCTTCACACATGGCTTCCTATTTTGCTCATCTTAGCCCTCCCTGCCCCCACTCCCAGCCACCATGCCCGTCTTTGGAGAAGCTGCTGGCAATGGTTAACTTCATGTGTCAACTTGACTTGGTCACAGAGTGCCCGGATATTTGGTTGAGCATTAATTATCTCTGGGTGTGTCTGTGAGGGTGTTTCTGGATGAGACTAGCACTTGAGTTGGTGCACTGAGTAAAGCAGATGGTCGTTCCCAGTGTGGTGGGCATCACCCAATCTGTTGAGGGCCAGATGGAACAAAAAGTTGGAGGAAGGGAGAACTCACTGTCTGCCTATGGAGCTAGGACATCCATCTTCTCCTAACCTTGGATTAGGACTTACACCATCGATGCTCCTGGTCCTCTGGCCTTTGGACTCAGATTGGAACTACATCACTGGCTTTCCTGGATCTCCAGCTTGCAGATGGCATGGCATGAAGATCCTCAGCCTTCGTAACAGCATGAGCTGATTTCTTATAATAAATCTCTCTCCTTCCTACCCTGTACTACTGTTCCTGTTTCTCTAGAGAACCCTGACTAATGCATTCCTTTATTGTTGGTTTTTCCTCTGATATTCCAGGACTATATTCCTTCTCTTCTTTCCTTCAAACTGGGGTCACACAGTGCCGGAGGCTAAGTATGGAAAGCAGAGTTCTAAAGTGACTCCCAGTGAGTCACATTCTTACGTAGCCCGGCCAAGAGGGCCTGTGAATACGAGGGACGCCACTCCCATGAGTAGCTTATGTGGTATGCCAAAAGTGGGGGGACTCTGTGAGGTAATTAAAGCCCATAATCAGTTAACTTTAAGTTAATCTAAAGATCACTGTGGGTGGGCCTGACCTAATCAGTGGAATCCTTTAAAAGAGCATCTAGAGGTTGGAGATTTGGAACAGCAGAGATTCTCCTTTGTTGATCTGGAAGAAGCAAGCTGCTATTTGTGGGAAGACTGGTGTGAGGCTCTAGGAACTGAAGTCTTCAGTTCTACTGCTGCTAGGAACTGAATTCTGCCAACAGCCAGTTAGCTGGGCAAAGATTCCTGAGCCTCCGATGAGATCACAGCCGCAGGTGACATCTGGACTTCAGCCCAGTGAGACCCTGAGCAGAGGTCTCAGCCAAGCTGTGCCCAGACTCCTGCCCCATGGAAACTCTGTGATAATAAATGTGGGTTATTGTAAGCAGCTACTTTTGTAGTAGTAGGTTATAGAGCAGTAGAAAACTACCATGCTCTTCAAAAGGAGGTCTGTGCAATGTTATCTGGCAATGAGCTTAACTCCAAAAAGATAAGGATCGTGGTTCAGAATGTGGAACCCCTAAGTCACAAGCACACAGTTTTGCCTGGTTGACTTTGCAGCAAATCTTTCCTGCTAAAGGAAGCAGCATGTTGAATGAACACTTTCTCGAGACCTAAAGTCCCTGCGTGGAAAGCAGATTCTTCCAGGATCCAGCCGTTCCTATTGTCCCTCTCATATGTCATGGTGGGGAGGCAGCTGCAGGTGGCATCTGTCTACTTGGCCCCCCTCCTGCCTGTCAGGTCTAGAGACACTGGATTCCTTCTGCTTCCCTCCGGGTAACAATTCTGTTGTGAACACCCTCAACCAGTTGTGGCCCTTCGCTGCCTGCACGAATGAGACCAGTGGCTCAAGTCCACGTTTCGGTCTGGACAGAAATCTCTGCCTGCCTTGGATCCAGCTGGGAGCCACTTCCTCTGCTCAGGTTATTCTTCAGGCTTGAAGTCCTGTAAGTTTCAGGGTTGCATCATTCCAGAGTTACTGTGTCCTCCAGCTTACTACTCTACGCATGGATCATCACTACGTGGTTTCTTTCCCCTTGGAGTGACTTAGTGTACAGGTCAGTGAATTTGTCATTTTCACATCTTGTTCTTTCTCCTAGAGCCTTTGACTTGGGCATAGAGGGCTTTCAGATACCTTTGCTTTGATCTCTATCACCACCCCCAAGAGGCCTGTCATTCTTGAACCTCCAGCTGTACCTGTGGCTGGGACCCCTACACTGCACCTGCTAAGACGCCAGGCTCCAGGACCCAACCCTGTGCCTTACTCAGGCCCCCATCCACCCACTCTGGTCCCCTTGTCGCCTCCTTCCTCCTGTCCTGCCTTGCGTCCTGCCTTTCTTCAGGTGACCCACGGTTGTCCTCATGAGAAATCCAAACGCCTTCCCCAAGTTGGCAGGTGACTCCTGGATTAGAGGGCTGCAACCATCACTCCAGCCTCTCTCCTTGCTGTTCCTCACTGAGACTGTACCTGAGCCTGAAAAAGTTACCTGGGTGTGCTCTCTCAGCCCTGGGCCTGTGCACCTGTGGCTGCCTGCCTCAACTGCCTCTGCTTCTCCCTCTGGAAGAAATGACCAGTCCCTGCTGAACTTGTCTGGCCATATGCCCATCTCTCCAGGACACTGAACATATGTGGGCACTAAATCCAGTTTCTGGCATGTGGTAGGTTCTCAAAAATAGCTGTTAATGCAATACATTGCGTGGCTTTTGGGGCAGAAAGTTTTCTAGCCAAACTGTAGACTTTGTGGCAGGATGTCTTGGCTGTGAAGTTTGAAATACACAATTCTTACTTTTTTTAATGTTTATTTATTTTGAGAGAGAGGGAGAGAGCATAAGTGGGAGAAGGGCAGAAAGAGAGAGTCAGGGAAAATCCCAAGCAGGCTCCATGCTGCCAGCGCAGAGCGCAATTCGGCGCTTGATCCCACGAACTGAACCGGGAGATCATGACCTAAGCCGAAATCAAGAGCTGGGTGTTGTAGACTCTGGGTCTAAAGTTCTTTCTTGTCCACAAGAAAGCAGAATGCAGGACTAAAATGCGAGAGATGGCTAATGTCTGGGAGAAGACAAGAGCCCAGTTAAGGGTCTTTGCTCCATTTTTATTAGGATCAGAAGGCTTACAAACATGGTGATAAACGTGCACAAAGACAATAAGTCTGTGAACATTAGCTCATGGGCATGAGGGAAAGGGGGCTTTGAAGATATACTGTTAAGGGTTTGGGTCAATGTAAACCAAAATCCTGGAGGAGCAGATGGTTGTTAACCTCAGACTTGAGGCTCTGGGTCAGTTTATCTTAGCTAGCCTAGGGGATAAGAAAGATAGGGGCGCCTGGGTGGCGCAGTCGGTTAAGCGTCCGACTTCAGCCAGGTCACGATCTCGCGGTCCGCGAGTTCGAGCCCCGCGTCGGGCTCTGGGCTGATGGCTCAGAGCCTGGAGCCTGTTTCCGATTCTGTGTCTCCCTCTCTCTCTCTGCCCCTCCCCCGTTCATGCTCTGTCTCTCTCTGTCCCAAAAATAAATAAACGTTGAAAAAAAAAAATTAAAAAAAAAAAAAAAGATAAAGCATGCTACCTCAGGGTCAACAAGGCACCTTTCTTTTGCTAATTAGCTCTGCTCTGGGCAACTTCACCCTGCCAAGGTCTATAGCCCTATTTACCTGTTTACCTAATTTGGTCCTTCCTTCCTGTGAAAGTAGCTTTCTGCTACAGTGCTAAATTGGGGGGCTTATCCACCCTGAATACCTAATCTTATTTACCTCATATGCCTTTGTATTAGGACCTTTGCCCCCCCCCCTCTCTCTATACTGGAACTTTTGCCCCGCCCTCTCTATACTTAATTACCTAATCTTGTTTACCCAAACTTGGGTGTGAGCATCCTATGGCTTTGTAATTCTTTATGCCTTTTTAACCCATTGGTGCAAGCCCAGGAAATTCCTAAACTTATTCCCCACAGTCAGGCACTCTAAACGAATGAGCCATCCAGGTGCCCCATTTCTTCTGTTAATTTTAATCTGATAGTTCTGCTCTAAGTTTGTAGGTAAAAATAAAAGTGTGCATGTCAGTAGATTAGAAAATATTGGGGTATTGTCTTTTCTAACTTAAACTTTTCTTTTTTTTTTTTTTAGTTGATTTTTGGTTTTTTTTTTTGTTGTTTTCTTTTCCAATATATGAAATTTATTGTCAAATTGGTTTCCATACAACACCCAGGGCTCATCCCAAAAGGTGCCCTCCTCAATACCCCTCACCCACCCTCCCCTCCCTCCCACCCTAACTTAAACTTTTCAAAATAAATATTTTAAAATGTAAAATAATACCCTGTTTTGTGGGTTTATGTGCTGTTACAAGACAGGCGATGTAGTATGTTTTGCCTCTTAGCCACATTTATAGTCAAGGTAGATATTTAAGCCCCATTGGCGCCTGGGTGGCGCAGTCGGTTAAGCGTCCGACTTCAGCCAGGTCACGATCTCGCGGTCCGTGAGTTCGAGCCCCGCGTCGGGCTCTGGGCTGATGGCTCAGAGCCTGGAGCCTGTTTCCGATTCTGTGTCTCCCTCTCTCTCTGCCCCTCCCCCGTTCATGCTCTGTCTCTCTCTGTCCCAAAGATAAATAAACGTTGAAAAAAAAAAAAATTAAAAAAAAAAAAAAAAAAAAAGATATTTAAGCCCCATTAAATCCTGGCAGTCTGAGTAATTTACTATTTGTCTTATTGAAATAATTGCTTTTATAAACCATTATGTGTTTGTTGTAAAAAAAAATTAAAGCAATGCAGAAAACTCAAATAAAGAAGAATTGTTGAAATACCACCATCCAGAGATAGTTTCCTAAACATCTCTCTACACATAGACTATCTTACATAAATATTTTTGTTCAATAATATATTGACATTTATTTCCTTATTAAAAATCCTGGTTTTACCCCATATACCAAGAAAAATACCTTGTGAAATACCTCTCTGTTGTAGGTCGCGATCGCTTATGAACTCCGGACAGCAAAAACAGGATCAAAACAAGTTATTACGGCCGGGCCAGACAGGGAAATACAACAGGTCCCGAAAGTCTGGCCCTGAACAAGCTTTGGGAATGTCTTATAAAGGCTGTATTGACCAACTGGGTTGCAAAAGGTGGCAGTTGGAAATGGCAGGCACCAATTACACAATGTTGTAGGTTTTTAAAACATAAGGCAGGCACCAATCACACAGTCCTGAAGAATTTTAAGATACAACTTGTTGACTCCAGCCAGTTGAATGCTGAATCATGTTTACAATATTAGTCTTCTATCTATTCGAACAAGATGCGGTGCCCGAGAATGGGGAAGGTGATTACGCCAAGCAGGTTTACAGAAGCTCAAACAAGCAGTTAAGAGGAAGTTCTATTTCTCAGTAACTCAGCAAATGTGATTTTAAGCAGAACTAGTATCTAGGGAACAGGAACAGCACTTCTAGGAGAGCCCAAAACAAACACTGGTTCAGCATCTCAACTCTGGGGTCCTTCTAAGCTTACATAGGTCATAGTTTACTCCCGGGCTACAGGAGGCTAGCCATGCTTGCCCTTTACACTGTCATGAGGGGCGCCTGGGTGGCTCAGTCGTTTAAATGACTGACTCTTGGTTTCCACTCAGGTTATGATCTCACGGTTCCACTCAAGTCATGATCTCAAGGATCCCTGCTTGGGATTCTCTCTGTCCCTCTCCCTCTGCCTCTCCCCACTTGCGCTGTCTCTGTCTCCCTCAAAATAAATACATTTAAAAAAGAAAAAACTTAAAAAAAAAAAAACAAACCTGGACACGCGTGCACACAAATGGAATAATACCTCAGGATGGAAAGCCCCTCTCTGAGACCTAACAAGAGCTGAAATTTCTTAAGCCCCTTCTCGTGTTTCTTACATGTCACTTTTCAAAGTTCCGAAGAGGGCGCGATGACTTCACATTTAGCTGAAGTGTGCCGGTGCGCCTGGTGGTTTTCACGTTTGTGCCCTTTCGGTGACCTAGTTGGAAGGTAGCACGTCCAGTGTCACATTCCCACGTTTCTCAATGCCCCACAGAATGGAGCCAACAGCACCGCGGAAATGTATGGTTTTGTTACTGTTTTGTTTCCTCTTATCCTCCCCAGGTGGTAGCCTCAAGGTGCAAGGGTGTGACGTTTTCAGCCAGAGGGGAAGCCTAGAGGCACTGGCACAGGGACGCTGCTGTGCAAGCTCCATTCTGGACCTGCTGCCTGACTGCATCCTCTGTGGGTCAAATGCACATACTGAATCTTTATCAATGGGCTGCACTTATTATGGGGAAAACTGTAAAGTTACATTTCCAGGTTTTTGCAGTTAAAAAAAAAGTTAAACCAAACTATTCAGAGCCCTCGGTGAATTCTGGAGAGAAATCACCTACAATGAGGCTCACCTTGCTATGCTGTGTCCCTAGGGTTGAGAGAGAATAGGGTCAGGACTCGGGGCCCCGCCCCAAACCTTTAACCGACTATACCGTATGGTTAAAACTCCCTAAAAGAAAATTCTTGGGCAATATATCTTACAGGAATGCAGAAAACAGGACATCAGTTTAAAAGAAACTCGCAAAAGGACGGGCAGCTTCCTGCAAACACCAAGCAGAACCTGAAGGCAAGCGTGCAAAAAATTAGTGATATCCAGCCCAAACCAGTCTGCACCAGGGTAGACCTCTGATGCTGACCTCAGAGTATGCACTTTGACCACCAGGAGTACCTTCAAGTTAACTTTCCCTCATTGAAATGCTAAAAGTCACACCCAGAGGGGGAGATTTAACATGCTAATGAGGCATGCATTGTGCGGAAAGCATAATCTCTCAGTACACAAGCGCCAAGAAAAACCCCACCTCTACATACTTAAACCTCACCCTTTTCCCACCTAAATTTCTTTACTCCTCGGGGAGTCAGCCTGAGGATTCTTTCCTCTGCTGTCTCCCTTGTGCTGGACCATAAGCCCCAATAAAGCCTTGCCTAAAACTGTCATTTGGCCTCTTGTCAATTTCTTTCTTTTTTTTTTTTTTTTAAGATTTTATTATTTTTTTTAATTTTAATTTTATTTGAGAGAGAGAGGGCGAGCAGGAGAGGGCGGGCGGGGGGGCGGGGGGGAGGAGAGAGAAAGAGAGAGCAAGAATCTCAAGCAGGCTCCATGCACAGTGCAGAGCCAGAGACAGAGCTTCATCCCACAACCCTGGGATCAGACCTGAGCTAAAATCATGATTCAGACACTCAACGAACTGAGCCACCCAGGTGCCCCTTAAAGATTTTATTTTAAAATACTCTCTGTACCCAACATGGAGCCCAAACTCACACCCCAGAAATCAAGAACGGCTTGCTTTTCTGACTGAGCCACCAGATGCCCCCTCTTGTCAATTTGTATCTCTTAGAGAAGCCTAAGGGCCTGGTTCACTAACAGTGAGCTCAGGTCCCAAGGTCTTGCTGTGTCACTTATTCCCTATCTCATCTGGGAGCGCTTGAGGTGGCCAAGGGTCCTCCTTGGCAGTTGGCCCCAGCTCCCCCCCCTTTCCCCCACCACCCATTTGCATCCAGGCACCAAGCCCTGCGGACTGGGTCTCCTGGCTCCCTTTTCTCCTCTTCCTGCAGCCATGGGCTTGGCCAAGGTCATCTCTTGCAGGTTTGATAGAATTGCCCTCCTGCAGATCCTCACCCTGGCTTTATGTTCCTCAACCACTTTACTGTCATCGCTGCCAGAGTGGTCAACACGAAGGTGACCCCTATGGTGACCGCTTAGAATCCATCGCTGGTTTCCTTCCACTTAGGACGGGTTCCACTCTTGGCCCTGTGCTCCAAACTGACACCAGCAACTCACACTCAGGCAAAAGGACAGATGTGCAGCTTCCTGAAAACATCAAGTAGAACCTGAAGGCGAGAGTGCAGGATGTGGGTGTCCCCAACACTGATCAAGCAGAGCCAGTGACATGCAGAAGAAAAGAAAGCAGATACACAAGATATGAAGGTCTTCCTTCCTTAACTCTGTTAGAACTCATAGCTATTCCCTGGTGTCTAGAAGCTGGGAAGTCCTTGGAGACACTTGCTTCTTTATCCAAGCCCTGGAGGGGGGTCTGAGACTGGGCCAGTAGAGCTGCAGCATAACAGACACTCCAAGTGTCACTAAATGGGTTTGGTTGGCTGGAGGAGGGAGCCCTTTATGTGTCCGATTTACTAGAAATCTGGCTTTTTCCTTTCTGCTACTGAAGGCCTCTTGCTCAGTCAACTAGGAACTGGGAATTTGCAGGTGGTGGGCATCCATGATGCCCTGGGGGCTCCAGACTGTTGTTGCCCCTCGGTGGGGCAGACTGCTGGGAAAGCTCTTAAATACATTGATCATTCAGTGACAAAGGAAGCCTAGAATTGTACACATTTGTTAAAGCATCCTTTTTTGTGGGTGGAGGGGAAGCTTTTTATTAGGATGCAACCCCTGTCTAACATGTTTCAGATTGGGCCTAGCTGCCTTCATTGAATTTGCTAAATATTGCAGACTCTGCTTCCTGGCCTCCTCCCCTAAATTTCCCCTCCCCTCTTACCCCAGCCCTCTGTTCTGGCCCTTATCTTCATCTTCCCCTTCCCCACCTCTCCAACCCCTCCTGTCCCTCCATTCATTTCTAACAGTTACCCCTCCCCCACCATTTCTTTGCAGATCCAATATTTGGTATTTACCTTAATGATAGACTAATTGCCTGATTTGTCCATTTTTCTTTCTCAGTGAAAGCTCATACCAATGTTTCATGGAGATATCCCTTATTTATTTAAGAAACACGCATTTGAACTGGTACACTCATCTCCTGTGGATATGAACTTGCCAGTGTTAACGGAAAATACATGGTAAATTATGCTATTTGTTCTCTCAGTTTTGTTATTCACACAACGCAGGAACCCAGTTATGAGAAATGTAAATGTGTATGATGTATAGACGTTTCATCCCCAGAACTCTCACAATCCTCCATGTTTTCCCCAAGGGAACTAGAAAGTTGTTTTTTTTTTTGTTGTTGTTTTTTTTTATTTAAAAAAAAAATTTTTTTTTCAACGTTTATTTATTTTTGGGACAGAGAGAGACAGAGCATGAACGGAGGAGGGGCAGAGAGAGAGGGAGACACAGAATCGGAAACAGGCTCCAGGCTCTGAGCCATCAGCCCAGAGCCCGACGCGGGGCTCGAACTCACGGACCGCGAGATCGTGACCTGGCTGAAGTCGGACTCTTAACCGACTGCGCCACCCAGGCGCCCCGAAAGTTTTTATTCTCTTAAACCTCATGGACATAATCAAATATATGTATGCCTGGCTGCCAGATGTGGTGTTGTGCTCACTTATACATGTTACATGTAATATGGTGGATTTTCTTCAGTGGTTTTTGTGGGTGGTCAGTATTAATATGTGGCTGACCAACAAGATTGGTAGGTATGGACACTTTCTCCTGTCCCTGGTGATGCTGGAGTAGGGCTGGGAGTTTCTTTCACAGGCTTTGCTTCTAGCAGCATGGATGGGAAGCAGGCAGGTAAGTTATCACTCCTCCATTCTGGACTATTGGGTTCGTAAAGGAATTGAACTTATCCTGCCTGGCAAATCTGATTTCCTTACTATTATCCTAGCTGTGTGCTTTGAGGTGGCCTAAGTACCCTGTCCATCTCTATGCTTCTGAGATTCTTCCATCCATACTAAACATTTTAAAAATTATTAATTCTATCTCTTGTTATAAATCTGTTCAGATTTTGCATTTCTTCTTGAGTCAATTTCTGTAGGTCGCCTTTTTCTAGAATTTGTCCATTTCATCTGGGTTATCTAATTTGTTGAACAGCACACAATTGTTCATAGTATTTCCTTACACCCATTTTTATTTCTGTAAAGTCAGTAATAGTGTCCCCACTTTCATTTCCAATATTATTTTCTCTCCTCTCTTTTCTTCTTAGTTTCGCTAAAGGTTTATCAATGTTGTTGATAGAACCAAATTTAGGGTCCATTGATTCTATTTTTATTCCCTATTTCATTTATTTCCTTTCTAACCCTTATTATTTCTTACTCTGCTAGCTTTGGGATTAGTTTGTTTTCCTTTTTCTAGTTTCTGAAGGTGGACGTTTATTATTGTTATGAGACCTTTTTATTTATTTATTTTACAAAGAGAGAGGAGTGGAGAGAGGGAGAGAGGGAGAGAGAGAGAATCCCCAGTAGGCGCCATGCTCAGTGTGGAGCCCAATGCAGCGCTGGAGCCCACAACCCTGGGATCATAACCTGAGCTGAAATCAAGAGTTAGACCCTCAACCGACTGAGCCACCCAGGCACCCTGAGATCTTTTTAAACGTAGATATTTATAACTATGAATTTTGCTTTGAGTACTGGCTTCACTGCATCCCATACATGTTGGAGTGTCGTGTTTTCATTTCATCTCAAAGTACTTTCTAATTTCCTTTCTGACGTCTTCTTTGACCCATTCATTATACAGGAGTGTGCTGTTTGAGCCCCACACATCTGTGAATTTTCCAGTCTTCCTTCTGTTATTGATTGTCAGTTGTATTCCACTGTGGCTGGAAAAACTGCTTGGTATGGTTTCAAACCTTTGAACTCTCTCTAGACTTGTTATAACCTAATATATGTTCTGTCTGAAGAGCGTTTCGTGTGGACTTGAGGAGTGTGGATTCTGCTTTGCTGTGTGGTGTGCTCTAGAGAGCTGTCCAGTCTGTCAAATCTGGTTGAATGACAGTGTTCAGTTTCCAATTTCCTTGCTCATCTGCTAATTGTTTTATCCATTATTGAAAAGGGAGTACTGAAGTCTCAATAATTATTGTTGGATGACTGATTTCTCCCTTTAATCCTGTCAATTTTGCCTTATTTTGAGGCTCTGTTGTTAGGGGCATGTTATGCTTTTTTTTTTTTTTTTTTTTTTTTAGAGAGATGGCACAAGTGAGTGAGGGGCAGAGAGAGAGAGACAGAGAGAGAGAGAGAGAGAGAGGATCCCACAAAGGGCAGAAAGAGAGAGAGAGAGAGAGAAGTAGGGCTCACCTGGGGCTCGTGCTCACCTGAAGCCTGGCTTGAGCTCACCCGATGTGGGACTCAAACTCACAAACTGTGAGATCATGACCTGAACCGAAGTCAGAGGCTTAACAACTGAGCCACCCAGGTGCCCAGAGGAGTATGTTATGCTTACAGAAAGATCTGTTCAGGGCAAGTTAGTCAATCCCTTTAACTTCATTTTCTGTAAAAACTCCTTATTGAAAATGCCAACAACGATATAAATTGAAAACTCAGGACTATTTGTGGAAACAAATCCTTAACAGTGCCAGTCCCACTTTGAGTTACTCTGGGTCATTGGTCAGTGAGACTGTCTCTTCTTAAGAATTCTATCCATGGTGCTTAGCTGCCACAGCAACCCACAGATGCCTCCTTACTGCTTTACTAATGGTGTTCCAGAATGGCCTTCCATGAGGTTTATGCATTCTGTGTGTCAGGTTCCTTGCACACAAAAGCACAAACACCTCAAAATGAAGGCTCTTTCTGGAGACAGTGGTGGGAGTTTTTCTAGCTATGACCCCATAAGGGTGGTTCCTCCAACCTGCAACAAGTGTTCTATCCATCATTGAATGTGCTGTCACTCTCCCTGTGACAGTCAAGGCCTGTCCTTTTAGGCTAAATGGCTGCAGGCATTATTCAATTACCCCTGAATGTAAAATTTACCTCTAGAATTTTTATTAGGTTTTGTTTTATAATTTCTAAATCTTTATGGATATTCTCTATTTGGTGACACATCATTTTCCTGGTTTCCTTGGACTCTTTGAACCTATCTTAAGACAGTCGATTTAAAGTCTTGGCCTAGTGGGGCACCTGGGAGGCTCAGTCAGGCGACCAACTTCAGCTCACGTCATGATCTTGTGGGTTGTGGGTTTGAGCCCCACATCAGGCTCTATGCTGACAGCTTGGAGCCTGGAGCCTCCTTCAGATTCTGTGTCTCCCTCTCTCTCTAGCCCCGCCCCTCACACTCTGTGTCTCTATCTCTCAAAACTAAATAAACATTAAAAAAAATTTTGTTTTTAAGTCTTGGTCTAGTAAGCCCAATGTCTAGTCTTCCTCATAGATAGTTATCATTACTTTCTTATTTCCCTGTGAATGGTTCATAATTTCTTGTTTTTTTTTTTTTTCTGGCATGCCTCATAATTTTTGGTTGAAAACTAGAGATTTTGAATAATATAATGTGGCAGTTCTAAAAATTAGGTTCTGCCCCATCCCAGGGTTTGTTGTTGCTGCTTGTTAGGGATTGTTGTTGATTCAGTTACTTTTCTAAACTGTTTTTGTAAAGATTGTATTCTTTGTCATGTATAGCCATTGAAGTCTCTGTTCTCTTAGCTTAGTGGTCAGCTAATGATTTGATAGAGATTTCCTTAAACATCGAGAGCCAAAAATACAAAATACTCTCCCAGTTTTGCAGGTTGGCTCTGTGTGAAATATTTATTTAATGCTTAGCCAGGCTGTCTAAAACTCTGCCTTAGCCTTTACTTTCTCCTTCTGTGGAGCTGAAAAGTTAGCCAGAGGGGACAAATTAGGGTCTTCTCTAGTCTTTTCTGATCATATGTCCAGGCTGTGAGTGCATGTGGCCTTCTAGATTTCCTGGTATATGTGTGGGCTTTTTAAAGCACTCATTCCCCCAAGTGTCTCCTTACTTAACCTCTTCCTTCTCAGACTTTCTGGCTATCGATTGCTCTCCCTATCTGATATCTTGTGCCTCTGGTGGCTGAGGCTAATATATTAATCTTTAAATGCTTTCAATAAATGCCATCTGAGAAGCTGCTTCTGTCTGGGGAAAGTCCAAGTCAGATGCAGCAAAGGCAAGCCCTCGAGCCAATCCTTCAGGGAGTCACCAGACTCCTCAAAACACACAACCATGGTTCCTTGGGAATAGGGTCCATATTGCTCCCTCTGGTAACAACCTGCACCCAAAATGTAGGCTACTGTCTTCATGGCTGCTGCTGAGCTGGGGGTGGGAGATGTTCAGCAAGTAAGATATAATGCCACAACACTCTCAGAAAAATTCTCCTGTCTTCATTTATCATTCCCTTGGTTGTTGTAAGGTTGTTGTTGTTTTTTTTTTTTTTTTTTTTAAACCAGGTTTGTTTGTTTTTTTTCAACGTTTATTTATTTTTGGAACAGAGAGAGACAGAGCATGAACGGGGGAGGGGCAGAGAGAGAGGGAGACACAGAATCGGAAACAGGCTCCAGGCTCTGAGCCATCAGCCCAGAGCCCGACGCGGGGCTCGAACTCACGGACCGCGAGATTGTGACCTGGCTGAAGTCGGACGCTTAACCGACTGCGCCACCCAGGCGCCCCATGTTGTTGTTTTTTAAAATAGATTTCAGAGTTCTGAAAAAGTTGATTCTGACAGTTTCTGCCAACTTATTCTTTACTTTTGTGGAGAGGAAGAATGTTGGAGTTCCTTACTCTGCCATTTTCAGTGACATCATTCCAGTATGACTGTGTTATCCTGTTAACAGCAGTCAGAAGTGTATCATTTCCTTAAAAACAAAGGTCAGAAAAATTATAAGATGTTCAGAACCAGAAACATTCTTGGGAAATTTTTAGTACATGAATCTTTTCATGAACTAGGTGTTGAGTACTGTTGAAGAAATGTGAGAATACAAGACACAACACCAGGGTGCCTGCCTGGGTGGCTTAGTTAGTTAAGCATCCGACTTCAGCTCAGGTCATGATGTCACTGTTTGTAATTTCAAGCCCCACCTGGGGTGGGGTGGCGGGGGGGGGGGGGGGGGGGGGGGGGGGAACTCTGTGCTGACTGCTCAGAGCCTGGAGCCTGCTTCAGATTCTGTGTCTCCTCTCTGCCCCTCCCCCACTCACGCTCTGTCTGTCTCTCTCTCAAAAATAAATATAGTTTTTTAAATAATAAATAAAAAAAAGAAAAAGAAGCGCCAGGCTCTAGAAAATTAAAAACAAACACCTAGCCTCCAAAGAACTTCTATGTGTAGGTAGCATATAAAGGATTCTCATTGGAATAGATGTACAGCCTCTCACATATTCAGAGACATTAACTCTCTTAGTAAAGACATTTTCAGATACTGATTATGATTAAAATTGGGATATATGGTATAAACATGTGTGTTACGCTTTTTTCGTCCACTGGTAGTAATCCTGGTCAAAACAGTAATTCGCTATGCTAGGACTTGAAAACTATCAAAGAGTAACAACCCCAGAAATTTATGATTTATAAAAATTTTGATAAAGGGACCCCTGGGTGACTCAGTCAGTTAAATGTCCAGCTTTGGCTCAGGTCATGATCGCGAGATTTGTGAGTTCGAGCCCTGCGTCGGGCTCTGTGCTGACGGCTGGGAGCCTGGAGCCTGCTTCAGATTCTATGTCTCCCTCTAAGCCCCTCCCCTGCTCAGGCTCTCTCTGTCTCTCAAAAATAAATAAATGTTAAAAAAGTTTTTTTTAAATAAGAAATCATACTTCCAGGTCATTTTAAAAGAATAATCTGGCATAGGATTTATATGCAAATAATCTAGAGTTAGAGATGATCTGAATTAAAAAATCATATTTCTGGATGACTTTGAAAAAAAATTGCCTTGAGATTTATGTCCAAAAAAATTCTACAATTTGAATATGGATTTAAAAACTTGCATTTCTGTGCCATTCTTTGGAAAAATTATGGTGAATAATTCATGTCCAAAATCTCCCAAGATTTAGCAGATTTGGATAAAATATTTTGTTTTTGCATCATTTTGGAGGAAAAATATGGCATAGAGTTATGTCCAAAAATACATTTTGAGAAAATTTAGATGAGAAGCTATCTTTCTGAACCATGTTGGAAGAAAAAAATTGCATGGGACTTCTATCTAAAGAACCCACTTCTTGGAAGAAAAAGCTAGCATAGAACTTATGTCCAAGAAATTGCATTTTGTAGTGAATTTGGGTTTAAAAAAATATGTTTGGGGATCCACTTTGAAAGAAAATATGCCACAGGACTTATATCTAATAAACCTCATAAATTTAAATAAAAAATAATATTTTATGGCCATTTACAAAGAACAGTCTGTCACAGGGCTTACCAAAAAACCATCTTACAATTTGAGGACATTTGGATGAAATATCACCATTTTAGGCCACTCTGAAAGAAAATCTGGCATAGGAGTTATGTTCAAAAAATGCCAAAAAAAAAAAAAAATATTTGAGCCAATTTGAAAAATCACACTTGCAGGCTTTTTAGAAGGAAAGTCTTACATAGGACTTATGTCCAAAAGATACCAAGATTTGAGTGAATTTGGATCAGAAGTCACATTTTCTGCATATTAAAAAAAAAAATATATATATATATATCTGGTGTAGGTCCTAGTTTCAATAAGCCCCCAAATTTGAGCAGACTTGGATGAAAAACATCATATTTCTAGGGCATCTGGGGACAAATACCTAGCATATGACTTATTTCCCAAAACTCCACTACTTATATGAAATTGGATTTTGAAAAATCATGTTTCTTGCCCATTTGGGAGGAAAATTTGATGAAGGATTTATGCCCCCCAAAAACTAATGTTTTGAATGAGTTTGGATGAAAAAGTGTATCTGGGCAATTTTGTAAAATAATGTAACATAGAACAATTTGAGCACAGTTAGATGGAAAGTCACTTTTGGGTCATCTTAGAAAAGTCTGAGATAAGAATTATTTCCACAAACCCATAAGACTTAATGAATTTGGATGAAAAGTTATATTTTCAAGAACATAGTGTATTATAGACAGAAAATCCCAATTATTGTTCTAATTTTGATGAAAAATGTCTTTCTAGACCATTTTAGAAGAAAAACCAAGTGTGTGAGTTTAGGTGCAAAACTTAAGCTATTTGAGTAAGTTTGGATGAAAAGTTGCATTTCGTGGGCTATTGGAGAAGAAAATTTTGCTGTAGGGCTTATGTTCAAGAAACTCCAGTAATTATTGCTGTAGATTTAGTAAGCTTTGAAATTGGGAAGTTTAAGTCTTTCAATTTAGTTCTTATTTTCTAAAAATATGTTCTTCTATTGCTTTTTAATGTAAAACATAGCAACACTGGCTGTAGCATTCTTAGACTGTTTTCCTTAACCCTCCCCCTACTGATTAATCTTGGAGATCTTCCCATGTAAATACGTAGAGATGTTTCTCATTCTTTGACAATATACAGCATATTGTTCTATTTATGCATGGCTGACTTTAATTAGATCCTCTATTGGTGAACATTTTTTCTTTACTAAAATTTGAAGTTACCACTGCACTGAAGTGATTTTGCACAAGAACACATACAGCTATTGGATAAATTCTATTGAGATTATGGACTCATCAGGGGAATATGAAGTTTTAATTTTGGTACATATCACCAAGTTGTCCACCATTAAACTTGTGCCAATTTATATTTCCAAGACTAACATGTAACCGTACCTGTTTCCACAGACTACAAGAGTATGTTTTCAAATTTTATAATTTTTGCCAGTCTGACAGGTTGTAAATCTCTCTGTGTGATTTTCATTTGTATCTTCACCAACATTAAGGACATTTTCAAATGAAAATAAGACTTCCTAAACTGTGATCTGAGTCTGATCAGTCAGTTTGAGTATTTTTTGTTACATTGTTGATTTTAAAAACTCCACTTCTTGGGGTGTCTGGGTGGCTCAGTCAGTTAAGCGTCCAACTTTGGTTCAGGTCGTGATCTCACGGTTTGTGAGTTTGAGCCCCACGTGGGGTTCTCTGCTGTCAGTGCAGAGCCTGATTTGGATCCTTTGTCTCCCTCTCTCTCTGCTCCTGCCTTGCTTGCACGTGCACTCTCTCTCTCTCAAAAATAAATAGATATTAAAAAAAAAAAGGGGGGGGGGATTTCTCTAAAAAAAAAATAAAAACTCCATTTCTAGAGATATTTTGTAGCTCTTTATGATATGGACTTCAGCATTTTCCTCCGGTTTGTCTTTTGTTTTGGCTGAAGGTGTGAGTTGTCTTGTAGAATTTACCTCTGTGTAGCCAAACTCAATCTATTTTCATTATGGCTTCATGGTTTTAAGTCCTAGTTAGAAAAGTCAGCCCTATATTACAAAGGTGTTACAACTATCTATTACTATGTAAGGACAACATTAAAATTTAGGGCTTAAGACAATTTTATCATCATCCCTCGCAGTTGTGTGGGTCGACTGAGCTCAGTTGAATAGTTCTCCCTTGAAGTGTGAAGGCTCCGTGATGGCTCAATCATGTAACTGCAGTTGATGTTTGCTGCTGGTTAGTGTAGCTAGGGCTACTGACCAGAATACCTCCATGAGGCCCCTCAGTGTGGCTTTGAGGTTTTTGCAGCATGGAAGTGGGATTCAAAGAGTAGAAACTGTAAGGACTGAACTAGCTTGAAACTGAACTAGCATCAGAAGTCCTGTAATATCACTTCTCCTAGATTCTCTTGATCAAGCAAATCACTAAGGCCAATCCAGATCCATGTGGAGGGTAAATAGACCACACACACGAAGGAATTGTTGATGTCCATCTTGGGAGACTATTTTCACAGTTCACCCTCTTGACAACAAACTTAATGTCCATCCCATGTGAAACATACATTCATCCCCAAGACTCCCAAATTCTTAGCCCATTAATGCATTGGCTCAAGGTTCAGAATCTTGTTATCTAAACCATGTCAAAGTATGGATGATTTTTTTTTTTAAATTTTTTTTTTCAACGTTTATTTATTTTTTGGGGGACAGAGAGAGACAGAGCATGAACGGGGGAGGGGCAGAGAGAGAGGGAGACACAGAATCGGAAACAGGCTCCAGGCTCTGAGCCATCAGCCCAGAGCCTGACGCGGGGCTCGAACTCACGGACCGTGAGATCGTGACCTGGCTGAAGTCGGACGCTTAACCGACTGCGCCACCCAGGCGCCCCTGGATGATTCTTTATATGAAGACTTGAGAGCTAAAGACATGTTATCTAACACTCAATGTTGATTTAGGGATAAAATAACCACAATGAAGGCTTCTATTTTAAAAAAAGTAGAGCAATAACAAATACACAGCAGGCACCAGTTCATACAAATTTTGAAATTCAGCTGGGCACATGCCATCAGTTCCTTTTTTTTTTTTTTTTTAAATTTTTTTTTCAACATTTATTTATTTTTGGGACAGAGAGAGACAGAGCATGAACGGGGGAGGGGCAGAGAGAGAGGGAGACACAGAATCGGAAACAGGCTCCAGGCTGTGAGCCATCAGCCCAGAGCCCGACGCGGGGCTCGAACTCACGGACCGCGAGATCGTGACCTGGCTGAAGACGGACGCTTAACCGACTGCGCCACCCAGGCGCCCCTCCATCAGTTCCTTAATTAATGTCCAGTACTGCTCCCTGGCAGTGATTCTCCATTGCTTTTATGTCTACACTGAGTTATTCTTCCATTTCACTAAGAAATGGCCTATATTTGCAGTGTAGGTTTATTTCTTAGCCTGCCTTTCTGCCCATAGAAAAGTAGGGAGTTTTCTCTGTCCTTTTCAGACTAGTCTGGTGTTTCTATTATAAAATCATGGGTTTTCCATGTTTCTTACAGAAGTTCACTACATTAGACAAAACCACATCTACAAGCTCTTCAAGTGAAGGCTCTCTTTGGTTTGGGTTGCCAGGGTGCTGTGGGATGGTATCTTTAAAATTCATAGGAACTATTTTGTGTAGGTGAGAATCTAGGAGCTATACACTAATCCTTCTTAAGTCTTAAAAAAAAAGGGTTTATAGCTGCATCCTTCAGATGACCTTTAAGGTAAAGGTAGTTCTAGTAGAACTATTGTTGGGTCATAGGGTAGTTCTATTTTCAATTTTTTGAGGAACCTCCACACTAAAACAAATTGTGTGGAGGTTATAGTGTGGAGGTTCCTCAAAAAATTAAAAATAGAACTACCCTATGACCCAACAATAGTGCTACTAGGAATTTATCCAGAGGCTACAGGAGTACTGATTCATCGGGGCACACATACCCCAATGTTTATATAGCGCTTTCAATAGCCAAATTATGGAAAGAGCCCAAATGTTCATCAAGTGATGAATGAATAAAGACGTGGTTTATATATACAATGCAATACTACTTGGCAATGAGAAAGAATGAAATCTTGCCATTTGTAACAACACGGATGGAACTGGAGGATATTATGCTAAGTGAAATAAGTCAGTCAGAGAAAGATATCGTATGTTTTCACTCATATATGGAACTTGAGAAACTTAACAGAAGACCATGGGGGAAGAGAAGGGGAAAAAATAGTTTCAGAGAGGGAGGCAAACCATAAGAGACTCTTAAAAACAGAGAACAAACTGAGGGTTGATGGGGGGGCAGAGGAGGGAGGAAATGGTGATAGGCGTCGAGAAGGGCACTTGTTGGGATGAGCACTGGGTGTTGTATGTTAGTGATGAATCATGAGAATCTGCCCCCAAAACCAAGAGCACAGTGTATACACACTATATGTTGGCCAACTTGACAATAAATTACATATATATATATATATATATATATATATGTCATTTGTTTTGAACAAAATCACTTTGGACTGGAACACAGTGAAAGTATGGTTAAGAATCTTCAAATATGCCTGAATATCTTTAACCTTGTGATGGGAGAGCTACTGAGTGTGTGTGGCTAAGGGACCTTGGACCAGTTCCTGGCTGGCTGGCATAGGGCCTGGGCCTAGGATGGAGGGCTGAAGAGAGTGTGTGGTTAACAGTCATTACACTATTGGAGCGAGCTGATGAGGTGGTGTGGCTGGGGGTGGCTGGAGATCATCCATGTTCTTAGTGGTCTGATAGGAATGTGACTGGAGATCCCAGGCTGTAAGATGAGAGAACTGGTTGGTCATGGCTGAAAGACCAGGCCTGGGGCCTGGAGTGCTGGCGACACTGTACTGTTGAAGGGCCTCCATGGTGGGAGGACCAGGGACTAAATAATGCCTGAGAAAAAGCATTTAAGGTGGTTAGGGGCTGATTTAGGAACGGCAATAAAATGGACATTTGAGAGCTAGGAGGAGAGAAGCAGGAAAGGGAGCTATCACAGAAACCAAAGGAAGAGGATAGTTGCAAATAAAAGTGGACTACTAGTCCACTTTTTTTGGAAGACACCTGGAAGATTCCCCTCACCTGAAATCCCTGAATACCCTTCCTAGGTTTTCTCCCTATACAAAGGACTGGACTTTCCAGTAGATATTCCACTGATTGATTGTCTTCCAGGGAATTGAAATCTTGTGGAAGAGTGGACTTCAGAGCAATCCCTGTCAAAATAACACCAGCATTCATCACAGAGCTAGAATAAACAATCCTAAAATTTGTATGGAACCAGAAAAGATCCTGAATAGCCAAAGCAATCTTGAAAAAGAAAACCAAAGCAGGAGGCATCATAATCCCAGACTTCAAGCTATACTACAAAGCTGTAATCATCAAGACAGTATGGTTCTGGTACAAAAACAGACACTTGGATCAATGGAACAGAATAGAGAACCCAGAAATGAACCCACAAACGTACGGCCAACTAATCTTTGACAAAGCAGGAAAGAATATCTAATGGAATAAAGACAGTCTCTTCAGTAAGTGGTGCTGGGAAAACTGGACAGCAACATGCAGAAAACCTGGATCACTTTCTTACACCAGACACAAAAATAAACTCAAAATGGAAGAAAGGCCTAAACATAAGGCAGGAAGCCATCAAAATCTTTGAGGAGAAAGCAGGCAAAAACCTCTTTGGCCTCGGCTGCAGCAACCTCTTACTCAACATGTCTCTGGAGGCAAGGGAAACAAAAGCAAAAATGAACTATTGGGACCTCATCAAAATAAAAAGCTTCTGCACAGTGAAGGAAACAATCAGCAAAACTAAAAGGCAACCGACAGAATGGGAGAAGATATTCGCAAACAACGTATCAGATAAAGGGTTAGTATCCAAAATCTATAAAGAACTTATCAAACTCAACACCCAAAAAACAAATAGTCCAGTGAAGAAATGGGCAAAAGACATGAATAGACACTTCATGTCTATTCATGAAGACATGAAGACATCCAGATGGCCAACCGGCACATGAAAAATGCTCAACATCTCTCATCATCAGGGAACTACAAATCAAAACCATAAAGAGATACCACCTCACACCTGTCAAAATGGCTAACATTAACAACTCAGGCAACAACAGATGTTGGTGAGGATGTGGAGAAAGAGGATCTCTTTTGCATTGCTGATGGGAATGCAAGATGGTGCAGCCACTCTGGAAAACAGTGTGGAAGTTTCTGAAAAATTAAAAATAGAACTACCCTACAACCCAGAAATTGCACTACTAATTTATCCAAGGGATACAGGAATGCTGTGTTGTAGGGACACACGCACCCCAATGTTTATAGCAGCACTATCAACAATAGCCAAAGTATGGAAAGAGCCCAAATGTCCATCGATGGATGAATGGATAAAGAAGATGTGGTATATATATACAATGGAGTATTACTCAGCAATCAAAGAGAATGAAATCTTGCCATTTGCAACTACGTGGATGGAACTGGAGGGTATTATGCTATGTGAAATTAGTCAGAGAAAGACAAATATCATATGGCTTCACTCATATGAGGACTTTAAGATACAAAACAGATGAACGTAAGGGAAGGGAAGCAAAAAGAATATAAAACCAGGGAGGGGGATGAAACATAAAAGACTCATAAATACGGAGAACTAACAGAGGGTTACTGGAGGGAGTGGGGAATGGGCTAAATGGGTAAGGGGCCCTAAGGAATCTACTCCTGAAATCACTGTTGCACTATATGCTAACTAACTTGGATGTAAATTAAAAAAAAAAAAAAACAAAAAACAAAAAATGAGTGGACTTCGGAGTCCAAGGTATCTGCACCACTCTTTATTCCCTATCTTTACAGATGAGTGAATGAGGTGCGCAGTCAAGGTCACAGATTTGTAAAGAAGCAATGTTTATTAGAACAAAAAGCCACAAAACATGAACACTTAGTGTGGAGACAGTGAACTGAGTCAAATGTCCTTTGACCGCTTACGGAACGCATTTCTCTACTTCAACTCAAGGAAGTGTAACAATCTTGATTACTCAGTCCTCCTCACCATCTGCACTTTCAAAGAGAGTGTAAGAGGTCGGGAGACTGTCCAGAACAGGCCTCAGAGTCAGGCGTGAGTGGCGGTTTGTAGTGGACAGATTTCGTCCTCCTGTGTCTGCTGAGGTGGGACTTCTGGCTGAAGCCTTGGCCGCACATCTTGCACACATAAGGCTTCTCCCCCTGGTGTGTCATCTGATGTAAGACGAGGTGTGACTTCTGGATAAAGCCCTGGCCACACTCTCTGCACACGCAAGGCTTCTCTTCTGAATGTACCCGTTTATGTGTGATTAAAGCTGACTTGTTGCTAAAGCCTAGTCCACACTCCCTGCACATGTACGGCTTCTCCCTCGAGTGTTTCCTCTTGTGCCTGATGAGACCTGCCTGGTGACCGAAGCCTCGCCCACACTCCCTGCACACGTACGGCTTTTCCCCTGAGTGTGTCCTCTGGTGTGCAACGAGGTTTGACTTCTGGCTGAAGCCTCGCCCGCACTCCTCACACACCATGGGCTTTTCCCCTGAGTGTGTCCTCTGGTGTCTGATAAGATTTGACTGCTGGCTGAAGCCTCGCCCACAATCCTTGCACACAATGGGCTTATCCCCTGAGTGTATGTTCTGGTGTCTGTTGAGGTGTGACTTCAGACTAAAGCCACGCCCACACACCCCACACACATAGGGCTTCTCCCCGGTGTGTGTCCGCCTGTGTGAGATGAGGGTTGAATTCTGGCTAAAGCTGTGTCCACACACTCCACACACGTAAGGCTTCTCTTTGGAGTGTGTCCTCTGGTGGTTGACAAGGGTCGTCCTCTGCCTAAAGCAGCGCCCGCACTCCTTGCAGGCGTAAGGCTTCTCCCCCGAGTGTGTTCTCTGGTGTGAGATGAGGTTCGACCGGTCACTGAAGCCCAGCCCACAATCACTGCACACAATGGTCTTCTCCTCTAAGTGTGTCCTCTGGTGTCTCACGACAGCAGACTTCTGGCTAAAGCCTTTCCCACACTCCCGGCACACGTAGGGCTTCTCCCCTGAGTGTGTCCTCCGGTGTATGATGAGGTTTGACTTCTGACTGAAGCCTCGCCCGCACTCACTGCACATATAAGGCTTTTCGCCTGAGTGAGTCCTCTCGTGTATGATAAGTGTTGACTTCCGGTTAAATCCTCGGCCACACTCCCTGCACACAATAGGTTTCTCCCCCGAGTGGGCCTTCTGGTGTCTGGCAAGGCTCTTCTTCAGACTGAAGCCCTTCTCACACACCCCACACACGTACGGCTTCTCCCCGGAGTGAATCCTCTGGTGACTGAGCAGGTTTGTCATCTTGCTGAAGCCCAGTCCACACTCTCTACAGTTGACCGTCCCAAATCCCAAGACTTCTATCCTCTTCAACAGTCTGCCTGCTTCCTCAGGGTTCCCCGCTGGAGCGGGGCTGGACTTGATTTCCACCCCTTTGATGCCGCTCCTAGAGCTCACTGGCTGCCTCTGGGGTGCCCTGGAGAACGTTCCCGAAGTCCTTTTCTTTGTCTTGCCAAACAGAGGCTTGGGGCCTTCTCTCTCTTGGCCTTCTGCTTTATCACTCCAGGAATCTCGATCAGAGGCTGGTTTCTGCTGCTTCTGGTCCCCTGGGCAGGGGTCCCCTGGCTCGACAGGAGTTTCTGCACACAAGCACGTAAAGACCCAGGGGGGATGGTTACACAGCATGTGTTGCATGTGGAACTCCTGACTGGAAAAATCCGAAGGGCAGAAAGGACACAGGTGGAGTTCCGGCTTTGGTTCTGCTGCAGAGAGAGAAGTTGGAGTCAGAATTGAGACTCAGTGAGGCAGCCTGAGCAATTCTGCCTAGTCTGACGGGGAGACTTGATTCCCTGTTCTTCAAAATGCTTACAACTTGAGGGCTACCCGGTCAAGACTTCCTTTAAATCACCTACTTTTCCAGGCTCAGAAAACCCACATCCTGGGGTGCCTGGATGGCTCAATCAGTTAAGTGTCTGACTTCGGCTCTGGTCATGATCTCACGGTTCATGAGTTCAAGCCCTACATCGGGCTCTCTGCTGTCAGCACAGAGCCTGCTTTGGATCCTCTGTCTCCCTCTCTCTCTGCCCCTCCCCTTCTCTTGCATGTGTGTTCTCTCTCAAAAAGCAAAAAACAAAAAACAAAAGAAAACCTGCTACTCAGCCTCTTCTATGTGGCCAGCTATAAAATAGCACAGGTGGTTTTGGCTCTTTAATTTTTTATTAAAAATTTTTTTCTTTTTGGGGCACCTGGGTGGCTCAGTCGGTTGAGCGTCTGACTTTGGCTCAGGTCGTGATCTCGCAGCTCATGAGTTCGAGCCCCACGTCGGACTCTGTGCTGACAGCTCGGAGCCTGGAGCCTGTTTCGGATTCTGTGTCTCCCTCTCTCTCTGCCCCTTCCTGGCTCATGCTCTGTCTCTGTCTCTCAAAAATGAATAAAGGTTAAAAAAAAAAAATTAACATAAATAAATAAAACATTTTTTCTTTTTAAGTTTATTTTTTTTTGGTAATCTCCACACCCAACATGGGGCTTGAACTCACAACCCTGAGATCAAGAGTCATGTGTTCCTCTGACCAAGCCAGCCAGGCACCCCTCAGCTCTTTAAATGGGGCCAATAGGTAACAGTCTTTCCCTGCTATTACAATTACCTTCTAACAACCACCCACACGACATAAACTGTGTCCACAAGTATTTTCTCTGAGAGAGATCTAACCAGAGGACCCATATGTAAATGTCATGTCTTTCCCTATTTCCCCATGAGGACAAAGGGACAGATGGAGAGAGTGGTCATTCAGGTTGGAGAGCCCCTAGTATAGGAAGCAGCATAAAAACGGTTCAAGAATTGCATAAAAACGGTTCATCTCAAGCGTGAGATGCCTGGAGGTCCCCCACTCACTAACAAAAATGTATTAGAGGATGACTTTGTGCCAGAATTTCTACAAGGTTTTCAGCAATGGACAACACGAACACAGTCTAGTCCCCCACTGACTTAAAGATGTTCCCTCCTGGTGCCCCTGACCAGTTGAAGCCCTGTTAATTTTCAAAATTAATCTAAATTAAAATTTTCCCAGACATCAATATAGATTTCTTCTTCTAGCACCTCACGTATAGAAGATGTTAACATTGACTGTAATTGTTTCATCAAAGCTGGTTCTAGTCATCTGAATGCAACAAATAACCAAACAATTTGAGAAACCAGGTATTGATTGTACTAGACCAACCTGAACACAATTTTCCTTGATCAATGAACCGAACTTTAAAAACCAACTGTATATACATTTATATTCCAGTATTCTATCCTATACAGAATGTTACTGTATTTGGAAATGGGGCTTGTTACTTAGTTTTTTCTAAAAATTTTTTTAAAGTTCATTTATTTATTTTGAGAGAAAGAGAATGCGCGTGAGAGCGCACAAGTGGGGGAGGGGCAGAGAGGAGAGACAGAATCCCAAGCAGGCTCCACACCATCAGCACAGAGCCCGACGTGGGGCTCGAACTCACAAATTGTGAGGTCATGACCTGAGCTGAGATCAAGAGTTGGATGCTTAACTGACTGTGCCAACCAAGCGCCCTGGAAATGGGGCCTTTAAAGAGGTAATTAAGGTTAAAGGGGGTCACAAGGGTAGAGGCCTGATCCAATGTGTCCTTACAAGAGGAGGAAGACACAGCCCTGCACTCGGGCGAGGATGAAGGTCTGGAAGGGAGGCCTCGCCAGGCAATGCAAACAACGTTCAGGAGTCAGGAGAACGGCTGCCCTCTCCAGCACCTGAGTGATGCCTCCTTTCTCCCACCCCCTGAGCCACCTGAAGCCCTGTGCTCCATTTGCCCAGTCTTCCCCACTCACCTGGACAGGTGGCTGGTGAGCATTTTCTCTCCTCTCTCCAGGTTTCCTTCCCTTGCTCCAGCTGTGTGATAAGTTTTGGTTTAGTAACCGGAATTCCTGTTCACAGGAAAAGAAAACAAGGTGGCTGTAGGTTAATGGGTTCAAGGGCCAACTCAGAAAGCGAGATGGCTACTTCAAGCATAGCCTAAAATGCCCAGCAGCAAGAAGGTGAGTCCTCAGAGATTCCAGGGCTTACCCAGTGAGACCAGGTTGCTGTAGTTTTCCAGCATCACCTCCCTGTACAGGGATCTCTGAGCAGGGCTCAGCAGCATCCACTCCTCCTGGCTGAAATCCACAGCCACATCTCTGAATGCCATGTGTGCCTGTAACAGAAAACACAGTCCTGCTCACTGAGGAGCCAGCCTTGCCCATGACTCAGGGTGAGGGGAAGGCAGAGGGTTGCCCTGTGGGAGGCAGGTGAGCTATTAAGATTCTGCCTTTGATTGTGACCCTAATGCCACGTGTTAAACCTCTGTTGCTATCCAGCCAACAACACTTGAGAGTCTACTACGTTCCAGATCTTGGGTGGGCTGTTTGGAGAATATGTGCAAAAAGGGTCCCTAACTTTTAAGAGCTTTAAATCGAGGCAGAAAGAAGAGGAAATAACATATAACAATTAAATGAAAGTAAAGCATAACAGACTTTTTCAGAATTTAAATGATTAAATAATATTACCAATCACGTTAGTATTGACGCATCTGAATGACTAAAGTTTATACAATTCAATAGTGGCACAGGCTAAACTGTAACTCAGTCCTTTCCCTAAATCCCATGGTCTCTTGGCTTCCTTGGATCTGAGAGGCACAAGTGGGTACTGGTGAAGTGCATGAGGTTGAACGTACTACCTGGGTTTGGGGTTCACTTCTGAGGTCAACAAGTGAAATGTAGACAATACTACATTAAATTTACAGCCCCACACTGTGGATGCTCCGCGTGGACCTTCTTGGCCACTCGACCTACAAATTCATCTCTACATTTGTTCTCATTCCCCTGCCCAGTTTTACTCATCTCCTTAACACTATTTAAAAATGGAGGACACAGATATCAGGAAAGGTATCCTGAAGCAGCCCCAGGAACTTATCTTAAAGGATGGGTAGGAGTCAAGAGGAGAGGGAAGTGCTAGGTATTCCAGATGAAGCATATGGGGAGCAGAGAAGAAGACACTGTGAGCAAAGGAAGGAAGGAAGCCACAACGTGGACAGGAAAGACAACCTGGGAGGAATAAAAGGTAGAATACAGAATAGGTGGAGTGTAGCAGTCTGTAGAATTTTTCATTTTTATTGTAAAATATACGTAACAAATATTTTACCATAGCTACCATGTTAAATGTACATTTCAGTAGCATTAAGTGTACAACCATCACCACTCTCCATCTCTAGAACTTGTTCATCATCCCATGCTGAAACTGTCACCATGAAAGAATAACTCCCTCCTCCTCTCAAACCCTGGTAACCACCATTTTAGTTCCTATCTCTATGTATGTGGTTATTCTCCATACTGCAGATAAGTGGAATCACACAATATTTGTCCTTTTGTGTCTGGCTAATTTCAAGGTTCATTCATGCAGAAGCACAAACTCAGAATTTCCTCCCTTTTCAAGACTAAAAAAATACTCAATTTTATGTAAATACTGCTCATCTACTGATGGACATTTGGTTTGTATTCACTTTTTAACCACTATCAATAATACTACCTTGCAAATTGGTATCTAATGACCTGCTTTCAATTCCCCGGGGTATATACCCAGAAGTGAAATTACAAGAGCAAATGGTAATGTCATGTTCACTTTTTTCAGGAACCAGTTTTCCACAGCAACTACATCATTTTACATCCCTACCCAGCAATGCAGACGTGTTTTAATTTCTCCACATCCTCACCAACACTTGTTGCTTTTTTTTGATGACAGCCATCTAATGGGTGCAAAGTGGTACCTCATTGTGGACTTAATTTGCATCTCCCTAACAACTGGTGATGATAAGCATCTTTGCATGTGCTTATTTGCCATTTGTATAACTTCTTTGCAAAATATCTTCAAGTTCTTGGTCCGTGCTTGAATTGGGGTGTTTGTATTTTCATTGTTGTTGGGTTACAATTCTTTATATATTCTGAATATTAATCACTTATAAGTGATTTGCAAATATATTTGCACAGAAATTTTAAATTTTGATGATCAACTTATCTGTTTTATTTCTTTTGTTGCCCGGATTTTTTGTGTAATGTCCAAGAAATCATCACTAAATCCAGTTTCATGAAGCTTTTCCCTTGTTTTTTCCCAAAGAGTTTCATAGTTTTAGTTCTTATCTTTTAGGTCTTTGATCCATTTTGAGTTCATCTTTGTATATGGTGTGAGGTAATGGTCCAACTATATTCTTTTGCATGTAGGTATACTGTTTCCCCAGCAATATTTATTAAATAAGATTGTCCTTTCCACATTGAATGGTCTTGGTACTCTTGTCCAAAATCATTTGACCATATACATAAGGTTTATTTCTGGGCTCTCTGTTCTATTCCATTAGTCCATAATTCTGTTTTTATCCTAGTACCACACAACTTGGATGACTGTAGCTTTGCAGTAAACTTTGAAATCAAGAAGTGTAAGCCCTGCATGTTTGTTCCTTTTCAAGACTGTTTTGGCTATTCAGAGTCCCTTGAAATTTCATATGAATTTTAAGATGAGCGTTTCTATTTCTGGGAAAAAAAAAAGTCATTGGGATTTTGGTAGCGATTGCACTGAATCAACTTGGGTCCTATTGTCATCTTAGCAATATTAAAATTTCCATTCATTAACTTGGTGTCTTTCCATTTCTTTAATTATTTCAGCAAGGTTTTGTACCTTTCAATGTACAAATCTTTCACCTCCTTGCTTAAGCTAATTTTTAAGTATTTTATTCTTTTTGATGCTATTAAGTTTTTCTTAATTCCCTTTTCGGATTGTTCATTGTTAGTGTGTACAAATGCAGCTGATTTTTGTGTGTTAATTTTGTTTCCTGTTATTTTGTTGAATTTGTGTATTAGTTCTAACAGGTTTTTGTGTGTCATTTGCAAACAGATAATTTTACTTCTTCCTTTCTGATTTAGATTTCTTTCCCTTCCTTCCTTCCTTCCTTCCTTCCTTCCTTCCTTCCTTCCTTCCTTCCTTCCTTCCAACTTTTCTTGCCTACTTACTCTGGCTAGAACTTCCAATACTGTGTTCAACAGAAGTGGCAGAAGTGAGCTTATTTGTCATATTTAATCTTACAGAAAAAGCTTTTAGTCTTCCACCATGGAGTATGTTAGCTGTGAGTTTTCCACAAATGGCCTTTATTATGTTCAGGTAGTTTCCTTCTATTCCTAGTTTATTGAGTATTTTAATCATAAAAGAGTGCTGGATTTTGTCAAATACTTTCTGCATCACTTGAGATGATCTTGAGGTTTTGCCTTTCATCTGTTAATGTGGTATATTTGTTGATGTTTATAAGTTGAAGCATCCTAGCATTCTAGGACTAAATCCCACTTGGTCAGTGGAATTCTTTTAATATGGTGTCTAATTCTATACAGCAACATAGAATTCTTTTACTAACATAGAAAACCATATAATTCTTTTAATATGCTGAATTTGGTTTGCTAGAATTATGTTGAGAATTTTTGCACCAGTATTCATAAGGGATTATTGGCCTGTAGTTTCCTTTATTGTCTTTTTCTGGCTTTGGTACCACAGTGATGCTCACAGAATTAGCTAGGTAGTGTTCCTTCTTTGTTTTTGGGGGGAAATGTTTGAGAATTGTTTTTCTTTAAATGTATAGTAGAATTCACCTGTGAAGGCATCATGTCCAGGGCTGTTCTTTGTTGGGAGCTTTTGATTACTGATTCGATCCCCTTACTATTCTATTAAGGAATTTTATTTCTTAATGATTCTGTCCCCAAAGTTATTCTGTTTCTAAGAAGCTGTCCATTTTAGCTAGGCGGTCCAGTTTGTTGGAGTACAATAGTACATTTCCACAGAATCAGTAGTAATGCCCCACTTTTGTTTCTGATTTTAGCAATCTGAGCCCATTTGTTTTCTCAATCGAGCTAGCTAAAAGTTTTCAGTTTTGGTAAACTTTTTGAAGAACCAATTTTTTTGTTTTATTGATTTTCTATATTTAACTCTGTTCTTATCTTTATTATTTCTTTCCATCTGCTACCTTGGGTTTAGTTTGTTCTTTTTCTAGACTCTTAAGTTGTAAAACTACATTGTTTCCTGACAATCTTTTTCCTTTTCAATATACATATTGTAGCTATAAATTTCCCTCGTAGCACTTCTTTTGCTGTATCCCATAAGTTTTGGTATGCTGTATTTTGTTTTCATTTGTTTATAAATATTTTTTAATGTTTATTTCTTTTGAGAGAGGGAGAGAGAAAATCCCAAGCAGGATCCATGCTGCCAGCACAGAGCCCAACACAGGCCTCAATCCCATGAGCCATGAGATCATGAGCTCAGCTGAAATCAAGAGTCGGACGCTCAACCGACTAAGCCACCCAGACGCCTGTGTTTGTAAGTATTTTCTAATTTCCACTGTGATTTCTTCATTGGTCCACTGGTTGTTCAGGAGTGTGTTGTTTAATTTCCACAAATATGTGAACTGTCCATTTTCCTTCTGTTATTGGTTCCTAACTTCATCCCACTGCGAGAGAAGATACACAGATCTTTTAAATAAATCTATTGAGACTTAATTTGTTGTGTAACATATGGTCTATCCTGGAGAATGTCCCAGGTCCCAGGGGTACTTTTTGTTGTCAAGCAGGGTGTTCTGTATAGGTCTGTTAGTTCTGGTTAGTTTATTGTGTTCTTCAAGTCCTCTGTTTCCTTACTTCTGTCTGGTTGCTCTATCCATTGTTGAGGGTGGGGTATTGAAGCCTCCAACTATTGCTGTAGAATTGTCGATATCACCTTTTAATTCTATCAACTTTTGCTTCATGTATTTTGAGGGTCTGTTATTAGGTAGGTAAGTATGCAGAATTTTTATATCCACTTACTGCACTGAACTTTTTATTAATGTATAATGTCTTACCTTTGTAATCTTGTTTGGCTGAAAATCTATTTTTCTCATACTGGTATAGCCACCTCTATTCTCTCTTGGTCATTATTTGCATGGAGTATCATTTGCTATCCTTTTGCTTTCAATGTATTTGTGTCTTTGAATCTAAAGCGAGTCTCTTATAGACAGTGTATAGTTGGATCATAGTTTTATTGTTGTTGTTGTTATACATTGTGCAAAATCCTGTGTTTTGACTGGAGGGTTTAATACGTTTACATACTATGTAACTTCTGATAAGAAGGGACTTCTGCCATTTTGCTATTTGTTTTCAACATGAGTTGTAGCTTTTCTGAACATCATTTCCTGCATTACTGTCTTGTTATTTAGTTGATTTTAGTACATTAAATTCCCCTCTTATTTCCTTTAGTGTACATTCTATATCTATTTTCATTATAGTTATCACAGTGATTAAATTTAACATCCTAAAGTTGTAAGACCCTAATCTGAATTGCTATCAGTTTAACTTCAATACACAATTCTTCTCTCATATAGCTCCATCTTCACCTCCTGTCGTTATTAAAGTCATAAAATTACACCTGTATGCATCATGTGTCCAAAAATATAGACTCACAATTGCGTTTTTTGCTAAGGCATTAGTCTCTTAAATCATGCAGAAAAGAAAAAGTGTAGTAAACCAAAGTGACAATAACACTAGCTTATATAAGTGCAGATTTATTTATTTTTACTGTAGAACTATTTCTTCGTATAGCATCAAGTAACTGTCTAGTATCCTCATACTGCAACCTGAAAGACTCCCATTAGCATTTCTTGCAAGGCAAGTCTAGTGGCTGAAAACTGTATCACCTCTTATTTTTCTGGGAATGACTTCTCCCTTACTTTTGAAGGACAGTTTTGCTGGATATAGAATTCCTGGTTGACAGTTTTGTTTTTTTTTTTCTTTCAGAACTGAATATATCAACCCATTGTCTTCTGGCTTCGAAAGTTACTGATTAGAAATCTGCTGACTTTAGAGGACAGTTTGTATGTGACACACTGCTTCTCTCTTGCTGCTTTCAAGATTCTCTGTTGCCTTTGGCTTTCAAGGGTTTGATTACATTGTATTGTGGTGTGGGTCTCTTTGATAGCTTATCCTACCTGGAATTTGTTGAGCTTCTTAGTTCCTTTTTAAGTTTTCTCTTTATTGATATTTCCATTTTGTCCTAACATAATTCTCTTGACTTTTCCACATCTTCCTTTAGCCCAGAGAATCTTTAAGACAGCTCTTTTAAAGTCTTTGTCTAGTAAGTCCACCATCTGGCCTTTATCAGGGAGTTTCTATTGATTTATTTTTTTCCTTTGAATGGACTGTACTGTCCTGTTTCTTTGTTTGCCTCATGATTTTGCGTGTGTGTAAAACTGGATATCTGAATCTTTTAATATGGCCGCTTTAGAACTCAGATTCTTCAGTATTTTCTGGATTTTAAAACTGCTGTATGCCATCTGCACTGAGATTCAGCCTAAGGTGTAAACTTAGGGTTTCCTCAGGTCTTTCTTATGCTTTTCTGATCCTGTGCTTTTCCATAGGCATGCATGGTAACTTTCTAAATAACCTGTATGTGCAGTTCTTTTGGATGTTCTAGTCTTAAAATGTCTGGCTCCCAAAAGGGGAAAAAGGGAAAAAATAAAGGGGAAAAAAAACCCTGCCAGGATCTAGTTCTTTAAATCCCCTACTTCAGTCAGAAGGAGTTGTAACAATGGTGCCCATTTATGTAATCAGAAGCAGCAATCAGAGCACAGGTCCTCGATATTTGGAGGACAAGGTCCTTACTGTCCACCCTGGCTTCCACAAGCTGTCAAACTGCTCCAGGTACACATGCATGGATTTCTGCCAGGGGGATGGGGGTGGGTGATGGTTACTGCACTAAGAGCTGAAACTGACTGTTCCAAGCCTTCCTTTGGAAGCTGCAAGCATTCAACTAGACTCCAGAGTTCCAAAATATTACATTAGACAGATTCTGGGTGCTTCTTACCTCATCATTTTCCCTGATGTCACTCTCAGCTTGTAAAAGTTTTAAAGCTGAAGAAAGGAATACAGACTCTATCCTGCCCTATAGAACTGTGTGTTGTTCAGAGTTAGCCACTTGGTGAATGACTTAAGTCATGGGTCGAACAGGTTTCAGGTAAGGTAAATCATACCTCCAGGACTAATGCTAGATTCTGCCAGGTATCATCAAGGCAGTCAGGATAAGAGAATGTGTCCATCCTGAGACAGCCAGTATGGAAATACAGAAAACACTCACCATTACCCTGGCTTTCCGGGACCCTGTGGCCATTTTTCCTGGTATCCCTAAAGAAGGATGATATCTCAGAAGGCAGATCTGGGTAAGGAAAACAGAAATGAAAGGGTGTCAGGTGGAAATGCTCTCCCCATCAGTGAGGCAGGGCCTCACTTGGGGGAAGGGGGAAGTGTGGCATGATGGGGAATGTAACAGGCTGATTCCCTATCAGGGCCCTGGAAAAAGGTCCAGGGAGCCAAGCCTTCAGCAGGGTCAGTTCCAAACTCTCCTGATCAAAACAAATTAAACGTAAAAGGAAATTTCTGAAGCCATTTATTTGGCAGTACGTGATATTAAATGCAGTATTATGAATTTGAAGAGTTGTGAAAATGGTATTCTGGTTGTTTTTCCAAAGAAATACATATTAAAGTATTTATGGATGAAAATGATTAAAAACATTTTAGAAAAAAATGAGACAAAAACAAGAAACAAAAATTGCAACATGGTGATGGCTGTTAAAGCTGAGGCTTTATTATAATATTCTTGCTTCTTTTGAACATGTTTGAAATTCTTCTGTTAATAAAGAGTTATTTTAAAATTCTTAAACACCACCAAAAAAGCTTATGCAATATGGTAAAGCATTAAGAAGTGTTAAATCAAGATGATGTACATAAGGATGGTACTTATGCTACTGCCTCCTTTATTTTTGCGCTTTCTCATTAAAAAGGCAAAAAGTATACAATTTTTCATTGGATAGCCAGGACAGAAAAAAACACAACAACACTGTATTGAGAACAAAATTAGCAAAATCGAAAGCAATATCTGGGGACAGAAACTGGTAAGAATGAAGTATCAATTCTAAAAGAATAAAGTATGACAACTCAAATTAAACTAATAAATATTATGACTTGGATGAAGTGGTCAGGAAAGAAGTAAAATAAAACTGCAAATCACTCATAAGGGAAGTCAGAAGACATTTTTCAACAAATGTATTTTTGTGGTTTAACTTCATTCTATTTAATTATACAGGCAATTAAAATCTGTTAGTGTTAGAAAGAATCCAGAGTAGTCTGAAGATTATAAAGGAAAAAGTTCAGTTCTCTTTCTGGACTCTGCCCCAGGCCCACATTCAGGTAACTGCTGTTAACTATTTCATGAGTACTCTTTGATTTATAACATTGTCTCTTCATTTTCATTCATATTTGGGTACACATGCAAATAATGTTACTTTCCTATAAATAAAAACCATCTGTATAATTCTTTGACTTGTGTGCATTTAATATTTAGGGGTTATGTGTACACCAATACTCACAGACCTAACTCAATTCTTTGATTATTATTACTTTATTAAAATGTTTGTTTATTTTTGAGAGAAAGAGAGAGAGAGAGAGAATGTGCAAGCAGGGGAGGCACAGAGAGAGAGGGGAACAGAGGATCTAAAGCAGGGTCTGTGCTGACAGTAGAGATGTGGGGCTCAAACTTGTGAACTGCAAGATCATTACCTGAGCTGAAGTTGGAAGCTCAATAGACTTAGCCACTCAGGTGCCCCTTATTTTTTATGAGAGAGAGAGAGAGAAAGCACGAGTAGGGGAGAGAGGTAGAGGAAGACAGAAAGACAGAATCTTAAGCAGTCTCCACACTCAGCACAAAGGCCAATGTAGGGCTCAATCCAAAGACCCTGGGATCCTGACCTGAGCTGAAAACAAGAGTCAAACACTCAACTGACTAAGTGACCCATGCGCCCCTACTCCACTCTTATTGATAACTCATACTATGTCCATCAGCAGACCACATTTTCTTTAACAAAGTGTTCCTCTGTCAACTGACAGACTGTAGTGTTTATCACTAGAAAGTTAAAAGCAATACCTTTTTGCAAACCTTTTTGCAAACATGTCAGTATTTCTGTATGAGTGCTAAAGGAGTGTAATTACTGGACTTAATACCAAACATATGCTCACACTGCCAAACTGCCCTCCAAAGGCCGACCAATTTACAATCCCAATGACTACACAATAAGTGTGCCCCTTTCCACACTTTTGGTAACACTTGATTCATCCAAGGGATTCTTCAAGTAAGATGACTATAGGAAAACAGTTGTACACATGCAAGAGTTTGAGGAATTCTATAGTCATGAGCTCTTTGTGAGGAATCTACTGGAAGATGAACATTAGACATAATAGGACAGGACAGGGAAAACCAGGTAAAGACCTGATAGTGAGCATTTAGTATACATAATTGTAGATCTAGCACTAAATGGTGGGTAAGAATGGGGAAGAAAAATATATACTAATGGTATAAGGCCTATGTGTCCAGATAAAGTAGAAATGCCACTAAAATGGGAGAAGAGAAAAGGCAATAGGGAAGTAGAAAAAGTTTACTGAATGTTGCATTAGGTAGGAGGTAAAGGGAAAACAAATGAAACCGCAGAATTTCTAAAAACAATGAAAACACTATGGATGTGTGAGATTTATTTAAAACAGTGAGGTGAGCTTTAGATATTTCAATAAAGACAAGAACATAAATTAATGAACAGAAAAAAGCATAATAAGTGAAATCTTAACTTCTTAAAAATTAGTGAAATGAACACAGCTTTTTTAGGAAATGAGAAAATATAAATATTCAAAATAAGAAACCACAAAGGGGAAATACTTGACTCCAGTTTTTTGAAGTGTCAATGTACTGGGTTTAAAAAAAAACAACCAACTAATTGTTTTCACTTGCCTTCTACTCCAGAAAGTAGGAGAAAAACAAAAACTAAGAAAAGCAGAAGAAAATGTCTTTTTTTTTTTTTTATAAAAAGAACGAGTAGCATTAGATTCTGATACTGAGGACAGCTTCTATCAAACTAACCCTCTTACTAACAACTATAAACCCTACTCAAAATATAAAAAACAACTATTTGAAGACACTACAACCAGAAGCAGTCAGAAACCAGAAGGGATATGATCCTTGAAAGGAAGGACGCACATGGGGTAAGACCTGTATTTAACTGTCTTTTCATTTAAGGGCGCTCCCCAGTACGTGTGGCACATGGGGAACAGATCAAAAGTCTGTGGCTTCCAGACTTCCTGGAAACCATATGGCATAATCCTAGAAAAGTGGCAGCAACAAAGGATGGAGCCTCAAATCTACGCAAGCCCCTCCCACAGTTGGCTGAATACATAAGGCAAGACAACAAAGAACTAACGTGGATAACAATGGATGGAAGGTCAAATGAGCTGTGCAGGTGTCTGCTACTGTTCACAGGTGAGACTGAGTTCAGAGCTTGAGGCCAATCAAGTAAAAGATTGCTAAATACCTTAGATAACCTTCTACTGAAACACAGGTAATTTACACAAAACATACATCCTGTCAGCATACCTAGACAGAGAATATTCTAACTTCAAATTACTTGTAATAAAAATAAATAAGACATAAAACACTAAACCAGTGAGCTATCTCTTATACTCCCTACACAGAGCCAACGGGGAGCAGAAGAGGAGCTAAGAGGGAAACTACACGAAAGAGAGAAAAGAGGCACTGTGTGGACTTAGATGAGAGGAAACGACAGCCCAAAAACAAAAGCTACCATATGTGAGAAAATACTGATAGGTCAGAGCACTTATAAAAGGGAAAGGACTTAAAAAGGGTAGGCAGACGGAGCACAGAAGTCTCAGGAAGGTACAGCTCCAGGGGAAAGGGGGATCACAAGCAAGGAAAAGGCACCTCTTGGCAATGTCAAGATAAAGGGAAAAATAAGCAAGGGGGGGGGGGTGGAATACAGGGCCTTGCAAAACAGAAGAGAAAGAGGAAGAGGAAGAAGGAGGAGGAGGAGGAGGAGGAGGAGGAGGAGGAGGAGGAGGAAGAAGACACAATATCTCCTCCTCCTGCAATCCAGTAAAGAAACCATACTAGCTACACTGACAGAAGAGTTTTCCTGAACTAGAAAATTAGAAACACACTAGATCTTATTTACTAGATTTCTGTCTACAGAAATGCAGATGAGCAGTTCTCCTGTATAGAAAACCAAAACAGAAAATGAGAATCCAAAGTTCAGCTAAAGAAAATTCTACCAAAAACAAGTGACACAGAAATAGCTGTAATAAAACACTCTAAGCTGAGTTCAAGATCCTCAAACATTTGGGCATATGAGAAATCATCTTGAATCAAAAATTCAAATTTGTACCTATGTTATGAAAATGGATAGAATTAAACTTATTGTGATACATTTCCCAATATATACATGTATCAAATCATTATGTTGTACACCTTAAACTAATGCAATGTTATATGTCAATTATACTTCAACAAAACTGGAAGCAAAATTTGAAAGCTAAAAACAAAAATGGGCCAAAAAGAGGGGCGCCTGGGTGGCTCAGTCGGTTAAGCGTCCGACTTCGGCTCAGGTCACGATCTCGCGGTCCGTGAGTTCGAGCCCCGCGTCAGGCTCTGGGCTGATGGCTCAGAGCCTGGAGCCTGCTTCCGATTCTGTGTCTCCCTCTCTCTCTGCCCCTCCCCTGTTCATGCTGTGTCTCTCTCTGTCTCAAAAATAATAAAATAAACATTAAAAAAAATTTAAAAAAAAATGGGCCAAAAAGAAAAGAAACAAACAAAATGAAAGTTGATTGAACTTCAGAAAGAAATGAAACTAAGTTACAAGATACTGAAGAAGAATAGATTGAAATGAAAACAGGATGGGCACTTAAGTGTAGCAGGAAAACCACTTAAGAGAATAAAAATGAAATAAAGAATGGGTCGGAGAGAAAGTGGTTGAAATGGAAAACAGACAAAAAAAGGATTATCACCCATATAATTGTAGTTCCTGAAGAAGAAAACAAAAACATACAAACAAAAAAGGAAACAGTATACTTAAAACTATAGTCCAAAGGGCACCTGGGTGGCTCAGTCACTTAAGCATCTGACTTCGGCTCAAGTCACGATCTCATAGTTGGTGGGTTCGAGTCCTGCGGCCGGCTCTGCGCTGACAGCTCAGAGCCTGGAGCCTGCTTGGGATTCTGTGTCTCCTTCTCTGTCTGCCCCTCCCCTGCTCACACTCAGTCTCTCTGTCTGAAAAATAAATAAAACATGAAAAAAAAGTTTTTTTTAAGCTATAGCCCAAGAAAACTTCAAAAATAGATGACCTGAATCTAAATATGAAAGGGCCTACTTCTGAGTACCAGGGAAGTTTACTCACAATCACCAACTTCAAGGTATCTACTGGAAAAATGGTCAGGCTTTTAAGAACAAGACTCCTAAGCGATTCCAAGCAAAAAAATTACCAGACTTCCATCATAATGATCAAAAGCATCATTCAACTGTTGGGCAGTGCTCAGAATGTACAATGATGCAGCCACTATAGAGAACAGTATAGTGGTTGCTCAAAAAATTAAAAATAGAATTATCATGTAATCTACCAATTCCACTTCTGGGAATATCCTAAAAGAACTGGAAGCAGGGACTCAGACAGATATTTGTACACTTTTGTTTTGTAGCGAGAGAAAGTGTATGTGCACGCACAAGAACGAGTAGGGGAGGGACAGAGAGAGGGGGAAGAGACAGAATCTTAAGCAGGCTCCATGCCCAGTATGGAGTGTGAGGCAGGGCTCAATCTCACAGCCTTGAGATCATGATGTGAGCTGAAATCAAGAGTCAGACACTTAACTGACTGAGCCACCTAGGTGCCCTGTACACTTATGTTTATAGCAGTATTCATAATAGCTAAAAACATGGAAACAACCCAAGTGTCCATCAACAGATGAATGGATAAACAAAATATGACAGACACACACATGGATATTAAAAGGAAATTCTTACAAAGGAAGTTTTGACACATGCTACAACATGGATTAAACTTGAAGACATTAGGCTAAGTGAAATAACCCGTTAGAAACAAAAAGAGAAACATTGTATGATTCCACTTATCTGAGGTACCTAGAGTAATCAAATTCACATGGACAGAAAGTTGAAGAGTGGTTGAGAGGGGCTCAGGGTAAGGGTAAATAGGGAATTATTGTTTAATGGGCACAAAGTTCCAGTTTGGAAAGGGAAACAGCGAGGTGAGGGAAATGTATAGCTGGAGATTTTAAACACAGCTAACTTAATCAGGAAAAGAGAAAGCATAAATATTCCAAATAAGAAACAACAACGGGGAAATAACTACCAAATCACCAAAACACATTTTTAAGAAGTCACTTAAGAGTATTTTTCAGATCTCCATAAAATAATTGTACACCTAGATGAAGTGCATAACTTCTAAGGAAATATAATTGACCCTAAATGGTCACGAGGGAATTCAACCAAACTTTCAAACCAGAGTCCCAGTGCTCTAAATACTGTCCGGGAGCACTGAAAAATGAAGGGAACTTCCTTATTCTTTTCATAAAACAACTATAATGTTGACACCTCAACTTGATGGCAGTTCGGAAAATTAAAAATTAGGCACCTGGGTGGCTCAGTTCGTTGAGCATCTATCTGACTTCAGCTCAGGTCATGATCTCACGGTTTGTGAGTTCAAGCCCCACGTCGGACTTGCTGCTGTCAGTGCAGAGCCTGCTTCAGATCCTCTGTCCCCCTCTTTCTCTGCCCCTACCCCAGTTGCACTCTCTCAAAAATAAAACAAAACATCAAAAAATTTTATTAAAAAATTAAAAATTAAAGACCATTATCACTTATGAATTTGGAGCAAAATTCTAGAAATATCAGCTAAGAGACTCCAACACAACAATAAGAAAATATTTCACCAAGACAAAGTGAGATTCCCAGAAATTCAAGATTGGGTCAATATTAGGAAATCCATTGCTATAATACACCTTATTAATCAACAGATCTAAGGAGAAAAACCAAGTGTTTTTATGCATGCTGAAAAATTATTAACAAAACTCAGCACCCATTCATTACTTAAAAAAAAAAACAAAAACTCAAGAATATAAGATTGAAGGATTTTTAAAACTTTTTATTTTGAACTGATTTTAGACTCACAGAGAAGGTACAAAAATATCAGTTCTCATATAACCTTCATCCAGCTTCCTCTAGTGTTAACATCTTAGAAAACCATAGTACAATGATCAAAACCAGGAAATTAGCATTGACACAATACTGTTAACTAGACCACAGTCCTTAACCAAATTTTGTCCGTTTTTCACTAATGTCCTTTTTCTGGTCCAGGATTCAAATGAAGTTCCCACACTGTATTTAGTTGCCATGGATGTTTAATTTTCTCCAATTTGTGACAGTTCCTGTCCTTTCTTGTCTTTCATGAACTTGACACTTTTGAAGAATATCTCTCAATTTTGGATTTGTCAGATGTTTTTTCATGATCAGAAGGAGGTTAGTTCATTTTTGGCTAGATTACTTCAGAAGTGATGTCATGTCCTTTTCAGTGTACTGCATCAAGGGCTTGATGATACTCATATGTCTCATTACTGATGATATTAACCTTGATCTTGATCACTTGGTTAAGGCGATGTGCTGGGTTTTTATAATTAATAAGTATTTTGGGAGAGATACTTTGAGATCATACAAATATCCTGTTTCTGTTCAAACTTCCACTCACTAATGTCAGCATGCATCTGTGGGACGTGTCCGCAAGACGTATTACTGTGGTATTTACCAAATGACGATGTTCTAGTTCCCTTTTTGATTCTAAATTCGTTTTAACTGCTCTGTAAGCAAGAGCTGTCCCTTCTCCCTCATTTTTAAATTTATTCAATTATTTATATCAGTATGGATTCATATCTTATCCTATGAGTTACAAGAGAATATCATCACTATTTTCTTGCTCAAATTATTCCACCTTCAAACATCGGGAGCTCTTGCATGTTGGCCTTGTTCCTGTTTTAACCAATAAATGTGGCACAAGTGACACTGTGCCAGTTACTGATTTACGTCTTAGGAAGGCTGGAGAGCTTATGTTCTAGGGAGGCCCAAGACACCATGCAAGAAGTTCAACTCCTCTGCCAGAGAGACCATGCAGACGCCCTGATACTACATGGAGAGAGTGTGGCCCAATTGTCCCAGCTGACTCCAGCCTTCTAGTCAACCCATAAAGGGCCAAATATGTGAGGGAACCATCTTTGAGGTTCCAACCCACACAAGTCCCTGAGAGACTGTGGCCATAGCCTGATCTATAACTCACACAGAGCAGAAGAACCACTAAGCTGATCCCAGTGGATACAAAGACTTGTGAGACATTATAGCACGCTGATTCTTCTAAGCCGCTAAGTTTTGGGGGGGTTTGTTCTGCAGCAATCGATAATCAGAACCCTTCCAGACATGCTATGGCGTCTTCCTCTTCAACCTACTTAATGACAGTAGCACCTTCCCTCTCGCCCATGTGCCTACTCAGGCACCAGGACTACTTCCCCACTTGCCACATCAAGCCCATTACCTGGGCCAACCGGTTCCATCTCCAAGAACTCTCTCAACCCCTCCCCGCTCCCACACCAGCCGCGGTAAGACAATGGTCACAGTCTCTCCTGATAGGGTCTGCAGACCCTCTCCCAACATTCCAGTCGGCCTCATCCATTCCTACCAGAATTGGCTCTACATACATATGGCTGGATCGTTCATTCATTCAGTAAAACATTTATTAAGCTCCCACTGTACGATAGGCACGATTCAGACACTGGGGATACAAAAGTGAACAAAGGAAAAAAACCTGCCCTCATTGACACGAAAGTCCAGAGGAGGAAGATGGGCATACTCAATTAATGAATAAAACACACAGGATGCCAGGAAGTGATGAGTGAGGTGAAGACCAATATGGCAGGGAAGGAGCAAAGTAACAGAAGCAGGGTGGGGTTCTGGAATTGCACCTAACGGTTCGACATGGCCTCTCTGACAAGGCAACAGAGTAGAAATCTGAGGGATATGAAGAAGTGACCAAGCGGGTAGCTCTGAAAAGCGACAGTTCACTGTGCTTGGTGTGCTGAGCATCGCAGGTCAGAGACAGTGCACAGTTAAGGTACAGAGTTCACTGTGGCTGGGGTGCTGTGTTTGAGACCGCGTTGGGGAGATAAAGTTCAAGTGTAAACATGGGGCGGGGAGATCAGACTCAGCTTTGCAAGATACTGGTTTTGACTTTGGGATAAGAAGCCATTGGAGGGTTTTGAGCAAATGCATGACACAATTTGATTGACATTTTTTAACAACAATTTTATTTTTTTTTAAATTTAAATGTTTATTTCTGAGAGAGAGAGAGAGAGAAACAGAGAGAGATTGTGTGTGGGGGAGGGGCAGAGAGAGAGGGTGACAGAGGTTCTGAAGCAGGCTCTGTCTGCACTGGCAGGAGAGCCCAATGTGGGGCTTGAACTCACAAACCGTGAGATCATGACCTGAGCCAAAGTCGGATGCTTAAACAACCGAGCCACCCAGGTGCCCTGACTGACATTTGAAAAGATTCCTCTGGGGGCGCCTGGGTGGCTCAGTCGGTTAAGCGTCCGACTTCAGCTCAGGTCACGATCTCACGGTCCGTGGGTTCGAGCCCCGCGTCAGACTCTGGGCTGATGGCTCAGAGCCTGGAGCCTGCTTCCGATTCTGTGTCTCCCTCTCTCTCTGCCCCTCCCCCGTTCATGCTCTGTCTCTCTCTGTCTCAAAAATAAATAAACGTTAAAAAAAAAATTTGAAAAGATTTCTCTGGTTGCCATACTAATATAGTTTAGGGGGCAAGGGAAGATGCAAAGGGATCATTCAAGGGCTCTGATTATCCAGGTGAGTGAGGTGAAATGGTGGTCCGGGCCCCAGTGGAAATAGTGGAGATTGGAGATAGTTAGAGTCCAGATTTGCTTAGTGGGGATGGAGTGTAAGAGCAAGAAAGAGTCAAGGGTGACTCCAAGGGTTTGAGCCTGAGCAATCTGAAGGAAGGAGATGCCATGTCCCTGCCCCTTATTAGAGCTTATTAAACTCCCTGAAAGAGTGGTCTATACTCCACTGGGGCGGAGCACGTTTGGGAGGCGACCAGAGTTTATTGTCGGACACATTAAGTTTGGGATGCCCAAGAGATACCCAGGAGGAAATTCGAAGTAGACAGCAGGAGACTAGAATTTGGAGAGGAAGGCATGGGTCTAGGCTGAACCTCAAAGATGGCATTTAAGGCCTGGAGAGGAGACGGGGTCACAAGGGAGACAGTATGGCTGGAGAAGATGAAAAGTCCAAGAACCGAACCAAGGCCTTCCACAGTAGGGATCTGGGAGAAGGGAAGTTGGCAAGAGAGAGGAGGAGTGACCTATGAGATAGGAGGAAAACCCGGAAACCAAAAACAACCAATGTGAAAGAGTATTTTAAGGAAGAGGACGTACGCAACTATGTAAAATGTTGCTGAGAACGGACTATGGCTTTAGCCACAGGGAGAGCATGGGCACCTTGACGACAATGTGTTTCAGTGGGGAGGGCCAAAAAGGCCTCATAGGAACATTTAAGAGATGAAGGAAGGACAGACATGGAGACAGCAAGCAGAGGCAATTCTTTCAAGCTTAGCTCTGATGGGGAGGAAAAACACAGAGCAACAGCTGGAGGGGGAAATCACGTCACTGCTCTGCTCCCTGCTGCCCTCAGATCAAGGCCACACTCACTAACTTGTCATTGAGGACTCATTCCAATAACACCCAACCCACACCTTTCCAATCAGATCTCCCCTGTGAACTTCCTTCCCAGCCAGCAAGAATGACAACTCTGTGCCTTCACACTGCATCACCCGCTTAGTCTAATTGGGTGCCCAATCCTCCAAGAACTACATCATGATCCAGTGGGACAGTTGGACAGTCACAGTGCAGCCTGGGAGCCCTAGAGTCCTGAGAGTGTCGACTGTTCTGCTGCTGACAAGGACACTGGAAGTACTGCCTGGGGAAATCCGGGAATGTTCTACAGTGGGATGGCATCTGAGCTCAATCAACAGGGTTTATACTGAAGCAGAGAGGCATGGAGAAATCAAAGGGGTCATGAATGAGGGCACAAGGTCTGAAGAAGAGTCCCTGTGAAAACTGTCACCCTGACAACGGGCCTTCTTTCCTGGGGATGGGACATTGTAGGACACAAGATGCAAAGCTGAGCAAAGAAAACCTACTGTGGTTCGGCAAGCAAAAGGTAAAGGGTCCCCACCTGAAGCTGGATTGTCAGGAGCCCGGGAGTCCTCTCTTTGCCCACCAGGCAGTCCTCTCTGGGCAGGCAGGGGCTGCAGGGGGCAGAGCAAGAACAAAAAAACGTTCAGAGTTACAGGAAACCCTCATGCTCCAGTAGGGTAGGGCCTCTTCCAACCTTCCTTCCTTTAAGGAGGAATGGACCTACCACAGAAGAAAAGACTGTGCACAGCTTGCTGGGAACACAGCTTGCCCTGACACGCTGCTGACACTGAGCAGGAGCTGATCCTCTCTCACCTTTGTTCTTTTTTTTTTTCAACGTGTATTTATTTTTGGGACAGAGAGAGAGACAGAGCATGAACGGGGGAGGGGCAGAGAGAGAGGGAGACACAGAATCAGAAACAGGCTCCAGGCTCTGAGCCATCAGCCCAGAGCCTGACGCGGGGCTCGAACTCACGGACCGCGAGATCGTGACCTGGCTGAAGTCGGACGCTTAACGACTGCGCCACCCAGGCGCCCCCTCACCTTTGTTCTTAGTAAGAATAGTACTTAGTGGGCCCTGAGTATATACGAGTATACACCAGAGACTGTTCCAGGCACTGTGAGTTTTACCTTTCTCCTCACCCAGTGAAGTACAATTTATTATCTTCATTTTACAGATGAAAGAATTGAGGCACAGCAAGGTCAGTCTCTTACCGGAGGTGGCACAGCTATAAAATGACTGAGCCTGGATGAAATCTGGCTGCAGAGGCCATATTCTTAACCAGTGAGGGCAGTGATGGTGAATCTCTGTGGGTTGCAAGGATTCTCAGTGTATCCATGATAAGAATCAAGAATGCTCCTTGGGTGATAAGCACTGAATTTGAGTAATGGGTCTAAGGAGTTCTATCTACTTCTGACTGTTTGAAATTTCTCCATAAAAAGTTAAAATGGAACTTAAAATTCCAAAGCCCGTTCACACCAGAGACGTGGGAATCTGGGATTTCTGTGGACAATGACGATCCTCGGGACCTTTGAAAAACTTGCCCAGTGGACCCTGGCCTGACCTCTTCCTCCAAGGCCGGAACCCAAGGGCGACCAGCCAAATTGAGAGCCTAGCATCGCGCCAAAATGGCCACTCCACACCCAGTGCAACTCGGGCACGTCTGGCCAAGCCAGCCTGCCCATCGTCCCGCCGCGGCAAAGCTGAGGGGTACACCCGAAAAAAGACGATCAGCACCCACCCACCCAAACCCCAGACACGTGGCCCCAGGGACGGCTCCCACACCACCACCTGGGAAATTATCAGACCCCCAAAGCCTACTTACTAAACTCCCCGCAAACCCGGGGAGTTGTGACACGAGCGACCCCCTCTCCCAATATCGCGATTTCGGCCAAGGCCGAACCTGTCCCCACCCACAAGAATCCCTGGACGAAAGGCCCAAGCCCAGCACCCACCACCACTGGACTTCGCCGCTGAGCTTCCCCCACGTTCCTCGGAGATGCGCGCTCACACCCACAAAATAAGACATCCGGGAGAGCACGGCCTGAGCCACGACAGCGTGTCCCCACACTACCTCCTCTCCCCGCCATCTGCACCGACCCCAGCCTCAGCCCAAAGACTAGCCTTTCAGGACCTACCTTTCCGCGCCGGGAAGGGCACAGTTGCGGCAAGGGTCCCACGGGAGCCTTACTCGCTAGCACCACCAAAGAACAAGGGGTCACTCCAGCCACCAGCTGGGGACCTACTTCTGTAGGGCGCCAGGACTACACTCCCCAGCATCCTCGGTGTGGCGCCGGGACCACACTTCCCAAGATGCTCCGCGCAACCAGACGAGGGCTGACATCCCTCGGCTTCCACTGCCCTCCCAGGGAGACGTTTCTGGGTAATGTGCCCGGTCACTGTGGAGAATGACCACTGTGGCACCTGGATCCCCGGTCTTTTTTTCTTAAATCCGCGTCCACAAAACATGCTTCCCGGGTGAAGCTTCTCGACCTGCCGTGACCTCCACTCTAACGCCTCGGCCTCAAAGACTACACTTCCCAGTGACCCCTACTGTGACTTCCGCAACCGGTGCCGGCCCGCCTCTCGGTGGGCGGAAATGACGCGTCAAGGGGGAAAGATCAGTTTGCCTTCTGGGATTGGCTGAGGTCGGCAGCGGTTGGGTGAAGCCGCCCTTCTCCAGCGGCGGGGTTGCACACCATGGTCGGGGGCGTTCAGTGAGAGCCCCGCAGGCGTGGTCTCGTCCAGCTCACGTGCCCTTTTAACTCGGTTGAGGCCCATGGAGGGTGGAAGCTGAGAGAGGCAGAGCAGTCTTCCCGAGGTCTCCCGTCCCGAGCGAGGTAGACCTGGATTCTGAGCATAAGCCCTCAACCCAAACAACCCATTTCGGATGCCCGGAGACCTTTTTCTTCTGCTGGAGTCCCCAGAGTTTTGGGCAAACTCATTTGTCTTCTGGAGAACAGGAGCCTCACTGTTGGACCATAGCTTGGGGTATAGCCCACTGTCGACTTAGCTCTTGAGGTCTTTGTTCCGGGGTCTGGTTGAGAATAAGGGGTTTTTGTTTGTTTGTTTTTGTTTTTGGAAAATGAATCCATTCCCTTCTTTTGGCCCGCTGCCTGTTCATAGTGAATTTAGTTCATCCCTGGTTCTGGAGAAATGCTCAGTCTTACTTGGAGCCCTCTTTTGACACTTCCTCTCTGCCCCACCCGTGACTCATTCACCAAGAAATTACCTGTTAACATCCATGAAGGTTCAAAGTAACAATGCAGACACATCCATGTGTAAGTGTCCAGGGATGCTTGCTGTATGCCAAGGGCAGAGATGGCTGGGATCCCAGGGGCCTTGGAGGTGAGAGACCAGGGGGGCCTTCCAGGATGAGAGACTGCCTGAGCTCCCCTGAGGAAGTAGATGAGATGAGGAGTTGGAGAAAGGCCGGTGAGAAGAGAGCAGGAAGTGAGGTCAAGGTCTTAGGAGCTTGGTCACTGGGTAAATTGTCCTGGACTCAGTGAGGGAAGTTGTCAAAAGAAATTGACAGGGCACCTGGGTGGCTCAGTCGGTTTAGCGTCCGACCTGGGCTCGGGCCACGATCTCACAGTTTGTGAGCTCAGGCCCCACGTTGGGCTCTGTGCTGACAGCTCAGAGCCTGGAGCCTGCTTCCAATTCTGTCTCTCCCTCTCTCTCTCTGCCCCTCCCTCACTTGTAGTCTGCCTCTCTCTCTCAAAAATAAATGTTAAAAAAAAAAAAAAAGAGAAATTGACACTATCTTTTGTCATCTTCAATCTTCTAAGCCCCTCTGGTAAATTTAAAATTTTTATTTATTATGCTCTTTAGTCCTACAATCCCCACTTGGTTCTTTTTTCATAATTTCCATCTTTCAGATGAGGTTGCCCCCATCTGTTCACTCATTATGCACATGTGTTCCTTCATTATATTTATATTACCTGTTGTAAAGTCTTTGCTAAAACCTCTGGGCCATCTCAAGATCTGTTTCTGTTGACTGCTTTTTTTTTTTTGTCTTGACTATGTTCCTCTGCATGTCCAGTAATTTTTCAACTTTATCCTGGGCATTTTTGTTAGCAAGACTAAATTCTCTTCTATTCCTCTCCTCTGAGTGTATTTTTTATTCTTATAGATAGTTTAGTTATTGGCTGGTCATTTTGAACTTGCGTAGGCTTCTTTTATGCTTTATTAGGGTAGGTCTTTGAGCATTCAGGGTATTTATCAAGCCTCTCTAACTTGGCAGCACTCAAATTTAAAGTTCTTTCACCCATGCAAATATTACATCTTTATTCTAGTTTCTGTTAGATCACGTCTAGAGAAGATGTTACTATAAGATGTGGTTTTTCTCAGTGGCGGATTAAATGTTACATTAGATAGTTGAGAGAGAATAAGTCAACTGGAAGATAAAGGCCACAAACTTACACAAAATGTAGCACAGAAAGACAAAGAGGGAAAATTTTTAAGGAGCAGTTAAGAGATACGGAAGATAAAATAAGAAAGAGACAATATAGGTAGTGGAGGAGAGAGAATAGATAAAGGAATAATGGATGAATTTTTTTCCAAAATTAATTTTTAATCCCTAGCAGCATAAAGGAAATTAATAAAAGAAATAAAAACTAGGAAATAAGAGGAAAGCCATGCCTGCACACATCAGTACTTAAAGACAAAAATTATATCGCAACAACAGAAAGAAATGAAGGAATGATTGGTTACAAAGAAACAGCAATTAGACTGACAGCAGATATTTCAACAGCAACAGTGACAATCAAAACCCTAAATAATATCTTCAGAATACTAAAGAAGAGTAATTCTCAACTTTTAATCCTATGCCGGCTAAATTATTATTCAAGAATAATGTGTTAAAAAAGATGTTTTCATCTAACCTAAAATTTGGAAATTTGGGATTGTTACAGTTATAGATGGTAAGATATTAGGTGAATACTGTAAAAAAAAGATGTGGTTTGACCCCTGTGGCATGGCCTCTCTGGTTTCTCAGCTTGAATGACTGTGTCAGTGAGGCCTCCCCACTCTGGTGGAATCAAAACTGTAGTTGCTAGTCTCAACTTTCAATATTTCTGTCCTCTCAGCTGCACAGTAGCTTGTGTAGTTAATCCTTGTGTAGTTCATACCACACAGGCATGGCCCACCCTCAGCAGGGATGGGTGCTGCCCCTTCTGCACAGTTGCCTCCTCTTGAGATCTGCCCGACATGTTTTGTCTGCTTTACCAAACCTGAAGTCCTTTTTGCCTCCTCACCTTAGTGGGACCAGAATGCTCTACACCCACCCCGCTATATCATGGTCAGAAATTATCCCCAAGCTTGCCAGTTAACCAGGGAAATGTGAGACTCCCGTAGGATCTCCTCTCCCTCAGGGATCACAGTCTTGTGCTGCCTGTGGTCCAGTGCCTAAAAGCAGTTACCTCATACTTTCTCCACTGGTAGGATTATTTATCATGGAAATAATGGTTTGGTACCAGCTACTCTGTCATGGCCAACAGAGCATGTTCATCTGGTAGCTTTTTTTTTTTTTTTTTTTTTTTTTTTTAGAGTACACATGCACATGAATAGGGGAGGGACAGAGGAAGGGAGAGAGAATCTTAAGCATGCTTCATGCTCAGTGTGGCACCCAATGTGGGGCTTGATCTCATGACCCTGGACCATGACCTGAGCCGAAATCAAGAGTCGGACGTCCCTCATCTGGTAACTACTTTTAACAACAAAATTTATATTTATTTTTCCAACCATTCTAATTCTAGGACTAATCCTTTGTATAGGCAACTAATTTGTTAGAATCAATAAGACCGCTCATCTTCAGAAGGAAACCCTACCATTTGTGACGACAGAGATGGACTTGGAAGACATTCTGCTGAGTGAAATAAGTCAGACACGGAAGGAGAAATACTACATGATTTCTATATGAGGCAGTTAAATAGTTAAAAAGGTACAGAAATAGACAATAGAATGATAGTTGGGGAAGGGGATTTGGGGAATTGTTCAGTGGGTATAAAGTTATAATTTTACAAGATAAGTAAGTTCCAGAGACCTGGCAAATAACATAGGGACTATACTTAACAGCAAGATATTGTGCACTTAAAAATTTGTTAAGAGAATAGATCTAATGTCAAGTGTTCACACACACACACACACACACACACACACACACACATACACACACACACACAAAAGGGCACAAGGAAACTTAGAGATAATGGATATCTTTATTACCTTGATTGTGGTGATAGCAACATGAGTGTATACACATGTCCAAACTCACTAAATTGTATACATTAATCATGAGCAGTTTTCTGTATACCAGTTATACCTCAATAAAGAATTAGTAAGGCCGTGGCTGTACAAGGAATTTTAATTGTTAGGTTTGTCATTCTTTCTCTGGAATACTTGTAAGGTACATTTTATTAGGGCACCCTAAAAAAATTTCAGCAGCCATTGTGATAAATTTCAGCCACAAAGTTAATTATGTTTCTCTTCAACTCACAAAAAAGATCTCACAGGTTAATGATATTCAGAGGAACCAGTTTTCAGGCAAATTAAGTTAGTTTAATGGATTGAACATTTCAAAGGTATGTGATTGGTGTTACTGCTATCCTCAGCTCTATGACAGTTTAGCTTTTTTGTAAAATTTTGTAATGTTTAATTGTGCTGATGTTAGATTACAGGACATAACTAATAATACTATATTCAACTAGTTAATCAATGTCCTTGTTCTGATTGAATTAATTACACCTTTAAATCATAACCTTCTGCATATTTTGTTATATTCCTGACATCTGATAAATACAGTTACAGAATGTATCAAATTGACTCTGGTTGTATCCCCTCCAGGCTTGATGTATTTATGCCAACGTATGATCACCACATAAAGTCACTTTTGGAAAGAGGAAGGAGTCTGCCCAGGAGGAATGGTTTTATATTGTCATTTAGTTTAATATGTCTACATTCCTTGCCCAGATCTCAAATGACTTAATCTTTCCTCATCAATGTGCCTGTTGAAGTTCAGACTTCCCAGGAGGAAGTGCAGTCTTCCCAGGAGATTACTGGTTTCTATTGCTTTGTGTCCTGCTTTCTCCCTTGGTCTTGAGCACTTGAACTGAGTAGGACACATGTGGAACCTGTCCCTTGTGATGATGGCCATGGCCCATGTAACCTATGTCTACTATACAAACTCAAGAGAAAGCCTTAAATCACTTGCTGCAAAGACAAGGAATTGCTCTGAGATACTTATGTACCAAACAAGTTGGCATTTGTGTGTGGGCCGTCATTTTTGGTTGTGTTTGGATACATCCTTCTGAATAATAAAGTGCAAGAACAAGCCAGTTGGTTATCCCAGATAGGACAAACTCGACCGTCAAATTTTCCTTTACGTGACTCAGTTTGGCCAAATAGGAAGTTGGTTAGAGGATTCTCTACACGTGTTACTTAGGCTATTGTCATACTTGTTCCCAATTGTTGCTTCTGCCAAGTGTGTTGTTGAGAAGGTATTAAATACTTTGGCTACCAACCCATCAGTACAAGCCACAGATGATTTTGTATCAAAAGCAAATTGAAGCAAGTCTGATAAAAGCAAAGAAACTCTGTGAGAATGACACTGAAAACAGCGTGGAGGTGTAGAACTGAAAACCTGATCATTTGGCTGTGATCTATTTTCATGGCCATCCCATCATTTTAGGAAGGGAAAGGACCAGAAGGAGGGACAGTAAAAGGAAAATATTTTATTCAGAGCAACACTTACTTGGAAGATAATTAGACACTGTCTCCTTGCAGCTAAATCTATTAAGAACCATGAACTTTGAATGACCCTCATTAGGCCAAAAACTTTCTGGATTTAACTCAAGAATTTTTCCTGAACTCCGAAAAATGGAACCTCTTTTAGCCAATCATGTAGCAGTTTTGTGGACTCATTCCAATCTGTGCAGAGTGCTAGCTTTCAGGCCTTGATGAGCCTAGCCACAGTGAAACACACTTTCTACTTTCAAACATTCTAAAACGTGACCTTTCCCCATTAATGAACAGTCTAGGAAACTTTGTCAGTGGGGCATATAATAGACTCAGGCCTTTTCTTAAGCCCCAGTCATTTTTGTTTTACGTTAGAAACAAAACAATACTGTATATGAAAACCAGAATTCTGATCACAGCAAATTCACTATTAAATGATTATCTTATCAAAAGAAAAAATTAAAAAGGTAAGAAAACAAAGCCTTCAACCCAAGTTAGAAAAAAATAGCAAGAAGAAACAGAAAGGCATGAATGGATAAATTAGAAAACAGACACGCAAGGTGGTTAGAGCACCTGGCACAGAATGGGAGCTCAATACCTGTTAGCTAGGATTCACCACCACTGTTTCCACATCCCCCCAAAACTGCCTTCCGCTCACCTTCCACCAGGTGGTTTTTCACAAACGTGATTGCACTTTGGTTCCTGATGGTGTGGTGTACTTTTGCTTCGAAAAACATGTCATTGAATAAAATTGTTTAATTTGGAAAGAAATAGTTTTTTTTTTAATTTTTAATGTTTATTTATTTTTTGAGTGAAAGAGAGAAACAGAGCATGAGCAGGGGAGGGGCAGAAAGAGAGGGAGACACAGAAGCAGGCTCCAGGTTCCAAGCTATCAGCCAGAGCTTGACACAGGGCTTGAACCCAAACTGTGAGATCATGACCTGAGCTGAAGTCGGACGCTTAACCGACAGCCACCCAGGCACCCTAAGAAATAGGTTTTTTTTTTTTTTTAATTTTAGGTTTTTTTTTTTTTTGGAAATCACTTTAAGCTTATAGAACATTGCAAAAGTAGTACACAGAACATGAGTACACTCATGATGCACCAACAGACGAATTTTGCCCCAGGTGCTCTTATTTGCCCCAGTGAGCAAGCTTTCTCTCCCTTCTCTCCCTTTCTCTCTCTCTCTCTGCCTGTATACACACACACGTACACACATTTTCCTCTGAATCATTTGTGGGTAAGTTGCATATACCATAGACCTTCAGATATGTCAGCACGCATTTCCCAGGAATTAGGACATTCTCGTCCATGACTACAGAAGTTATCAGGTACAGTCAATTTAACACTGATGAGATACTTTTACATAACCTACCATCCCTATCCCAATTTGACAATTAACCTGGTAATGTGTTTTATACGTTTCCCCCACTCTAGTACAGAATCTAGCCGAGGACTTTAGTGGTCATGTCCCTCCTTTCCTTTAATCTGGAATAGTTCTCAGTTTTGTTTTTGCTTTTGTCTTTTATGACAATAACATCTTGCAGAACAAGGGCCTTCTTTTTGGCAGGTGAACGTTTCTTGCTTGGGGGTTCCCGCTCAAGATGTACACTCAAATGTACAATCCTAGTCAGAGCACTGACACGCCTGGGTTGTTTCTTTCCCATTAGGTGGTGCCCGATTCTGCCTCATACAGTTACTACTCTTTCCTCCTACCTCTACCTAAGACCATCCCTGGGGAGATACCTTAAGACTGTATACCCATTAATGATTCTTGCCTAACCCAGTCTTCACTGTGACGGTTACAAAGTTACAATTTTCCAATGCAGGCACTCCTTCCATATTGTCCAGTCGGCACTAGGCATTGGAATGGAATGTTATTTTAAAAAGCAGTGTTGGCTCTCAACAATAGCCAAATTATGAAAAGAGCCTAAATGTCCATCAACTGATGAATGGATAAAGAAATTGTGGTTTATATACACAATGGAGTACTACGTGGCAATGAGAAAGAATACAATATGGCCCTTTGTAGCAACATGGATGGAACTGGAGAGTGTTATGCTAAGTGAAATAAGCCATACAGAGAAAGACAGATACCATATGGTTTCACTCTTATGTGGATCCTGAGAAACTTAACAGAAACCCATGGGGGAGGGGAAGGAAAAAAAAAAAGAGGTTAGAGTGGGAGAGAGCCAAAGCATAAGAGACTCTTAAAAACTGAGAACAAACTGAGGGTTTATGGGGGGGGGGGAGGGGAGGGTGGGTGATGGGTATTGAGGAGGGCACCTTTTGGGATGAGCACTGGGTGTTGTATGGAAACCAATTTGACAATAAATTTCATATATTGACAAAAAAATCTAGAGAAAAAAAAGCAGTGTTGGGGCTCCTGGGTGGCTCAGTAGGTTGGATATCCGACTTCGGCTCAGGTCATAATCTCACAGTTTGTGAGTTCGAGCCCTGCCTTGGCCTCTGTGCTGCTGACAGCTCAGAGCCTGGAGCCTGCTTTGGATTCTGTGTCTCCCTCTCCCTCTGCCCCTCCCCTGCTCATGCTCTCTCTCTCTCTGTCTCTCAAAAATAAATAAACATTAAAAAATTTAAAAGAGCAGTGTTTCCAGGTGGCAGTGAGAGATAGATGTGCAAAGCCCTCATCCCAGGGTCACCAAGGCTCTTTGGAGGTGCAGAGAGCTGTGAGGAGCTGGGGAGTGCAGCAGGGGTGGGGTGGTGGGAGGCAAGGGAGGCCGGGGGCTCCGTGCACTTCTTTGTGTGCCTGGCTCAGGTGTCCAGACTCAATTCTGAACATTGGTGAGCTTATAAAATTATAATAATATAAAACCTAATATTGGAGAAAAGAGCTTTATCAATAGAATTTTTTAATGTTTTTTAAAAAGTTTATTTATTTTGAGAGAGAGTGAGAGAGCAAGCAAGGGAGGGGCAGAAAGGGAGGGAGAGAGAGAGAATCCCAAGCAGGCTCTGCACCATCAGCACAGAGTCTGACGTGGGGCTTGAACTCATGAATCATGAGATCATGACCTGAGCCAAAACCAAGAGTTGGGCACTTAACCGACTGAGCCATCCTGGGGCCCCATATCAATATAATTTTTTACTTAAATAATGCTCCCATGTACCCATATATTTAATATTTGCAGAAAAGCCGATTGTCCCTTCATTTAATTTTTTATCATATTCAGAGTTAAACAAGCCCGAGCATCATGATCAGATTTTTATAAACAATGACAATAACAGCAACAGTGAAAAGCAGTTTCTGAGGAATGAAGAGATTAGGAGCCATAAGAAGTAAGATAAAGAGAGTAAAGGGCCGTGGACCTCTGCTAAAGACAAATGAGGTTTATAGTCTATGGGCAACTGCGAGTTGTCAGAAATCCCATCTAATGTCGACTGGAGCTTCTCAAAGATGAATATGCTGGGGGTTCTTATAAGATGTAGATCCTGACTCAGAGACCTGAGCTCCACACTGAGATGCTCTTGGTCGGCGCCCACCCTCTGAGCTGTTGGTCCCCAGAAGGCCTGTCGTAAATGACAGGGAGGGTGTGGATAAGGCAAGCTACAGAAGGAGCAGTTGAATGACAAGATACCTCAGTCTTGATGAGAATGAACAGTCACCACCACCACCCAGCCCGTTGGGACTGTGGTCCCCGGTAGTTCCTTGAGGGCTCGATGATGCAGGTGTGGCTCAATCTCAGGTCTCAGGTACTTTTGAAAGCTATTCGCAGGGTCCAGATACTGTTCTTTACCTACATCATCTCACTGAAGCCTCGGAACAGCCAAACAGGGATTACTCCCTTTTTAAGGATGGGGACACAGAATCTCAGAGCTGATGGCAGCATGTAAGTGTGGAACCCAAATCTGAACCTTCTGGATCCAAAATCCCGCTCTTACCATGCATTAGTGAAGTGCCCACCACACACCATTCATGGGGTTCATTAAATGATGTGGCATTCCCCGCCCTCCAGCAGCACAGACTAAGAGGAAGAAGGATGTATTGCAAGCAGTTCCCATCCAGCCATGCGAGTAAAGAAAAGTACCACCACGGCATTAGGTTTCTGCTATGCGGACCTCTTTGGCTGGAATGGTAATACACGCCCTTTTAAAATAGAATCTTGAGAATTAAATATGCTGGAGTAACATATTTAAAGATAATAAATGATTGAGCCTACCTTAACTCTTTCCCTCCTAACATTTTACCGTGAAGATTTTTCAAACATAAAAGTTGGGGCAATTGTGCGATGAATTTCCAGATGCCCACCGCAGTTAGCATTTTGTTGTGTACTTTTGTCACACACCTCTCTGTCATCCATCAGTCCCTCAATTTTTTTTTAAGAGAAAGAGAGAGCTCAGGTGGGGGAGAGGGGCGGGGGGAGAGAGAGAGAGAGAGAGAGAGAGAGAGAGAGAGATTGAGGGAGAATCCCAAGGAAACACCATGCTGTCAGTGCAGAGCCTGACTCAGGGCTCAATCTCATGAACTGCGAGATCATGAGCTGAGCTGAAATCAAGAGTCAGACGCTCAACGGACTGAGCCACCCAAACGTCCCGGTCGCTCTAATGTTTTAATGCATTACAGAGTTCCAAATATCAGGTACCTTACCTCTAAAAAAGCCTGCATGCATATCATTAACTAGAGTTCAGTATTTGTTTACAGTCCTTTTCTTTAAGTGAAATTTACTTACAATGAAACGTACAAACCTTAGGTGTGTTTTGACAAATTTTGACAAACACAGATGCCCATGGAACCCAAGCCCTTCTCCAGAGGTAGAATGTTCCCATCACTCCATCACTTCCCACTGTCCCTTCCTAGTCAATTTTCATCCCCATGGTCTCAGAGGCAATTGCTAGATTAGTGATTGCCATCCTAGATCACATAAATGGAATGAGTCCTTTTTTAAAATTTATTATTGAGAAGCCTGGGGTCTTAGCAAACAGTTGTACATTGAGTAGACTCCAGATACACATCTTTAAAAATTAGTTCATAGGAAACATTTGTTTTAGTTGAGTGGTAAGAAAGGTTGGAGGGTTGGATAGGCCTTCACACCAAGGTACATACATACATCAACAGTCTCAGTCAAGGAGGATCATAATCCCGTGTGAGAGCAGAGCACCCCTCTCTCCCCAAAGTAGGAGAGTCAATGGCTGATGGCAGTCAGCCCCAGCCTGTTGCTCCTAGGTCTCCAGGTATTCTCAGAGTCACCTTCGAACACTTATTATTTTTAATATTTCAAAATGTCAAGTAGAAATGATACATTAGGAGCACCTGCGTGGCTCAGTCGGTTAAGCGTCCGACTTCGGCTCAGGTCATGATCTTGCAGTTCTGGAGTTTGAGCCCCACGTTGGGCTCTGTGCTGACAGCTCAGAGCCTGGAACCTGCTTCAGATTCTGTGTCTTCCTCTCTCTCTACCCCTCCCCTGCTCATGATCTGTCTCTCTCTCTTAAAGAAATTAACATTAAAAAAATTAATAAAAAAAAGAGAAATGATACATTAACTTTCCACGAGGCAGCACAGACTGACAAAAATAGCTTTCAGCCCCCTTAGTTTTTGGCTGGCATCACATAATCATAATAGCTAACGTTTCCAGAATGTTTACTCTGTCTCAGCCACTGTTTTAAGTGTTTTACACATCTAATTTCATTTGATAATATCAGTCAGTAGCATAGCATTTCATACATGGCAGTTGTATCTATGCTTTTAGAAGCCAGAAAACACATTTTCCTTCTAAATGTGTGTGTCATTTGGTAGATTAAAAAGCCTTCAAAATATGAGGCCTATGGAGAAAAAATAATGAAGGAAATGCCTAGGCTAAAAAGAAGCAGGGGACTCATTAGTGCTTAAGGAGAGCCATTCACGGGGAGCCCTTGAGATACAAAAATAATGGATGATTTTATTTTTAAAATCATGTATTGAAATGTCAACAGTTCACATTATAGCAAGTGGAAGGTATAAATCATAAGAAATGGGCACTGAATTTATAATTAATCATTCTTAATTTTTAAAACATATATGTATATTTATTATATATTTATATAACATATATTACATATAAATTATTTTTTAAGGGACAGCTTTGTGTAATTCATTATAAAAGATGAAAAAACACCCAAACACCAAGCAATACAGAACTGCATGAAAAATAAAGAAATCAGCCCAAATGCCATCATCCAGAAACAACTATCATTAACATTTGGTGAATACCATTACGGACATGAATAACGTCTTTATGAATAACAGAGATGCAAGGAGAGATAGTTATAGCTAACATTTGAACCCTGTGCTAAGAGCTTTACGTGGATTACCTGTATGCCATAAAGTAGGGACTATTAATCTCATTTTACAGATGAACTCAGACACAGAGCAGTGAGTAATCTTTGCAGGTCCCATTAGCAATCTGAGTCAAGAATTCAGATTGTTAACCACTTGGCTATTGTTTTACAAAACTGGGATTATATTAGTTATGCTATTTAAATCATTTATTTAAATTAAATATAGTAAATTAGATTTACTTGAATTTAGAGAAAAAAGGGGAAATTAAAATAATCTAAATAAATTCTGAACATCAGCTCAACATTTATTATAATATGACCCTTCTCCTCTAAGTGACTCTTCTGAAGATAAGGAAAAGAAAATCATGAAAGTCATAAAGTGACTAGAGTATTTTTTTAAACCACATATTTCAGGGGTGCCTGGGTGGCTCAGTTGGTTGAGCGTCCGACTTCAGCTCAGGTCACCATCTCACGGTTCGTGAGTTCGAGGCCCGCGTCAGGCTCTGGGCTAATGGCTCAGAGCCTGGAGCCTGCTTCCGATTCTGTGTCTCCCTCTCTCTCTGCCCCTCCCCCATTCATGCTCTGTCTCTCTCTGTCTCAAAAAATAAATAAACATTAAAAAAAAAATTTAAACCACATATTTCAGTTTTAGGCAGTACCTATTGATGTTCTGTGAGAAATGTGGAAATCAGCGTATGTATATATAAATTCAATTTTTGTGAGCTATTTTTATTCTGTCAAAATTGAGATAGTTTACATTCTATCCATTACCCTGTAATTCCCCCCACGGCTCCATCCTGGGTCTGTATTAAACTGAATTCTATGCTCCGTAATAGCCCATTTCCTGCAGCTCCTCTGAATGTGAGTTCTGCATTAATGTCACATTTTGGTTGGCTGGATTTCAGCAAGCCATTTTTATGACGATCTAAATTTTTAAGGAGAGGAGTTCCAAGTTCAATTTCCCTCGTTTGGGAGGCACAGGTCAGGGAATCCAGCTTCTTCCCCCTTTAAAAGACTTAACCAGCTATGTCCCCGTGGATGAGACATTTGACCTCTTTGGGCCTCAGTTCCCCCGTCTGTACACGTGGGTTCGAATTAGTCACCTCGGAGGTCCTTTTCAGAAATGAAACAGGTGGTTCTCCGACCTTTCACCCCAACGCCTCATCCTCCGAAAGCCCCGCCCCATTCTCCCAGCTGCACCGCTGAACAGCAGGGGGCGCCCTAAGCACAGCGATCCATTCCCTTCCCTCCAGGCGTTCCTGGGGATTCAGGGAGAGAGTGGGAGCCGGACAAGTTCTTGAAATTCAGGGTTCAGTTGTCCAGTGGCCGGCTTCCTCCCTGAACAACACGGGTAGCTAAAGCCTCAGAGGACTCTGTTGGTTTTTGTATCTTTCTAAATATTTGTGAGACTGAAACATTTCATTGTATTCTAAGTATGAATATTATTGAAGAAGATTAAAATAAGGACCCATATTCTTTTTTTTTTTTTAATTTTTTTTTCAACGTTTATTTATTTTTGGGACAGAGAGAGACAGAGCATGAACGGGGGGGAGGGGCAGAGAGAGAGGGAGACACAGAATTGGAAACAGGCTCCAGGCTCTGAGCCATCAGCCCAGAGCCTGACGCGGGGCTCGAACTCATGGACCGCGAGATCGTGACCTGGCTGAAGTCGGACGCTTAACCGACTGCGCCACCCAGGCGCCCCAAGGACCCATATTCTTATAGTTCTATGGTAATTTACTGCTTTAGAATTAAACAAAGATAAGTAATAGGGCTATTCTTTTTGGAGGGTGGGTGGGGAGTGGACATAATGTCCCAGGTTCTCAAAACATGAATTCATTCATTCATTCATTCATTCATTCATATTTATTGATAGTCTACTATGTGCCAACCACTGTTTGTTTATAGCATTAAGGAAACAAAGCCCTTGCTCCCATTAAAGCCTATGCTGTGTGAGCACTTGAAGGTGATGGGCTGAGATAGGGTCTCAGTGTCAGAATGCATATGTGGAGCCATATTTGAGATAACCACGGGTAACCCTTAAAAACATCATATAGTATTCAAAAGAAACTGCTCATGGGGTAGAAAGTCTGCTTATCTAGGCAGGAGTTTTACTACCAGCAAAATGGGGTAATTGAGAAAATTACTCTAAGATGAGTTAAATGCAGAGATACAACATTTTGGAAAGCGAGTTAGACAGAAAGCCAGCTCAGTTTGTGTTTATCAGTCTCAAGGGTAGTACCGCAGGTGGAAGGATATTAGCGTTCAAACTAACCCTGGCAACTAATGCATCTCTCACGGTGAACAACACAGGTTCTGGAATTAGGCTGCCCCAGTTTGAATACCAGCTCTGCCACTCACCAACTGGCTGACTTTGGGGAAGTTTCTTACTCTACCTTTAGTGAGTCATGTGAGGATTCCGTGGGTGCATATATTTGAGCCAGTAGAGCAGTGGCTTGGCAGATCGTCATCACTCAATAAATATTCACCATAGCCATCAAAATAATTATCATTATGGTTTCAATTTGGCCTGATTTCTTCTCATCCTGACTGGATTTTCAACCCTTAGTTTCAATCTGCTCAGTCCGAAAAAAAAAAAAAAAAAAAAAAAAAAAGATTTACTGAGCACCTACTATGTGTCTGGCACTGTTCTAGGCACTAAGGATTTGGCATACACAAGACAATGTCTACCTTCTCATGAGCTTACAATTTCTGGGGGCAATGCCAGGCAATGAATTGTTTGTTTGTGGGTTTTTTTGTTAATAAATAAACAAGTGAGGGTATAATAGATGGAAGTTGTGTTTCTTTCTTTGGAATTAACTTTAACAACATTGAAGTATTATTTATGGTATTCTTTTTTTTTAGTTATAATTAAAACATTTATTTATTTATTTATTTGCATAATTAATTGTCAAATTGGCTTACATTACAACAACTCTTATAATGCTCACATTTATGGTATTCTTGATGATGTGCTGCTATAGATTGAATGTTTATGTCCCCTCAAAATCCGTATGTTGAAACCTAATCTCCAGTGTTTGGAGTTTGGAGGTGGGGCCTTTGGGAGGTGATTAGGTGATACAGGCAGAGCCTTCATAAAAGGGATTAGTGCCCTTATAAAAGAGATCCTGGACCATTCCCTCACCCTTTCCACCATGCAAGGACATATGGAGAAGACTGTTGTCTATGAGCCAGGAAGTGGGCTCTCACCAGCCATGGAATGTGCCGGTGACTTGATCTTGGATTTCCAGCATCCAGAACGGTGAGAAATTAATGTTCGTTGTTTAAGCCACCCAGCCTGTGGTATTTTTGTTACAGCAGCAGGAATGGACTAATACACGTGTATGTGTAAGAAAACATCTTCCACTTAAGGTATCGATACATGAATCCTAGCGAAGAACTTAAGTCAAGATATCCCGTGGCTTCCTTCTCCACTTTCACAACATGTAAGCAGGAGGTGGAGATCCTAGACCTTCTCTTGGTAACAGAACATTGCATTCGACTGTAACAAGGTTTTAGACCTGATTAAATCTTGAATTGTGTTTGTTCTGGCTGAAGACTGGATTTCAGGCTGATACCTGCAGTATGATTCCGGCAACTAGAGAATGAGTGGATCGTGTTTCCTCAGCCTTCACATAATCTGGGTGAAATGGGTATATGGGACTGCTCTTACATTTGTCACCAGTGAAACATCCTCAACTGGAAAAAAGAGTTTCTACTAAGCCAAGACAGTATCTTTGGGCAAATTAGAAAAAGATGTCCCCTTCCTTAAGGCACATTACTTCCATCTTCTTGAAATTTTTCACGTTCAATGTCCATTTCTATAAGGTCTGAGATGTGAATTGCACTCCCTAGTTTTGTTCAGTGCCCACCCTGTGCAGTGATATCAAACAGCTCTCCTGATGGGTCTCATCAAGTCCTGTGAAGAAAGAAGCAGGAGAGCAACTTATTTCATAACCTTATTTTGTAATTGCCTTCTTTCTACCCCTTCCTCTCATCACTAGCTCTTCTCACCTGCAGGCAAACATAAATTTTTATGCCAGTGGTTAATAAGTCTATGCCAGATCCTAGCAATTAAGTACATTCTTGGGAGAAGACCATCAGCTCACATCTAGATGACCACAACAAACAAGCAAGCAAATAAAATGGCACACACACACACCCTCAACAAAACAAAACTAAACAAAATTTTAAAACCTGGGAGACATCCCTGTCTGGTCTAGCATCAGGCCGTCGTTTTCAGCTGCCACATTAGCTTTCATGCTCTCATCCCATCTTTTGAATGAGAACTGCTCCATCGTTTCAGGATTATGAGAGCCCTGCAATCTCTCGAATCAAAACCAAACTCTGAGCTGCCTGGGTGGCTCAGTCGGTTGAGCATCTGACTCTTGATTTCGGCTCATCATGATCCCAGGGTTGTAGGATCGGGTCCAATGTCGGACTCTACACTGAACGCTGAGTCTGCTTAAGATTCTCCTTCTCCCTCTGCCCCTCTCCTGCTTGTATACATGCTCTCTCTCTCTCTCTCTCTCTCTTTAAAGTAAACAAATGTATAGTGGCTCGGTTGGCACCAGACTCCTGATTTTGGCTCAGGTCATGATCTCATGGTTTGTGGGTTTGAGCCCCTCATCGGGCCCCATGCTGACAGTGTGGAATCTGCTTAGGATTCTCATTCTCTCTCTCTCTCAAAATAAATAAACAAACATATATATGTATATATATATATATATATATATATATATATATATATACACACACACACACACACACAAAACTCTGCCTGTAGCATATAAGATCCAGCCCTTCTCAGTGTTCTGGAGCTCCAGACCTAGTCTCCGGTGCCTGGTGCACGTCTCTGTGTGGCCATGAGGCACCTAGCTTAACATGTCTCTGCCTCACCCCAGAGCCCTCCTTCCCAGCCGTCTGTCTCCTCTGTCCTCAGTCTCCACCATGTTCATTGCTCTCCTCTCAGCTTCTCCAGTAATTAACCATCTTCTTAGAGTCTTTCTGCACATCTCCCTTTCCCTTCACCCCAACAGCAAATCCATCACCTAGCACCCACTGCCTGTTCTAGATTCTTCAGTCTGTCAGGTTCTCTCTGTGGTGCTGCCTCTCGGGAGGAATGCAGCAGCTTCGGAGCCAGGGCTCCAGCATTCGGGAGGCCCCTCCCCTCCTTTCAATTTTCTGCCCTCCTGTTGTCCAAATAGAGCTCTGTCCATTTACCCAGACTACTCATAAACGTCCAGACGCTTCTGCTGCCTTCAGGATAAAAACTGAACTCTGTTCCAGCCTACCCCACTCGCCCCTAGTTTTAGCTGCTATTCGCTGCCCTCTTCTCTGCTCCCCCCGCTCATCTCATGGTTCCTCTCTGCCACTTCAAACTACTTAGAATCTCCTCCAAATGTCATGCTTCAAGCCCCTCACCTTCCAGTACCCCATGGGTTGAATATCACCTTCCTCCCCCAGCAAACTCTTATCCATTCGTCAAGGTCCCACTCAAGTGTCGCCTCTTCTCTGAAGCCTCCCCACCCACTCCCCACTTCATGTGGCTTTCCTGGCATGTGTGACAAGCCTCTGCCTCGATGCTTCTTATCACGGGGCCATGCGGCATGTTTCTCCTGGCTTTTTCTCTCATGAGGAACGAGCTCCCCCAGGAGAGGTGCCAGGTCTCATTTTATACCTAACGCCCTCAGAGCTGACACTCAACAAGTCCTCAGGAGTTGGCTGGAACCCTGACATGAAAAGATAAGAACAATGAGATAGGCAGGTGACTCAGGGGACTGTTGAGCAACGTCCGATGAGCTGCAGAGATAGAAGGGAGGGCACTGCTGTTGCCTGCCAGACCCCTCGTTGTCCAGACAACTAGAAAACTCGGAGTGCTAAGAATCAGAACTTTCCCCAGGATGTTTTCCTGTTTTGTGCCACTTGACATTCTGGGGTCCAGTTGGCCTAGGGCTTTACAAAATGAAATAAGAGAATCTGTGCTGTTAACTATAAACTGATCGTCTTTAGAAATACAGACACTAAGGAAAAAAATCATTAATTCAGTGAATTGAAATTTCAGAGTTCTGGAATTGGTTTATGGACTCCAGCAAGGGGGCAGATATTGAATGGTTATTTTTGTCTCTTCTTCCAGTTCATTGTTCAAATATGTTACAAAAGCTAAATCAGTCTTGTTTATATGATACATTTTGAATTCCTTGGAGTTCAAGATTTGACTGAAAATAAAATATGATTGGGACTCATTATCGTGCTTAAATTTCCTTGATGAAATGCCACATTCACTTTCCTTTTGCCTGGAAACAGTTTTTTTGGAAACTTAAAAAAAAAATTTTTTTTTTTAATATTTATTTATTTTTGAGAGACAGAGTGAGACAAAGTGAGACTGGGGGAGGGGCAGAGAGAGAGGGAGACACAGGATTGGAAACAGGCTCCAGGCTCTGAGCTGTCAGCACAGAGCCTGACGCAGGGCTCGAACCCACAGACTGTGAGATCATGACCTGAGCCAAAGTCGGATGCTCTACCAACTGAGCCACCCAGGTGCCCCCCCCCTTTTTTTTTTAAGAAACAAAAACGTCAGATTATTATTGAAGTAAATTAATTTTTTAAAAATGCATCCTCCACAAATATATCCATATAATATAATTTTATTTATATTAATTTGATATATTACTTATCTATTTATGTTGGTTTGATAAATGCTCTAACATATAGACAACTAACAGCTGTGTATTGAGTACTTACTGGGCCCTGCTCAGCTGGGCTGCTAGGATTCAAAGGAAGAATCCTGTTCCTGCACTCAAGACACTCAATCTCGGGGCACCTGGGTGGCTCAGTTGGTTAAGTGTTAGACTCTTGATTTAGGCTCAGGTCATGATCTCACCCTTCGTGGGTTTGAGCCCCGCATTGGGCCCCATGCTGACGGTGTGGAGCCTGCTTGGGGTTCTCTCTTTCTCTCTCTCTCTGCCCCCTCTCCTGCTAGTTCTCTCTCTTTCTCAAAATAAATGAATAAACTTAAAAGAAGTCACTGAATTAACTTTTAAAAAAAAGGGGGACAGCCTGGGTGGCTCAGTTGGTTAAGCGTCCGACTTTGGCTCAGGTCATGATCTCACGGTTCATGAGTTTGAGCCACGCATCAGATTCTCCGCTGTCAGTGCAGAATCCACTTCAGACCCTCTGTCCCCCCTCTCTCTCTCACCCTCTCCCACTTATGCTCTCTCTCTCTCTCTCAAAAATAAATAAACGTTAAAAAAATTAGTTAATATTAAAATAAAATAGGGGCGCCTGGGTGACTCAGTTAAGTGTCCGACTTTGGCTCAGGTCATGATCTCGTGGTTTGTGAGTTCAAGCTGTGCTAACAGCTCAGAGCCTGGAGCCTGCTTCAGATTCTGTGTCTCCTCCTCTCTCTGCCCTCCCCTGCTCACACTCTTTCTCTCTCTGTCTCTCAATAGTAAATAAATGTTAAAAAAATTTTTTTTTAAATATTAAAATAAAAAGACATTCAGTCTCACCGGGGGGTTGATGAAGTAAAGAAATATTCACATCAGCGTAGTGATGTAGAAAGGTCTGTAACATTCTGTTGGCATACAAAGTTCAATCAGATACTCGGTTGATGAAATGGTGATGCTGGGGTACACGTCACAAAGGGGGACACAAGCTAGCTCCAAGTGTGGCCAAAAAAGCATGCAGTATAATCAAGCAAATTCATGTATAAGCAGGTGGGAGCTGTCTTCTGCTTTGGCCCTATTCCTTTACGATGAAGTAAGTATCCAGGCACAGGAACTGTGGTGTGCACAAGGTCACCCAGGTCTAGTGCCTCATCCTACTTCACGAGATGCTCTAAAGTCTTGACGGCCATGCTGGGAAAGCTTTGTGTTACCAGGCCAGGTGGAAACCAAATTCTAAACTCAAAGCGTTAGAGAGATGTTTTCAAATTTTATTTTTATACTATATTCTACTATAGTTTTAGTTAAGTTTTATGATTTAGGAAATAAGCTTCAGATTAACAATAAGCTAGGATATTTTCAGTTCCAGAGTTGACATTTATGTCAACCACACAGGGTCGTGAGTACAGCATGTGTGTTGAGGGAATATGCGTTAACTGAGAATAATACCCTGAGTTGCTTCAGATTCTTGGTTGTCACTGAAGGATACGCCAAAACAGGAAGAAGACTGCAGTGAATTGGAGATGAAAATTGGATGTCTTAAAAAGGCAAATTATTTCTCTCCTTTTCTTGGATTCTCTCTCATGCGTGAGTATTGTAACGCCTCTAGTAGCCAAGGGCTCCAAAAGGAATCTCTCTCTCCGTTACCTGCACTGTTTGGTTAAAAGGAATGTCTCTTGATTTTATCTTTGATTTTATCTCTTTATTTTTTATTCGTATTTCTTTTCTTTATTTTTTTTTCCTATTATTTTCATGATGTGACACTGAGAAGACCCAAGTGCTTTTCGCAGGAGTGTTAGCCAGAGATATTCTACAGTTTCTTTCAGCAATATGTTAGAATCTTTTTTGTTTCCTCTTTTGGAGAGCATTTCAAACACCTAGGCTTTGATATTGCTGTTTTCACATTTGGATGGCAACATGCATATGCATTTTCCCAGATGTCTCACATGCCTTGCAGCCAGTGGCCACAAGCTCTAACAGGTCCAGAATGAAAGTGAAAATTACAAGACTGTTTCCAGTTTCATCTTTATGGCCAATTTTCCAGGTGATCTTGAGAAATCTGATGCCCCAACTGCATGAGGCATAATGGGGATGATAATACTCCACCTGTGGATAGGTTTGTCATATAGACAAATAAGGTCATGTCTGCAAATGACTCTCAGCTCCTTGGAAGAAGATGATGTTACGAAGCCATGAGGATTACAGCAGTAGAGAGTCTAACTGATTTTAGCGAGTTCTGCTCCATTGTGTCTTGCATCTGGTTTCATTATAACCAGCAGCCTTCTAAAGGAAGGGGGTATTTCAGGGGAACATAGAAGGGTAAGAGAATTAAGACTACCAGTCAATATGTAGGATGATGTGTTATAATCATGTGCTTTCCGCACAACTATTTGTAACAACTGGTCTTCTCCACAAGGCACTGGCATGGCCCCAGGCGATCACTCCTGGATTCAGTGATCTACTTCAGAAGGTCCTCATGACCTTGTCTGTGCTGCTCTGTCTAGTTGGTGCATATTCCCCTCGTCTTGGGAAGTGGAGGACGGGAGTGGTAAATTCAGGCCAAGGAAGCCACATTGTGCATTTCCCCCCTAGGGGACTGTGACTTTGATCAACAACTTGAGCAATTCTGAAGCTTCCAGTTGGTTGAGTGGGGTTCAGAATGCGCACTGGACTTCTGGAAGATTTGAGAGGGAAGGCAGTCAAATGGAAGCTTCCTGCACACGGGAGGCTTTTTCATGGATTGATGGATAGCCATTCTTTGGAAGGCCACAAAATCTTACATGTTGCGCAGGGGGTCTGCGGGGTAGTCAATGTCATTGTCACAGAGGACACTGTTTTCAACCCTTTTCCAACGCCGTGGAACTCTTATTTGCAGGTCCTCAACACCATGAGACCTAACAACCTTCCTAGTATAATTGGGTAAATTCCCTTCACTGTCTGGAAATGAAATTCACAGATAATAAATGCATATAATTAAATACATGTATACATACATACACACACATACACATCATATATACATCATATATATCATGTGCATGTATATATTCCAGACTATATATATGTAAATATATATGTATATATGCCAAACCATAATAAAAGTAGAAGAAAAGTAATTTATAAAGAAATACTACATAACGTGTATTTCAATATGCAGTTGTTCTATCATGACGACACTAGAAAACAAATTAAAAGAACAAATGCCTGTACCTGTATGTAGAAGTCAAAGTTATACCTACTTGTAATTAATGAGTTTGGACTTAAAAGTAAGTGAGAAGTTCCAAATACATTCCATATGAGAAGTACAGAAAAGTAAAAGACAGCATTTAAGGGTAGAGGATAGAATGAAAACTAGTGTTCAGGTAAGATGGACCAGACTTATTTGCATTTGAAAAGAGAAATGGGACACTAATCTTAACGTAAGCAGGGATAACATGTTAGGACCAATACACCTCTGAAGAGGGACATGGTGGACATAAAAGTATCAATGAGCATCCCAACAGGAAATAGCATGCGCGAAGGAGGAAGTGAAGGATGTTTCACGAAGGTTCAGGCAGGCTTATGGGAAAGCCTCAGGGAGGGCTGAGACTCTCTAGGGGCTACGGAAAGTTCCTGCAGGTTCAAAGGGAAGCAGCAATGGATGGAACTCAGTGAGTCATGGAGCTGGCTACACCAGTGTTGTAGCTTTGGGCAGAGGAACGTAGCCACATACAACGGGCCACTGGGTGCTGGGTGGGGAGGAAACCAGAATGGTAAGTACCCTGACCTCTCTCCTTCTACCCTCCATTCTCTTCTCAGGGCCTCACGTTGGCGGGATCCAACAGGAGCCATTGAGCAAAGAACAATTGAAAGCTGTGTGGGATATTAGCTAATTCTTTCTTTTTCAGGACTGCCTTGAGCATTGCTTCACCCCCAGCCACCCTTCCCCAGATATTTCCAATATGCTCTCTGGGACAGGTGCCCTGCTGAGAATCACTGTTTTACCTCTCATCAGAGTGAAAAATGCTTTTCTTGTCTAGACCCTTCAATGGCCTTTGGAAAATAAATGGCTAACAGTCATCCGCAGCCGGTGTCTAAGTGTTAGTGAGAAGGTCTGATTGTGGAAGATGCTCTGACTTGTCACAACAAACTGGCTATACCTGTTATCTATTTCTGCATAACCAATGACACAAAACCGTGGCGGCTTACAGCAATAGTAATCATTTCTTACTGTTCCTAGAGGACAGGAATTCAGACAGGGCACAAAGGGGATAGTGTACCAGACTCAAAGATTTGGGGCTGGAATCATGTGAAAGTTCCTTCACTTACATGTCTGGTGTTTGATGCTGGCTGTGGGCTGAGGGCTTAACTGAGGTGGCTGGTGAAGCAGCCACACATCCCTTCTGCATGTGGCCCAACCTTCTTTACAATATGGTGGCTGGGTTCCAAGAGCAAGTAAGAAGAGAGCCAGCCGAAAGCCTGTCCTCAAAAGGCTATTCATCAGAAGCCCAGAAGCTCTGGGGGGGGGGGGGGGGGACTAGATCCACCTTTCAAGGGGAGGCATTTCAAAGAATTTGGGGACTCAATTTAAAACTACCATGCTAACCTTCCAGAAGACCCAGCTCCTGCCTCTGTAAATATCGGATGGGAAGAGGGTATATCAGAGACTCGCCGTGTCCTTCCTTTATAACCCCAAACTTACATGGTAGACACTTCAGCTATCTGAATGCTTGTAAGCCAAGTGGCAGCTCCCGGTCTTACAGGTAAATCAGAAGGCAGAGCTGGCTAAACCCAGCTTCATCTTTTCCACAGGGACCTCGAGACAACTGTGAAAAAGAGGGACCTGCAGGGACCATCCCTTCAACTTTCCAGTTCCTCCCCAAGTGTTTATTGGAGCGTCACCACCTGCTCTGTACCTCCAGTCTACCTTAGGTGTGCAATGGTAGCAGGCCAGCTGTATTGGTCATTCTCTGCAGAAACCCCCTCTGGCAGCAGGGCCAGAAGCCTTACTGTGTGGGCTGGCCTTTTGGGAAGACTCCCGCTGAGAGAACACGGAGCCTTCACTGACGGTGGGTTGTGGGCCTGTGAGCCTCAGCAAGTATCTCAAACCAACCCTGGTGTACCATGTGTCCCTAATGGAATGATATGGGGATAAGCCTGAACTCATCCCTTATTGATTTACTTCTTTTTTAAAAGAGTCTTTTAAGTTTATTTATGTATTTTGAGAGACAGAGAGAGCAGGGGAGGGGCAGAGAGAGAGGGAGAGAGAGAATCCCAAGCAGGCTCTGCACTGTCAGCATGGAGCCTGATGTGGGGCTCAAACTCACAAACCGTGAGATCATGACTTGAGCTAAAATCAAGAGTTAGATGCTCAGCCAACTGAGGCCCCCAGGTGCCCCTTATTGATTTACTTCTCGATCACCTGCTCGGTGCCAGGAACTGCCTTACTCCTCATAATCATCCTGACAGAAAAGGGTTGTTAACCTCATTTCACTGATGAGGAAACTGAGAGGTGGGCAAAGGGAATAAACAGAACAAGAGAACTCTTCTGTCACAAAATTTGATGGACTGTCCAGGGAAAGCCAAGACTCTTCCTGTAGTGAGACAAAGGTCTCGCTGCTTGGGCAGCCTTTACCCCTCAGAGCGAAAACTCCCATCAGTAAGCCCTAGACACATACGAATTCCTTCCGGCCATCCGCAGGAAACAGACTCCATACACAGTAGATTAGGAAACCCAGAGCAGCCATAGAATCCTTTACATGAATGGGTCAGGGAAGCTGCTGAGGGTACCAGTCTCTGGGACTAAAGATGGATGGAAATGCATGTCTCTAAAAAACACTCTTTCAATTGCATCTTGCTGCTTCTCCAGGTAAATGCCAAGATGAGAATGAAATCTTAAATTTGAAGCTTGAAACCTAATTATTTGGGTATTTCATATCTTGCACTATTATCTATCTTTCACTTATCTTTTATCATGCCCCGAGGAAGATATTCTGCCCCAACAGTGATTATACAGAAAGAGAAACTAAGGGATAAGTAATATAATTACTTTAATGTTTTTAATTAAGCCTTTAATAGGCACCATAAAATAAACACTAAAAATACTAACATGGCACAATGAGATCATTTACCCTAATTCACAAAAGGTTAAGGACCCCACCTGTGTGAGGATTTAGGCTCTTTGGTAGTCACACACCAGTCTTTTGTTTTCTCTGTCCTACCTGTACGTAGTAATGTATAAGAAGGACATAAATATCTGTTGAATGAATAATTTTATCTAAAATTAACTCCCTGTATTTGTAATTTAAGAAGTGAAAAAATCAGTAGGTATATTTTTTCTTTAAAAGTATGTGTGGGGCGCCTGGGTGGCTCAGTTGGTTGAGTGACTGGCTCTTGATTTCAACTCAGGTCATGATCCCAGGGTTGTGGGATCAAGCCCCGTGCCTGGCTACATGCTAAATGTGGAGCCTGTTTAAGATTCTCTCTCTCTCTCTCTCTCTCTTTCCCTCTGTCCCTCTCCCTTACTCATGCTTTCTCTGTCTCTCTGAGATAAAAAAATAAAAAAATAAATAACAAAATAAAAACTTAAAAAAAAAATATGCGCATAGGGGGCACCTGGCTGGCTCAGTCGGTGGAGTATGTTACTCTTGATCTCGGGATTGTGAGTTTGAGCCCCACAGTGGGTGGAGAGATGACTTAAAATTAAAATCCCTAGGGGCGCCTGGGTGGCGCAGTTGGTTAAGCGTCCGACTTCAGCCAGGTCACGATCTCGCAGTCCGTGAGTTCGAGCCCCGCGTCGGGCTCTGGGCTGATGGCTCAGAGCCTGGAGCCTGTTTCCGATTCTGTGTCTCCCTCTCTCTCTGCCCCTCCCCCATTCATGCTCTGTCTCTCTCTGTCCCAAAAATAAATATAAACGTTGAAAAAAAAAATTAAAAAAAAAAAAAAATAAAATCCCTAAAAAAAAAAAAAAAAAAAAGTATGTGCATAGGTAGCCAAAATTGGTGGAGTAAGAGACCCCAGCCTCCGACCTCTGGAAAAGGTCAACAGTTAGACAAGTAACTGTGAATGAAAACAGCTCTGGGGGCTCTCAGGAGTCCACTTAAGATGCCTCCGCAACACAATGGGACAAAAAACCTGAGAATAAATGCACAAAAAGAACCGGAAGAACAGCTCTATTTTGTCATCGCCAGCCCATTCCTTAGCCTGGCACCACTCAGTGCCAAGAGGAGCTCCCTGGTTTGCAAGAGTTCTCCTTGGGGCACCTGGTGGCTCAGTCAGTGAAGCGTCTGACTCTTGATTTTGGCTCAGGTCATGATCTCACAGTTCGTGGGATCAAGCCCCACATCAGGCTCTGCACTGATAGCACGGAGTCTGCTTGGGATTCTCTCTCTTCCTCTCTCTCTCTGCCTCTCCTCTGTTAATACTCACTCTGTCTCAAAATAAATAAATAAGCATGTTGAAAGAGTTCTCCTTGCCACTAATTAGTAACATGAAAACGTGAAAATATACAATACACTGGTAATGGTAGGTATATAGTCAGATGCAGAATACTCCAATACTGTACTATGGTAGTGTGTTGATCACTTAACTCTGGTACAAAGGTTAAGAGACAGAAGTATTAAATATAGCCATAGCCACAATAATTTGTTAATGTATACACAATGCAAAAAGATGTAAATTGTGATATCAAAAACATGAAATGTGGGCAGGGAATAAAAGCATAGAGATTTTGTATGTCATCAAAGTTAAGTTGTTATCAACTTAAAATAGACTGTGGTATCTATAAGATGTTTTATGGAAGCCTCAGGGTAACCACAGAACAAAAAAACTACAGTAGGTTCACACAAGATAAAGAGAAGGGAATCAGGGTATACCACTACAGAAAATCAACATCAAGTCACAAAGGAAGACAGTAAGAGATAAAGAAACAAAAGAACTACAAACCCAGCCAGAAAACGATTAATACAATGGCATTGGTAAGTCTTTACCTATCAATAATTACTTTAAATGTAAATTAAACTCTCTAAACAAAAGGCAGAGAGTGGCCGAATATCCGGATTAAAAAAATAAGACTCCACTATATGCTGCCTACATATGATTCACCTCAGCCTCAAGGACACACAGAGACTAAAGTGAAGGAATGGAAAAAGATACCCCACACCAGATGGAAATTAGAAGAGAACAAGGGTAGCTACACTTCTATCAGACAAACAGACTTTAGATCAAAAACTATCACAAGGGGGCGCCTGGGTGGCGCAGTCGGTTAAGCGTCCGACTTCAGCCAGGTCACGATCTCGCGGTCCGTGAGTTTGAGCCCCGCGTCAGGCTCTGGGCTGATGGCTCAGAGCCTGGAGCCTGTTTCCGATTCTGTGTCTCCCTCTCTCTCTGCCCCTCCCCCGTTGATGCTTTGTCTCTCTCTGTCCCAAAAATAAATAAACGTTGAAAAAAAAAAAAAAAAACTATCACAAGACACAAAGAAGGTCATTATATAATTAAAAAGGGGTCATTTGTCAGGAGGATATAATAATTGTAAATATATATGCACCCAACACCAGAGCACCTAAATATATTAAGCAAATACTGACAGATTTGAAGGGGGAAATAGACAACAGTACAATCATAGCAGAGGACTTCAACATCCCCACTTTCAACAAAGGGTAGGTCACCCAGACTTAAAAATCCATAAGGAAACACTTAACTTGAACTGTACTTTAGGCCAAATGGACCTAACAGACATATAGAGAACATTCCTTCCAATAGCAACAGAATACACATTCTTCTCAAGTGGAAGAGTGGATGGATCATACGTTACATCACAAAGAAAGTCTCAGCAAATTTTATATTACTTTATTTTATTTACTTTTATAAATGTTTATTTATTTTTGAAAGAGAGAGAGAGAGAGAGGGAGAGAGAGAATGAGTGGGGGAGGGGCAGAGAGGGGGGGACAGACAGAGGATCCAAAGCAGGCTCTGTGCTGACAGCAGCGAGCCTGATGTGGGGTTCAAACTCACGAACTGTGAGATCATGAGCTGAGCTGAAGTTGGATGCTCAACCAAGTGAGCCACCCAGGCGCCCCCAAGTCTCAGCAAATTTTAAAGGATTGAAATCATACCAGGTATCTTTTCTGACCACATGGCATGAAACTAGAAATCAATAACATGAGGAAAACTGAAAGATTCACAAACTTGTGGAGATTAAACAACAACTCCTGAACAACCAATGGGTGAAAGAAGAAATCAAAACACATGTTGAAACAAATGAAAATGGAAATACAATATACCGAACATATGGGATGCAGGAAACAGTTCTGAAAGGGAATTTTATAGTGATAAATGCCTACACTGGGAAAAAGGAAAGATCTCAAATAAAACCTAACTTTCCATCTCAAAGAACTAGAAAAAGAACAAGCTAAGGCAAAGTTCGCAGAAGAAAAGAGATAAAGATCAGAGCAGAAATAAACAAAATAGAGAATAGATAAAGATTAGGAAAGGTCAGTGAAATTTAGAATTGATTTTTTGAAAATAAAAACAAAAGGGACAAAATGTCAGCTAGATTTACCAAGAAAAAAAGAAAGAGTACTCAATGAATTAAAAGATATAAATGAAAGAAGAAAGATTAAACAGACACCACAGAAATACAAAGGGTCATAAGATACTATGATGAACTAATTATACACTAACAAATTGGAGAACCTAGAAGACATGGATGTATTCTTAGAAGCATACAGCCTACCAAGACTGAGTCATGAAGAAATAGAAAATTGAAACAGACCGATAACGACTAAGGAGATTGAAGCAGTAATCAAACCTTCAAAGAAAGAAAGATCCCAAGACTAGATGGTTTTACTGGTGAATTTTACCAAATATCTAAAGAAGAATTAATGCCAGTGCTTCTCAAACTTCCAACAATTTAAAGAGGAGGGAGGGAATACTTTCATGTTCATTTTATGAGACCAGCATTACCCTGATATGAAAGCCAGATAAGGTCACTACCAGAAAAGAAAACTACAAACCAATAGCCCTGATGAATATAGATATAAAAATTCTCAACAAAATATGAACCAAATTCAACAGCACATTAAAAGGATAATACACCATGATCAAATGGGATTTATCCCTGGGATGCAAAGATAGTTCAACACTGGATCGTGCAACAAGAGTAGTATACTGTTGCTAATATAAATTGGCCCAGCCACTACGGAAAATGGTATGGCAGTTCCTCAAAAAGTTAAAAATGGAACTGTCATATGATTCAGCAACCTCACTTCTGGGTATATATCCAGAGGCAATGAAAACAGGGTGTTGCAGAGATACCTACACACCCATGTTCATTGCAGCATTATTCACAATAGCCAAGATATGGAAACACCCTAAATGTCCACAACAGATGAGTGGAGAAAGAAAATGTGGTATGTATACACAATGGAATATTATTCAGCGGTAAAAAAGCAGGAAATCCTGCTATTTGTGACAACATAGGTGGACCTTGAGGGCATTATGCTAAGTGTTTGGAAATGATTTTTAGATACAACACCAAAAGCACCATTTATGAAAGAAGAAATAGACAAGATGGACTATATTAAAAGAAAAGACAGGTCATGGAGTGGAAGATAATCTCTGCAAAACACGTATCTGATAAAAGGCTGTTGGTCAAAATATACAAAGAACTCTTAAAAGTCAACAATAAGAAATGAAGAACCTACTTTTTAAAATGGGTGAAAGATCTACATAGATATCTCATCAAAGAAGACATACAGATGACAAGCATATGAAAAAAATGCTCAGCACCACATATCACAAGGGAATTGTAAATTACAACAACAATGAGAAACCACTACAAACCTGATAGAACGGCTAAAATCAAAAACACCGCCAACACCGAATGCTGGCAAGGATGTGGAGCAACAGGAACTCTCGTCATTGCTGGTGGAAATGCAAAATGGCACAGTGGCTTTGGACAGCAGTCTGACTGCTTCTTACAAAACTAAACACGCGCATATCATGCAATCCAGCCATCACACTCCCAGGCTTTTAAAAAAAAATAAGTTGTGGGGCGCCTGGGTGGCGCAGTCGGTTAAGCGTCCGACTTCAGCCAGGTCACGATCTCGCGGTCCGTGAGTTCGAGCCCCGCGTCAGGCTCTGGGCTGATGGCTCAGAGCCTGGAGCCTGTTTCCGATTCTGTGTCTCCCTCTCTCTCTGCCCCTCCCCCGTTCATGCTCTGTCTCTCTCTGTCCCAAAAATAAATAAAAACGTTGGAAAAAAAAAATAAAAAAAAAATAAGTTGAAAACTTATGTCTGTCCACACAAAAACCTGCACATGAACATTTACACCAGCTTTATTCATACGCACCCCAAATTGGAAGCAATCAAGATGATCTTCAGTAGGTGACTGAATATATATTCTGTGATAGCCCCATTCAACAGCATAGTATTCAGTTATTAACAGAAATGAGCTATCAAGCCACTAAGAGCTATGGAGGAGCCTTAAATGCATATTGCTATGTGGAAGAAGCCAGTCTGAAAGGCCTGCATATTGTATGATTCTTCCCATATGACATTTGGAAAAAAAGTACAGAGACAAGAAGACCAGTGGCCGCCAGAGGTTTGGGGTTGGAGAGTCAGGATGAGTAGGTAGAGCATAGGAGATTTTTAGGGCTGTGAAATTATTCTCTTTGAAACTTTAATAGTGGATACATGACCGTATGCATTTATCCAAAACCTATAGTTCTATACTATACAACACAAAACATAAACCCCGATGTAAATTATAGACTCTTAGTTAAAAATAATGTAATATTAGTGGCTCATCAATTACTACATATAGACCACACTGACTCAAGATGCTAAAATAAATATTGTATGAATAATAAATATAAAGGTTGTGTGAGTACGAGTGGTTATATAACATATAGAGATGTAATAGTTAAGACAATAATATCATAAGGAGGGGAAGGGAATGGATCTACACTGGGGAAATTTTTCTATATTTTACCGGAATTAAGTCAGTATTAACTTGAAGCGGACTATAAGTTAAAAACATGTATTACAATACCTAGAACAATCCAAAAGAAGGTAACAAAGAAAAGAGGAAACAGCAGTGTGTTTGAAAGTACTTGGTGGTCTCACCTTGCTGTGGGTGTCGTCCACCGGGGTGTGGTGCCTTTCACTCATTACATTGATGGGAAAACTGAGAAGAAATTGCTAAAAGCCACAGGATGAATCGGCAGCTGAGCCCAGGAGCGCATGAAAAGCAGGTTTCTCCGGACTCCACCACACCTTCCTGGGGATTTATTAGGGAAAAAAAAAATCCTCTAAGTCCTTGTAAACCTTGATTTATGGTGCTCTTTGGGGCAGGGAGAAGACAAATAAAAACTGTCATTATAATTTAAGATGCCAACCTGATGGCCAAAGCTTGCAGGCATGGCATCTAATGTATTTGTCTAATTATTTGGTGACTTTTCCAAACCTGTCCAACGTGCTGGATAACAAGCAGTCCTCCAAAGTGCTCGATAATGTGCTTACGTTGGAGTCAATACGATGGAGTCTTCTTGAATATTTTTGTCAACGTGAAGCTTTTTGCTGTACTTGAATCTTAAATGCTTGGTCTGAGAACATGTGCAAGACTTTTGAACACTGATATGTGAATAACATGGGGTACTGGAAGCTGGTGATTTTATTTTATTTTATTTTTTTCAACGTTTATTTTTTTTGGGACAGAGAGAGACAGAGCATGAATGGGGGAGGGGCAGAGAGAGAGGGAGACACAGAATCGGAAACAGGCTCCAGGCTCTGAGCCATCAGCCCAGAGCCCGACGCGGGGCTCGAACTCACGGACCGCGAGATCGTGACCTGGCTGAAGTCGGACGCTTAACCGACTGCGCCACCCAGGCACCCCATGGAAGCTGGTGATTTTAAAAGTCCTTTAAGGGGCACCTGGGTGGCTCAGTCGGTTGAGCATCCAACTCTTTTTTTTTTTAATTTTTTAACGTTTACTCATTTTTGAGAGAGCATGAGCGGGAGAGAGCAGAGAGAGAGGGAGACACAGAATCCCAAGCAGGCTCCGGGCTCTGAGCTGTCAGCACAGAGCCCAACACGGAGCTCAAACTCACAGACCTTGAGATCATGACCTGAGCCGAAGTCGGACTCTTAACCAACTGAGTCACCCAGGAGCCCCCAGCATCCAACTCTTGATTTCAGCTCCGGTCATGATCTTGTGGTTAGTGGGATCGAGCTCTGTGTCAGGCTCCTTGCTGGCAGAGCGTGCAGAGCCTGCTTGGGATTCCCGCTCTCTGCCCCTCCCCTCCCTCAAAATACATAAATAAACTTAAAAAAAATCTTTTAATATAACATGTTGCTTGCTGGCCTCACAATGTGCATTTCCTCTCTCACCAGTGCCTGAGCCAAAAACCCTGCAGGCACCCAATCGGTCAGCCCCTGTGGGAATGAAAATGTGAAAGCTCTGATACTGCATCACTACCTCTGGGTGTGCAGCTGGCTTTAAGTATTTGAAGAAGCTCCCCAGATGTTTCTAGTGTGCAGTCAAGGTTAAGAACCACCGGCATAAAGCTCTTTAGTATTTCATTCACTGACTTTTTCATCTTTCTAGATTTTCTCTTGCGGTCACAGTCCAGAGGACCCTGGTAACACTTCCTTAAGGGCCTTGATGAAAGAAAATCTTAAATTTGGGCCCATTGACTACATCACTTGAGTCAGCATGTGGAGAGTTACTAAAGGGAAGAAATGAAAGTTGTTTTGTTTGTTTTCCTGGACGTCCAACGCTTATGTCACAAAGGAAAATGGAGAGAGATGGTGTTTGTCTTTTCAAACTCAGGATGCCCAGCCTGAATTAGTTAGCATGCATTCACAGGCACCTGCTGGGTTCACAAATCCAAGTCATGAACTGGGGTGGGGGGGGGGGGCATATTTTGTCTCAGCCCTTCTTGTCACCTCCTCCTATTACCCGTGGTGAGTGGAGTGCAAGGGGAGCCCCACAGCCCCCGCTCATCTTCAGGCTGGCTGCCCTGGGGAGACACTCACCCTGCACAACCTTACCCTGCGGGCCTGCTGGGCGACCCGGCAAGAGCTCAATTAAAATGCTTTCATTCACCAATGTGTTCAGAGCACATTTGCAGCCTTTTGATTAAGTAGGGCCAAAAGGATTACATTCTCTACATCACAAACACGTCCCAAGGCTCTCCACCCCACACTCCGGGTCCTAGGAGGTCCTCACCGTCTCTTCCCCAGACATTGCGGTAGCTCCCTAATGAGACTTGCTACCTCTGGTCTCATCCTCTCGGATCCCGGCCCGCACACTGGCCAGAGTCATGGATTTAAAACTCAGACATGGCCAGCTCTCATCCCTGCTCGGCGCCCTGCAGGGGCTCCTGCCACTGGGGTCCACCCTGCCCAGTTAAAGTTACCAGAACTAGGGGCGCCTGGGTGGCTCAGCCGGTTGAGCGTCAGACTTCAGCTCAGGTCACGATCTCGAGGTCCGTGAGTTCGAGCCCCGCGTCGGGCTCTGGGCTGATGGCTTGGAGCCTGCGTCCGATTCTGTGTCGCCCTCTCTCTCTGCCCCTCCCCCATTCATGCTCGTCTCTCTCTGTCTCAAAAATAAATAAACATTAAAAAAATAAATAAATAAAGTTACCAGAACTAGAATTTTCCTGGTCTCTACTCACTTCCCAAGCAGGCCGCCCCTTTGCTCTGGCCTCACCGACTCCTCCAGCAATGCTGATTCACCACCCTTCACACACATCCCTTGAGGGTGTTGTTTTAATTACCTCCTGCACTTCCTGCTGGTGAGGAGGATTCCCGTCCCAGGTTACGAGGATGGCCAAGTACACGCACATGGCACCAGACAGATGAGAGATGGAGGGCAGTTTATTGGGCACATATACTCACAGCCCGGGGAGGAGATCCCTCCACGCCACACGGGGGCTGCCCTGGAAACAGAGAGAGCAAACTGTTTCCTGTGGACGTTGGCTCTGTGGTGTGAAGAGGATGGGCTGACCCCCGGGTCAGTGGACGGAAGTGGTTGGCTTGCTTGAACAAGTCCGTGGGCTCACGGGGGAACTGCACCTGCCCCCCTGGCCAGGGAGGGCTCTTTGGCTAGGGGACCCTCTCCTCAGGAGCAGAGCAGGGAGGGGAACTTGCTCTTGGGGCGTTTGAGGCTTCCTCAGTTTCACCAGGTGTCAAGGCAGCACTAATATTGGGCCCTGAATTTAGATCTTATGTCACCGGCACGAGACTTTTCTCTCTGTATGCTCCCCTGTGGCCCCACTCCCGTTTGCTCGCTGGGCTAACTCCTGGTCACCCCTCATGTGTCAGCTCCAGCATCCTCTCCAGCAGGACACTCTCCTGGACCTCTCCTCTCCAGCTGGCTCACTTACTTATTCTTGTTGCACCCTCTTACCCAGAAGTTAAAATATCACATCTAATTTCCTGTCTTTCCTCTAGAATATGAGCTCCTTGAAGGCAGGGACCCTGCACGACTTACTTGTTTTTGAATCCTCAGTGCCTGTTCAAAAAAAAAAAAAAAGGTGGTGCATTTAAACAATATAACTCAAAAATTTCATTTCATTCACAAAAGAACGAAAAGAACAAATTTACTTTTACCAAAATTTATAGTGCCAGAAGAATCCCTCAGTTGGAATCCCTCAGAGAACACAGGCAACAATGAAAATGCTAAACACTACAAGAAAACTGTGAAGAGAAATTATTTAAAAACTGTTTTGTGAAGGCACCTGGGTGGCTCAGTCAGCTAAGCATCAGACTTCGGCTCAGGTCATGATCTCACGATTCGTGAGTTTGAGCCCCAAATCAGGCTCTGTGCTGACAGCTCAGAGCCGGATTTGGATCCTCTGTCTCCCTCTTGTTCTGTCCTTCCCCCACTTGTGTCCTCTCTCACTCAAAAATAAATCTATTTTTTTAGAAAACCTGTTTTGTGAATACGTCTCCTCCCTCCTCTTCTTCTTCGCAATGTTTAGTTTGACCCCCACCCCTCCGCACACACCTTGGTGATTTTGCTGCCTTTCTCTTAAAGGCTTGGGTTGAAGCCCCTGGGCGGCTCAGTCGGTTGAGCGTCTGACTCTTGATTTCGGCTCAGGTCATGATTCCAAGGTCATGGGATGAAGCCTCACGTTATGTTCCATGTGGGTGTGCAGCCTGCTTAAGATTTTCTCTCTACAGCTCATGCCCCCCCCATCAAAAAAAACCCCCAAAAAATTAAAGGCAGAAGTTAAGCATAGGTCAAAGAGAATTTGTAATTCTAAAGCACTGTTCAAAGTCAGCGTGCTGGTAACCAGCCCACATGGCCAGGAGTTGAACTCAAGATTGGTATCACACAGGGCATATTGGAATCAGCAGTAGGTAGAAACGACTCTGGGCTGAGCCATTTGGAATCAGTACCTCCAGACACTTTTGGGTATGAGGCAAACACAGCGACAAAGCTTTTCTAATCGCCCAAGCTATCGATAGAAGTATCCAACATCTCATGACTAGTCAGAGGCAGAGCCAGGTTTCAAACCCAGGTGTGCCCAGCTGCTGAGACAGGCTTCCAGATCTCGGCTGGGCAAGAAAGTGGATACAGCAAACAGGCTGATGTGCAGGGTCATGTACAGAAGAGGAGACAAGCTAGCAGCCTCAGGACCCACTGGGACAAGAGACAAGTTTTTGTTTTATTTTGTTTTCTAAAGTTTATTTATTTATTTTGAGAGAGAGAGAGAGAGAGAGAGAGAGAGAGAGACAGTGCAAGTGAGGGAGGGGCAGAGAGAGGGAGAGAGAATCCCAAGCAGGCTCCATACCACCAGTGCAGAGCCTGGTGTGGGGCTCGAACTCATGAACCATAAGATCATGACCTGAGCTGAAACCAAGAGTCAGATGCTTAACGAACTGAGCCATCTGGGCACACCCCAAGAGACAAGTTTTGTTTGGCCTGCGCTGGTGCTGAGCACCTTAACATCGTTGTGCAACCACTCCCATCATCCATCTTGGAAAACTGAAATTCTGTCCCCATTAAACAATAACTCTCCACCCTCCCTTCCCCAGCCCCCCCAGGAAACCATCCTACTCTCAGTAGAATTTCTATGAATTTGACAGTTCTAAGTACCTCATGTAAGTGGAATCTTACAGTATTTGTCTGTCTGTGACTGCCTTATTTGGCTTAGCATAGTGCCCTCAAGGTAGTCCATGTTGTAGCGTGTACTAGAATATTCTTCTTTTTTAAGGCTGAATAGTATTCTCTTATGCATTTTGCTTCCCCATTTATCCATCAATGGACACTTGGAATGTTTCTGTGTTTTTGCTAATGTGAAAGCTTCTGCCACAAACATGGGTAGACAAATATCTTTTCGAGACCCTGCTTTCAATTCTTTTGAGTATATACCCAGAAGTGGAATTGCTGGATCATATGGTAGTTCTGTTTCTAATTTTTTACATTTTTTAAAAATTTATTTTTGAGAGTCAGAGAGAGAGAGAGACAGAGCACAAGTGGGGGAGGGGCAGAGAGAGAGGGAGACACAGAATCCGAAGCAGGCTCCAGGCTCTGAGCCATCAGCCCAGAGCCCGACGCGGGGCTCAAACTCTCGGACCGCGAGATCGTGACCTGGCTGAAGTCGGACGCTTAACCGACTGCGCCACCCAGGCGCCCTTTGGTTTTCTTTTAATAGTTGCCAACATGAAAAACTTGAAAGTTTCACAGCTTCAAATTCCTGGCTTCTTTGGACCAATAAGAAGGTCTGGCAAAGCTGGGCACTCATTCCCATGAGGCAATAGTCAGCTAACGGGGCGGGCGCTGCTTTCTGGAAGGGGCAAGCGTTCTCCCGTTCACCATATTTCTGCTGCTCCCTGTAGCCTAACCTGGGGGACACTGGAGTTTGTGGGGATCCCTGTGGGGATGCTCAGCATTGCCCTCAACTTGTCCATGTGTCCAGATCTGTAGGTAAATGATCCACACCAAACCAGTGTCACATGGGCCCTGCGTGGCCCCTCAGGTATCTGGAAAACTGCCGGAGCACATGCGAGTGGGGCCTCCTCCGCTTCTTCTCCATATACTTCTTGTAATCATCTCCAAACAGCCGCCAAACAGTATTTACCAAGCAAATAATAGAGAGGAACCTTTCCCCATAAAACTTAAATCAGTGAAGAATCTAGGCGTGACCAGGGAGTGACATCCTGAGCCCAAATGATTTGGGGAGAGGCTGCCAGAGGGCTTTTAAAATAAAGAACAGTGTGAGTACTGGGAGCCAAGCATGCAGCCCACGTCCCTGGCATTCTGCTTTTACGGGTATCGTACTTTTGAGTAAATGGCAATGGCTTGATGAGGCTTTCTTGAGATGACAGAGTCTGGAATACCAAAGAAGTTGCCAGTGTGGAGCTTGTCTATTGCTACATCAACCAAACCGAAGTGTGAGAGCTTTGCTGGGTGACTAATACCCCTAACTACTAATGCCCATGGGAAGGAGCCAGTGGGTCCACCACTCTCCCACGGCTGGCAGCCAGTACCCAGGAACTTAGCTGAGGATACCAAGATTTGGAAAAAGAAATCTGGGATCCTTGTGTGTCTGGGAAGCTCTGTGCCTGCTTCCAGACTGAGCCCAGTGAATCACCCAGCAGCTCATGGTAAGGTAGGCAGGAGAAATGTCTGGGGAAAACACGAAAGGAGAGGGATTACCTGGGACACCCTCCTGGGACCTTCCAGTCTCACCCTTATGCCAAGGCTTTTCCATTAGCAACAGTGGCTTTTCTTTCCTGCTACCTTGAGGAGGCGCGCCCATTTCTCAGGGGAGGGAGATGAAGGTTTGTGTCATACCGGCATGTGACCTTGGACATGAACTACAGAAGCGTTATATATTTTTTAATGTTTATTTATTTTGAGAGAGGGATGGGAGGGAAATAGAGGGAGAGAGAGAATCCTAAGCAGTCTCCACACTCAGTGAGGAGCCTGATGCGGGGCTTGATTGTACGACCCTCAGATCACGACCTGAGCCGAAATCAAGAGTCAGGCACTCAGCCGGCCAAGCAAAGAGTTATTAAAGGTCTATTTGGCCATTTTGAAGTTCTGAGTTCCTAGCTAAGCTGATTAGGTACAGCCTTTATCAATCATGACTTTGTCAAAAAGATGCTTAAGCTACTTATGGCAGATTCTCACCATTTTGCAAATATAGGCTGGCCCCAGACATACTTAAGGGACCCAGGGGTATCAGAATAAATGCCATGCTGCATTATTATCGTAGTAACTATGAGTAAGTTTATGGAGTGCCTGCATTAAGCATCTCCATGTGCTCTCCTAATTCTGTTCCATATGGTTTTAACTCATTGCAGGCCCCTGGGGCCATATTGAATTCAGAGTCTGAATAGCCACTTGCTCACCCTGTCTTCTCAGAACATCAGTCCAGAAGCAAATCTGTCCCCCACATCTTCTGGGGCTTCCTCCATGAAGGGAAGGCACCCACATCCATGATTCTCTTTATTCCTCACGACATGGGGAAGTGAGTGCCGCACGAGTGCCTGGAGAGCAGTGCGGCCACAGATGCCTCCCTGGTGCCCGGGTCCCCGACTGTCCACCCACAGTGGGTTGTCAGAAAGTTTCAGAGGGATGAATAAGCCCACTCAGGAGTTCTCCTAGGCAGCCAACTTTAGATCGCTCACGACTTTACCCTCTACTCCTCCATGCGGCGAAGACGTCTTCATATTTTAGATGAACATCTTTGTAAAACACATTACCGCTTTCCTGCAATTTTTTTTTTTTTTGCTTCTTCAAGTGCCAATTTTTATTTTAGCAGTTTTGATAGAAGTTTTTCTAAAATACACATTTCCTTATGTTTTTTTTTCTCCCCAGAGCAGCTCCGAACAACCTTTATTATGAGTTTTGAAGACACACAAAAATAGTTCAAATCTGAATGAGTCGACAGTACCTGACATCGAGCCTCAGCTCGATGGTGACGTCTGCCGGATACACCCTCCCCGGTGACCCTCCACCCACATCAGTTCTGAAGCAGATGCCAGACATTAGATCGCTTTGCGTCTAGATATTTCTGCCTGGATCTCTAAAAGAGGAAGCTCTTTTTGAACATAATTGCCTTACTGCTATTACATGTAAAAAATTAATCATAATTTCTGAATATCATCACATGCCTGGTTGTGTTCACATTTTCAATTGTGTCACAAATTCAGACTTCTTAAGCAGTTTTTTTTTTTTTTTTTGAGGTAGAGTGGGCAAGTTAATTTAGTAAATTCAAGACTTCTGACATTTTAAAGCAGATTTTTAAAAAACGTTTATTTTTGAGAGAGAGAGAGAATGTGAGCGGATGAGGTGCAGAGAGAGAGAGGGGGACAGAGGATCCGAAGTGGGCTCCATGCTGAAGCAGAGAGCCTGATGCGGGGCTTAAATTCATGAACTGTGAGGTCATGACCTGAGCTGAAGTTGGGCTCAACCAACTAAGCCACCCGGATGACCCTAAGCAGATTAAAAAAAAAAAAATATCAAGATTCTGGGGTGCCTGGGTGGCTCAGTTCATTAAGCCTCTGACTCTTGATTTTAGTTCAGGCCATGATCTCATGGTTGGTGAGTTCGAGCCCCATGTCCAGCTCCCTGTTGACAGTGCGGAGTCTGCTTGGGATCCTCTTTCTCCCTCTCTCTGTCCTTCCCCTGCTCTCTCTCTCTCAAAAATAAATAATCTTTTAAAAATCAAGATTCAAATAAGGAGCTCACATTATAATTGTGATATCATTTTTATTACTTTTTAAAATATTTTTTAAGGTTTATTCATTTTTCAGAGACAGAGACAAAGTGTGAGTGGGGGAGGGGCAGAGAGAGAGAGGGAGACACAGGATCTGAAGCAGGCTCCAGGCTCCAAGCCCGACTCGGGGCTGGAACTCACAAACCGTGAAATCATGACCTGCCCTGAAGCCAGATGCTTAACTGACTGAGCCACCCAGGCACCCCGTGATCTGATTTTTAAGTATCCCATGTAAAGATTTGCCTTCCGTTCTTTTTTTCCTTACATTGTGTTGAAAAACGCTGAATTCTCTTTTTAAAAATTCTCTTTATCAGAAAAAAAATTTTTTTATCGCTTACTTTATAGACAGAGAACAGAGAAAGTTATTTGTCTTCTTGATGCCTTGGGATTATCACGTGAAACATCAGTTACTGTTTGTTCTCTGCTATGATGGGAACCCTTTCAGGGCCCAAGTACATGGAAGGGCCTGAAGGCTTGTACACCTTGTATCTATTCTGCCTCTGTTCTTACGGCCACTGGTCACTCCTTGTGGCTGGGGCCTGCCTGCAGCCACATCCTTCTGACCCAACCAGCAGCGGGCTGCGTGCACGGTTCACCAGACTTGGGCCCTGCCAACCGGTGCCAGGGAGAGTGAGCTACCTATCTGTGCTACCTATCTTGAACTGTGCTACTGTGCTACCTATCTTGAACTTGAGCCTTAGTGTGGAGACTGAAATAACCTGGCTTCTTACAGCCCGCTGTGTTTACTCTCTCTGGTGGTGTTTCTGACTGGCTCTGGCTGGGGAGGTCTGTGTGGTAATAAGGAAAGCAGCTACCAGTCTTGTTTGTTTTAATATCTTTAGTCCAGCATCCCATTTTAAGTGATTGCTACTCTTTTGAGGATATCAAAACAATAGCTGGTGTTTAATTGAGCGTGTATGATACGCCATGTCCTGTTTTGAACATTCCACACAAAAGATCTCATTCAATCCCACAACCACCCTATGACGTAGGTACTACTGTGCTCCTACTTTACAAATGAGGACATCGAGTCACCAGGGGTCAATTTCCTTGCCTGGGATGCCCAGCTGGTTGATGGGGCAGCCTGCACTCCGGAGGCTGGCTCCAGGGCCCAAGATTCTGACCAGCAAGCACTCTATTAATGTTTGTTTCCATTGTTCTCTGGGTCTTTAGGTGAATAAATTAACTTCCCTCCTTTACTATCAGTAGGTGGGAAGCAAAGTACATTTCCTGAGCAGCATTTTACAACCCTCTGTTGAGAATGAAGACAGCTGGGCGGGGGGTTGAGGGGGGGGGTGGCGGTGCACCCAGGTGGCTCAGTCAGTTAAACATCTGACTCTTGGTTTCCGCTCAGGTCATGATCTCTTGGTTTTTGAGTTTGAGGCCTGCATTGGGCTCTGTGTTGGTGGCGCAGAGCCTGCTTGGGATTCTCTCTCCCATCCCTCTCCCCCTCCCATGCTTGCTCTCTCTCTCTCTCTCAAAAAAAATAATAAATAAACTAAAAAAAATTTTTTTAATTTAGAAAATGAAGCCAGTTGGGATTACTATAATCCACACCAGGCCTCATTTGAATTATTCAAATACAGGAATTCTTTCAACATTAAAAAAAAGTTTCCAGCTCTTAACTTTAAGTCAACGGACTCTGGGCAGGAGTGAGCTGGTACAATCCCCTGGGAAATACGCTTGACACTGTTTCCTAAAGCTGATCAACACCCACACCCTCTGAGCCTGCAATCCTGCTCCTAAGTTTGTACACTCAAGAGAAATGAGTGCATAGGGCCACCCAGAATCACAGGCAAGAATGTTCTCAGAATTTCTGTTTGTACCATCCTCTACCTGGAAACAACTCCAATGTCCATCAACAGGATGATGGACAAATTGTGCTTTATTTACACAACATAAACTTAAACATTTTTTTTTTTAATGTTTCTTTATTTTTGAGAGAGAGAGAGAGACAGAGTGTGAGTGGGGGAGGGTCAGAGAGACACAGAATCCGAGCTGTCAGCACAGAGTCTGACATGGGGCTCAAACCCTCGAACTGTGAGATCATGACCTGAGCCCAAGTCAGACGCTCAACCGGCTGAGCCACCCAGGTGCCCCACAGCATAACCTTTTTCTAACAATGGAAGTACTTGAAAGAAACAGACAGTGAGAATGAACATAGCCCTGTTCCGCTCTGCAGCATGAATGGATCTCACCCTTGTAATGTGGAGCCCAAAAAGCCGGAGCTGGCAGAGCGTACTTGGGATTCCATCAATGTGCAAGTGTGACAGCGGGCATCCATGCAGTCAGGAGTTCGCTCGGATGGTGGTTACCTTGCGGATGGGGAGTGACCGGGAGGGGCCGCTCACGTTCCGCTTCTTGATCTCGTGCTAGAGGGTGTTCAGTTTGTGGAAAGGCGTTGGATTGCACACTCACACGTTTCTATGTGTTTACATGCACCATAAAAAGGTTTTCTTCACTGCTAAATATATAGAACTTAAAAAAATAAAGACTACAAAAGACCTAAGATTAGTGGGAGAAGAAGCTAACGAAATTAGAATTGTCACACGGCCTGCTTCCCCACAGCACAGTGGACTGTCAAGGACAGGTGAGCTCTGGGTCGAGCTGGTGCACAGCAAGAAGGCGAGGACATGGGGGAGCACCCCAAGAATCATCTGGTGTTTTCAACAACCCCATTCTCAAATAACACTGCCCTTCTTCCTTAATACTCATAATACAAAATTCTCTCCTTGCATTTATTTGCTTAAACACTTGAACAGCACTTACAAATTAATGCATTTACTCCTCATAACAACTCTTTGAGGTAGGCATTCAGCATCCCCATTTTACAGATGAGGAGACTGAGGCACGGAGAGGTTAAATAACTTGACTTAGGCGTCCCAGCTGATGAGGGGTAGAATGGTCAGGTAGATGCAGTGAGGAAGGTCAATGTGACAGAGGGCCCGGCTCCCAGGCCATGTTGCATGCAGGGGAAATGGCCTATAGCAGAGAAGCTGGCCCATGCTAGCTGGGGGAATGATGACCCGGGATCCTTGGGTTGGCCATCCTCAGGCCTCCAGATGGGACATCTCAGGACCCAGCAGAGACCCCACTGCTGGGCGGAGGGGTTGTGAGGCAGGACTTGAGTCTCATTGTGTCTGAGAAATAGGACTCCTCCCAAATCCCTGGGACCCAGAATAGAGAGCACAGCCCATTGGAGCTGGTGTATTCTAGCTGGGGACACACTTCCAGGACGGAATGAGTTGCTCCTGGCATGGCCCTGTGACCAATCCTGTAGACGTAAACATGTAAACTCACTTTTAGAGAGTAAAACTATTGTCACTCGCAGGTGATGTGATTGCTCTCTGGGAACCCAGGAGAAAACTGAAAAATAAATAGACATATTAAGAAAATTCATAATGTGGCCGCTTACAAATTTAACATTCAAAAATCAATTGCTTTTTGATGTGCAAAGGACCTGTTAGAAAATACAATAGAAGAAAAATCCCATTTGCAATCAATACCCACCGATTATAAAGTCAATTAAAATGAATCTAAATAAACCCAAACTTTAAATTTTTTTTTTCAACGTTTATTTATTTTTGGGACAGAGAGAGACAGAGCATGAATGGAGGAGGGGCAGAGAGAGAGGGAGACACAGAATCGGAAACAGGCTCCAGGCTCTGAGCCATCAGCCCAGAGCCTGACGCGGGGCTCGAACTCACGGACCGCGAGATCGTGACCTGGCTGAAGTCAGACGCTTAACCGACTGCGCCACCCAGGCGCCCCAAACCCAAACTTTAAAACGGCGAAGAATCTTTTTTCAATCGAATGAATGGCAAGACACCCTGTTTTCCAATAAGGAAAAATCATATATTTTTTCTCTCTGAATGTATCTAAAAACTTAATCCAATCTCAGTGAAAACATCTACTTTTAAATTAGATGAGCTGATTCTGAAGTTCATCGGAAAAGGAAAACCTACAAGGATAGCCAAGAAAATTCTACAAAAGACTAGCAGTAGACTAGAAGGAGACTATTCCTTCCAAATAATCGAACGCATTATAAAACTATACTTAATTAAAGAAGCTTGAGAAAGCATATGAATGATAAATAGATCAATGGAACAAACTAGAGGGCCCCAAAATAGACCCAAATACATACGGAAAGGTGGCATTTCAAAGCAGTGAAAAAAAAAAAGACAGATTAGTCAAGAAATGGCTTTGGGACAGCTGAGTGCCAGCTGGAGCCATACCTTACTCCTTACACCAAAGTCAATTCCAGATGGATTAAAGTACTTTTAAAAACATAAAGGTACCAGAAGAAAACTTGAGGGTTGTTTTTGATCATCTCCAAATAGGGAAGATCTTCCCAAGTAAGACATAAAATGCAGAAGTCATAAAGGAAAAGACTGCTACACTTATGTACATATACAGTTTATTTAGGGAAAAATATTTTAAGAGTTTTTGAAAATGAAAAACTTGGAAAAAAAATGTTTGCTACTCATATGACAAAAACTCAGTTGCCTTACGTCGTAAAGAACTGTTATTTAAAAACAAAAAAGAGCCAGGGGCACCTGGGTGGCTCCGTCGGTTGAATGTCGGTCGGACTCTTGATATTGGCTCGGGTCACGATCTCCTGGTAGTGGGGTCGAGCCCCGTGGTCTCTGTGCTGAGTGCAGAACCTGCTTGGGATTCTCTCTCTCCCGCTCCCTCCGTCCCTCCCCCTGCTTGCATGCTTGCATGTGCGTGCTCTCTCTCACTCTGGCAAAAAGAAATGAATAAACATTCTTTAAAAAACAAAAACCAGAAGAGCTGGTAAGTACCAATAATCCAACCACCCGAAAGGAAAATGAGCAAAAGACAAGAACATGTAGTTTATAAATGAAAAGGTGCTCAAGCTCTGTAAGAAATGGAAATTTCAGTAGTGGGACAGTGAATTTCTTCCCATGGCCACTGTGCGTTATCTGTCATAAAACAAAAATGAACCTACCCCTTGAACCAGTAGTTCTTCCTGGACTAGGGGTTTACCCTACAAATACACCCGAGGGCAAAACCCAGTGAATGAAAATGTTACAGAAACATTTTTTATCATAGCCCTGGATTGGAAGCACTTCAAATGGCCTTTCAATAGGCAGCTGGCCAACTGTTTTAGGATTGACAAACTTTTCTTAAAGGGCCAGATGGTATTTGAGGCTTTGTGAGACAAGGCAGAACAGAGGTTATTCTGCAGGTACTGCTTTAAGATTATTCTCAGCTCAGGTATGAAAACAGGCGGCTTTGGTGTCTGGCCTAGAATATCCACAAATGGAAAGCTATCCAGGGAATGATGAGGAATGTCTAAATATTGATTGTGTGGAAAAGTCCCAATGCATACATTTTATATTCTTTTTTTTTTTTTTTCAACGTTGATTTATTTTTGGGACAGAGAGAGACAGAGCATGAACGGGGGAGGGTCAGAGAGAGGGAGACACAGAATTGGAAACAGGCTCCAGGCTCTGAGCCATCAGCCCAGAGCCTGACGCGGGGCTCGAACTCACGGACCGCAAGATCGTGACCTGGCTGAAGTCGGACGCTTAACCGACTGCGCCACCCAGGCGCCCCCCAATGCATACATTTTAAAAAGCAAGGGGTGGCGCAGGATACAAAATCAACATGCAAATATCAGTTGCATTCCTGTACGTGAACAATGAAGAATCTGAAAAGGAAATGAAGAGAATAAGTCCATTTATAGTAACATCAAAAAAAATTAAATACTTAGGAATTAACTTAACCAAGGAGGTGAAAGACGTCCACAGGGAAAAGTACAAAATACTTCTGAAAGGTGAAGAAGACATAAGTAAATGGCAAGACAGTTTGTTTCCATGGATTGCAGGATAATATTGTTAAGATGTTAAAATTGCCCAGAGTGATAGAGTCAGTGTTATCCCTATCAAAACCCCAATGACATTTTTTGCAAAAATAGAAAATTCCACCCTTAAGTTGCAAGGGACCCCAAATAGCTACAAAAATCTTGGGGGAAAAATGCCCCACAAAGTTGGAGGACTCACTCTTCATGATTTCAAATCTCACTACAAAGCTATGCTAATCCAAACTCTGTGGTGTGGCATAAAGACAGACATACAAACCAATAGAATAAAACATAAAGCTCAGAAATAAATCCTCATGCATAGGGTCAAATAATTTTTGGCCAAGGCGCCTGAACTGTATAATAAGAAAAAGACAGTCTTTTCAACAAGTAATTCAGGGAAAGCATTTCTCTGAACAAGATAAATAAATAGCCAATAAGCACATGAAACAATGCTCAACATCACTAATCATTATGGAAATGAAAATCAAAACTACAATGAGAGACCATCTCACCCCTATAAGGATGGCTACTGTTTAAAAATAAAAAAAACAGAAGGGGAGCCCGGGTGGCTTAGTCGGTTGAGCATCCGACTCTTGATTTTGGCTCAGGTCTTGATCCCAGGGTCGTGGGATCAAGCCCACATCAAGTTCCACGCTGAGTGTGGAAACTGTTTGAGATCCCCCCCACCTCTGCCCCTCTCCCCCACTGACACACTCTCTCTTTCTAAAATAAAAAGTAAAAAAAGCCAAAACCCACAAAATAACAGGTGTTGGCGAGGATGTGGAGAGATTGGAACACTTATGCGCTGTTGGTGGGAATATAAAATGGTGCAGCTGCTGTGGAAAATACTATGATTGTTCCTCAAAAACTTACAAATAAAATGACCCTATGGTCCAGCAATCCCATTTCTGGGTGTGCACCCAAAAGAACGGGAAGCGGGATCTTGAAGAGATACTTGCACACCCATATGCACAGCAGCATAATTCACAATAGCTACAAATGTCGAAGCAAACCAAGTGTTCACTGACAGAGGAATGGATAAACAGGTGTGGTATATGCATACAATGGAATATGATTCAGCCTGAAAATAAAGGATATTCTGATATATACTACGACATAGATGAGCCAGGAAGACATTATGCTAAGTGAAGTAAGACAGACACAAAAGGACAAATATCTTATGACTTCCCTTACATGAGGTACCTGGAATAGTTAAACGCATAGAGATGGAAACTAGAGTGGCAGTTGCCAGGGGCTGGGGGGATAGGGGTGAGGGGAGTTGGTGTTTAGGGGACAGAGTTTCAGTTTGGGAGAATGAAAGAGCTCTGGTTATGGGTGGACAGCAACGTGAATGTGTTTAGTGCCATTGAACTGTACTTTTCGAAATGGTTACGATGGTAGATTCTATATTAGGTACATTTTATCAGAATGATAAAAAGGATATTTTTAAAGTTTTTGAAAAGCAAAGGATATAATAGTAAACTTCCATTTGTGTAGATGAATACGCATGTATGTGTATGTGTGTGCGCACATATGTATGTGTATAGGATATTTCTGAAGGATACATGAGGAGTGATAGTGACTGGGGGCCCGACGCGGGGCTCGAACTCACAAACTGCGAGATCATGACCTGAGCTGAAGTCGGACGCTTAACCGACTGAGCCACCCGGGCGCCCCACTTTCTCGATAAATTTAGAAAGGAATATTTACCATAGAATAGTAAAGAATTTTCAATAGTCATAGATCGTCAAAATCCCTTTTCCCATCCCAAACTTATATTTCCCAATCTGTTTGCCCCAAGGGTCATACACACACATCACACCTACTGTTAGAGCTAACAGCAGGCCAATCGGCACCTCTGTGTAATCATAAACAATCCCATAGGCATGCAGCTTGAGGAACAGAGCAAAGGAGGGATTTCAGCTCCACTAGCCCTTCGACTGGGTGCCTTTCTTGTAGTGCACAACATGCACAACTGTTCATTGGTGGCCCTGGCTAGAACCATTCTCTCCCCTACTTGGCCAGTGTTATTCTTCATAGACATGGAAAGAACATATAGCACCTGTTGTGAAAAATACAATTTCCTTAAAAATTAATGTTTCCTTTTCTTTTCTTTTTATTTTTAACGTTTATTTATTTTTGACAGAGAGAGAGAGACAGAGTATGAACGGGGGAGGGTCAGAGAGAGAGGGAGACACAGAATCTGAAACAGGCTCCAGGCTCTGGGCGGTCAGCCCAGAGCCCGACGCGGGGCTTGAACTCACGGACCGCGAGATCATGACCTGAGCCGAAGTCGGACGCTTAACCGACTGAGCCACCCAGGCGTCCCTCTTTTAATTTTTTTTAAAAAGTTTATTTATTTATTGAGAGACAGTGAGAGAGAGAGAGATCAAGTGCAGGAGCGGCAGAGAGAGAATCCCAAGCAGGCTCTGAACTACCAGTTCAGATCCCAATTCAGGGCTCGAACTCACGAACCCTGAACCCGTGACATGAGCCAAAGTCAGACGCTTAATCTACTGGGTCACCCAGGAGTGCCAATAAATGCTTCTTTTTAAAGCACACAAGAAGTAGAAATAGGGATGCCTGGCTGGCTCAGTCAGTACAGCATGTGAGTCTCACTCTTGAGGTTGTGAGTTCAAGTCCCATATTAGGTGTAGAGATTACTTTAAAAAACAAAATCTTTATGGGGCACCTGGGTGGTCAGTTGGTTGAGTGTCCAACTTTTGTTTTCGGCTCAGTTCATGATTGCAGGGTCGTGGGATTGAGCCCTGAGTCGGGGCTGAGCATAGAGCCTACTTAAGATTCTCTTTCTCTCTCTCTCTCCCTCTGCCCCTCTCCCCTACTTGTTCTCCCTCTAAAATAAAAAATAAATGAATGAATGAAATCTTTTTAAAAAGTAGAAATAGGGAATGTTCTGCTCTTTTCAATTGTTTCATTGGTGTAATACAAAAGTCACCATCCCAATTTCCCGCTCAGGGTTGGTTGCTGTGATTTTCATGACCTGGAGGGACCTGCAAATCTTTCTGGCTACTTGAAATTTTATTTTTTGTGTCAGAAAGTGCTAAGATTTTAGTTAGAAGGGAAATCCCTTGTTCTCTGTTTTCCTTCCCATCACTTTGATCCCTATAACCAAAACCCTGTATTGAGGGAGATTGTCTGGATCTGGTCCGAGGACATCAATGCCCAGAGAAGTCATAGGGTAAACACAGCATCTGATTTCAGGTAAACAGAATTCACACCAACTGGTTTTTGTATCGCTTTATTTTTTAGAACAAAGTATGGTATGAGCTACATTACCCTATGCAAAGAATTACAATCATTTGTAGTATTTATGAGCTAGGGGTTCATTTATACAACTTGAAAAACCAAAACAGCGGTAATGCTGAATCAGCAAGGAACAAAACAAGAAGGAAAGTCTCCGTTACCTTGACAGTTAGTTTTTGGCTCTTTCTCTACAGACACACAAGCTGGTTCTCTCTATGTACCCCGAGTCCATGGTAAACAGGTGCCTTATAAAACCAGACCATTCTGAACCTTAACGGTAAATCTTCTATGCAACCGAAAAGACACCTGCTCTCAAATGTATTCTGTCCATGGGGCACCTGGGTGGCTCAGTTGGTTACACATCTGACTCTTGATTTCAGTTCAGGTCATGATCTCATGGTTTGTGAGCTCAAGCCCCGCATCAGGCTCCTTGCTGTCAGTGCGGAGTCTGCTTGGGATTCTCTCTCTCTTCCTCTCTCTGACCCTCCCCTTCTCTCTCTCTCTCTCAAAAAAGGAATAAATTAACTAAAAAATAAATAAATAAATAAATACATACATATAATTTGAGGTCTAGACAAAAGTTGCAAAAATATGAGTTCCCAGTTACATTCTCCCAGGCCCCCCCCCAATATTAACACCTTGCATAACCATATCAAATTTAAGAGCTTGACATTGGTACAATACTATTAATCAATCTGCAGACTTTATTTGAATTTCAAGAATTTCCCCACTATTGCATTTACATATCCCGTATTCTCAATCTCCCCAAATGTGATAGTTCTTTACTCTCCTTGTCTTCCATGACTTTGACATTATCAAAAAGTACTTACCATGGGGTGCCTGGGTGGCTCAGTTGGTTAAGCGTCCAACTCTCAGTTTCCACTCAAGTCATGGTCTCATGGTTCGTGAGTTTGAGACCCAGGTTGGTCTCTGAGCTGACAGCGTGGAGCCTGATGGGTATTCTCTCTCTGTTTCTCTGCTCCTCCCCTGCTCATGGTCTCTCTCTCTCTCTTTCTCCCTCTTTCTCAAAATAAATAAATAAACTTTTATTTATTTTTATTTTTTTAATGTTTTTATTTATTTTTGAGACAGAGAGAGACAGAGCATGAGCTGGGGAGGGACACAGAGAGGGGGAGACACAGAATCTAAAGTAGGCTCCAAGCTCCGAGCTGTCAGCACAGAGCCCGATGCGGAGCTCGAACTCACGGACCGTGAGACTGTGACCTGAGCCGAAGTCGGATGCTTAACCGACTGAGCCACCCAGGCGCCCCAATAAATAAACTTTTAAAAAAAGGTTCTGGGGGCGCCTGGGTGGCGCAGTCGGTTAAGCGTCCGACTTCAGCCAGGTCACGATCTCGTGGTCTGTGAGTTCGAGCCCCGCGTCGGGCTCTGGGCTGATGGCTCAGAGCCTGGAGCCTGTTTCCGATTCTGTGTCTCCCTCTCTCTCTGCCCCTCCCCCCCGTTCATGCTCTGTCTCTCTCTGTCCCAAAAATAAATAAACGTTGAAAAAAAAAATTTTTAAAAAGGTTCTGATCGGTTATTTAGTGCCATCTCCTTCAATTTGGGCTTGTCTCAGGATCAGATGGAGGCGATACATGTTTGGCAGCTACACCTCTGGTGACGTCATGCCCTTCCCAGTGCCTCATGGTAACATATCCTCTTCCTGGTAATGCTGCTTCTGATCTCTTGGTTAAGGTGGCATCTGCTGGATTTGTCCATTATAAAATCACTGTTTTTCTCTGTCATTAATAAACATCTTGGCACAGTTAGTTGAGACTGCAAATACCATTTTTCCTCAAATTTTGCTGACGACTTTCAGCATTCGTTGGTTGATCAGACAGTTGTCACTGCGGTGTTCTCAGGATAGTTTTCTATTTTCTTGTGCCTTCTACATTATTAATCAGAATTCTTCTATAAGGAAGAGCTGTTCTTTCTCCCTTATTTACTTAATTATTTAGTGATTTTTAAAACTGATTTACTTGTATTAATACGGACCCATGGATGTTTATTTTATTCTGCAGGTTATGATCAATCCGACATTACTGTTATTTATGTTGCTGCTTCAATTGTTCCAGCTTTGACCGTTAGGAGCTTTTTCAGGTTGCTTCCTGTGCCTTTTGACATGTCCCCATCCTTTCCAAATTTTTCCTTCCTTACTAGCCCCCATGATGCCTCAGGCTTATTTGATATTTTCCCTGCTCCAGTCCTGGTATAGAAACACTAATGATACTGCTGTGTAACAGATCAGGAATAAAACACAATACAATTTTTTAAGATTATCTATTTATTTTGAGAGAGAGAGAGAGAGAGAATGAGAGAATAAGCAGGGAGGGGAAGAGGGAGAGAGGGGAACAGAGGATCCGAAGTGGGCTCTGTGCCGACAGCAGAGAGCCCAGTGTGGAGCTTGAACTCATGAACTGCGAGTTCAGATCATGACCTGAGCCAAAGTCAGAAGCTTCACCGACTGAGCCGCCTAGATGGCTCATAACAAGATATAATTATTGATATCTGCCTGATAGAACTAAAATGATATCCCAGACCTCAATATCACCACCATTTACAAACTCTGTAATTAGTTTAGATACTGTGGTTTTATTTTATTGTTTGCCATTTAAGTAACATCTAGACACACAGGGGGTCATATCATAACACCTCTGAGAATGCATGTTCCACATCAGCATTTTTCTTTCTTACCTTCAGAAGAACTATCCACGAGTCTGAATTTATGTTTCTCTTCTTTTAAGATATAGAGAAAACGCTTGGATCACATCTCGGCTCATCTCGGGTCTTAAGCTCAGAATGGCCCACAATTGCAGGCCTTCATTGCAGAAGCCAGGATGGGAAAGGTAAGGAAAAAGAAGGAGGCAGGACACAGCAAGGATGCACACAAGACTCAGAAAATCACCACCTCTGGAGGGTCTCCCAGCCTGCAGGCCCAGCCGACAGGCCTCACCAGCATATTTTCCTGGTTGTGTTGATGTTGGATTTGCTTATTCTCAACCCTGACACTGTTCAAATCTTGATGAGAGAGAAGAAGAAAGCAAAGCAAGCAAATGTAGGGATTTTTCTCTGTGAGCGTTCCCTGGATATTTTGGTTCTGGCATCCAGCCAAGAAAAACATATATGCTCCAAGAAGCGTCACCCTCAGCTGGGACCTGCCACCTGTCAGCACAGAGGTTTTCTTATCAAAATAAGGCAGGGGTGAAGAAGACAGAGGTTGCTTGAATCCCAGGTTCCCAGCCTGCACCTCTGCCTCCGGGTGCTGTAAACTTGTCCAAAGCATGAGAGAGGCCACTGCCGGGCACACTGCCCATGGGAGCCAACAGAAAAGCCAGAGAGTGTTCAACACAAAGCAAGACAATGAAAAAACATGAAGACTGAAGTTTGAGAACCCTCCCCCAGGTGGTGCAAAGATACTCACTTTCTGGGTCTCCGAAACTGACTTTTTTTAAAGTTTTTTTTTTTAATGTTTATTTATTTTTGCAAGAGAGAGACAGACAGACAGACAGAGAGGCAGAGCGTGAGTGGGGGAGGGGCAGAGAGAGAGGGAGACACAATCCGAAGCAGGCTCCAGGCTCTGAGCTGTCAGTGCAGAGCCCGACACGGAACTCAAACCCACGAACTGTAAGATCATGACCTGAGCAGAAGTTGGGCGCTCAACCGACTGAGCCACCCAGGCGCCCCTCCCTGAAACTGATTTTTTTGTTCTGTTAGTTGATAGGAAGCTGTTTAGCAAGAACAGGATTCCTAACATCATGCCAAGCTTACAGTTAACTCAAACCCACAGCTTTGGGGATAGATCGTATTTTCCCAGGCATTGAGAGAGCTTGCTGCAAAGGAAGTATTGTTTTAATTTTTTTTTTAAGAATATAAAAGGAGCGTAAGAGAACTCTTGTATTTCTTTACATCTCTATCGTCTTTAAATTTGTACACTTATTTTGAGAGAGAGAAAGAGAACAAGTGGGGGAAGGGGAGAGAGAGAGAGAGAGAGAGAGAGAGAGAGAGAGAGAGAGAGAATATCCCAAGCAGGCTCCACACTATTAGCACAGAGCCTGATGTGGGGCTCAAACTCAAACTGTGAGATCATGACCTGAGCCAAAATCAAAAGTCAGACACTTAACCGACTGAACCACTCAGGCATCCCTGCATCTCTATAATTTTTTTATGTCTTTATTTCTGGGAAACTGGAAGCTAGATGAGAAAAACGTACCGAAATCATTGGAAGTATATGTAGCTACTATGAACTGCACTGTGTTCCTCCCGAAACAGATATATGTTGCAGTCCTAACTCCCAGTTAGAAGGTGATCTTGTTTGGAAATACGGCCTTTGCAGATTTAACCAAGTAAAGATAAGATAAGATAAGATAAGATGATAAGATAAGATAACCAAGTTAAGAACACTGATGTCCTGGGGTGCCTGGGTAGCTCAGTCGGTTAAGCGTCTGACTCTTGGTTTTGGCTCAGGTCATGATCTCACGGTGAACTTGAGCCCCATATCGGGCTCCCTGCTGACAGCACAGAGCCTCTCTTGGATTCTCTCTCTCCCCCTCTCTCTGCCCCTCCTCTGCTCTCTCTCTCTGTCAAAATAAGTGAACTTAAAAAAAAATAAGAACACCGATGTCCTTATTAAAAGGGAAAATTTGAACACAGACACACAGAGGCAAAATGATGTGAACACACACGGAGCACGCCATGTGAAATAAGGTTGTGGTCATGCGTTGCAAACCAAGGAACACCTGAGGCTACTAGAAGCTAGGAGAGAGGCATGAGCTTCACAGGGAGCATACCCCTACTGACATGCCTTGATTTCCCACTTTTGGCCTCCAGACAGCAAATTTGTGTTGTCTTAAGACATTCATTTGTTGTGTTTTCTCATGGCAGTCCTCGGGAACAAACACAGCAGCATCAGAAGACCACACGTTCACTGTTGTAAAATTACATTGATAAGATGGTCTCCAGGCTCTTCAAGATTCCATCCTGGTCATCCATTTCCCAAGCAAGTCCTCAGGAAGCAGCCAGGGTGACCGTCACATGTGTGTACCTGTCGCAGCTTCCCAATTTATTAGCTGCATGACCCTGGGCAAGCTCCTAAATCTCTCTGAAGCACTTCCTTGATTCTCAAAATGAGGTTAGTGAAACCATCTTTCTAGGGCAGCTTCAAGATTAAAGGAGACAATGTTTTTGAAATGATCTATTGGGTGGCCTTTCAGTAGATGTTGGTTCCTTTCCTGATAAACGTGAAAGAAAACCCTTCCTTCTAGCAGGTGAGCTGGTATTGGATGAGAATCCAATGTCTCTTCAGCCTAATAGATATTAGTAAGTGTAGCAGACCCTGTCAGGGCTCAGACAATTGCTCAGGTCAGCGAGCCCCAAACCCAGGGTTGAGAACTCTAATTCTTTGTAACAGCATGCTTTCTTTACCATTCATGACAATGTTTAGGAAGTCAACATCAGGCTGGATAATATTCAAGTCTCAAACAAGGGAAGTGAAGTCTTCAGAAGTTATTCATTTGGGAGCTGACTGAAACAGTAATTTGTGAGTTATTACTGTATAGAAATACTTCCATATGATCCATATAAAGGAGAAGTTGTATAGTTGAAGATAAAACATTGAGAAGTTATGTAGTTTAAGATAAAAAAGAACCAGCTGAGAGAAGCCAGCTTGCAGGCAAGAAAAAAAATTAAGCAGGAACAGCAATTATCGGGGCACCTGGGTGGCTCAGTTGGTTGAGCGTCTGACTTTGGCTCTGGTCATGATCTCGAAGTTCGTGGGTTCAAGCTCCACATCGGGCTCTGCACTGACGTGCAAATCCTGCTTGGGATGTTCTGGCTCCCTCTGTCTCTGCCCCAGCCTCGCGCTCTCTTTCAACATAAACTTAAAAACAAAACAAAAGTAAAACTGAAAAAAAAAATGAACAGCAATTATCATCTACCCTGTTGGCACTATATTTTGGGGGGTTTATTAGTGTTCCCCAAAATCAAATTGCAAATGTCTAACACATCTGGTTTTGGAAATGACTAGCAAAGATATTTGCTGATATTTCTTTGACTTACTCAACTTAAATAAAACAAATCCAACTTTGTGGCTATGTCTCCCTTGATTTGCCCTTTTACATGATGGCTGAGGTATTGCCAGAAAGTCCATAAGTGTCTAACAAACATTAATTGAGTGATACTTGCAGCTTTAGTTTCACTGAACAAAAAGAATATACAAAGATGAGTTCATACAATTAACATTTACCGAGTCCTGACTATGTTCCCAGCAAGGCGCTGGGATATTTAATATGGGGATAGATCAATGAACCGTCACAGGGAGGTTGCCACAAAAGCTCCTTGAAAACTATCGATAGGGTAAATGCTACTTTTGGTTGGATTGCCTGGACCAGAGCCTGAGCCAGGGAATCAGGTGCACAGGATAGACTGGGTGGGGGCGGGGAGGGACTCAGGAGAAAAAGAGGAAGAGAAGCTCTGTGTCTTCATCTCCTCATTTACAACTTGGGGATACATATCACAAATTATTATGGGGTGCCTGCGTGGCTCTGTTGGTTAAGCGTCCAACTTCGACTCAGGTCGCGATCTCACAGTTCCTGAGTTCGAGCCCCACATCGGGGTTTGTGCTAACAGCTAGGAGCCTGGAGCTGCTTTGGATTCTGTGTCTCGCTCTATCTCTCTACCCCGCCCCTGCTTGTGCTCCGTCTTTCTCTCTCTCCCTCTTTCTCTCTCTCTCTCCGTCAAAGATAAGCATTAAAATAAAAAATTAAAAAAAAAAGAAATTATTCACTGATTCAACAATAGTTTTTTTTTAAAGATAAACCTACAGTTCTTTTTTTAAGTTTATTCATTTTGAGAGAGAGAGAGAGAGCATGAGCAGGGAGGGAGGGGTAGAGAGAGAGGGAGAGAGAGAATCCCTGCTGCACTGTCAGCGCAGAGACTGACTGAACTCACGAACTGCCAGATCATGATCAGAGCCGAAATTGGACACTTAACTGACTGAGCCACCCAGGCGCCACTCAACAATTGTTTTTGAGCACACTATACACCATGCACAGTTTTAGGTACGGTGCATAACACAAACAAAAGAAACTAAGCCCTCCTCATGGGAGACATTCTTGTAGATTCCATTACTTCCTGGTCCCCTTTTCCCCTCCTGGGAGTGTACTGATTAAAGTGCCTTGTTCCAAGCCATTTGCCCTGGAACGAGGGGGACACAGAGCCTGGACTGGCGTCTTCTTCTGAGAGGCTCAGAGTCCTTGCTTGACCCACGTCATCTTCATGGCTTCCCAGGGAGCATGGAACAGCGTAAGTATTATTTCCACTTTACAAAGATGGGAATGGTAGTCCCTCATTACCCCTGAGATCCAGTGGCAGAAACATACTAAGAGTAATGTTTCCTGTGTTCTAGACTGTTTCCTTCAGTCTTCCAGCAACCAGCATTTGAAGTGAAGACGTATTAGATTTAATATGAAGATGAGCTCATCAAAATCCTTCTGTGACACCTCTGATTCCTGAGGATGAATTCCTGAGGACACTGCCTACATCCTGCCTCATCATTGCCCACAAGGCCAGTCCAGGGCTAACTTATTAATTTGGGCATAGGATAAAACCTCTGACCCTTCCCAGTTCTGGACACCCATGTACAAGAAAACTGTTTATTATTGCAAATCACTGAGTTTGGGGGATGGTTTGTTACACAGCAGAATTGCGGTGATAGCTGACTAATAGGGGGATCTTTTCATTAGCATAATTGGACAGACTTAGTCAAAGGCCATCACTATTTTAAAGTTCTTGACCCACATTGCCAATTTGCTTTCCAGAAAGATTGGTCTGATACGTGCTCCTACCCCTGCAGTGACATTTGACTGGATTTTTCCTGTAGAAATGCTAAGGTCTTCTATTTTTTCCTCCCTGCATGCCTCCCCTCAAGTAAGTTTTGCCTTCTTGCCACTTTGTTTTGTTTTGTTTTCCAGTTGGCAGTCGGACCCAGGAAACAGGACAAATTCATGAGTGAGTCTGTGAAGGCAGCGGTCTGTTAAGTGATCTTAGGAACTGTGGGTGGGTGTGTTGCCAGAAATAACATCACAGCAACTCTCTACAAGGCCTTGGGTGAAGCCCCAGCAAACCTTGCTGGCCTGCTAAAACGAGCCCCAGATTTATATAATAAATTGCATCTCATTATCTTCTCTCTGGCGCCTTCCTGAGTAATCTCCAACACAAGCTTGGTGGAAAGTGCTAGAAGAAATGGCAGACTTGCCAGAGCTCAGCCCCGAGGCCAACCCTTAATAATCTACTTCAAACGGGACTGTTTTGTGACTGTGCCCCTTGTGGCAGAGAGGGAGCCCGCTGTCTCTCTGGGTGGGCCTTTCATTCCCAGAGAGCGTGTCTACTCTCTCCTCACCTGTCTGCACTCTTAGAGATTACAAGTTCAAACCCACCAAAGACCAGGAGGAAGGCCAAGGAAACCCCTGAGAGTCAAGGGGCTTTCACACAGAGAGAATATCTAAGGCATTTAAATGTGCTACCACATCCACAGAAACCATTTCCCTCCCCCAGGTCAAAGCAGTTTGCATTAAGTCTACAGCATAGCTTTGGTGGTCAAGGGTTTAGAAAACCTAGAATGGGGGTGGTAAACTTATTCTGGAAAAGGCCAGATAATAAATGTTTTAGGCTTTGTTGGACCATATGGTCTGCTGCAACCACTCAGTTCTGTCATCGTACGTGTGAAAGAAGACAAACTGGGTGCCTGGGTGGCTCAGTTGGTTAAGCATCCAACTCTTGATTTTAGCTCAGGTCAAAATCCCACAGTTTCGTGAGTTTGAGCCCCACATCAAGCTCTGTGCTGACCACACAGAGCTTGCTTGGAATTCCCCCTCCCTCTCTGCCCCTACCCTGCTCGTGCTCTGTCTCTCTCAAAATAAATACATAAACTTAAAAAAAAAACACACAAACCATTGGGTGTTGCTGTATGTATGCCAATAAAACTTTATTTACAAAATCTTGCTGACCTGTGACTCAGGAGATGGTGGTTAAAAAAGAGGCAGAGCCCTGCCTTTAGCTGCTGAGGTGGGAAATATGTAAGTATTTTCATGTCTTCATTTAACAAACACTTAAATAGCCTCATTATGTTCCAGACATTTGGAAGAACTTTATAAATATTGATGCACTTAATTATCACAATAACCCTATAAAGCAAGTGCTATTTTTCTCCCTGGTTTGGTACAGAGAGGTTAGGTCACCTGCCCCAGGTCACACAGTGGTAAGTGAATGTCAGATTTGTGTTCTTACCCATCAGTGTGTGCCGTGAGAGGCAGACTGGCCTTCATGGAAGGAACATCCACTGTGCACCTGCTCTGCATCAGCCTCGGGGAGAAGGGAACGAGCCATGGGTGATTAAGACCTATTCTCACCTCGAGGAGCTCCAGCCCTGCAAATTAACGAGTGTGAATACAGGAAAGCATAGGCTTCAGGAGGATTCCGTTTCTATGACAGTCAAGAACAAGCAAAACTCACCTATGGGATAAAGGTCAGAAAATTGACCATGCGGATGCCTGGGTGGCTCAGTTGGTTAAGCGTCCGACTCTTCGGCTCAGGTCATGACTCACAGTTTGTGACTTTGCGCCCTGCATCAGGCTCTGTGCTGATAGTGCAGAGCCTACTTGGGCTTCTCGCTCTCTCCCTCTCTTTCCCTCTCTCTCTCTGCCCCTCCCCTGCTCTCTCTCTTTCTCTCTCCCTCCCTCTCTCTCTCCCCCTCTCTCTCAAAATAAATAAACTTAAAAAAAAAGAAAGAAAAATGGTGATCTTGGAGCATACCAAGTAGGGGAGGCACAAGTTACTTTCCACAGTGTCCTTGATCTAGGTGTCTGGTATACCTAGGTTAAAAAAAAAAAAAAAAATCATCAAGCTGACTCAATAAAATATACATACTTAAAAGGAAATTTTTTTAAGTTTATTTTTGAGAGAGAGAGAGCACCAGAAGGGGAGGGGCAGAGAGAGAGAGGGAGACACAGAGTCCAAAGAAGGTTCCAGTCTCTGAGCTGTCAGCACAGAGCCCTACGTGGGGCTCGAACTCACAAGCCATGAGATCATGACCTGAGCCGAAGTTGGATGCTTAACCGACTGGACCACCCAGGCTCTCCTAAAAGGAAATCTTTAAAGAGACAGGGAAAATGATCAGCCCAAGCCTTGGGACTGAAAGAATACGTTCAAAAATCGACTGAGCACTCCCTCCTCCGAAGAAAGGCAGACTCTGCACTCACTGTCCCCAGCTCAGAGGACCAAAGTTGCTCATGTCTCCCTGATGGCACGGCTGTCTCATCCCAGTGTAGACCTCAGACCTCAGGCCCTCAGCTGGAGGTTCTAGGAAAGACCTCCTGGCGTCTCCGATTCCTTTATTTCCTGTTCTTCAACTTTAGTAGAGCCCACGCAGAGATGAGGTTAGGGCGGTTCTCAGCCCATCATGTCATGTTCTTGCCAACAACCTATCCACCCAGCCGTCCACTGCCATGTCCACTGAGGCCCCCGACCATCTACAGAGCCACTGATCCACCAGCCTGCCGGCCTGTCACCTCCAACTTCTGTCCCTCACGTGATGAGCCGAGGGTCTTTGGAGGTGATTTTCTTCTTGAGGTTGATTGCGTGTCTTGGGGATTTTCAGAGAGGATGACATCCTTGAGGGCTGTCCTCACAGTCAGGAAGCCTTCACAGACACAGAGAGATGGGAGGGAGGTTGAACGAGTCACTGGTGTCTGATTACTCAGGTTCACACCCACTGCTCGTTGGCTTTGCGAGCCTGGGCAATTTTTTTGAAAAAAATTTTTTCAACGTTTATTTATTTTTGAGACAGAGAGAGAGCATGAACAGGGAGGGGCAGAGAGAGAGGGAGACACAGAATCTTAAACAGGCTGCAGGCTCCGAGCGGTCAGCACAGAGCCCGACGTGGGGCTCGAACTCACGGGCCGTGAGATCATGACCTGAGCCGAAGTCGGACGCCCAACCGACCAAGCCACCCAGGCGCCCCTGTGAGACCGGGCAATTGTAAGAAACCTCTCTGTTCCTCACTCTTCTGACCTGCAAAAGCCAGTGAGGGAAATTACCAAAATGCCCACGAACCTCCACTCCCCCTTGTACACACATCCCTTGCCAAGTGACTTCTCAGCTTTTCCCCTGGAGAGGTTGAGCCTATTTTCCGACCCCTCGAATCCGGGCCAACTTTGTGACTTGCTTTGGACAACAGAATGTGGCAAAAGTGACGTTGTGCCGATTCCAAGCTAGACCTCACAGGCCTTCGCTCCCCGTTTGTCCTTCTCCCTCGTCTCCTCCACCCGTCTCCCCTCTCAATCCTGCCCCCACCGTGGAAACAAGCCCACGCTACCCTGGTGGAGGGTGAGGAGCCACGTGGACCCAAACCCCCCCATGGCTGCAGCCAACAGCCATCCGACCCCCAGAAGCTGAGCCTCCTAGCTGACCCATAGCTGACATACGATGGAGCCCAGGACAAGCCAGGAGGACTGCCCAACCGAAATTATTCACTCACGAAATCACAAGCACATGATTAGTGGTTGTTTTAAACGGCTACGTTTTGAGGTGGTTCCCTGCAAAACCATTGCAGCACAGGAAAGCACTGTAACAGGATTATGTGCCTCACGCACCTCACAGGCTCTGGAGGGAACGAAAGGAGGGGGTCTATGTAAAAGTGTAATTCGGTGGCTGGCGCGAGGCCACATTCCATGAATACTAACCGTTACTCTCAACAAGGAGATCAAACCCACAATCTCGGCTGAATTAATTACGCTGGAAGTTGACTCCACCTGAGCACCGAAAAGGCCACTCGTGGACCCGCATGTGGCCCCGCCCACAGAAGCCTGGGCTCTGCCTAAAATTTCTAGCCAAACCTTTTTACAGTTATATCATTAACAGACACCGATGAACTAGCTGAGAAGGGGACGTGTGAAGTCTGGTGGACATGTGATGCTGGACTCACCTGCCGTGCAAATTTTGGGCACCTGCTGCGAGCCAGCAGACAGGTTTCAACAGTCCGTCCCCAGCTTCCTGGAGGACGTTCGGGCCTTCCTCTGGGAAAAGCTGGGATTGCATACGACTGGACCCGAGCAGATGGCCCCTGGCGGCGTGCCTTCCTCCCACTGCTGAACAGCTTTGAGCTTTAGTGGATCACCGAGAACTTGTGGTGCTTGAATTCTCATTTCAGAAGTGAGTCCCAGCTTCGGCACCAATACAATGGTTTAGATGCGCAAGGATGGTTTTTTGCTTCCTTGTTTGTAGCAGCAAAAAACCTGGACACTGTAGGAATATCCATCGTTAGGGAGGCGGTTGAAAAGATTATGATAGTTTTACACCTATGGAATATTATGCAGCTGTGTTTAAACCCATGTCTTTTGACCTGAAGGGAATCTCTATGCTGTATTGTTAAAGGAGAAGATCAAGCTACACAATAATTAATGCACAGAGAAGGATCGCATTTTTATAACAACAAAATCCCATCTAAGTGAATAAATATTAGTATGAGCTTGTGTGTGGTATAGAGAAGGTAGGAAAGGATACACACCTGGAGGGGAGGCAGCTTGTTAGCTTATACCCTCTTTTTTCACTTTATTTTTTATTTGCTAAATGATTCATGTATGTTCTCACCTGCATCCCTCACTTTCTCCCTCTCTCTCTCTTGCTTGGGATCTCTACACACACACACACACACACACACACACACACACACACACACAGAATTTTTTTCCTAATCCATTAGAGAGTAAGTTACATATATCATGGAAATTTACCCCAAAATTCTTTGATGTGTTTTTGTGGTCCTAAGAATAGGACCACAGGGTGGTCACGATCTTCAGAAATTTAGCATTGATGCTAATTATGTTCTCTGATCACAAGAGAATTAAACTAGAAATCAGTAACAGAAAGATATATGGAAATTTTCCACAAGATACGGAAATTAAATGATTCACTTCTAAGCAACTCATGGGTCAAAGAGGCAGTCATGGAGACATGAGAATATATTTTGAATCTAACAATGTTAAAGAAGAATACTCCCATCTAAGCTACAGATTCACGTTTACATTTTTTTTGTAATGTTTATTTATTTTTGAGAGAGAGAATGGGGGAGGGGCAGAGTGAGTGGGGGTACAAAGGATCTGAAGTTGACAGCATGGAGCCAGATACAGGGCTCAAACCCATGAACTGTGAGATCATGACCTGAGCCGAAATCAGACACTTAACTGATTGAACCATCCACCCAGGTGCCCCTATGTTTCCTTTACAGATTGTTTATAATCCCTGTCCTTTGCCATGTGACTTTATATACCCACTCACTGGAATGGGTGGTTACTTCCCTTCCCTGCTGATATTGGGCTGGGACATGTGACTTGCTTTGGCCACATGAAAGGGGCCAGAGTCAGAACGTGCTGGTTCCTGACCAAGGCCTTCTGTGTTTCCAGTATCTTGGACCTCTGCCATTGTCTTGAGAAGAACTTGCCTCTGGCACCTGATTCAGTGTTGCTCTGGGACCCAGAAGGAACAGGTGTGGGGCAGACCTGAGCCTAACCCAGCTGCACACACAAATAGATCTGGAGTGGCTCAGCCAACCCCTACCAACCTGTAGACACAGGAGACATAAATACTTGTTGCAGAAGACCACTGAGAGTTTTGCATTTGTTTGTTATACAGCAGTGACTGGCCAATACAGTAGCTAATATTTAAACAGCAATTTAGGGATCTTTGTAAGATCTTTACTTATGTTAAGTCATTATACCAACAACAATCCTTTTTCACAGATAAGGAAACTAGTTTACGTAACTTGCTCAAGGTCACCTAGTTAGTAAGATAGTAGGTTATGTGACCATGGGACATATTGCTTCTGGACTTCCAGTTGAGTGACAATAATTGGTGGTGGTGGTTGTTTGAGCCACTTTTGAGTTGAGGCTTATCTTACTTGCAGCCTAACACGTCTTGCCTCAGCCACCTGCACAACCCTTCTCCCTGCCTCACCTCCTGGCCTCATCTTCTCCAGCCCTAGGGAGTCCCTGATGACCTTGGGGAGGAGGCATTGCTTTCCCCGAACATTAATTTACACTTGGTATCCTCCAAGGTGCTCCAAGGGTTAGACCTTTGGAGCACAGAAGCCAGCGAGTCTAGTTTCCTGTCTACAGACGGGCAGGGAGGGAAAGAACGAACACCACTTTGAGACTAAAGACAAGGGGTTGTGAGCACAAGATGAAATTGAACAGAGTCAGCTTCTACCTAAAGAAGAGAAGTGGGTCCTTCTCTGGCTTCTTTCAGAGCAGGTTAGTTATGAACACTCAGATCGTCAGGCCTGGAGAAGGAACGCATTTCAAAAAGAGAGATGAGGAATCTCATGCCTGGGAACCCTTTGAGGGCCAGGCTCAGAGCAAGGGCATGGAACTGTGAGTGTGCAGAGGGTGTGAGATCAGGTGCACAGATTTCCATCCTTGGTTAGTTCCCCCAGCCTGTGGTTCTCAACCTTGGCCATACATTAGAATCACTACCAGAGCTGGGAAGCTTTTCTTTTTTTTTTAAGTTTATTTATTGGGGTGCCTGGGTGGCTCAATGGTTGAGCGACCAACTTCAGCTCAGGTCATGATCTCACGGTTCGTGAGTTCGAGCCCTGCGTTGGGCTCTGTGCTGACAGCTCAGAGCCTGGAGCCTGCTTCTGATTCTGTGTCTCCCTTTCTCTCTGCCCCTCCATGACTCATGCTTTGTCTCTCTCTGTCTCAGAAATAAATAAACATTAAAAAAATTTTTTTTAACTTTATTTTGAGAGAGAGAGAGAGTGTGCCCAAGCACGCCTCACACAAGGCGAGGAGGGGCAGAAAGAGAGAGGGAGAGAGAGAATCCCAAGCAGGCTCTGCGCTCACGAACTGTGAGATCATGACCTGGGCCGAAATCAAGAGTCAGACACTGAGCCACCGAGGTGCCCCACGCTGAGAAGCTTTTAACAATCCCTGTGCCCTGGCCGTGCCCCAAACCCATTACATCAAGTTCTCTGGGGATAGGCCCCAGGCCCTGGGGTTTTTGTGAGCAAGGTTGGGGTGTACACATAGTCCCGTTTTAATTAGGGATTTCTCCGCTCCCCTGAGGGTAATAACCATTATTATGTGCCCACCAGCTACCAGGCTGCATGCCAGATGCCACACATGGTATCACAGGTGATCCCCACCACAAATAACATGTTTTTAACAAATAGGGAAACTGAGGCAAAGCTAGCAAGCAGCAGGTGCTGGAGTCAAGCCCAAACAGTCCAGAGGCCAAGCTTTTTACAGTCGCACACATACCTCTGTGATTCCAACAACCTGAGAATTAGGACATAAGACAGAAATTTCCATGAGGTTCAAAACAGGGCCTGGCCTGGGTGGGCAGAATGAACAGTCCACTGTGGCTGGCTGGACGGAGCCTGGAGAAGGAAGCCAGGTTCCTGGGGGTGGCCAGGCCCTCAAAGCCCAATGGGAGCAGGTGGAGAAGGGAATCAGGCTAAGCAGCCCAGTTTTTCCTGACAGCCTTTGCTCCCAGGACTCCGAAATGGAGTGTGCTTGGTTGAGGACCAGCTGAGGGCCTGGAAAAAATGCCCCAAGACCTGCCTTAGGGTTGTTTTGTTTTTGCTTTGGTCTCTCCCTGCTCTTGCTCTCCTTCCCTCCCCCACCCCCTACTGCTTCCCTCTTTCCTTCGAAAAAAACTTTCAAGAGACCCTCTCTGCAAATTCCCAAGATGGGGCCAGCCAGGTTAGACTCAGAAAAATCACTACTTTGATTGTAGAAAGAATGGTTATAAATAAATAAGGAGAAGCACCAAGACTCCCCTATTCCCTTGAGATTAACAGAAAGTTTACAGAAGAAGTGCTACCAGGAAACAATGGACAATGTTCAAACACACTGATAATTTAAGTGACAAATTATTGCTTATGTAAAAATTAGCCAAGTGTCTTTAAGTGATAAAACCCAATCTTGGTAGTTTTGGGGCGAGACTGCTGCCTTGGTACATTAACGACCATACTGATGAGGAGAAAGTGGCCATGAAAATGGTCACATCCTTTGACTTGAGAAAACCACTGCTGTATCCAGAAGTTAAACAAATCCAATCCATGGCAAAAAGCTTTAAGCACAAATATGTCCCTGGAGTGTTGTTTACAAAAGCGGACCTCTTAATGAGGAAAAATAAAGAATCACTAGGAAAATAGAGCCACTGGAAATTGGGCGTGAAAACAATTTAGCAAGTGGGAAAAATCATGAGGATATAAAACAGTAAGTGATATGCTCAGGACATGGAATTCATGTATACCAGCATTATCCTGTGCTTAAAAAATAAATGGACCCCCCGAATGAAGGCAATTTTAGAGTGCAAAATTGTTTTTCCTTTCTTTAAAAAATGTTCTCTATTATGCTTATAATAATTTACATACAAAGCATCCAATTTTTAAATTAAATTAAATTTTTATTATTTTTTAAAATTATTTATTTTTGAGAGAGAGAGAGAGAGAGACAGAGAGACAAAGTGCAAGTGGGGTAGGGGCAGAGAGAGAGGGAGGCACAGAATCCGAAGCAGGCTCCAGGCTCTGAGCTGTCAGCACAGAGCCCGATGCGGGGCTCGAACCCACAAACCGCGAGATCATGACCTGAGCTGAAGTCCGGCACTTAACCGGCACTTAACCAGGAACGCCCCAATTTTTTTTAAAAAGAAGCACCACCACCTGATAGCAGGATGAAATGTGGACGGGGAGTATGAAGCATCGAGAAGGCTCACACAGCACCTCGGGAAGGGATGCCAAGAGAAGGTGACAGAAAGCGGAGAGAAGAGGGTGGGCCAGAGTAGAGAGATACTTAGAAAGCTGACTGGCAGAATTTGGTCCTGACTGGCCAAAAAGGAAGCGGGGTGGGGTAAACTGAGGTTCAAGGTTTTAGTTTGGGCAATGCACTGAGCAGTGGTGCTGCTCTTGGATGGAAAACACAGCAAGGGGAGTGGACTGTCAGCAAAGGGACCTGGGGTCTCTTCCTTCTGCTCCTCCTTTTCTCTCTCTTCTCCTTAAAACAAAAACAAGAACAAAAACCCAGCATTATTGTGGTGTGATTTACATAGCTTACCATTGACCCATTTTTGTATAGGAGTCAATGATTTTGTAGCCTATTTACAAAGTTGTGCAACCACACCAGGATCCCATTCTAAAACGTTTCCAAAAAGAAACGTTGTGCCCATTTACAGCTACTTCCCATTCCTATGACCCTTCTGAGTAACCCCTAATGTTTCTGTCTCCATAGATTTGCCTTCTCTAGATATTTCCTATAAAAGGAATCACGCAGTATGTATTCTTTTGTGTGTGGCTTCTTTCAGTGAACATAATGTTTTGAAACGCTTTCATGCAGGCGGTTTCATCCAGGTTGGAACATTTATCAGTGCTTTGTTCCTTTTTATTGCTGGGTCGTATTCCATCGTATGCATATACTGTATTTGTTCGTCCATCTATCAGTTGATGGACACTGGGTTGTTTCCATTTGGGGGCTATTCTGAATAATGCTGGAATTAACATTCGTGTACAAGTCTTTGTGTGGACATATGTTTGCATTTCTCTGGAGAAGATTGCTGAGTCATATGGCAATTCCATGTTTAACGTTTTGAAAAACTGCCAAACAGTTTTCCAACGTGACTGCACCATTTTACGTTCTCACCAGCATTGTACGAGTGCTCAAATTTCTGCACAGCCTTGCCAACACTGATTATGTCTCTTTGATTAAAGCCATGCTGGTGAGTATCACTTGAATTTCCCTAATGGCTAATGATGCTGGGCATTTTTCATGAGCTTATTGGCCATTTGTATATCTTCTTCAGAGAACTGTCTCTTCATATCCTTTGCCCATTTTTAAATTGGGTTGTTTGTCTTTTTAAGAATAATTCAAGGGGCGCATGGGTGGCTCAGTCAGTTGGGTGTCCAACTCCTGATCTTGGCTCAGGTCATGATCTTACGGTTCATGAGATCAAGCCCGAATTTGGGCTCTATGCTGACAGCATGGAGCCTACTTGAGATTATCTCTCTCTCCCTCTCTCTCTGTCCCTCCCCTACTTGCACACATGCTCTCTCTCGAAAATTAAACAAATAAACATTTTTTAAAAATAAAAATAGGTTTGGGGCGCCTGGATGGCTCAGTCGGTTAAGCGGCCAGCTTTGACTTGGGTCATGATCTCACGGTTCGTGGGTTCAAGCCCTGCGACCGGCTCTGTGCTGACAGCTCAGACCCTGGAGCCTGCTTCAGATTCTGTGTCTCCCTCTCTCTCTGCCCCTCCCTCATTCTCTCTCTCTCTCTTTCAAATAAACATTTAAAAAATAACAAAAATAAGTTTGATTTTTTAGAGCAGTTCTAGGCTCATGCAGAATTAAGCAGGAGGTACAGAGTTTCCCATAGACCCCTGCCCCCATATCACAGCCCTCTCTCCATGATTAACATCCCACATCAGAGTGGTACATCTGTTACAGGAAACTTATATTCACACATTATCCTCCAAAGTCCATAGTTTATATGAGGGCTCACTCTTGATGTGCATTCTATGGATTTGGACAAATGTATAATGACTTATATCCATCATTGTACTATCATACAGTCTTTTCACTACCCTAAAGATCCTCTATGCTCTGCTTAATAATTCCTCCCTCTCTCACTAACCCCCAGAAACCACCGATCCTTGTGGTGTTTCCACAGTTTTGCTATTTTCCAGAATGTCACATAGCTGGAATCACACAGTATCTAGCTTTTTCCAATTGGCTTATTTCACTTACTAAGTATGTATTTATGTTTCCTCCATGTCTTTTCGTGCTTGATAATCATGTCTCTTTAGTGCTGAAAAATATTTCATTATCTGGAGGTACCACAGTTTTTTTTCCATTTACCTACTGAAGGACAGACACCTTGGTTGCTTCCAAGTTTTGGCAAATATGGATAAATTTTTATGTGGATATAAATTGTTACCTCAATTTGGGTAATATGAAGGAGTATGATTGCTGGATTATATGGTAAGACTATGTCTGGCTTGGTAAGAAACTGCCAAACTGTCTTCCAAAGTGGCTGTACAATTTTGCATTCCCACCAGCAGTGAGAGAGAGTTCCTGTGGTTCCACATCCACGCCAGCACTGGGTGTTGTCAGTGTTCTGGATTTGAGCCTTTTTAATAGATGTGTATTGGTATTTCATTGTTGTTTCATTTGCATTTCCTTGACGTCATGATGTGGAACATCTTTTCATATGTTTATTTGCTCTATGTGTATCTTCCTTAGTGAGGGGTCCATATCTTCCACCATTTTTTAATCCGATTGTTCATTTTCTTATCGTAGAATTTTAACTGTTGTCTGTATATCTTGGCTAACAGTCCTTTTATCAGATGCATGTTTTGCTAAGATTTCCTCTCATTCTGCCATTTGTCTTTTCAATTTCTTGGCAGTATCTTTCATAGAGCAGAAGTTTTTAGTTTTAACAAAGTCCAGCTTATCAAATCTTTCCTTCATGGATGGTGACGTTGGTGTGGTATTTAAAAAGTTATCATGGGGCCTCTGGGTGGCTCTGTCAGTTAAACGTCCGACTTCGGCCATGATCTCACGGTTCGTGGGTTCAAGCCCCGTGTTGTCTTCTGTGCTGACAGATTGGAGCCTGGAGCCTGCGTTGGATTTTGTGTCTCCCTCTCTCTCTGCCCCTCCCCTGCTCGCACTCCATCTCTCTCTCTCTCAAAAATAAATAAATGTTAAAAATAATATGGAATACTACGTGGCAATGTGAAAGAATGAAATATGGCCTTTTGTAGCAACATGGATGGAACTGGTGAGTGTTATATTAAGCGAAATAAGTCACACAGAGAAAGACAGATACCATATGTTTTCACTCTTATGTGGATCCTGAGAAACTTAACAAAAGACCATGGGGGAGAGGAAGGAAAAAAAAAGTTAAGAGAGAGAGAGCGAGCCAAACCATAAGAGACTCTTAAAAACTGAGAATAAACTGAGGGTAGGTGGGGGGTGGGAGATGGGCATTGAGGAGGGCACCTGTTGGGATGAACACTGCGTGTTGTATGGAAACCAATTTGACAATAAATTTCATATTAAAAACAAAGAAATTAAAATTGAATTTTAAATGTTACATAAATACTCCCATTTGAATAATAAATAAATAAATAAGTTATATACCCAATGTCATCTAGATTTTCTCCTAGGGCTTTTATAGTTCCTTTTATAGTTCTGTGTTTTACATTTAGGTCTATGATCCATTTTGAGTTAATTTTTGTGAAAGGCCTAAGTTTTATGTCTACATTCTTTTTTTTTTTTTTTTTTTTTTGCATGTGGACATCTATCTAGCTGTTTGTTGTAAAGGCTATGTTTTCTCCACTGTATTGCCTTTGCTTCTTTGTGAAAGATCAGTGGTCTATTTCTGAGCTCCTTATGCTGTTCCATTTATCTATTTGTCTGTCTTTCACCAATACCACGTTGTCCTGATTACTGTAGCTTTATAGTAGGTCTTGAAGTTGGCTAGCGTCAGTCCTTCAACTTTGTTCTTTTCTTTCAATATTGTATTGGCTATTCTAAGTCTTTTGACTATAAACGTTAGAATCAGTTTGTCAATACCCACAGAATAATTGCTGGGATTTTGATTGAAATTGCCTTGAATCTATGCATCAATTTTGCAAGAAATGACCTCTTGACAATATTCAGTTTTCGTATTCACAAACATGAAATATCTCTCCATTTACTGGCTCTTTGATTTCCTTCATCAGAGTTTTGTAGCTTTCCTCGTATAGATCTTGTACATATTTTGTTAGGTTTATATCTATGTATTTCAAGTTTTTTGGATGCTAATGTAAATGGCATTGTGTTTTTAATTCCAAATTCCACTAGTTCATTGTTGGCATATAGGAAAGCGACTGACTTTTGTGACTGACTTTGTATCCTGTAATCTTGCTATTTGCTTATTAGTTCTAATTTTTTTGGGTCAATTCTTTCAGATTTTCTGTAGAGACAATCATGTCATCTGCAGAGTTTTACATCTTCCTTCCCAATCTGTGTATCTGTTATTTCATTTTCTTGTCTCATTGCATTAGCTAGGATTCCAGTACAATGTTCAAAGGAGTGGTAGGAGAGGATATCCTTGCCTTATTCCTGATCTTAGCCAGACAGCTTCTAGTTTCTCACCATTTATTTAGTATGGTGCTTAGGTGTAGGCTTTTTGTAGAAGTAATTTATCAAGTTGAGGAAGTTTCTTTCTTTTACTACTTTTCTGAGAGTTGGTTTTTGTTTTTGTTTTCTGAGGGCTTTTGTAATGACTGCATGTTGGCTTTTGTCAAGTGTTTTTTCTGTATCTTGTGACATGGTCATGTGATTTTTATTCTTTAGCCTGCTGATCTGATGGATTATATTAGTTGATGATCTAATGTTGAACAAATCTAGCACACCTGGAATAAATCCCGTTTGGTCACAGTGTATAATTCTGTTTACAAATCGTTGAATTTAATTTGTAAATATTTTATTGAGGGTTTTTGCATCAATGTTCACGAGAGATCAAACTGGTCAGTAGTTTTCTTGCAAATGTCTTTGGTTTTAGTTTTAGGGTAATGCTGGCTTCATGGAAGCATTAGGAAGTATTCCTTCTGCTTCTATCTTCTGGAAGAGACTGTAGAAAATTGGTATCATTTCTTCCCTAAACACTTCGTGGGATTTACCAGTGAACCCATGTGGGCAGTTGTTTGTTCTTTTATTGTTGAGTATTAAGAGATCTGTATACATTCTATATAGAAGTATCTTATCAGATACATGATTCCCAAGTATTTTCCCCTAGTCTGTGGGTTGTATTTTTACTTTCTAGATGGTGTCTTTTGAAGTGTAAATGTTTTTCATTTTTATTAAGTCAAATTTTATCCATTTTTTCTTCTATCAATTGTACTTTTGGTTTTTGTATCTCAGAAAAACCATTGCCAAGCTCAAGATTGTGAAGATTTACTTCTATATTTCTTTCTTTTTTTAAAAAAAAAATTTTTTTTTTCAACGTTTATTTATTTTTGGGACAGAGAGAGACAGAGCATGAATGGGGGAGGGGCAGAGAGAGAGGGAGGCACAGAATCGGAAACAGGCTCCAGGCTCTGAGCCATCAGCCCAGAGCCCGACGCGGAGCTCGAACTCACGGAACGCGAGATCGCGACCTGGTTGAAGTCGGACGCTTAACCGACTGCGCCACCCAGGCGCCCCTCTATATTTCTTTCTAGGAACTTATTAGTTTTAGTTCTCACATTTAGGTCTCTGATATATTTTGACTTAATTATTGTATGGTGTGAGGTAGGGGTTCAAATTTAGTTTTCTGCATGTGAATATCCAGTTGTCCCAGCACCATTTACTAAAAAGATCATTCCTTTCCCATTGGTCAGTTGATTATAAATATAAGGTTTATTTCTGGGCTCTCATTTCTATTCGATTGTTCAATATTGTTTGCCCTTTTGCTATCACCCCACTGCCTTGATCACTGTGACTTTGTAGCAAGCTTTGAAAATGAGAGTTACAAGTTTTCCAACTTTGCTCTGGAATTTCTTCTTGAATCTTACAAGTTGTCTATTCAACAGTAACAAGAGAAAGGATTATAGTTATAATACAGTGGATTGAATTATAAATTAAAAAAAATTATTTGTGTGATTAAAAGTAAAGGTTCTGAAGTCAGACTGCCAGGCTCTGCCAGGCTGTGAGATTTGGGGCAAGTCAATAACTTCTCTGTGCCTCAGTATTTTTCTCCCTTGAGAAAAACGAGAATCATGATAGTGTGTACCTCAGCGAACTATGGTGATTTAAATAAGTTTCCAAGTTGTTCAAGGCTCCTAGAATGGTGCTTGCACATCAGAAACACTCAGTAAATGATAGGCATGATTATGATTTCTACTGATTGTATTTCAAGACACCATGTCTCCTTTTATCCAGCAATTCCACTTCTAGGAATGTATTCTTTTTTTTTTTTTTTTTTTAACGTGTGTTTTTGAGACAATGCAAGAGACAGAGTGCAAGCGGCCGAGGGGCAGACAGAGGGAGACAGAATCTGAAGCAGGCTCCAGGCTGTGAGCTGTCAGCACAGAGCCCGACGCGGGGCTCGAACTCACAAACCATGAGATCATGACCTGAGCCGAAGTTGAGCCACTCGGGTGCCCCTCTAGGAATGTATTCTTTTTTTTGTTTTTTTTTTTTTTTTTAATATATGAAATTTATTGTCAAATTGGTTTCCATACAACACCCAGTGCTCATCCCAAAAGGTGCCCTCCTCAATACCCATCATCCACCCTCCCCTCCCTCCCACCCCCCATCAACCCTCAGTTTGTTCTCAGTTTTTAACAGTCTCTTATGCTTTGGCTCTCTCCCACTCTAACCTCTTTTTTTTTTTTTTTTCCTTCCCCTCCCCCATGGGTTTCTGTTAAGTTTCTCAGGATCCACATAAGAGTGAAACCATATGGTATCTGTCTTTCTCTGTATGGCTTATTTCACTTAGCATCACACTCTCCAGTTCCATCCACGTTGCTACAAAAGGCCATATTTCATTTTTTCTCATTGCCACGTAGTATTCCATTGTGTATATAAACCACAATTTCTTTATCCATTCATCAGTTGATGGACATTTAGGCTCTTTCCACAATTTGGCTATTGTTGAGAGTGCTGCTATAAACATTGGGGTACAAGTGCCCCTATGCATCAGTACTCCTGTATCCCTTGGATAAATTCCTAGCAGTGCTATTGCTGGGTCATAGGGTAGGTCTATTTTTAATTTTCTGAGGAACCTCCACACTGCTTTCCAGAGCGGCTGCACCAATTTGCATTCCCACCAACAGTGCAAGAGGGTTCCCGTTTCTCCACATCCTCTCCAGCATCTATAGTCTCCTGATTTGTTCATTTTGGCCACTGTGACTGGCGTGAGGTGATGCCTGCGTGTGGTTTTGATTTGTATTTCCCTGATAAGGAGCGACGCTGAACATCTTTTCATGTGCCTGTTGGCCATCCGGATGTCTTCTTTAGAGAAGTGTCTATTCATGTTTTCTGCCCATTTCTTCACTGGGTTATTTGTTTTTCGGGTGTGGAGTTTGGTGAGCTCTTTATAGATTTTGGATACTAGCCCTTTGTCCGATATGTCATTTGCAAATATCTTTTCCCATTCCGTTGGTTGCCTTTTAGTTTTGTTGGTTGTTTCCTTTGCTGTGCAGAAGCTTTTTGTCTTCATAAGGTCCCAGTAATTCACTTTTGCTTTTAATTCCCTTGCCTTTGGGGATGTGTCGAGTAAGAGATTGCTACGGCTGAGGTCAGAGAGGTCTTTTCCTGCTTTCTCCTCTAAGGTTTTGATGGTTTCCTGTCTCACATTCAGGTCCTTTATCCATTTTGAGTTTATTTTTGTGAATGGTGTGAGAAAGTGGTCTAGTTTCAACCTTCTGCATGTTGCTGTCCAGTTCTCCCAGCACCATTTGTTAAAGAGACTGTCTTTTTTCCATTGGATGTTATTTCCTGCTTTGTCAAAGATGAGTTGGCCATATGTTTGTGGGTCTAGTTCTGGGGTTTCTATTCTATTCCATTGGTCTATGTGTCTGTTTTTGTGCCATCTAGGAATGTATTCTAAGGAAACATCCATGCATGTGCCTCCAGATCTAGCTTCAGGAGTGTTTAATGCAGTATCGTTTACAATAGAGAAATTGGAAACAAGGAGCATTGTTAACTTATGTTACACTCCTATAATGAAATACAATTCTATCATACATGATGTGTTTTTGTTTGTTTGGTTGGTTTCTTTGAGAGTGAGCCAACATGGACAGGGGAGGGGCAGAGGGAGAGACAGAATCCCAAGCAGGCTCCACGCTCAGAGCCCTACGTGGGCTCGATTCCACGATCCTGAGATCATGACCTGAGCTGAAATGAAGAGTCTGACACTCATCCAACTGAGCCACCCAGGAGTCCCCATACATGACATTTTTAAAACAATGTTTGATAACTTGGAATGCTATTTCTGATCATCTACAGAAAAAAAATAGAAAAAATTTAAATGCCTTATAGAACAAGGTATACAATTTGACCACAGTTTGTTTTAAAAAGTAGTATATGAAAAAACCAAATGGTATTGCAAGGGCATGTCTATGTAAGCGAAAGAAAAGGCTTTGGAAGATTTATACTAAAATTTCTAAGGTGATTGGCACTACTGGGTCAGAGAAGCCAACTCTTAGGAAATGCAAAAAAGGGTCCTTTGACAAGTAATGTCTAGAAAAGGTAAGTCTCTAGAGACAAAACCAGTTAGTGGTTGCCTGGCACTGGGGGTAGGAGTGGGCTGGTGATAGTTGCACAACTCTATAATTTTACTAAAAATCACTAAATTGTGTCCTGAAAATTGGCAAATTTTACAGTATGTACATTATACCTTAATAAAACTTAAGTGGGGGGGTAGGGGGTAATTTAAATGGGGGTTGGGGTGGGCCTCACACAGCCAGGCCTCAGGGAGAAGCCCCTCACCTCAAGTCTGTCTGGGACTGTCTTACCCTTCTTTTTTTTTTTTTTTTACAGACGTGGTCACCCAGGACTCCTGCACTCTGACCACTAGTCGTGCTGCCCTATCATTCCTAGTGTGGACGAGGTGCCCACCAGCTCTGGCCCACCCAGTTGCCCCAAAGCGGAACTACTCCAGGTGGGGCGGCCACATCAAGGTGTTAGAACTTCTATAAAAACCTGTTGTGTTGACTATATTTTGGTGGCCTCCCTCACGGACCACGTATCCTGGTATTTGTCCCTTGTGAAGCCTTCCCACGTGGTGTAGGCGCTTGGCCGTGTCGCTGGCTCTGGGCAGTGGGGCAGCAGGAAGCATGTTGCAGGTAGAGGCTTGGGAAGCATTTCCAGCTGGGGTTTGTCCCCCTGGAGTGCTGGAGGAATGTTGCTTCTTGGAACGCAGCCACTGTGGCATGACGCAGTCCAAGCAAATATGTGCAGAGGCCCACGTGGACTGGAGAACTGAGACCACTGGTCAGCGGCCCCGGCTGAGCTCCCAGATGCCAGTAGCTGCCCCGGTGCCCTGGTCAGCACCATGGGAAGAGCACCGCCCAGAAAACTCACTACTATGGTTTCAAGCCACTAGATTCTGTGGTGGCTTCTTATACAGCAGTAAGTAAGACATCCTTTATCTTCTGTCATCAGAAAAGTTCTGGTAAATGTTGAGACGCACGACCTCTAACGCACTGAGTAACTGGCCCCCAGGCTGAGGCGTCTCCACCTTCTCACGACACTCTGCTGTTCCTGCAGTGGTGGCCGGCATTTTACCGAAGGGGGGTCAGGGGTCCAAGAGCTACTTCCTGCACTCAGGCTCTCATTTAGGCTGGGTGCTCACTGTGCTGCGATGTGAAAGTGCAGGGCAGTGCCGAGTTCTCAATGCTGCTTCCTTAAGGGGATGCACACCTAGAAGGCCAAAAGGACATCGTTTGCATGCTAAGACGGGTGGTGCAGAACTTGAGCAGAGGCAGGATATTTGCATCTTCTCAGTCAATCTCCCCTCAAAGCCTTATTTGCAAACAGAGTGAAGGACAGAGTTCACTTTGCCAGAAATGGGACTTAAGGGGCAGCAGGGACTTGCTAAGTGGTGCACATGCAGGGTGTTCCTGCCAAAGGGCCCCACAGGACTCTGAACAGGAGGACACAGCAGACAGCCCGGCCTCAGGGACATTCTGCAAATCAACTGGCCGCTACCCTTCAAAAGGGTCCACTTAACAAAGACTTGGGGGCGGTTCCTGTGAGACCAAAGAAACTTGACAACTGAATGCACTCTTGGTCTGGATTTTCTTCTGCTTTTAAGGGCAGTTTCACAATTAGTGAAACCTGAGTTAGGTCTGTAGATCAGGTAACAGCATGGTGTCGGTGTTAACTTCCCTGATTTTGGTCATCGTACTGTGGTTAGGTAAGAACATTCCTTGCTTTTAGAAATGCACATTGTCATGTTAAAAGGAGCATGGTATCTGCAACTTACTTTTATTTTTTTAAGACTTTATTTTTGGGGGGGCACTTGGGTGGCTTAGTCGGTTAAGCGTCGGACTTTGGCTCAGGTCATGATCTCACAGTTTGTGGGTTCAAACCCCACGTCGGGCTCTGTGCTGACAGCTCGGAGCCTGGAGCCTGCTTCGGATTCTGTGTCTCATTCTCTCTCTGCCCCTCCCCCACTTGTGCTCTCTCTCAAAAATAAATAAATGTAAAAAAAATTTTTTTTAAAGGCTTTTTTTAAAGAACATTTATTTATTTTTGAGAGACAGAGAGAGAGCGAGCATGCATGAGTGAGGAGGGGCAAAGAGGGAAGGAGACAGAGAATCCCAAGCAGGCTCTGTGCTCAGCACTGAGCCCAACATGGGCCTTGATCTCACAAACCTGAGCCGAAATCAAGAGTCAGTCACTCAACTGACTGAGCCACCCAGGTGCCCTTAAGATCTTATTTTTAGTTAATCTCTACACTCTATGTTAGCCTCAAACTCACAACCCCAGGACCAAGAGTTGCATGCTCTACCGACTGAGCCAGCCAGACGTCCCTACAACTTACTTTTTTAATTATTTCTTTTCTCCAAAATTTTATTTAAATTCTAGTTAGTTAACACACAGTGCAATATTGGGTTTCAGGAGCAGACTTCAGTGATTCGTCAGTTACATACCATATTCCCAGTGCTCATCATAAAAGTGCCCTCCTTAATACCCTGTGACTTAATTTTAAATGGTTCAGAAAAAAGTGTCTGTGCACACGGGTACGTGTATGTGTATGTGTCGGGGGCAGCAAGTGTGTAAAACATTAACATTTGTTCTCTTTTGCAACTGTACGTCAAGCCTGGAATTATGTCAAAAGTAAAAATAAAACACATTGAAGGAATCGTTTGGTGTGTCATTTCTTTTGAAATTTTGTCCCAACCTCCCAGCCGGCTCTAGAAAGTTCCTTCCTCCAGTCTGAAGAGGGCTTGTTACTTCTTTTTGGCTCACACATCCCTGTGAACATCTGATGAAGCCTCAGGCCCCTCTCCAGAAAAACACTCATACTCAGCACACTCACATACACCTGCCTTTGCACACCACCACCTCCGGTTCTACTCCCTGGCCTGGGAGACCAGCAAAGAAATATCCACACGCACAAAAGTCTAAGGAGGCGCAAGCAGCAGAGTGAGTGTGGGAGGTGAATGGCGTGGCTCTCAACCACAGGACGCCGTTTAAGGTCCAAGAGTGGCCTGAGCGAGAGCCCCTCCTCCATTTCTCACCCCTCTGCAGACACAGAGGGGCAGGCGCAGTGGCAGTTCCAACAGGGACCCGGGTTGCTGTCCTCTGCTTTCTATGGGCGTGCCCTCGGCACTGAGTTACTCAAGCCCTCAAGACTCAGTTTTCTCTTCCACCGAACAGAGGCAATTCCAGCACGGCCATTACGGAGCCGTTGGAATGTGTGCGTGATCAATGCCTTACGGACCTTGCCATTTCTACCTCGTGTCGCCCTGGAAACGGTGAGCGCTGCTTCACTGCTCAGTGACAAACCACTCAGACACGAGCCCACCGCCCGAGCCCCAAGCCCCAGAGGCCCGAGTTGCCCACAATTCTTGTTTTCCCAAGGGCCTCTGAGCTCAGACCCTTGCTGTTCATCCCACTCGGAGCCTAATGCCTTCTGTTGGACATACTTTTTCATTTAGTTTAGCCTTCAGCCAAATTCAGCTTAACTAGAGACCTAGACACTTTGGCCAAATGTAAGCATACCAGCAGCATGTTTGCTTTTCAACAGCTGCCCATCTTCGCCTCGAAACTCTCTCTCAAAATGACGTGAATTATACGGTGTCATTCAAAGGGCAGACAGGTCTGTCTTGAGCCCCTGGAGCGTTCAGTGCGGAGGAAAAGAACAGGATTGCAGAGCTGTGCTGCACAGGCACACACCCGGCGGGCATTCTGCACACACCCACAAACTGCCCATCTGCCTAGACCGCCGACTCACCCTGAAGCTTTGGGTGAAAAAAACCCATCATTGTAACATTAAAACAGACACACTTAAAGAGTAGAACATAAAATCCCTGTAATTTGAGGGCCACCTGGGTCAGCTGAGCGTCTGACTTCCCCGCTCAGGTCATGATCTCACGGTTCGTGAGTTCGAGCCCCGCGTCGGGCTCTGTGCTGACAGCTCACAGCCTGGAGACTGCTTCATATTCTGTGTCTCCCTCTCTCTCTGCCCCTCCCCCGCTCATGCTCTGTCTCTCTCTCAAAAATAAATAAAGATTAAAAACAAAATTTAAAATTCCTGTAATTTGAGGGGCACCTGGGTGGCTCAGTCAGTTGAGCATCTGACTTCAGCTCAGGTCATGATCTTGCGGTTCATGAGTTCTAGCCCTGCATTGGGCTCTCTGCTGTCAGCACGGAGCCCGCTTCAGATCCTGTCTCCCTCTCTCTCTGCCCCTCCCCCACCTGCTGTCTCTCAAAACTAAATAAAACATTAAAAATTAATAAAGTAGCTGTAACTTTAGACACATAAATCTTAAAGGACATGAGTGCATGTCAGGTTATGGCTTGGCTTCCCCCCCACCCCACCCCCCACCGCTCTGTTGGGGTCCATGCAGGGCTAGGCTAGGAAGTACTGGTGTAGTTCCCTGGGAAGGGGAGGAAGGCGATTAAGAGCCAGAGGACTTGTGTTCTGGAGGTAAGCTTCGGGGAACCTGGCAGCTGAGCAACTGGGTGCGTCCAGCCCTGCGCCAAGTACTGGGGAGGACAAACATGTTACGTGGCCTCTGCTCCCAGGGAGTGCAAACCTGGTTGATAGAGACCACAGCGCCCACATGGGCACTGACGTGAGCTAACATTTTACCAAGCAAAGGCCTGTTCATGTTTCCCAAGTGAAATATAACGTGGGGAGACACCCGCAAACGGCCTCTCCCATAGTTCCTTACGTTCACTTTTTCCCCTAACATTCAATTTCAATGGTTTCAAAATTCTGTAATTTAATTTGATCAAGTTGTTTCCATTTTCATTTAATTTTTTAAGTTTATTTTATTTTGAGAGAGAGGAGGAGAGAAAGGGGGGAGGGGCAGAGAGAGAGAGGGAGGGAGAGAATCCCAAGCAGGTTCCGTGCTGTCAGCAGAGCTGGACATGGCACTCGAACTCACAAACTCTGAGATCACGACCCATGCTGAGATCAAGAGTTGGACGCTTAACTGACTGAGCCACCCAGGCACCCCTGTTTCTATTTTTATTTTATTTTTTATTTTTTTTAACGTTTATTTATTTATTTATTTATTAAAAAAAATTTTTTTTGACGTTTATTTATTTTTGAGACAGAGAGAGACAGAGCATGAACAGGGGAGGGGCAGAGAGAGAGGGAGACACAGAATCGGAAACAGGCTCCAGGCTCTGAGCCATCAGCCCAGAGCCTGACGCGGGGCTCGAACTCACGGACTGCGAGATCGTGACCTGAGCTGAAGACAGACGCTTAACCGACCAAGCTACCCAGGCGCCCCTGCTGTTTCTATTTTTAAAGAGACATATGCTAAAAACAAATAGCTCGTAATGGCCATAAACTGCACAGAACACAGACTGTTCCCTCTGTGGCTGTTGCCAAGCCCTGGTCACTCTAACCACTAGCCCTGTGTGGCTGGCTGGCTGACACCACAGGTTCTGAGAATGTTCTGTTGTGTGGGGAAGACGGGGGGGCCCCCGCACAGCTTGCCTCATGTCATGTCACACAACCCAAAGAACACACGTACAGCATGCCGGGTGCAATGCAGGGACGGGCCACCTCTACCCAGGGCTTAGTGAAGGAGATAATGTTTATATCAATAGGAGAAAGGTAAAGTAATTATGACACTAAACACTGAATTTGTATGCCGTTTACCCCCAAAACCTCTTCAGATGTTTTCATGAAAAACTTCGTCTGGCTTCCAGGAACATTTTTTTAAAATACTAGATATTAGGTTTTAAATTATTACACACAGGGCATCTGGGTGACTCGGTTGAGCGTCCAACTTCGGCTCAGGTCACAATCTCGTAGTTCATGGGTTTGAGCCCCGCGTAGGGCTCTGTGCTGATAGCATGGAGCCTGGAGCCTGCTTTGGATTCTGTGACTCCTACTCTCTCTGCCCCTCTCCCGCTTGTGTTCTCGGTCTCTCTCAAAAATAAACATTAAAAAAAAAATAAGTGAAATTATTACACACAATTCTCGATCAGGAATGTTCACTAATTCTCTTCTAGCTTTTGACTGTCACCCATGAGAAAAGTAGTTGACAGGAGGTGATGTTCAACCTTTTTTAATTGAAAAATTTCGAAGAGCTGAAATGATAGTCTAGCAGCCCATTTTGTTTCTCTCGTGGACACAAGTAATGTTGATAATTGTGAAAGTGAATGGAATTTGAACCCAAAGGCCTTATCTTCAAGTGATCTTTTCAAGTGTTGGGGAAGCTCCCGCGAGGTCTCCCTGTGGCCAGCTCAGAGGCCACAACAGCCGCCGGTGGACACAGGGCTGGGACCCAGGCCTCCCCGGCCCAGCTGCACAGGTTCACCTTCACCTGGGCTCATGTTGCCGTGTGCCCGCTGTATGCGGGAGCTGATGGTGACATTTCTGGGGATTTTGTGAGCCGTTATTAAATGCTGAATTATATGAACTTATAATTACATGAATCATGTAAAAAATAAAGGTAATAAATTCTCAAAACTCACCACAGGCTGATAAATAGACCACACGACCGTTACCTATGCTCTCGAGGTGATATCCATCCATCGTTATGTATGTGATGGCAGTGCTGTGTCACGGTGTGCTACTGTGCATGTCTTTCCAACTCTGGGTTCAGTGACAGCACATTGGTGGCTTGGGATCCGCCATGGCGCGAATATTTATGCCATGGAAATCAGCAATTGCTGCACCTGGGGCCTTGACTTACTGCTCCTCTCTCCCTGAACCTCACCCCCCACCAGTGGTCAAATATTCATCAGCACACCCCTGGCTGCATGCCACTGGGGAAAAACACCTAGGGGCTCCAGCTGCCCTGAGGGCTGACGGTTTAGAGCAGTGGCCTTCTTGACACTGACACATGCTATAATGTCACCCACAGTAGGAAACCATCTAGTGAAGTGAGAGGGGGAGGCTGAGCTGCCCTCTGCACACGTGGACTTGACTGAAGCCATACCACCCACGGCAGTACAGCCATAGGCCCCCTCCAGCTCTTACCTGAGTAACCTTCAGTCTTCTCCATTAGCTCATCCAATCCAAATGATTACAGTCTCTGTTTACTTGGGTAGGATTCTCCCGGCCTAATGGAACCTGTGTAGAGTGTCGTAAGGTTCTAAAAGGTAGGAGCCGCCTTTTCCCATCCAGAGAGAAGGGGCCAGTGCTCATGCAGACTCCAAGAAGTGAGAAAACTTTAATTTGTGATAAACAGAAAGATGCTGTGCATATGAGATTTGGAAAGTGGGGGGGGCGGGGAAGCCACTTACTGAGGTCTGTCCCCCCACCGAGCCCAGATGCACACAGTAAGATGCTTCATTTTCCCCTCACTCACCCAAGGCTTAGAGGGCACTGGTTCTGCACCAGGCAGTTCTAGGCACTGGGGATAGTCGGGAGCCAAGCTCGCACTGATCCCTCCCAGAACTCCTACCTACGTGCCCCTGGCCACTCCCGATCCTGGGCAGGGCCTGGGTGGGGAAGGCTGTGGGCTGACACCAGACTACCTGCCTTTGAGTTCAGGGTCCTCCATTAGTGATTTTTCTAAGCCTTGTTGTGCCTATTGCTGCAAACCTGCCACGTAGGTGTCATCAACCCCATCGTACAAGGGAGCAAGCTGAGGTATGACATTGTCTAAGTTTGTTAACTTTGCATGTTTCTCAGAGTCAAGCCCGTGCTTGACCACACAAGTATGTGAGTTAAGTGTGTACCGATGAAGAGTCTTAAAACCACTCCATGGCCATACCCCAGTACTAAGATACAGTTTTTTACCCCAACCTCCTGCTAGTAGATATCAGAAGCACATCCTTAACCAAAGTGTGCCACGCACCCCAGCCCTTGTGGAGTGGACCTGGGAGCCCCCCCCCCCCCCCAGGGCTTAGTGGGAACACTGAGCCCACTTGCAGAAGACCGTTCCAGGGAAGGCTTTTAGGTGGTGAGCATTTTGCATAAAGCATGTTAACTAAATCTGGAAAATTCAAAAGTATGGTTTTGGTTCTCAAAACATCCTGCTGCAAAGAGCTCAATCTCCCTAGAAAGACTCTGGGTAAATAAAGACACAGTTAATTCTGGTCTCACTCCAACCTGGACCCTGAAGGCCCACTTGGCTACCACGAGCCACCTCCCCAGGGCCAGGAAGGCCTGGATACAGGTCAAGGACAATCTAGACTCCCAGGAACACAGAGCTGGAGATGGGGTTCCTCAGCTTTTTAAAGCTCACACCCACTTCTGTGGAAGAAAGAAACAAGCCCTCCTCTTACTTGGAATTTTGAAATCTCAAAATAAATTATACCTGAAAGTCCACCAGAACGTGGTAATTTGAGAACGCTCTTGGCACCTTGGGCCCCATCTGTATGCATTGTTAAGTATCACTTTTGGAGGGTGGACAGGGGTTTCTTACAGTGTCAGCTGTAAGGCCAAAGGCAGATCAAAACCAGTAGCTGTCTGCTGTACTGGGGCCACCAGACCCATCTTGCCCAACACTGGAGCAAGACTGTGGTGCGGCAGGGCACATCTCCATGGACAGACTGTGGAGACAGGGCCGTCAGCCACCCGTGTGAACCCCACTCAGATGCTGATCCAGACAAACCAAGTGTAAAGGCACTTCTGAGACCATCCACAGGATGTGATACACTGACTACTAGCTAATTCCAGAAATGGGCTCACCTTGTTGTGAGTGGTACTAGGTATTGAGGTTATGTGAGAAAATATCCCTATTTTTTAAGAAATACCTACTGAAGTAGGTGTGAAAGTATAGGATATCTGGGATTTGCCTTAAAATATTCAGCAAAAGACAGATGAAGCATATGGGGCAAACATCTTGATAATTACTGAATATGGGGGAGGGGGTTGTTGTATCGTAATTTAAAAATGTGGGGCACCTGGCTGGCTCAGTCGGTGGAGCATGCGACTCTTGATCTCATGGCTGTAAGTTGGAGCCCCATGTTGGGTGTGGCAATTACTTGAAAATAAAATCAATCAATCGATCGAAATGTAAAACAAAGAACTGATTAATGTAATCACAGAATTCCCCAGTTCCTTGAAGCGATGGGAGACACTTGCTTCGGCCACCTTTTGCAGCAAACGCTTGACATTCACGTACAACAATCACAAGCTAGACTGCAGGTTCAGAAAATGTCACTTCTTCAATTTTACTTCTTGGGGTCCTAGTCCTCAAATCCTTAAAAGGTAGAAAGCTCTCAGAAAGAAGGGAAGGAAGGAAGGAGGGAGGGATGAAAAGAAAAGGAAAGGAAGAAAGGAGGTAATGCCACTCTGGGGCCTCAGGCAGCAGAGTGGAGCCTGGGCTGCTCTCCAAGGACAGAACTTCCAGGCTTCGCGCGAGGTGCAGTGCGTTCCTCTGAGGAAAGGGATTCGAGCTGGCTGCAAGCGTAGCCCCTAAAACAGAGGCTCTTGACTGTGGTCCACAGATCTCCGATCAAGATTTTAAATGTGCATGCACAGTTTTCTAGAGAATATTCAGCCTTCTTTGGATTCTCGCAGGGAGGGATCCATGTCCCCAGAAGTTAAGAGCCACCGCTCTTAAATAGAGTTTGAAAGCAAACTGACTGGATTGGAGCTCTGGCCATTGATCGTCATAAGAGAAGATTTTTATTTGGGAACATCTGATATTTTTGGAAAAGCTTCTACTGGATCCAAAACACCCTGACGGACAGTCCCTCTCCAACACCCCCTACGACAAGAGTGGTCCTGGAGACACACGGGCCCGTCCTCAGCTGGCTCTGCTTCCACCACCCGCACCTCCCCGCCAGCACAGTCTAACTGACAGGCTGCTCAGACAACGCGACCCCAAAGCAACTTCGCAGGCGCAGGGAGAGGTGTCTACTCCTAGGCAAAAGCCCCCAGCAGGAGGTACTAACAGCAGACCAGGTGACGGGACGTGTGGACACAAACACCATGTTTATTTTGACTGTGGACAAAGTCAGGGAGACAGCAGAACCTCAGTGCCCTGAAGGTCCTCCGGATTCAATGATGGCTCATCGACGGCTGGGCAAGTGCCGGCCCTTTGTGTGATCACCTCGTAATCTCCCGTTGTCCCGATGACACAGCACCCCTCGTTAACGGCTGCCACCCTTCCTCATCCTTTAAATTAGAACAGATTCTCTCTCCCCGAGAATCCTTTATTGCTGAAGCTGTTTGGCGGAAGGACAGCAGCACCGCTCGGTTCCAGTTAACTGTGGAGTCCCAAGATGTGGGCCCAGGCCTGTGCAGGACAGGACAGGACAGGACAGTGGTTCTGCTGACGGGCTGTGCACTATTCAATTCCTCTGCCCACCGCCTGTGTAGCCTCCAGCGAGAGGTCTGAAGGGACGTCTGATTGCAGAGATGAGGGCCCACAGGGACGTGAACACCTGCCTTCGGGGCTACGTGAGGACCCACCTCTGACAGCACACGCGTCTCTCTGTGAAGCGCTGTGCTCACTTCAGCGCCGGAGCCTCAGGAAGAATGCGTGTTTACACTCCGTACTCTTCAACGGGTAATATTTATCATAGAAATCTAAGACGTACTCTTCAGTCTTGAATCCAAACTTCTGGTAGAGCAGCATAGCAGGGTTGCTTGCCGAGACGTGAAGGGTCACATCCTTGCCCATGCAGGTCTGCCAAAAGAGTGGAAAAGTACGGGATGAGAATGAAAGTGCCTGAGGGAAAATGAGTAGGTGAGGAAAGGCTGTGAAGTGTAGGTAGGTAGTCATGGCAACTGGGGACAGCAGGGACCTCAGCTGAGGCACTGCAACACGCCACAACAGCTGGTAGCCCGACTGAAACTATGAGACCAAAGGAACGGGTGGCATGCTGGCTGTTTCTGCTCTCTGAAGCCAAGGGCCCGGGGGAAAGTTCATTGTCAACTGGATTATTTTATTTAGAATTCAATTACACTTAAACATATCACACTTATCAATAGCAGGCGCTCTGACAATCTCGAGGAAATAGAGAGTAAGACAAGAAGTTCTGCTTTTTATTATTTTTTTAAATTTTAGAGAGAGGAACAGTGAGCGGGGGAGAGAGAAAGACAATTTTAAACAGGCTCCACGCTCGGCACGGAGCCCAGCGTGGGCTCCCACAACCCTGGGATCATGACCTGAGCAGAAACCAAGAGTCGGACGCTCAAAAGACTGAGCCATCCAGGTGCTCCAAGAAGTTCTGCTTTTAAAAACTGGATGTTATCCTGTACTCAAACTTGTAAAAATTCCTTCCGTTCCTACACCTACTAGAAAGGATGCTACATTATGAGGCTAGATATGAGGTATTAAGACTTTCATTTAGTTATGAGACCTGAAAACCCTGTACAGATGTTCAGAATCCCACAGTCCCCCTCCATCCCTCACAAACCGATGGAATTAGCTTCTCAGAACTGTGATTTCTGTATTCAGCATTGGCCTAATCCTAGGGGGAAAGAGTAATCATCATTCTACTAATACGAGGCAAGTTCTTAAGATTCTTTAATTAGCTACACAGAAGAAAGTACCAAAAGTCATATGAACTAAGAATGTGCTTTCTAATGAGGAAAGCACCGAAATACTGAGGCTGACAGGGTCCTTGAGGTTTTGTAAGCCATGGTTCCCGAGGCCTAGATTTAAGAGGCCTCTCAGGTAGACAGCTGCCGTCTTCTTGATTCACGTTCTTGATTCACTTCTTGATTCACGTCTGCTTGATTCACGTTCTGTGCCCTGTGGTGTTACTGTGAGTGTGTAAGATGAATTTCGTGGAGTGACTTTCGTGCACACATGCACAGTGTCACCACAGCATCGAGTACTACTGCCCGACTGAGCAGTGCTGCCTGGGCCCGGGACTCACGGTCTGGCTGAGGGCCAGGACCCGCATGAAAGGATGAATACTCCTCACCTGCCCAGTGAGCGCTCAGTCAGGACTGACTCTGTGCCAGGCCCCCCGCCAGGCACACACTCGGGAAGGCCGCTCCTGCTGGTGACGGGAAAGGCAGTGTTGCAGCGGCCGAGGATGGAAGGGTGAACAGGGTGGAGGTCGTGGCTGTGAGTGGGGTAGGCGGTGGGGTGTGGTATGAAAAACTGAGAGTCTCAGCTGAACACAAGGGAGCACGTGTTAACTGCCAAGTGAAGAGAGAAGAAAGCAACTTCTACAAAATGGTTCTAGGTTTCTGCCGACATTTGGGAAGTATTGAGCAAGTTTCATTAAGAGTTGGAAAAATTGGGGGCACCTGGGTGGCTCAGTCATTTAAGTGTCTGACTTAATTTCAGCCCAGGTCATGATCTCATGGTTTGTGAGTCTGAACCCTGCATCAGGCTCTGTGCTGACAGCGTGAAGCCTGCTTGGGATTCTCTGTCTCCCCCGCCCCTCTCTCTGCCTCCACCGCTCTCTCTCTCTCTCTCTGCCTTTACCCTACTCATGCTGTCTCTCCTTCTCTCTCCCCATAAATAAATAAACTTAAAAAGATTGGAAAAACAACATTTTATCTTCTCCTTCCTCTATTTAAAGGGAATCTTGCCCACATAACACACAATCCTTCATGCCAAATGGTTTCTAAATAAGATTCTGGGGGTGAAAAATCCCTTACGTGTTTTTCTGATGTTAGTATATAAATATATGGTATATTTTCTTCAACAGTGTTATGGATATATCAAAGGATGAATTATAATTTGATATTACAATCAAATCTTAAAAGGTTGATACCAGCTTCTACAGTGATAGTAAAATTAAGAATAATCAGCAATAATAGACTATGTACTACTCATTGATAGAGTTTTGCTAAAATGTTTAAAAATACTTGATAATTTTTGCAACAACTTAGGTGCCATTATGCTCAATGAAACAAGTCAGACAGGGAAAGACAAACACTGTATGATCTCACTTATATATGGAATCTAAAAAACAATAAAAAGCTGAACTCACAGACGCAGACAACAGACTGGTAACTGCCAGAGGCAGGGCTATAGGGGGGTGAACTAGATGAAGGGGGTCAAAAGATACCCAGTTTACAACACAAGTAAGTCCTGGGGATGTCATGGAGACCATAGTTTACAATACTTGTACTACATATTTGCAAGTTGCTAAGAGAGTAGATCTTAAAAGTTCTCATCCAAGAGGAAAAACGTCTGTAACTGCGTGTATTGACGGGTGATAACTAGACTTACTGTGGGGAATGTTTCGCAATATAGACAAGTATCTATCAGATCATTATGCTGTATGGCTGAAGTGAGTGTGTTCTGTACGTTTATGCCGCCAGAAGGAGAAAACCCCTAAAAATCACAGCTCCGCTTCCATTCTCAGAGTCGTGGCGATGGTGCTTCTAAGAGCAGCAGCAGTTACCAATATGGGTCATTGTACAAGGGCTTTGGATTCTCACTTTTGGTATTTTCTCATTTTATCTACTATAATGTGTTTACAAACTGGTTTCTTTGAAGATTATTTTACTGAAAGAGAGAAAGGGAGTGCACATGTGCACTGAGTCAGGGGCAGACAGAGAGGGAGAGAAAAAATCTCAAGCAGGCTCCACACTCAGCCTAACGAGCCTGGCATCACGACATGAGCCGAAATCAAGAGTCAAATGCTTAATCAACTGAACCACCCAGGTGCCCCTCAAACTGGTTTCTTTGAAACCTGGGCCTGAATAGTGATCTTATTTTAGAGGGTCAAGGGTTTTCTTTTCTTTTCCTTTTTTTTTTTTTTTTTTTTTGAGAGAGAGAGAGAGAGAGAGAGAGAAAGAGAGAGAGGCAAAGAGAGAGACAGAAGATCTGAAGCAGGCTCTGCACTGACAGCAGTGAGCCCGATGCAGGGCTCAAACTCATGAACTGTGAGATCATGACCTGAGCTGAAGTTGGCTGCTCAACCAACTGAGCCACCCAGGCGCCCCAACAGCGATCTTATTTTAGAGGGCCAAAGATTCTTATCTGTGTGATGGTCACTGTCGTTCTTTTACTGGGTTTGCGAGGCCACCCATTCTGTTGGGCCGTGCTAGGAAGGCCCAGCTCAGCCCCGTCCCTCCTCAAGTCTTCCAGGGGAGCCCAGACGCCTTACCTGAATCAGATGATAAATCATGAAAGTTGCGATCCCTGCTCTTCTCCACTCAGGATGGACAAACAGAAATGAAATGTAAGCTTCGTTGTACTTCACGTCAGGAACCATGAAGCCAAAGGCAATGATAACTTTTTTATAAAGGACAACCACACTGAAGTCTGGATACTGCAGGCACTCAGACAGGTCAATGCCTACGGAGAAGAGTTAATTTGATATTAAAACCATGTGCCTTTTGGAATTAACACATGACAAGCTGTTTGGTCTACACCTGCATGCTAAAAAAAACCAAAAAACAAAAAACTGAAGACAAAGATATTAGCATAGACCTCATACATTCAGATCATAAAAACAAAAGTGAATTTTAGAAAATATCAAAATTAACAGCATCTTTTCCAAGTACACATGTTAAAAGAAGTAGGCAGGATAGGGTGGGTAGCAGAGAGCACCCAGGTTTAGAATGGGATACATCTCTCTGGCTTTGAACTTAGCCACTTCTACAACGTGTGTCAGCTAACGCCTTTCCAAATGTGTGGGCCTCAGCGTCTGCATACTTAGACCTCATAGGGTGGGAGCAGAGATCCAGAGAACTCACATTATTGTGTTCCTCACCTCATACAAGTATAATTTATAAGCTCTTTTGTACAAATGCTACATTGGACAATAAAGGGGTTTAAACAAAAATGATTCCATGCATCATGTATGGAAGGCAACCCAGCATAAGGTCAAGAAATAGTAGATGCTCCCAGAATGCTTTCGGCCTCCATACCGCTCCCAAAAGAACAAGCACAAGTCTGCCACCACGTGCACTGTTACATGATTACCACACAACAAAGAAGACACAGCTCTAATCCTGAGGAAATCTTATCTAACCTCTGGAGGACATGTAATTTTCCTTTACTTTCAAAGCAGTGCAGTAAGGCAGATCCACAAAGAACAGGCTTATATTTAACAATGAAAATGTGCTCCTTTAATTGATGGCTTCGGTTTTCAGAAAGACAATATATTAAGACTGATAAAATGACAAATCGTATTGGGTTTACTCTTATTTTCAAAGTCTGCAATTGGGGTATTTGGCTTTTTAAAAATACCTTTTTGGGGAGCCTAGGTGGCTCGGTTGGCTAAGCGTCTGACTTTGGCTCAGGTCATGATCTCAGTTTGTGGGTTCAAGCCCCACATCAGGCTCTGTGCTGACGGCGTGAGCCTGCTTGGGATTCTAGCTCTCTCTCCCAGTCCCGCTCATGTTTTCCTCTCTCAAAATAAATAAACTCAAGGAAAAACAAAAAAAACAAAAACAAAAAAAACCCTTTTGGCTGTACTAACACTCTCCAAGTAACAGCTAAGTAAACAAAATTACAGAATTATTAAGCAAAAAATAAAAAATGTCCAAACATGTCCAAACTACCAGTCTGTATACCATGGGTAGACATTACCTGGTATCTAAACATATGTAGAAGCAAAATAGGATGAATCTTTTACTCTGGCAGCACTGAGAAACATACAAAAACACTGTTTATTACTTTAATTGCTGGCTCCTTCTTGAACTTAGGAAGAAAGAGGTGTTCATATTTTACTCTTTCCATGAGAGTAGAGACAAACTAAATGAAATTGTGAGTAAAGGTTTTAGAGTCACACAGCATGCACTAATTTAAGAAAAATTACTAACGTGAACTAGACAGAAAACTGATCTGCCTAGTTTGGGAGGGGGAACATACCAGGCCAGAAAAACTCCTGACACATAGAGTTTATTGTTGGGATGTGATTTGGCCGGACGTAGCAGTAATCAAGAGGTGCGTCAGCTTCCGGGGTCCAATGAGGGTCACTCCTATGCAGGTGGGAGCGAATCTGTGACAGGAGCTGCAGTTTGGGTGGCTTAGTTTCATAATCACGCCTCCAAGAAGAGAAGAACAAGATTCAAGAAAAGAACAAATTCAAGTCAAGAAAAATACCCAGTATTATTCCTAGCCAACTGATTCACATAAACTCTTCAATCTGCTACTTTATATGGCAGAGAGCTTGATAAGAGCTACGATACTTTTCTGGCATGAAATTTAAAATTTGCTCTGTTAACATATATCAGACCAAACCCCTCTGTACTGACCAGGAAGCCTGCTTGTGCTGGAGCCTGAACAAACAGAGTGAGGAAACAAACAGCAGCCTGACTCAACCCTGAGAGCTCCAGCCCAGGACACAGCCCAGGGAGGGATGGTCCAGCTCTGCCAGGGCCGCTGGGGCAGGCTCTCACACTGCTTCTCACGGGGCCGGTCTGGGATGGCGGTGCTGGGCAAGGAGGATCCTGGGACTCTGGGACCATTGTGGCAATCAAGACAACACGCTTTCTCAAGACAGCACTGGGGGGTCCTAGCCAGCTCGGCTTCCACAGCACTGCCTAGACAAGAAGACTCATCATCACCCCAGATACAAGCCCAAGTGAGGCATCTCTCCCATGTTCTCATTTTACAGACTACTAAATATACACAACTTTAAAATTTAAAAGAAACACAATGAAATACAATCTAACAGTGTTAACTTGTTCATGCTTTTTACACTTCTGTCAAACGACCATCCTTTCTGCAAAAAAACGTACAGTTCAAATAAGGCAAGGATCAGACTGCACGGGGAGTCCGTGCCGACGCCTGCTTACAGGGTTGGTCTTGACTCACTCTAACAGGGGACCAGGGCGGAGAAGCCACAAATGCCATTCCTCACAACACACTCGACATCACAGCTCTTCCCCGCGTACCTGATGTAAGGTTTCAAGATCCGAGAGGTGTAAGGGCTGACGATACTCTGGTCCACAGCCATATTTTCTGATCCCACCAAACGATACAGAAACTTAGTGGTCTGGTGCCGAAACCCTTTCCTGGATGGCAAGGCAGTCTAGGAGAAAGGAACCCCAGTGATGTAAAAATAGCCACTCAAAAGACTGGTTTAACTTATCAGATAATTAGTACTTAGGACATTGCTTTGTGTTAGAAAGTAGGTCTTTTTGTATTACTTCTTTGGAGAGCTCAAGTTTCAGTACAAACCTCATAGGTACCTTTGCATAAAATTAGATATGAAAAACTACGGCCGTTTGTAACAGTTTAAAATCTAAATAATTAACAAAATTTTAAGTCACTTAAAAAAAATTTTAAGTCATTTAAGTGGGTGAAATGCAGGACTGAGCACTGGATTTACGGCTTCCGCAAGTTTCATTTCGCCTGATAACACAACCAACCCAGTCATCAGATACTAACCTGCACTAGCGTCAACTGGGTAACAGACACGTGGGTCACATTGTAGGAGCAGTCTGTTATCCACAGAGCGGTAGGGGCCAATTACTGCTGCCCCTGTGTATGGACTCATTAAAAGATGACTCGGGACGCTGGGTGGCTCAGTCAGTTGAGCGTCTGACTTCGGCTCAGGTCATGGTCTCATGGTTTATGAGTTAGAGCCCCACGTTGGGCTCTGTGCTGACAGCTCAAAGCCTGGAGCCTGCTTCCAATTCTGCATCTCCCCCCCCCCTTTCTGTCGCTCCCCTACTCACACTCTGTCTCTCAAAAATAAACATTAAAAAAAAAAATTAAGAAGTAAATAAATAAAATATGCCTCTCTTCCAATGAGTAAATTTGATAAGGGTAAGACTGATGTAGATTAGCATTCCTAAGATAAATCAAGACAGCAGAGAAGCCCCGCCAGCGGTTGAATGAGAAGGTGGTCTGCGTTTCTTAGGTGAGTGTCCTAACAGAACAGGTGGGTTTCACACTGGGAGCCCGACTGGAGATGTCTGTTTCCGGGAGTGCTGCCCCAGGGCCCTCGGTCGTGTAGTAACAGAACATGTGCAATTAGGATTTTACAGCAAAGAGCCCAGATGGAAGATGAAAAGGCACACTTATAAAGTGGTTTGCCAAGGGCTGGACGAAGTTTAGAAACCTGAGTTGTTTTTGGAGAGTCAGTTTGCTCTTTAGCTTAGAAAATAACTTTCTTGGAAGGAGAGCAAGAATTTCTTCTTTATAATTTCTCTTATTACTATCCCAAACTGGACACCAAAACTTTGAAAGGATGACTTTGAAATTCTTCCAGCACTTTCAAGTAAGTCTGGGAGGGCAATTCAGAGCTATGGCATGTAGTGTCCAAACACGGCCTCAACACTTCCTCCTGTACCTGTGGGGTGCTGTGGCTCCTCATGTCAAACAGCAGAGTCTGTTCCCTCCCCTTGAATGAGGGTGGGCCTGTGACAGGCCTTGGCCAATTACCAAGTGCAGAAGTAACATTCTGCGACCCTGAGCCCAGGCCCTAAGAGGACAGGAAGCTTCTACTTTCTCTCTCTTTGTGTCCAGCAGCCATGGTGTCCAGGCTGGACCACTGAATGCGTAGAGGCCACATGGAGACCAGCCTGGAGGAAAGCCATCCTGGTCATTCCAAACCTGATCCAGCTTCCTGTTGAAGGCAGCCACGTGAGTGACCTCAGCCTTCAGCACACAGGGTAGAACCACCACCCAGTCGAGCCCAGTCAACCCAGAGAATCAGAAGAAATATTAAATATTGTTTTAAGCCTCTAAGTCTTGGAATGACTTGCTGTGCAGCAACAGATGACTGAAATACCAGTCACCGAACCACTGGCCCATGAGAGACGATCTGGTTAATGTTTCGGGGTCAGTTTTGTGGAACTCCACAGATGTTGCCCAGTACCCCAACTTCTTGCCATCTCTGCTTTCACCCTAGTCTAGACCACCTTCAACTTCTGCCTGGATCACTACCGCTGCTTCCTATTGGTTTCTCTGCTGCCACTCTCAGCCTTTATCACCCATGTTCCACACAGAGCCAGGAGCTTCTTTTAAAAACAAGTAAATTCACTTCCCTTGGTCAAAATTCCTATTTGGCCTTCCCTTGCAATTCAAAGTTCTTACCTGGGACTTACAGGATCTGTCCTGTTACCTCGGCAACCTCACCTCCTACCCACTTCCTCTGCCATCACTATGTTCCAGCCCACCACAGCAAACTACCTGCTGCCTGGGGGCCTGCCCCTGGGCCTTCTGCCCTGAACCCCCTTCAGCCTGCCTCCTCCTTGTGGACCAGGACTGGGCCAAGTGCTACTTCCACCACAAGACTGTCCTTAAGCACCCATCCAACATGCTACCACTGCCTTCTGCTCTTCCCCTCCACCGCAACACCTGCCTTGCAGGAAATGATCCCGTTTAGTGAGTTAGTCCTGTCATCTCCCCGCTCCATAGGGTGGGCACCTTCTGCCCTAATTTGCGGCGGTGTCCCCAGCTAGAAGAGTGCTTGGCACACATGAAGTATTCAACTTAGGTTTGCTGAATGACAAAATGGTGGGGAAAGAAGCATGCCAAAGTCAAATAAGTTTGGAAAATGTTAAATGAGTTTCTTCAAACTTCTAGTTCTAAATAAAAGGAGCACTAGATGGGCTGCTGTGTTCCTTCCTATCTGTCTTGAAAGATGCCACAAAAGTGAGAGGGAGGACGGAACACAAAGGCTGTGAGAAACCCCAGGGAGGGACCAAAGGTGGCCGGGTCCACGTGAGGTGGCAAAGGCCAGCCCAGAGCAGAGAAAGGCTCCGCACCACAGGTGGGGAGGGGGAGCTTCCGAGTTAGGCCACTTCCTCTTGCAAGGTCTGCTCTGGGTGGACCTCGGCCAATCAACTTTGCCAGCAAGTGTCAGCTGGAGGGGTCACATCAGGACACTGCTGGAGCCTCAAACTTGCTAACAGGGTGTCAAGCCAGGAACCAGGCTTTTGCTCTTCCCTTCAGGTGTTTATACCAGCAAAGGCATCTGGTGACACCAAGAGAATATTCTTTCACAGGGGAAAAAAAAAAAAGATATGTCAACAAAGAGTGTAAATGAAAAGAAAGCAAAGTAAACCAACTGCACTGGAAACACCAGACAGCCAAGAATTTTCAAAAAGCAAATAAACAGTCATCAGGGAAATGCAAACCCAAACTACAACGAGATACCACTTGACTTCCACAAAGATGGCTACAATCAAAAAGAGTAACAAGCATTGGTAAGGATGGTGTGGAGAAATCAGGATCTTTATGAAGTGCTGGTGATTTTGGAAAACAGTCTAGCAGTCCTTCGGCATGTTAAACAAAATGTTACCATTTAACTGGGCATTCCAACTCCTGGATATATACCCAAGAGAAATAAAAACCTATGTCCACACAAAGACATCTACACCAATGTTCAAGCGGCATTATTCACAACAGCCAAAAGGTGGAAACAGGGGTGCCTCAGTGGCTTAGCTGACTGAGTGTCCAATTCTTGATTTCAGCTCGGGTCATGATCTTGCGGCTGATGAGTTCAGATCCATGTTGGGTCCTGTGCTGACAGTGTGGAGCCGGCTTGGGATTCTCTCCCTCTCCCTCTCTCTCTTTCTCTCAAAATGAATAAAATAAACTCAAAACAAAAAATCCAAAAAACAAAAGGTGGAAACAACCCAAGTGTCCATCAACTGATGAGTGGATAAACAAAATGTGGTACGCCTATACAATGGGGTATTAAGTAGCCATAAAAGGGAATGACATGCTAATCTATACTACAACATGGACAAATCTTAAAAACATGCTGTGAAAGAATGCAGTCAGAAAAGACTATGTATTATAGGGTTCCATTTATGCGAAATGTCCAAAATAAGTAAATCTACAGAAGCTGGGAGCTGGGGGGGGGGGGGGGCAGTAATACTGATGAAAATGCTCTAAAATTAATTATGATGATGGTTATCCAACTCTGTGAATATAGCAGAAACCACCAAATTGTACACTTTAAATGGGATTGTGTGGTATATGAATTGTATCTCAATAAGGTCGTTAAAAAAAAAACAACATAATAAATGGACTCCAGGGTAATAAACCTAGAAACAGGAATGAGTGTAGTTATGATGGATCTCTTACTCCTTACTGGACATTAAATGCATGACCACTGAAACAAAGCACTCACTGAATGAGTAAGGGACAGATTTAGGATCTCTTCACAAAGGCAAAGGAAGAGAGAAAGGAAAGAATTAATGTGTCAACATCCATATTAGGAGTCCAGAAAAGGAGGAATATATTTAAAGAAGCAATGATAGAGGCACCTGGGTGGCTCAGTCAGTTAACCATCCAACTCTTGATTGCAGCTCAGGTCATGATCTCACAGTTTGTGAGATCAAGCCCCACAAAGGGCTCCACAATGGGTGTGCAGCCTGCTTAAGATTCTCTCTCTCTCTCTCTCTCTCTCTCTCTCTCTCCCCCTCTGCCCCTCTCCCACTCGTGCATGCGTTCTCTCTCTCTCTCTCTCAAAATAAATAAATAGACATTAAAAAAAAAAAAAAACACAAGACACAATGATAAGGACTTTTCCAGATGGGGGGCACCTTGCTGGCTCAGTTGGCAGAGCATATGACTCTTGATCTCAGGGTCATGAGTTCAAGCCCCACGCTGGGCATGGAGCCTACTTTTAAAAAAATCAGAATTTCCCAGATTAAAGAATCATGTAAGAAGACTTCTGGTTTCCTGTCCAGCATAAAAGGAGAATGGAAGCTGTCAATACATTCTAACAAGAGGTTAAACAAACTGAAAATCGACAACTCTTCTTGGATCCATCAGAGAATTGAGATCACAGGGCACACTACTCTCCCCAAAACTGGAAAGACAAACACGTGCATACAGAGAATCATAACTTAGCAGAATAGAAACCTCCAGGAACCAGTGCCCAGTAGGAAAACTTAATGAGCAACAAGCAAATTGCTGGAGACACAATGTGGAAACCTCTGAGAGACAAAACTCTGGGTGGCAGATGCACATTTTCGTGACTTTTACCTCCAGGAGCTCTACCAGGTTCTCATGGTAGGGATCAAAGCAAAATCCCCTCAGGCTTCCGGCAGGGAAAAAGCAGCTGTTCTGAAAATACTTCAGAGTACTTTGTCTTCTTAACAAGGCCTGCACTCAAGAGAAAGTATTTTACCAGAGCCTAACCTACTGGGTTTCATCAGAGCCTAACCAACTTGTGGAAAGGGAATTGCCCATCTCCAGCTCCCGCCAGTTATCCCATGCAGCCTGTGTCGGTCACAGCCCAGAGGCGCGTGTTCACTAACAGACTGAGAACTAATCTTAGGACCACAGAAGGCTCACCACCATACCACCAAAGGTCTACTTTCCACAGTTCCTTTTCCCCAGTAGGTCATATGTGGCTTTCAACTAAAAATTACAAGGCATATTAAAAGGCAAAAAAAAAAACAAAAAAAAAAACCCACACTCTGGGGACACCTGGTTGGCTCAATTGGTTGAGTGTCCAACTCCTGATTTTGGTTCAGGCCACGATCTCACAGTTTGTGGGACTGAGCTGTGAAGGGCTCTGTGCTGACAGTGCAGAGCCTGCTTGGGATTCTCTCTCCCTCTCTCTCTGCCCCTACCCAGTTTGCACATTTGTGCGCACACACTATCTCTCAATAAATAAACATTAAAAAAAAAAACCATCCAAAAACACAGTCTAAAAGAGACAGAGAAAGCATCAGAACCACTCAGACAAGGCAGACATGTTGGAATTATTAGACTGGGAATTTAAAACAACTATGATTAGTATGTTAAGGGCTCTAATAGACAAAGCAGACAACACATAAGAACAGACAGACAATTTAAGCAGAGAGATGGAAATTCTAAAAAGAATCAAGAAGAAATGCTAGGGATCAAAAATGTTGTAAGAGAAATGAAGAATCACCTTTGTGGGCTCTTTAGTAGACTGGACATGGCTGAAGAAAGAACTTCTGAGCTCAAGAATATGTCAAGAGGAACTTCCAAAATTGAAAAATAAAGATAAAAGAAGACTAAAAAACCCAGAACAGAACATCCAAAACTGTGTTACAAGGACAAAAGGTGTAAAATACACATAATAGGAATACCAGAAAGAAAAGAGAGAAAGGAACAGAAGAAATATTTGAAGCAATAATGACTGAGAATTTCCCAAATTAATCAAGACACCACACCAAAAAGCACAAATCCAGGAAGCTCAGAGAACAAGAGGAGGATAAATGTCAAGATCAAACTGCTTAAGGGGCGCCTGGGTGGCACAGTCGGTTAAGCGTCCGACTTCAGCCAGGTCACGATCTCGCGGTCCGTGGGTTCGAGCCCCGCATCGGGCTCTGGGCTGATGGCTCAGAGCCTGGAGCCTGTTTCCGATTCTGTGTCTCCCTCTCTCTCTGCCCTCCCCCGTTCATGCTCTGTCTCTCTCTGTCCCAAAAATAAATAAAAAAAACGTTGAGAAAAAAAAAAAAAAAAAAGATCAAACTGCTTAAAAGCATAAAGTTGAACAAAAATCTAAATGCTCACACTAATGCTTCAGTGAAGCTCAATTTTCTTTTTTTAATTTTAGAGAGAGGGTACGTGCAAGTGAGAGAGAGAGAGGGGCAGAGGGAGAAAGAACCTTAAACAGGCTCCACTCTCAGCACAGAGTGAGACACAGGGCTCAAACCCACCACCCTGGGATCATGACCTGAGCCAAAATCAAGAGTTGGAGGCTCAACCAACTGAGCGATCCAGGCACCCCAGTGAAGCTCCACTTTAAAGTAATCTGTTTGGGGCGCCTGGGTGGCTCAGTCAGTTAAGCATCTGACTTCAGCTCAGGTCATGATTTTGCAGTTCTTGAGTTCGAGCCCGGCATCGGGCCATGTGCTGACAGCTCAAGAGCCTGGAGCCTGCTTCAGATTCTGTGTCTCCCTCTCTCTGCTCCTCCCTCACTTGTGCTATTTCTCTTGAAAATAAATAAAACATTAAAAAAAAAATTTTAAGTAACCTTTTCACTCTCTTCGGAAACCTCCTCTCCTCCCTTCTTAGCCTTTTGTTTTGGGAACCCAGTACCAAGCTGAAGACATGACAAACAAGGCTGGCAGCACAGACACAATTCCTGACAAAACAGGCTAGATCCTGTATTTCCCTATAGAACCCCCAGACCCTTCCTCCTGGCAGGCTTGCAGTTTTGAAGGCCTTAGCCTGCTGTAACCTCCTTTGCCTGGCAGAGCAATAAATCCTACTGTTTCTTTTTATCCCAAACTCTTGTGTTGTGTTTATCCCAAACTCTTGTGTTGTCTTGTGTTGTACTGGGCTCTGAAACAGAGGTTACTGGTTTTTGACAGCATATTAGCATATAAGACACCTGTGACTGAAGGAGAAGTACACGATAAATGAGATAAAAAAAAAAAAAAAACAACTTTAAATGCGCAAATAAAATTAAAGATCAGAAACAAAGACAAGATTCTGAAAGCTTCCAAGGTATGAGAGGATAAAACAGGAGATCATCTACAAAGAAAGAAGAATGAGACAAACAGTGAGGCTCTCAGGAGTAATAATTTCAAAATGTTGAAAGAAAAAACAAAATTACAATTTTATATCCAGCTACACTATCATTTAAATTGAAGAGTGAAATGAAGATATTCTTAGGCATACAGGTATTCAAAATTAAACTCAAAAAGACCAGATTTTTAAAAACTGTTAGAGGAAGTAGTCTAGCAAGAAATTAACCTAGGAAGAAATGATAGGAAGTAAGGGTGAATAAATAATTTAGTGAGGTTTACTGTTGTCTAAACAACACAAAAGAAAAAAGACAGATAAGAGCACACAAAAATATTCTGTTTGAAGGGAAGACCACATGATAATATTAAAAAATTAAGAGAAAAAATAGATGTCCTAAGTTAGAACCTACAAAAAGAGTAAAAATTGAGCATATAACTTTCTTTATAGCAAAGAATCAACATAATATACTTTCTCTGACAACACATATTTGATTAGAAATTAAATCAATTACTAAAAGATACCTTAAATATTTCTATATATGTAAAAAGTAAACAAACCAAGAAACAAACTGTTGTGTTACAGAGGAAATAATGAGAAAAATTACAAAATGCTTAGTACTGATTGATAATAAACTCCCATCACTTCATGAGTCACAGCTAAAGCAGTATTGTAGGGATATTTATAGCTATGACTACATTTATCAGAAAACAAGAAAGAGTATGGATTGAACAAATGCATTTAGAGCTGCTCCTTGTGTAGCTGCATTAAAACGGTACTAAAGTTCCAGGTTAAGATGGGGGATTAAATGCACAATTTTACTCCCTCCCCAAACCCACTAAACCTACAGAATCAGCCTTCTAAAAAAGGGAGAGAAGCATACAAAAATAGGAAGATCAGGGGGAAAAAACATCTGGGAAGCAGATGGATAAATACTAACTACTTTAAAGCCCAAATTCCCAAGCTGGCTTTGGGTTAGGTGTGAACCAGCCCAATCTGTACCACAGTACCCTCGTAAAACCCAGTGGCAGCACCAGACTCCTCTGGAGCTGGGAATAAATGGGGTACTTAGAAGAAGGAGCAGGTAAAAGTTGTGTGCACAGCAGTTCGATTCCCAAATCCTCAATCCCCTGCTGCCAGGTGGCTGCCTCCCCACAGAAGTCTGGAGGTCCCATCTCTAGAGAAGATGTAACCAGCGCTCTGGAGGGACAGCTCGCCTAGCGTGAAGGTGGGAGTACAAGTTGAAGGCTAAGGTCCCTCTTCCTCTAAGTGGTAACCAGGGTTCTGAGACTGGGAGACTGACTAGCCAGGGGGAAAGACCTCAAGGAAGAGATGTTGGGAGCAAAGGATGCTCCTAGATAATGGGTCTGTACACAGAATCTCAGGTTCGGCCTCATTTTCCCTCACAAAGGGAAAGCACTGCTTCTGGTATTGAAGTTGTCTCTCAGCCTGTCCCAACACTAGCTTGGAATTTTGGTTTTAAGTTCAAGGCCTTTCAGACATGTAAGGTCTCCGATTTTACTTCCCAGGCAGCTTTCCTCAGGAAGTCACTAAGAATATGCTCCACTAAAACAAGGGACTAAAATTACAACATGGCAAAGATGAGGCACAGGAAACAGTAAAATTCAAAACAGAAGAAGGGCAAAAGAGTCTCCAGTGAAGGGACAGCCCAGGATCACTACTGGGTGACAGGTGTCACTCAAGGGGCAGCTACAGAGGCTATCATAAGTCCCTGCTGCACTGCACCATCTTTTATTTATTCATTTTTATCAGTTTATTTTATTCTTTTCACCATAAATGTACTCTTCAGGGGCACTTGGGTGTGGCTCAGTGGATTAAGCGGCCAACTCTTGATTTCAGCTCAGGTCATGATCTCATGGTTCATGAGTTCGAGCCCTGAGTTGGGCTCCTGAGTTGGAGCCCTGTCAGTTGGCGCTGACAGTGTGGAGCCCACTTGGGATTCTCTCTCTCCCTCTCTGTCCCTCCCCCACTCATACTCATTCTCTCTCTCTCAAACTAAACAAATAAACTTTAAAAAAATAAGTGTACTCTTTAATCCCCATCCCCTATTTCACCCATTGCCCCACCCACCTCCCATCTGGTAACCATCAGTTTGTTCTCTATAGTTAAGAGTCTGTTGGTTGGTTTTATCTTTTTTCCCCCTCACTTGTTTGTTTTGTTTCTTAAATCCCACATATGAGTGAAATCATATAGTATTTGTCTTTCTCTGACTTATTTTGCTTAGCATAATACACTCTAGTTCCATCCATATTGTTGCAAATGGCAAGATTTCATTCTTTTTTATGGCTGATATTCCATTGTGTGTATATACATATATGTATACGTATACATACACACACACCCCATCTTCTTTATCTATTCATCTATTGATGGACATGGGCTGCTTCCATAGTTTGGCTGTTGTAAATAATGCTGCAATAAACACAGGGGTGCATGTATCCTTTGAATTCATATATTTGTATTTTCTGGGTAAATACCAAACAATGTGATTACTGGATCGTAGGGTACACTGGACCATCTATAAAACCTAAGGAATTGTAGCCCAGAATCTCACTGGTGCTCAGCTTGGCTTCACCATGTACTCTGAGACTCCTCTACAACCTCCATGCCCACTCCATGGATCAGTTGAGGACACATGCCCCACAAACAACTGCTCGGACCTCCTACAAGCTGGAAGGAACCACATCAGTCCAGACGCAGGAAACAGAGGGCCCCACTGTCCCTGCCCAGATTTCTGCCACACTGAGTGTTATACACTGCAGCCCTGCCTGAGGCTCAGACTGTGGTAAGCCTTACGCTCCCCAGAACTGCCTAATGACCTTGAACACTGACTTCTCTACAAAGGGGTCATGGAACCTGAAGCCAGAATGTGACTGTGGGAGCTTCCTGGGGCTGCCATATCAATGGCTTGTCACAAACGTGATGGCTAAAATAACAAACTTATTCTTCCACAGTTCTAGAGGCTGGAAGTCAGAAATCAAGATGTTAGCAGGGCCATGCTCTCTCTGAATATTCTAGGGAAGAATCTGTTCCACACTTTCTCTTACCTTCTGGTGTTGCCAGCATTCATTGGTATCCCTTGTGGACACATCGCTCTGCCTCAGTCATCACATGGTGATCTCCCTGTGTCTGTTTCTATGCCTCTTCTCTTCTTCTAAGGATACCAGTCATGTTAAGTACCTACCCTGCTCCAGTATGACCTCATCTTAACTAATTACATCTACAAAGGCCCTATTTCCAAACAAGTTCACATTCATGGGTACAAGGGGTTAAAACTTCAATATATCCTTTTGGGGGACACAATTCAATCTTTAACAATGACCCAGAGAGATTGCTTAGCTTATTCTCTCCTGGAAGCCTTCATCTAATAGTGGCAATTTCTTACACAGCTAGATTTGTGCCTCCTACTTAGTTTTTTAAAAACTAAAAGTGACATAAAAAACTCAGAGCGGCTCCCTCTTAGGGGGAGGGAGTAGGCAGTACACAGAACTTCCAAGGTGCTTGTATGCTCAGTCTGTCTGTCTGTCTTTCTTTCTTTCTTTCTTTCTTCTTTCTTTTTTGCTAATGTTCTGTTTCTTAACCCAAGAGACAGATACAAAAGTATTTATTTAATTAACCCATAAACTATAACATGTCCTATGTATTCTTCTGTAGCTAAAGGACACATGTCATAATTTAAAAAATTAAGTACAGGGATTAAAAAGACAAACCCACAACCCACAAGAAGAAAGAACAGGCGAACAGGTGACTGCAGTTCAAGCACATGAGTAAGTGGCAAACACCTGAGACGAGAGAGCCAGAACTTAAGGCAGCAGTGAAGACAGGCCAGGAGCAGGATGATATACACGCAGAGCCTCAGGAAAGGCAACAAGGCATCAATCAGGTCCTGCTAACACTGAGACTGGGCAAGAAGACTCCGGATTGAGAGTCTCTCTACCTAAGAGGTTAAAGCCTCTAACTACACCCCCAATGCCCACATCCAGAAATGATCTTTCCCTCCATGGGCAGAAGACCAGAGTGTCTGGAGATGCTCGGGAAACACTCTGGACACCAGAGCACCTGGCCAAGCCAAGATGGGACTGAAAACAGGGAGACTCAGGGAAGTTTTCCAGCTGAATGGTAGGCTCCTGGACCACCCCATTCACCTCTAGGGTGTAGGCAGGCAGGTTACTACTTCCCAGGCAAGATGCAAAATAGGAAAAAAAAAGAAAATTAAGGGATCCACCTAGAGTAGGGGTTGTCAGCAAACTATATCCCACAGGCCAGATCCAGCCTGTTTTAGTAAATAATGTGTTACTGGGACACAGCCATGCCCATCCATTATATATTGCTTTCACACAACAGCAGAGTTGAGTAGTTGCAACTCAGACTGTGTGGCCTGCAAAGCCAAAACCATTTACTGTCTGACCCTTTACAGAAGGCCTGCCAACCCCTAGTGTACAGGGTTCAATATCCAAATAATAGGTGTGCTCCAAAAAGACAGAACAGAGATGGGACGCTTGAGTGACTCAATCGGTTGAGCGACCGGCTCCTGATTTCGGCTCAGGTCATGATCTCATGGTTTGTGAGATCCAGCTCCATGTTGGGCTCTGTACTGATAGAGTGAGGCCTGCTTGAGATTCTCTCTCTCCCTCTCTCTGCCCCTCCCCTGCTCCCACCATCAAAATAAATAAATAAACATTTAAGAGAGAGAGAGAGAGAAAAAATAGAATATAGGAAATTAAGATGTTCCAGAGCTCTAGGAGAGTTTCAAATTGAAAGAGCCCACACACCACATGCCCAACACAGTGGAAGAAAAAGCCCCACACACGGTACCTCATAGAATAAGATCACAACACCAGCAATATCAGCCCACTAGTTTCCAAAGAAGACAGAAAACGTGCAAATAATCTTATTTAGCAATTATTTAATCCTATTTAGCAATTCACAGGCAGAGATATAAGAATGTAATCAGAAACATATAAATAAAAGATTCGATTTCATCAGATTAGCAAAACTAGTTAAAGGCTGTTTAGGAGCAAGTGCTAACAAAGACTCAGGGAAATCAGACCTGTCATTCCTGCTCTGGGAAGGCGCATTCTCGAAGTTCTGAGTGGAATTGACCATTCCCAGGAGCACTCACAGACTTGGATTCCCCTGAATATTCTCAAGCTATGCTGCCACACAGGGATCTATTTTTACGCGTTGTCTCCTAACTACACAGATGTTTACACGTCCTCCGATTCTGCTCAGCACGTGGTCTGCTACATCATATGTCCTCAACAAACCTGCCGCTCAGGGCTATGACACAAACCATGTGCAAACTCAGTCCCCATCCGGGACTAGGAGAGGCAAAGAAAACGTCAAGGCTCTGTCCTGAATGCCCAAAGGAAACAAACAAACCCGGCTGTAATCATGGGTATTCATACCGAATAGTTTCAAAAACCAAAGCCCAGAAATTTTTCTATTTTGCTCCCTTGCTGTTTCCTTCTCTCTCCCGAAGTCACTCAGGACTTCCAGTCAAGCACAGCTGTGCCCCCTCCTTCTGTAGTGCTGCCCGCCCCCATTTGCTGCCCCTGGGAATCTTACCTGGTATCGGTCAAGGATTCTGAAGTCCTGACAGGTTGTTCTGTATGTGGCTTGTCCAGCTGGAAGCCTGGAAACTCCCCCTTCTTTGGCTCCATAAATTCCATCAACTAACAGAAGAGCAGCATTAACAACTTGATCCAAGTCAAAAAGTGGTAATCCCCTATCCCTTTTCGCTTGTCTGACAATCAATTTCCGCTTCAGTCTGCGAGCTTCTGGCGTCATGGCAACGGCACTGGGACAAGCTTCCAGCCTCTTCAGGAGCAGCTTCTCCTCGTAGATGCTCACGGGGGTGTACTTGGGCCCTTTAGGTTTCCTGTCCTTCTCCAGCTGGGGCTTCCTCTTCTCTCGAGTCCTCGTTTGCAAAGATGTGTTGGAATCTGTGTCTTCGCTGTCAATGTCCATCCTGTCAGGCTTTTCCTCCTCGCTCTCCACCTCCTGCTTTATCTGTTCAGGCGCTCTGACCTTCTTTCTGCCCCCGACCACTGCCCCAGAAGCTGCTGCCCCAGCAGGCGGAGGTACATACTCCATTCCTGGGTCTATGACCCCATCGCCTTCCATCTCGTCATCGTCTGCGCAGAGTGCAAGACAGTGTAATCAAGACACGGGAAAGAAGAAATGCAGGGCGCACCGCCCACAAAGTGAAAATACACACATTCTATCGCACACGAAAAACAAAAGACCCAAGAAAGGCAAGTCTTACCGTGAAACAAGGCTTGTGGTGGCATCACATCTGGAATCAGATCCGCCTCTGAAAGCAAGCTGGGTGTGGCCGAGTGAGAGGCGGGGGTCCCAGGGGCAGAGAAATCCAGAGACGGAGAAGGAGACGGGCTTGTCAGAGGGGTGCGGTCAGAGGAGCTCAAGGACGAGAAGTCAATCACTTCCCCTTTTTCTAGAACCACGTCTGGCCTGCGGCCGCGGCTTATAAACTTCACAGGGGTCGAAGAAGTACTCCTGTCCAGAAAGCCAGCTGCTTCCTTCTGGGCTCTCCTAATGTCCTTTGCTTCCTGAGTACGAGACCTTTTCTCTTTTAATTCCATGGCAGATTCCACGGGATTACGACTTGCCCGTTTTCGAAGGCCCTCCACAGTAATGACGGGATCTAAAGCTGGTTTGGAGGCTGCCAAAAGAGAAGTATCTCAACTTTAGTTTCTTTTGCTAATTTAATTGTGAACCTATTACCATGTTCAAAATAGAGAAATGTTCAACAACGAATGCCCTAAACTAGGACTTGGGGTGCTTCTGACAAGAAAAAAGGGATTACAATGCAAATTTAAATAATTAAATACTGTATTTGCCTGTTGAAATTGGCAAATATTAAAAGTTTGGTAATGTTCAACAAGAGTATGGGGAAATGGGTATTTTCATGCCTTTTTAGTAAGGTGTGAATTTTTATTACAACTTTTTGGAGGGTGATTTGGCAACACTAATATTTGGAATAAACATGCCCTTGATATGGCAACCTGTTAGCAGGAATTTATCACAAATAATTTACCCACATATAGTATTATTTAAAATAACAACAACAAAAAGGCAGAAGTAACCAAAATATCCATCAATAGTGGGAATGTCCTATTATATTATCCTATGAAGGTCATTCAATGGGATACAATTGGAAAAAAAGAAAATAAGGCAGATCTACATGGAATGCTATGGAAAGATGTCCAGGGTCTCCTTGTAAGGTGGGGGAGAGGGATAGAGAACAAGTATTACAGCATGAGTTTATTTTTTCAATTAAAAATGCTAAAAGCACTCACAGGACACAGCAGTGGTTACTCTGGGGAGTAAAACTGCAGGCAGGTGTAGGTGTAGGGGAGGAGGACACTGTCAGGCTTTATACTTTTCAACACTATTTGATTTTTTTCTCAAATATATTTTTAAAAATTTAAAGCTCAATAAAATTTTTTAGATTAAAAAAACCCAGACCAATATGTGACTGTAAGGAGTTTTCTTTAAGTGGGAGAATGGCATCAGGTTAGGCCACGAAAAAGAATCCTTATCTCCTAAAGATAGTACTGAGATGTTTAAGAATGAGATGTTGATGATGGGATTTGCTTCTAAATAATCCAAGGTGTGGAATGGGTGGAGGGTGGGGGGGAAAGCACCCAGTGGCCAAATTAAACTGAGATGGCCAGCAGTGAACTGCTGAAGTGAGGAGAAAGGTACATAGGGACTCATTACACCACTCTCTTCATATTGGTGGGTGTTTACAAATTTCCACATAAAAAGCTGTAAAAAAAAAAAATGAGATTGAAAATAGAGAAGCTTGGGGCACCTGGGTGACCCAGTCAATTAAGCATCTGACTCTGATAGTGCAAGGTCCGCTTTAGATGCTCTGTCCAGCCCTTCTTCTCTGCCCCTCCTCCTACCCCTTCTCTGCCCCTCCTCCTTGAATGTGTGCTCTCTCTGTCTCTCTCTCTCTCTCTCTCTCTCTCTCTTTTAAAAATAAATAAACATTTTTGGGCCACCTGGGTGGCTCAGTCGGTGGAGCATCGACTTTGGCTCAGGTCATGATCTCAAGGTCCTAGGTTCAAGCCCCGCGTTGGGCTCTGTGCTGACAGCTCAGAGCCTAGAGCCTGCTTCAGATTCTGTGTCTCCCTCTCTCTCTCTGCCCACCCCCCACTTGCACCCTGTCTCTCTCTCTAAAATAAATATTAAAAGTTTTTTGGGGCGCCTGGGTGGCGCAGTCGGTTAAGCATCCGACTTCAGCCAGGTCACGATCTCGCGGTCCGTGAGTTCGAGCCCCGCGTCGGGCTCTGGGCTGATGGCTCAGAGCCTGGAGCCTGTTTCCGATTCTGTGTCTCCCTCTCTCTCTGCCCCTCCCCCGTTCATGCTCTGTCTCTCTCTGTCCCAAAAATAAATAAACTTTAAAAAAAAAAAAAAAAGTTTTTTAAATAAACATTAAAAGAAAAAAGAAAATAGAGAACCTTGCAGATACCAAAGGACATTTCCAGAACTGGTAACTTGATTAGGAAATGCTAAAATATTTTTTGTATGGTATTTATTTACAGCATACACAAAATGTGTCGTAATAATACACTTGCCAAGCAGAGTAGCTCCAGAGAGGCAGCTGGCCTATGCCTTACAAGCAGGAGGTCTTATAAACTCATGCTTGCTTGGCTCCGGCCTGGCCAGCACGTGCTATAGTGTTCTCACAAGAGTACCTTTTACTTTCAGGGTAGAGGCAGACAGCTTCTCTCCTTCAGGCTTCATTGTTGGTGGCTTGTTGTGAACGAGCTTCCACCATCCTGGTTCTCCGAACTCTTGAGCCCCTGAACGGAAGAACATGGGGCTTCCCACACTGAGGCAACCCGCTACTGTGCTCCACCAGGTCGAAGTCTTCTTCCTGGAGAGTCCAAGAATTTAAAAATTATTGGCTTTTCAATTTTGGCATTATGTGGAAAATACACTCTCCAGATACTCTAGGACTCCAAGACTGTGTTATGCTATGGAACCTCCAATCTTTGAAGGAACAGAGCATAAGAGTCAAGGGAGAGGCTCTGGAGCCTGTCTGGCTTCAAATCCTGGCTCTACCACCTTCTGGCTGCCTCAGTTTCCTCTTTTTTAAAATTAGGATAACAACTTAACTCACAAGGTTGCTGTGGGGATTAAACAAAATAATTCAAACAAAGCTCACAAAACACTTATCACATGGGTGCCTGGGGGCTCAGCTGGTTAAGTGTCAGACTCTTGATTTCAGCTCAGGTCATGATCTCAGGGTTTGTGAGATCAAGCCCCATGTCGGGCTCTGCACTGACAGTGCAGAGAGGAGAGAAAGAGGGGGAGAGAGAGAGAGGTAATATCTCAAGCAGGTTCCATACTCAGCTCAGAGCCCAACGTGGGGCTCGGTCCCATGACGCTGGGATCATGACCTGAGCCGAAACCAAGAGTCAGATGCTCAACCGACTGAGCCACCCAGGTGCCCCAAATGAAGTTGCTTTTATATGTGAATTAGAACCAGCTCTCAAGAAAGCAAGCAAGAGAATCATTGGCCCTGGTAAACAGTTCATTTTACCCCAGAAGCACCTCTCATTTTACCCCAGATGCACCTCTCAGTCTGCTCCTATTTGCCTGTACAAATAGTAAAGTGAAATAAAACTATACAGTGTGTTTCATAAAGAGTTGAACTTTGGGGGAATAACCAACTTTGGCAAAAAAAAAAAAAAAAAAAAAAGTATATAATGAAAAGCCTTCACACCAGCACTGAGCAAGGCAGGGCTTGAACTCACAGCCCCAAGATCAAGACCTGAGTTACCATCAAGAGTTGGATGCTTAACCAATTGAGCCACCCAGGTGCTCTTGAAAGTTTTTAATGATACGTAAAATGCTAACTATTCAGACTCCTGTTGAAAATTCTTTTAAAGGCAACTGTTCTAAAAAACAAGTACCAGAAATCCTATAACAGTCTTTCGTAAGAAGGCCAGTCTTAACAGTTGGAAAATATTGCTCAAGAGGCAAAAAGAAAAAAGCATTCTTAGGGACAAAGATCTGCTAGAAAACAAAGAAAAAAACCCCACAAATATAAACTTTAATAGGCATGAGCATTTTCTGAGATGGGGACAAAGACACCTCAGTTTCCTCCCCAGTGTTTTGGTCCCAGAGCACCTCTCCCACATTTGTATCTTTTTCTAAACTATCCAAGCCTCCCTCCTCTTGCCCAAAGGATATGGGAGGGGAGGGGTTCCACTTACTTTCATACACCAGCTGATGGTGCCTCCCCAGGTCCTCAGGCTCTGCCCACTTTTCTTTTTTAAAAAAAATTTTTTAAATGTTTATTTACATTTGAGAGAGAGACAGAGCTTGAGCAGGGGAGGGGCAGAGACAGAGACAGAATCTGAAGCAGGCACCAGGCTCTGAGCTGTGAGCTGTCAGCACAGAGCCCGACATGGGGCTGGAACCCTCGAGTAGTGAGATCATGATCTGAGGCAAAGTCAGCCACTCAAACAACTGAGCTACTCAGGTGCCCCTCTTCCGTCTTTCTTCTTTCTGTTGTTCAGACCCAGAAACTCCCACTGTCCTACTCTCAGACTCACTTACTCTTTCTTCTGCCCACTCAAAGCTGCTTCTCAATCCCTCCAGGGAATTTTTCATTTCAGCTACTGTATTTTTCAGCTGCAGAATTTCTTTTTGGTTTCTTTTTAGGTTTTTTATCTCTTTGCTGACATGTCTATTTTGTTTATACAACATTTTCTTGACTTTCTCCACGTCAGTTCTTAGGACATCTTTAAGACAGTTGTAAAGTCTGTCTTATAGATCCGCCAGTAGGTCTTTTACAGGGACAGTTTCTGTTGTTTTATTGTTTTTTCCTTTGAATGGGCCATATTTTCCTGTTTCTTTGTATTCCTTGTAATTTTTTGTTGAAATTGGATATTTGAATTTAATAATGTAGTAACTCTGGAAATCAGATTCTTTTCCTCCTCTGAGATTTATGGGTTTTTGTGTCTGTTGTTGTTGTTGTTGTTGTTGTTGTTGTTTTTATTGTTGTAGGGTGTCTGTGTATCAAAGATCAACCTGAGGTATAAACTTAAGGTCTTCCCGGGTCATTTCTGAGACTGTGCCTTTCCCTGGGCATGCATGGTGACTTTCTAATTTTCTCTGTATATGTGGTTACTTTTGATTGTCTTATCTTTAAAGTCTGGCTCCACAAAGGGGACAAAGAGAAAAATAAAATGGGGGCGGGGGGGAGTGCCAGCCCTTTAAATCTCCTTCAAGTCATTTCAACCAGAGGGAGAAGGGTTTGCAACCATTCAGGGGAGGTGCAACCCACCTCTTCATCTGCATTTCTGTGATGAGAAGCAGCAATCAGCAACCAGAGCACAGATTCCTGGCATTTGGAGGACAGGGTCCTTTTTGTCTACCCTGGCTCCCACAAGCTGCGTGTGAGCTGCTTGGGGAACAAGTGTGTTGCTGCCTGACACAGGGTTGAAGGGTGTGGAATGGGTAAACGTTACTAACAGCTGAATTTGACCAAATTCAACTGCAATTTACCTTCCAAATCTCCTCTTGGAAGTTACAAGCCTTCAATATAGATCCAGAGATCCAAAATAGTTACATCAGACAGATTCTGCCATTTCAACTGTTTGTTGTCTAGGTGGGAACAGACTTCTGGTGCTTCCTACTCTGCCATCCCCCTGGAATCTTTGTCATACCGTTTAAAAAATTTTAGGAGTGCCTGGGTGGCTCAGTTGGTTTAGTGTCCAACTTCAGCTCAAGTCTCGATCTCGTGGCTTGTGAGTTCGAGCCCCACGTCGGCCTCTGTGCTGACAGCTCCAAGCCTGGAGCCTGCTTCAGATTCTGTGTCTCCCTCTCTCTCTGCCCCTTCCTCCCCCTCAAAAATATATAAACATTTTTAAAAAAAGAAGCTGGGGATAGAACAATGGGAGGAAAATAAGTCAAAATCACTGCCTTCACTGAGTTGATTCCTGATAAAGGAGATACAAAATAAGAAACAAAAAAGTATAGAATCAAGAAGCGCTAAGAGGGCTCCTGGGTGGCTCAGTTGGTTGGGCGTCTGACTTCAGCTCAGGTCATGATCTCACAGCCTGTGAGTTTGAGTCCCGCATCGGGCTCTGTGCTGACAGCTCAGAGCCTGGAGCCTGCTTCGGATGCTGTGTCTTCCTCTCTCTCTGCCCCTCCCCTGCTCATGCTTGGTCTCTCTCCCTCTCAAAAAATAAACATTAAAAAATAATAAAATAAAAAATTTTAAATACTATGAATGTGCTTTATCATATTTCATCATATGTAAGACCCACTGACTTTAAGATATACCATTTTATGTACAACAAAAGAAGAAAACTAGCCATCAGTTATGACACACTATCCCTTATAAGATGTATCCAGATGTCAGAAATGTGAAATTTAAAAAAAAAATGTTTTAAAGAGATGCAAAAATTTTAAAACATGTGCATCTTGGGGTGCCTGGGTGGCTCAGTTGGTTAGGCGTTCAACTCTTGGTTTTGGCTCAGGTCATGATCTCACGATTTCATGGGTTTGAGCTCCGCGTCACTGATAGTGCAGAGCCTGCTTGGGATTCTCTGTCTCCTTCTCCCTCTGCCCCTCTCCCATTTGCACTGTCTCTGTCTCTATCAAAATAAATAAATAAACTTAAAAAAAAAGTGTGCATCTTAGAAATCAATGAAATACAGTAATAGAAAAAAGTATTCAAAGTATTCTTCATTATTCAAAGTTATACCTCCTATATACTCCATACCTGAAATTAATATAACACTGTATGTTAACTACACTGGAATGAAAAAATATTAAATTAAAGGGGCACCTGGGTGGCTCAGTCGGTTAAGCATCTGACTTCAGCTCAGGTCATGATCTCACACTCCGTGAGTTCAAGCCCTGCGTGCTGACAGCTCAGAGCCTGGAGCCTGTTTCTGGTTCTGTGTCTTGCTCTCTCTCTGCCCCTCCCCTGCTCATGCCCTGTCTCTCTCTGTCTCAAAAATAAATTTAAAAAAATTAAAAAAAATTTTTTTTAAATATTGAATTAAAAACAAATTTTTAATGTATATTATATTTGAGAGAGAGACAGTGTGTGAGCAGGGGAGGGGCACAGAGAGATGGAGACAGAATCTGAAGCAGGCTCCAGGCTCTGGGCTAACAGCACATAGCCCAACGCGGGACTCACAAGCAGTGAGATCATGATCTGAGCCGAAGTCGGACACTTAACCAACCGAGCCACCTAGACAATCTGGAATTAAAAAAAAAAATTTTTTTAATCCTGGAAAAATTCAAGGTCAGGATTATAAAAGCAGATTAAATGATCACACATACAAAGGCAATTAAACTGCAGCAATTAATTAAAGCTTTTAAATACTTTTTTTAAAACATGTTTATTCATTTTTTGAGAGAGAGACAGAGTGCGAGTGGGGGAGGGGCAGAGAGAGAGGGCGACTCGGGCAACACAGAATCTGAAGCAGGCTCCAGGCTCCGAGATGTCAGCACAGAGCCTGACGTGGGGCTTGAACTCACAAACTGCAAGATCATGCCCTGAGTGGAAGTCGGATGCTCCACCAAATGAGCCACCCAGGCACCCTGGCTTTTGAATACTTTTACACTTATTTCCATAATAGATAACATAAAGCCATTTAAGTAAGCCTTTACATATTTAAACTTTAAGAAAACATTAAAGACACGAATGAAAAACCTGTAAACATCTAAAAGAAAATGTATTCAAATCCCGCACTTCATTACACAGCACACTATTCTCTTAGGTCATATGGCAAATGAGAAATGCTTATCTTGTTAGGAATTTAAAGAATGTTCTATGGATAACAGAATTAAAATCTTCAATAGCTATGAAAAAAGTCTAACTGTACATGTTCTCTGCAGGCCGCTTCCCTGGGGCATAGTGATTCTGTGGATGTTCACACACAGAGCCGTCTGAGCACGTGCTGACTGCCTTGGGCAAGGGGTTTCGGTGGCTTTTCCAATCACCAATGCTTATAGCAGAGTTCCAAAAGCAAAGGACAACGTTGACGTAGGGAGCTAATCGACAAGGAATCACAGAGTAATTTTTAATGATCTCTCATTCCTTCTGGTTAGATCAAGAAGAAAGTTGGTTGCTTTAAGTTCTAACTTAAAGCACACACTGCTTCCCTTTCTGATCAAGAAAGAGGGCTTTGATTGCCTTTATGGGCCATGAGATCCAGCTATAATTCAATAACATTGTGTTATTTTTAGCACACCTATTTTTATAGTTTCATTCTATGTATGGCAAATGATACGAATTTTCCACTTATCATGGCGGTGTGAAGTTTCTTTTCAAAATGAATGTATTTACAAAAAGCGGGGGGGCTTGATTCAAATAAGTAAATGGTAATTCTAGTGATTCACTAACATGGCCAAAAACCACTAGTTTAATAGTTAAACCACACAGAAACTGGAGAGTAATTAATGCCTTTCAGTAAAGGATTAAAAAGGAAAAAAAAAAAGCCTTGGCTGATTCCTCTCCAAACATACTCTACAAATGAACAAATGAAACAACTGAACAACTTATGTTAAAATATAGCAAAATCCTTAAAAACAGGCAATTTAAATCCAATTTCTTCTAGAAGACAATCCACTAAGCAGAATGGCACTGAGAGATCAGGAAAACATTCCAAGATCTAATTTTATCAGTTTTTTTCCCTTTCTTGTGCTTTATAAATGGGGTATATTAAGTTCCATAAATAGTGCTAAATCATTAAACTAAGACAACAGATTCCCTTTCTTTAAGAAAAGAACCAGTTATACTGTCAATTCTTTTCTTAGTACTACTAAATAACTCAAGAACAAAAATAACTCCTTTTGTAAAAATGTACTGAATCTCTTCTATTTTCTCCTCACAGCGAGCCTTCAGAAAGCCGCCTCTCCTTTCGACTGCCCTCCCTGAGCTCCGAGTGATGCTGGCAGAGCTGTGTCTTCTCGGTGCCCGAGGAAACAGAGGCCGCAGTGCGTTCAGAGAAAGGACAGGTACAAACTTCCTGTTCTGACCTGATGTGATCAGAGCCTGTATCACGTCTACCCTGACCCAATTAAGCAAGACATATGAGCTTCACACAGGATTGAAGATGGCAACTAACAATCAGAATCTCATACAATTTGTAAATGCAGTTGGAAACTCACTAATCCCTAATGGCAATAAAAATCTTGTTGATCTGCATGGATCTTTAGTTAAAGCATGTGGTTTTAAGATCTGTGCCCTGGCATATCTGAGTGTGATGAGCCAAAGCAGCCACCAATGAGGCGTGCTCAGCAGTAAAATCAATGCGTTATCATGTAGAGGAATGAATGAACAAGCCATGTGCGTATTAATGTGCCTAGACTTTGCTAAGCACTATAATACCAAAACGTATCACCAGTATTTACTTTCCAGTTCATAAAAACAAATACTGATAAGAGTCTATTAATGAAGAGCAATTTAAAGAGGTGAAGTCAGCCATTGCCATTATCTTCCTTCCTCCGACCTTCTATCAGACACTGATTTCAAAAGGACAAAATGATCCTATATCCTCAAATTAGTTATTCATCCAACTATTAAACAGCCTCATGGAATTAAGCTCTCTATTTTTTAACATTCTAAGAATCTCTTCAAATCTCTTCATGCTCAGTACAAACCAAGAGTGTCCTCTAAAGTAGGACTAGAAAAGTCCGGAAACCTACATTTTTTAATAGTATATACTTCCGGGGTGCCTAGGTGGCTCAGTCGGTTAAGCATCCGACTCTTGATTTTGGCTCAGGTCATGATCTCATGGTTCGCGAGATCGAGTCCCACACTGGTCTCTGTGCTGGCAGCACAGAGCCTACTTAGGATTCTCTGTCTCTGCCCCTCCTGCTTGCGCTCGCTCTCAAAACAAATAAACATTAAAAAAAATCCAAAAAACAGTACATACTTCCACTTTGGTTTTCTACAAACACATGTTTTAACTTAAAAAAGTAACATTTTCTGAATTAAAAAATTCTTTGTAATTGCCACAGGTACTCTAATTCCTAAAGGGCTGCATTAGGCTATCTCAAATCTCGTGTACTTTGTTCTTCACCTCTTCGTGCAAGTGTAAGATTTCCAAAAATCACATTACCTATTCCCCAGTAAAAAGGTCCAATGTTTCTCAATAAAAGCACAGATATCTTCTTTCCATCGGAAATAACCTTGCCGTCCACTTCCTTCCAGAGACAAGTTATACATTGCCAGCATGACGACCTGGAACACAAACGCAACAAGGGCTGGGAGGCAAGCACGATTAGGGATGTTAACCTTCAGGGGGAAAAAGTTTGTTTTCTATTCTGAGTAGGAATGGTGGGAAACAGAGGGGGAAAGGGTGATATCTTGGAATACTCTCAGTATAGAATTTTATTTTCTGTTTTGCTTCCATTAGATGAATATCACTAATCCACTTATCTGCCGTTGTTCCTTACACGTTGCACATGCAGGGCTAATGTGTGGCTGAACTGATTATGATAAACAACGACTGTCCTATGCAAGCAACCTGTTCCGCTGCCCCCCCCCCCCCGCTCCGTGTCCTTCCATCTTATACAACGCGGCACTAGATATAGTGACAACTACTGGCTGTCAGGCATCCAGGTATCTGCTGCAGCCCACGTTTTCTGAATGATGGTGCTAACCTTTATTTTGAAAGTCACCCCTGCCTATCTATATACTTTCCTAAGCTCTTTAGAGAGCAAAAACAGAGACTCTCAGAATTTCAAAGCTGAAAATAATGTTGGTCACCATCTACTCGGTGTTTAGCCATTTTTAGCTGCAGAAACCTTTCTTCTGATGAAATTAGCATTACTCTCAGAGCTCCAAGTGGAAACTCCTCATCTGATCCAGCCTTGCTCGTCTACAGGTGATTAATTCATAGCCCGGAATTGGGAAGTGTTTTCCAGAAATATAAGTAACATGTGCTCACTGTAAAAGACTTCCATAATAGAAAAGCAAAGAAGGAAGTAAAAATCACTCTAGATCTGCCATCAAGAAACAATCACTTTTAACATGTTCAATGACTATCCTTTGAGGCATTTCTATTTGCATCTATATATATGCAATTTTGTCATGATGTAATTTCATGTAAATAAACAAAACAATACAAGCTATTTGAAACTACATTTTCAACCTAATGAAAATAATGATTGATTTGGGGCCACTGAAATTGAAAAAGGGACAGAGAATCTATGTAAGGAATCTAACTTAATTATTCTTTCCAGAAGGAACATCCTGAAAGTGTAAGGAGGCTAGTAAACTGCAGTTCAGGCTCCCCAACCCCCGTGCTCACAGCGCGAGACCCTCAATGGTCCAAGGGAAAACCTCCAACTCAAAGGACCCAGTAATACCGACACTTCCACTAACCAAGCTCCCCGCTCCTTACACTTGTGAAACCTGCAGAAACCCCACCAAACAATTCATCCCATCGACGGATTTGTCAAGTCCTTCCACTCACTGTTGCAACAGGTCTACATCAACTAACCAACAGCTTCCTTAAAAACTTATTGTCCATGAGGACTTACTATTCAACGGATATGGAGTTTCAGTTTGGCAAGATAAATATGTTTGGAGATGGACAGTGATGATGGTTGCAAAACAATGTGAATGTACCGAATGCCGCTGAATTATATGCTTAAAGGTGGTTAAAATAGTAAACTTTCATGTTATGTATATTTTACCTCAATTTTAAAAGCTATTGTTCAAGAAATACTTTAAGGAAAATCTGAAATCAGCTTCTTTTGCCTACTCCCAGACCCCTCAAGTACTTCAGACACACATATTCACTGTTAATCTCAGCAGTAGAGACACTGTCTGCTACTTTATTTCTGGTACTTTTTTTGCATGTCTGAATTATTTCACCACTTTAAAAAGCTAAAATTCACACATTTACTTGAAAATAACTTTTTCCATAACACTTAATATTTATTAAGCAAACTGCAAAATCTATGAAGGACATGGTTTTCCCCCTCCCCTGGAATCTGGAATCTTAAAAAAAAATGAATCCCAGTTCAGTTTTTCACTCTCACAAGAGCTTATCAGTGACAGAGTATCCCCAGGGCCCAGCTCGGGGCTGGCTCAGCCACAGTAGGCACTTCACAAGTACCTGCTGAAAAACACCTAGAAAAATAATGAGCACAGATCACAGTACGTGCTACACCTGCCATGTAAGAATAAGCATCCAGGATGAGAATATAACCACTACCCTATCCTTCCCAAACACATGATGGTTTCTCCCGCATTTCAAACTGCTGTTCGCAAGTCACTACAAGAAGAGAACACAAAAAAGAGCATGGAAGAAAGGTCAGGAGACCAGACCCTCTGTACTGTTGGTATTTTGTGGTGAAACAGGCATTTCTACTTATTACTTTGGTAAATCAACAAATATAAAGTTTAAGATTTAAAAAGACAGAAACTCCACATTCCAATATATTATTTGGTGACATCAATAGAATCTATAAAACACCATCTGATTTAGCTCTTTCTTGAGATGCTGGATTTTTTATTTTTAATTTTTTATTTTAAATTCTTTTCATTTTATTTATTTGAGAGAGAGGGAGAGAGCAGGTACAAGTGAGGAAAGGGGGGAGAGGGAGGGAGAGGGAGAGGGACAGAAAGAGAGAGAGAGAGAGAGAGAGAGAGAGAGAGAGAGAGAATCTTAAGCAGGCTCTGCATTCAGTGAGGAGCTCGACGAAGTGCTCAATCCCATGACCTGGGGATCAAGACCTGAGCCAAAATCAAGAGTCAGACACTCAACCGACTGAGCCACCCAGGCACCCTGAGGCTGGGTTTCTTAGAGGCAACTAGAAGTACTGGTCAGTAGTTTACCAAGAACCAGACGTGTCTGATCTATCACTTCATCGTACCAAGGTATTATCTACCATCAATCCATCTTCTGGAAGTGAAAACATAATTTTCAAGTGATGTCAGCCTAATTAAACGTGCAAACTGAGCCAATATTGTATCTTCTGAGCAATATAACCAAAAGCCAGTTGTTCTCTTCAAAAGAACCTCCGCAAAAACTCATATTCTTGCCAATAAATTACGTATATTTGCTCTTCTTCCACTTTACAGCTTTTTGAGACGCTTACAGATCAAATGCAAATCTGCTGATGGGTGTACACATGAGAATAATCTATTATATTAATCTGACCTTGCCTAGACACAATATCCCAGGTACACGTTGAGAAAAACATCCCAATTACAATACGCATAAGACTATATCCTCAGTACAAACGTCCCTTCATTTTCTACTTGCATACTCTCAGCCAAGTCAAAAAAGGCTCCCTAAATTCACCACTGACAGATTTCATTAGCACATCTCCTAGTAAAGCACTGATAGGGGCGCCTGGGTGGCTCGGTCGGTTAAGCGTCCGACTTCGGCTCAGGTCATGATCTCACGGTCTGTGGGTTCGAGCCCCGCGTCGGGCTCTGTGCTGACAGCTCAGAGCCTGGAGCCTGTTTCAGATTCCGTGTCTCCCTCTCTCTGTGACCCTCCCCCGTTCATGCTCTCTCTCTCAAAAATAAATAAACGTTAAAAAAAATTTAACAAAAAAAATAAATAAATAAATAAAAATAAAGCACTGATAATTAATAGTCCAAGCTGCTAAAGCAACTGCAGTTTATAAGGAATACCTTAGTGGCGCAGATCATTTCATCCAAACTCTTTCTCATTTACCCTGTTTATTTCTTTCATAGCAAAAAAGTGCTATGGGTAATTAACTTGTTTATTTGTCTGCTTATTGTTTAAAATGTCTAAAATGTCAGCTGCCTAGCTGTCTTCCTCATCACAGCAGTCTCCAGGCCTAGAATGACACCTGGTTCTTCATGGGCACTCAATATTTGTTAAATGAATAAACATAAAAACTCAAAGTAATGTGTAATTCGTTCATTTTTAGAATTCAGACTATGGCCACTGGTACCTTGCAATAGACCTAGTTAGTAACATAAAAACAAACCAAAAAAATTAAGACAAGCTGGCAATCAGTAAAAAGCTATTGTTCAGGCTACAGTTGGCTTGGAGGAGGGGGCTGGTACTAGAGACGGCTAAAAGGTGGACGTAGATATTCATCCCCCCAACAATATTCAAACATATCCGTGTTCAAACGCGGAAAAGCCAGATCACGTTGGCTTCTGCAATGAGCCACATTATACTTTCCCAAACTATTTCCAACGTGGTCACCTTTACATTGTGCTAAAAACGGCTGCCAGAAAGAAAAATATGAACCTCATTGGGAATTCAATTAAAATCAGAGTCTGGCATCATATCCATGTGAAATTGTGTGTGTGAGGTTTTCGAGAATCTCAAACCTAATTCACCACATTAGCAGGGAGTATTTTCACAAAGAACTCCTTTCTCCCTATATTTATCATTTTCATTGTGAAGTAAGGAGTGACCCTCAAAACAGCTCAAAAGCCTATGTGTAAGCTCCCTGTTCTCTGAATATTCATTCCAATGAATTCCTTGGGGGATTGACCCTGCAAATTCTAGGGGAAGAGCTTTTTACTCACTTGCTGCCATGTCAGTTTCAGCCTTTCATACTGCTCCTTGCCATCTTCTGAGCAATCGGAACAAGTGAATCTAAAAAAATTATCACCCTTAAGGTAACTGAGCTGTTCCCTCAGCTGACCTAGGAGAAAAACAAAAAAGCACATCATAGGTTTATCTAGAGCAGCATTTATCAGTGTATCAACCAGATTTTCCACGCTTCCCATGTGTTCTTCCTCCTTTTCAGCTAACCCATGATAGCAGGACGGGAATAGGGAAAACAGAAGAAAAGCACAGAAGAAAAGCGTATGCCTGTTAAGTGTATGCTTCCTAGCTTTTAGGAGAAAGATGCTGGGAAATCACGTTTTCATTGCTCTCACTGGATTTTCCAACTGTTAACATTCCTGACTCCTATGGGTCTCCACACACTCTTTCAAGAAATATCTGAGTTCCCACTGCGTGCCAGGCACTGGCCTAGGAACCGGAACACAGCGCCCAAGATAGTCTGCTCTCGGCATTTTATAAGTTCTGAGGGTGACGTACAAGGAACTAGGTAATCATAATAGCACAACGGTTCTCCATCCTCACTGTACATCGGAATCACCCATGGAGTGGTTTTGTTTTTTTAAAAGATGCCTGGGCCTACTCACACAGAATGAACCAATCTCTAAAAGGGGGGTCTGGGTCTCTCCATTTTCTAATGTTCCCCAGGTGATGCCAATGCTCTGAGAGACAGGACAACCACTGGAATGGAACGTGGTGTGTGCCACAGGGCAATGCAAGGGTACATAAAAGGGAGGCCCAACCCATACAAGGAAGATGGGAGAGCTAGAAAAAGTGGCATTGACAGGGGACCTGAAGGATGACTAGAATTGGCCAGGGGAAGAGGGGTGCCTATGTGAATGGCGGGAGCCCACGGAGGCTACAGAGACACATATTCCAGAGAGGAAATTAAAATGTGCAGAGACCTTGGTATAATAATTTTTTTGTGGAGAATTAAAAGCTCACCCTAACTGCAAAGTTCTGGTTGTGTGGGGACAGGATACTGAGGAGAGACACTGAGGAAGTTAGCAGGGACCCTATCGTGATGGACAGTTTAAAATGTATCCTTAGAGAACAAGGTGGAACGCCAGAGATTTCTCAGGCAGGGCCCTAAATCACTAAGCAGAAAGAGCTCAGAAGCAAACTCTAGCTAATGCATAGAAAGTTCTAGATTGTTTCCTATGAAACTGTTACTATTAATTTATTAATAGTAACTATTAATCTGAATAGTTAAATCCATCTTAAAAACACTTCCACATACCAGAAACTGACCCGTTTCAGCTGAAATTTCTCTGACCTAGTTACAAAGTATTACACAAAGAATTCCTCTGGTACCAATGTCTTTCCTAGTCTCTGCCGAATGGGAAAATCCCATTTTGGTAAGACTGGTGATGGCTGCCAAAGCATGCTCCTTGAGAGCCAGGACACTGGCAGATGAAAAGATTAGCTGAAAGAGTGAGGTATCGGGGCAGCATGTGTATATATATCTGTCGCCAGCAGATCTAGGAGGCCAGCATGCAGAAAACAAGAATGGTCCCAGAAAAAAAGCATAAAATATTTTTAATCTGCTAATTCTGACTTACTTCAGCATACAACAGCAGTTTTCCACGGAAGTTAAATATTAATAGAGTAACTTGAACTTTCATTCTATACTGGGCCTAGTATTGGGCCCTAAATCCACAACATGATCTTGTTAAACAATGTGGCTAATTCTTTAAATAACACAGGATTTCCAACTTTCTTTTATTGGGTTGCCGTCCAAAATGTTAACTTAACAATGTGAGAGGTTGACAGTAATTTTTATTAGCACAAATGTGTCTACGTTTTATATAAATCTGTCATTAACCAACTAAACTAATCATAAATATAATAATTATCTTTTTATTTAGGTCCATTGTACATTCATGTTTCGTTCACAGGTGAGAAAAACAAACCTTCACATTGGAACTGACAAATCAAAGGAATTGAGAAGCTCCTTACTGGCCGGTATCCATTTTTGGCACTTGTCACAGAAGTAGGACAGCTGCTCTTCCATCCAGGACACATCTCCTTCGTCACTGTTGAGGGAATCCCCACTCTGATCATGAGATAAGTCCACTGATGCCTGGTCCTCCGATTCAACGATCAGGAGAGTCTCCCCCTCCACCTCTCCCTCCTCCAGCCCTTCTGAGGTAGATGTTCTCGTGGCTTCATCATCATGCCGGCTTATCAAACTACTCAGGTGGATGTTACTATCCATCCCTTCCTCTCCCAGGCTCTCAAGTGCTTTTCACGAATAATCCTAAGCTCTGGACACCAGGCTTCAAGGGGCTTCTACCAGGATCACACAGACAGACAGAAACTCTTCACGAGAGTGTCTGCCCACTTCTTTACTCAGATAGAAGGGACTTTTAAGCAATCATTTAGAATATGTGATCCACTGTCCTTGTCTTTGGTCAAGTTTGAAAGGACAGTGACCAAAAAAAGGGTGAACACCTCACAAAGCTATTCTCCATCCACACTCACACACCCACACTCAACACTGTCCCATCAATATTTGGCATCCATTTCAAGTCATGTTTTTTGAGATCCTTTTGCCAATAACATCTTCTCTCTTTCTGCTTCAAGTTGCTCAGTCAAAATAATCTGTTCTCCCAAGAGACGAATGTTTTCTTTTTTCCGATTCTGCCTCTCAATGTCTCTGATCACTCCATCGTGAAGCCTCTAAAAACGCAAGAAACAGATTTCAGTAACACCCAAACAGGTGGTTCCCTTCCTTGTGCCATTCAATCTGAGTAACAGTACTACCAAAATACACTGAAAACTTTGAGACTCCAAATACCTAATTACTATTTCAACTTTCTGCATAAATGTAAAATGTAACAAGCTATCAGATTAATTTGGTCGTGTGCTCCACCAGTGTTATTACTTAAAATGACTTCTTAACCATATTTTAAGAAATTCCTGAACATTCAGTATAGAAGCTTCATGGGAAATTAAAAAAAGAAAAGAAAAAAAAAACTGTTCCTGAGGTGAATTTTAAAAGTTTAATTGATATACAATGCTTTAAAAGATCTGGTGAGAATTACTACAGTAACTTTACAAACTACTTTCCTATTAGCAATGATCCTAGCTGAATAATAAATATCAAAGAAAAAAAAGATTCCTGAAATTTAAACAAACTATCAGGATCAAGAAAATAAAGATCTTAGCTTCTTCTAGTGCATAAGAAGAAGTAAAAATTGTACAGAATTACTAATCAATTACATGACTGAGAGAGACAAGAAAAATACAATGCTACTACCGGAGGAAAAAAGAAAGGTGGTAGTTACTTTGAGAAGCACTAAAGACAGGTCGAAAATTCCAGAACACGGACTTGGCACCTAAGATGAGACTTTTTAAAGCCTAAGTCCAGTCATTACTAATAATTGCCATTTTCTAGTTTTTAGGTCCCCAAATACTAATTTTTTTTTAACAGCAGCCTTGTGAGGTAGAATTAATGGGGGTGGGGCCCAGGGCCTGGGGTTTTGTTTGTTGGTAATCATTAGGTCTATTTTATTTTACTACTATCATTATTATTTTTAAGCGGGCACTATGCCCAGCACAGAGCCCAACAATGCACTTAAACTCACAACCCTGAGATCAAGACCTGAGCTGAGATCAAGAGTCAGACGCTCAACCGACTGAGCTACTGAGGTGTCCCTATTATGCCTATTTAAAGAAACTCACCAAGTACCTACTTGCCAGATCTCCTCCAGGCCTAGAGTTTCACTCACTATTATGGGGGGAAATGGGAAGTTTAAGAGTCCTAGAACAGATAACACAATTGAAAACCATCTTTTTTGGACCCTGCTCCTTAGCCAGATCTCCAGAGACATTTGGCTCCTCCCTCCCCAGTCCTTTGGGTCCTGTACTTCCTGTATCATGACACACCCATGCACACATCCCACCCCACCCCCAAAGCCCACACCATCCACTGGAATCATTCTTTCCATACCTGCCTCTGGGATCTTCCATACCTGATCTTCCTTCCTCAGACTTCAGCATATGGCTTAGGAGCTTGCTCTCCTGCCATCACTGTAGTGCTACCTTCCTTCAAGTTGCAGACTGCCTGCGACTTGCACTTAGCTACCTTACTAATCACCTCCCTTACTAACCACCAAGACCTCTTCACCATTACTCATGTAATACAACTCGTTTTGCTGGGTTCCTGTGAGGATTAATGTCAGTGCCTGGCATGTGGTAAACAGTCAAGAAATGCTAGAAAACAACAGTCATTATTTTATTTCTTGCTTCCTTGAACCTTCCAACATACCCAATGTGTCAATCATTTGTCTTCTTCCTAGTGTAAAAAAAAAAAGTCCACTGAATGACTGGATGCAAAATAAACACAGGTTATTCCGGTCAATCTTTTCTTCATCTAATTTCCAAATACCTAAATCTTTGTTTTTCCACCCTCTAGTACAGAGATACTCAACCCCAGCTGCATGTTAGAATCCCCTGGGTGGCTTTTAACACATACGTGATCAAGATTCCCCATATTCAAGAGATTCTGATTTAAGAGGTCTGGAGTAGGTGACATTGTAAAAACGAAAGATGCTGAGTTAGTTCAGAACCAAGCTCTCATCCATCCCTACCCCATAGTCTGAAAAGATCTGCCTCCACTGACCTCAGAACTACATCTGACCATCCTCTACTCCACCTCAAATTTCTTCTGATCACCCTCTTTTCCTTTCACTTCTTAGAAGAGAAACTTGCCTGCCTCTATTCCAAAAGCTCCGCCCTCAGAACCCATACTTTGTTCCCCAATCTCTAACCTCTTCCATGCCCTCATTACTCATCCCAATAGCCCCTCCCCCAAATTCTTATACCATCACACCTTCCCGATTTCCAGACTGTGAACCAGGACAAGACCTCTTCTGCTTCATCTCTGTGTACCAAGCACACTGCACAGCCCAGTACGACAAAAGGCCATTTACTATTGATTCATCCAGTTCATTACTTCCACCCTTGGCAAAACTAAGCCCAACCCTAACGCACGCACTGACCTAGTTGCCTGCTCTCAACTTTCAGCACCGGTGTGAAGCAGTTACAAACTCAGGAACGCCCGTCCTTCCTATCTTTGTTTCCCAAAGCGCCTAGAGTGGTGCCTGGCACACACAGACCAATCACTAAACATTTGCCAACTAGAGTAAAAACAATATGAACTGACACACACGGAACAGGCGGTCGGTCAACCGATCAGTAAGTTACAGATATTTCTAGAAATACAGGTACAGAAAAAAGAAAAATTGGAGGCTGGTATCTCTAATTCCCAGAATCTTGTTTCCACAGCATACTGTTTCTTAAAAGAAACAAACAAACAAACAAACAAATAAACAAAAAGCATCCACTAAATTACCTTGGCTAAAGGCAGAGAAAGTGGATTCGGGGCAGCCTCCTTAACCCTAGGATAAAATCTCATTAACACTGGAAATGAGATACATTAGGGTTGAGCCTCAACCTTGGGCCTGGGGTTGGGGAGAGGCCGACAACTTGCTGAGTGCACCCCCACGAAAACCCTTTCCCGCCTCTACTTTGCAGCGGCCCAAGGGACACGCTGAAAAGTCCGTGTCACTGTAGGTTGGAGGTGACCTGGGAACCGGGCCGCCCACCACCCTGCAGGCCTGCCTTAGCTGGAGCCAGGAGGCTGCGGCGCGGAGGGCAGGGGCTCCCCCGCGCCGGCAGGACGGGGTCGCCGGGGCCTCCCGGTGCACGCGGCCGCGGGGGCTGCGGCGCCCGGGCCGGGCGGACGGCGTGGGAGCCGCAGTCGCGTGACCGGGGTGATCGAGGAATGGGTGGGACGCAAGATCGCGCCGCCGCGGAGCCGACGAAAGAGGGCGAGACGAGGAGCAACGGAGAACCACGCGGAGAGAGGCCACTGGGCCTTAGGTCGCCCTCGCGGGCCCCGGAAGAGGAGGTCACGTGACACCGACCTGCCGGTCCTGCCGCTGCTTCAGATGCACGCCGGCCACAGTGGCCGCCGTCAGCACCACCGACAGGCCCAGCACCACCTTCGAGCTCCTCGACATCCCCGCGCCGGCCGCCGCGGCCTCCGCCTACCCGCCCCGGGCCCCAGGGCCGCAACCGAACGCGACTCGGAGGCTGCGGGTCAGGCTCGACCGCTCGAGCGCAGAGCCCCTGCAGCCGCTGCGCCGCCCGCCGCGCCAGGCGCTAGCAATCGAGAGCCGAGCGCGGAGCGGCGTCCCTGCACTGCTGAAGTGTGGCTGCGGTTGCCTCTTCTTCCCGACCCCGCACACACACATAATCTGTCCCCTCTGAGCGTTCTGCTGACCCGGGTCCTTTGCTCAATACCAGCCTTAGTAATCGCAGCCTCTTTGGCCCTTTGCGCGGTAGGTGCCACCAGAAGATGGAGTTTTTGCTTGTAGATCCATAATTAAATGTTGTAGACACGGTCACCTGTTTTCATCTAAATACTGTGGGCTGGCTGGTCAGGCTCTGATTTTTCTTAAAACCGAAAAGCCTTCTGGCTAAAGGGCATGCTAACTGGGTAGCGATGCCTCTTCGTTGCCTCTTGGTAAGAAAAGCGCTGGTCAACTTGCTTCCCGTGTAATTACTAAGAGATCGCCTTTATAAACCTTTGGAGCCTCAGTTCCTGCACCAATAAGACAGGATTCCTGATTCCCACATTACCAGGGAAATGAGTGAATGAATGAATGAATGAATGAATGAATGTAAGGCATTATGCAAGGCATCATTTTCACTTTTCCTTGTGGCAGAAAGAAATTTGGCTTTCCGGAAAGTGTAAAGTATCTAATAGAATAGGCAATGGAAAGGTATTCCCATTAAGTCATGCTTTCCCACTGGAATTCACAGAGAGCAAGCTTCTTCCTGTGGAAACAACTATGGCCAGTACTGATTAGGACCAGGTCTTGGTTAGCACCACCCAAGGGCTTCTCCAATATTCATTTCTGTAGTGCTTTGCTATTCCAGTTTGTTACTTAGTGTAAATGGCATGAGATGATTATTGCTTGTAAGAAATGTAATAAAAAAAAGTTGAATACTTTTTTCAAACCACATTTTGTCCATGGCATTTTTCTCAGCCAGAGGAGGATATATCACTGAATTGGGAAACTGAGTTCTTCCCCTAATAGACTGTGGAGTTAGAAGCACTTCAATTCAAGGTGTATTTGTATTCTTTTGTAATAGAAAAGAAAAAACAGTATTAGACCGCTTTTTTACTTCATGACCTGAGCTGAAGTCGGACGCTTAATCGACTGAGCCACCCAGGTGATTCAGAAAAGAACAAACAATATTAGACTGCTTTTTTACTTGTGGTGGACTCCAGATATTTTTCTCTGTAAGTCAGTGAGCCTTCAGCAAAGCTACATGTCCTTAGAATTTGTCAGAGTTAGATGGCCTTTCACTATTGTAACCAATTTTCAACTTGTCTTCTTGAAATATACTTTTGTTCTCCTTTCAAAACATCCTTTATGTGTTAACGGTGTCAAATTTAAAAGTGGATTATCTGTTTAAATATTTATGACCCCCAACAGGGTGTTTTGTGTGATTATTGTCACATAAATGACTGGGATGGGAGGGAATGAGTGTAGACTCCTCTAGCCAATAATCACAATACAAAAGACAAGGGATGTCTATGTGGCTCAGTCTGTTGAGCGAGCGTTCAACTCTTGATTTCAGCTCAGGTCATGATCTCACGTGAGATGGAGCCCTGCATCGGGCTCTGCGCTGACAGGGTGGAACCTGCTTGGGATTCTCTCTCTCCCTCTCTCTCCCCTCCCCCACTTTCTCAAAAATAAATAAATAAACATTACTTAAAAAAAGACAGGGAGACAGTTGACAAGTAGCAATTGCTATGGTTCGCATGTTTGTGTCCCCCCTAACACTCTTATGTTGAAATCCTAACCCCCTGGTGGGGTGGTATAGGAGATGGGGCCTTTGGGAGGTAGTTAGGTTTAGATAGGCTCATTAGGGTCAAGCCCCCAGGCTGGATTAGTGTCCTCTTAAGAACAAGAGACTACAGCTCGCTCTCCACCATGTCAGGACACAGCAAGAAGACAGCTATCTGCAAACCAGGAAGAGGGCCCTCACTAGAACCCAACCAGGCTGGTACCCTAATCTCAGACTTCCCAGCCTCCAGAACTGACAGACACATATCTGCCATTTAAGCCATGCAGTCTATGATATTTTTGTTCTAGCAGCCCAAGGTAAGACAGCAAGGAACTGTTCCCCAAAGTGAAGTGTGAGTGTGCATTTATTGCTGCAGAGTCAGTATCACCTAATACAGAAGATTGAAGACCCGCTTCTCTGGGTCAGAAAGTCCCAGCAACTTTCCTCCAGGAACTAGGTGCCGATTGGTTTTGAATTCCTCACTCCCTTTTTCTCAATGGTAAATCATTACTTATGCCAGCTTAATGGAAGAGTCCTGCTTAACCACTGGAGACTCTGAGTAAGAGGGGCTCCTTTAATAATCACAGAGGTAAGTCGAGGCAGAGCTCTTACTACAAGGTAGAAGGCTTAAAATTAATATTGGCAAACACTTAGCACATTAATGTGCTTCCCTTTTCTCCACATCCTTGCCAACACTTGTTACTTCTTGTCTTTTTGAGGATAGCCATTCTAGCAGGTGTGAGATGGTACCTCTTTGTGGTTGTAATTTGTGTTTTCACAAATTTACTTCACTGATGATCAGTGGCGTCGAGCACCTTTTCGTATACCCATTGACCATTTCAGTTACCAGACAAATGAGTTCCGGGGGTGTAAAGTACAGTGTGGTGACGCTAGTTAATAATACTGTGTTGTACACTTGAAATTCACTAAGGGAGTAGATCTTCAGTGTTCTCACCACACACCAAAAAGGTAACTATGTGAAGTGATGGATGTGTTAATTAGCTAGATTGTAGTAATGATCTCACAGGGTATAGGTATATCAAATCATCACATTGTACACCTTAAATAGAAACTATTATTATTGTTATTGTTATTATGAGAGAGAAAGAACACGTGCACGCTTGAGGGAGACAGAGGCAGAGGGAGAGAGTCTTAAGCAGGTTCCACACCCAGCAAGGAGCCTTGGGGCTTGACCTCACAACTGTGAGGTCATGAGCTGAGCCCAAATCAAGAGTCCGACGCTTAACCAACTGAGCCACCCCGGCACCCTTAGAAACAATTTTTATTAGTGAATTATGCCTCCATAAAGTTAGGAAAAAAAGAAATTATAGGAAAAAATTTCAAAGCACCAAGAAGAAAAAATAAATTATACGCACACATATACCCATGCTCAAGGAAAAGAAAAGAAGTAGTGATACATACTACAACGTGGACGAAACCTGAAACCTTACAAACATTATGCTAAGTAAAGAAGCTAGTCACAAAAGACCAGGTATTGTATGATTCCATTTATACAAAGTGTCCAGAATAGGCCAATCCATAGAGGCAGAAAGTAGATTACTGTTTGCCAAGGGCTCGGGAGTTTGGGAGATGGGGAGTGACTGCTAATGGGTTTCTTTTGGGGGATAATGAAAATGTTCTAGAATTAGATCATGGTGACGGGTGTACAATTCTGACTCTACTAAAACCCACTGAAGTGGGCTCTTTAAAAGGGTAAGTTTTATGGTATATTAATTATTTCAATAAAGCTGTAAAAGAAAGTGGGGGGCAAAAGCTATTTATATCTATCAACCCATTTCATCTTCACAGTGACCCAACAAAATAGGTGCTGTCCGTGTCCCCATTTTACAGGTGAGGAAAGTGAGGCACCGTGTTACATAACTTACCCACAGCCAGAAAGTTACAGAGCAACCTAATTGGTTTTTAGTTTTCTATTCAAAGACATAAAAGATTAAATTTGCCTGGTTTAAAGTTTAAAACAGAGAATGGATATCTTCTTATAGACACAAGGAGAATGTGTGTATCTAGAATCTTCTCATCCTGTATTTAGCTACTTAAAAAATTGGACGAGGGGTGCCTGGGTGGCTCAGTCGGTTAAGTGTCCGACTCTTGATTTTGGCTCAGGTTGTGATCTCACATGAGATGGAGCCCCACGTGGGGCTCTGCGCTGGTAGCTCGGAACCTGCTTGGCTTTTGGCTTTTGGATTTTCTCTCTCCTCTCTCTCTGCCCCTCCCCTTTCGTGCACACACACTCTCTCTCCTTCAAAATAAACAAATAGACACTTTTTAAAAATGGGAGGAGAGAGGCACTTGGGTGGCTCAGTCAGTTAAGCGGCCAACTTTGGCTCAGATCATGATCTGAGATCTCGAACTCTGGACTGTGAGTTCGAGCCCTGTGTCGGGCTCTGTGCTCACTACTCAGCCTGGAGCCTGCTTCGGATTCTGTCTCCCTCTCTCTCTGCACCTCCCTGTTTGCACTCTCTCTCTCTCTCTCTCTCAAAAATAAATAAACTTTTGAAAAATAAAAATAAGTAAAAATGGGAGGAGAGTAGGCAAGAGAGGGAAAAGAGGAAGGAGTGAGGAAGACAGGACTCGGCACCTGATGGGAAAGGGAAGAGAGAGAGAAACAGAAGAGAGCAGAGAAGCCCACAGGAAGCCTCAGTAGGTTCTGAGGGAATAACACTCACCTTTGGAATTCTGTTTTTGGGTCTTCCGTGCCTCCCTTTGATAGGGAAGGCTCGCAGCTCTCCAGCAGGATATTGTTCTCAGAAGATGGCCTCTGTGAACGAGGCTCTGCAGCAGCAAAAAGGTGCAAAGCAGGGATTCTGGCTTTACTCAGAGGACGATCCCTTACATTTTGGGGCCTCAGTTTCCTCCTCTGTACTAAGAGGACAGTGATAGGTCTGCTACCTCCTTGGCTTTCTGTTTGAGACGATGAAGTAGTATCATGACTACACCAAAGTCAGGCATCTGGTTATAATGCGTGTTGGCGCATCCCAGCCAGTGAGCCTTAAGATGGGAACCCCTCGGCCCTGGAGGGAGGAGAGGGCTCCTGTCACCGCTGCTGTGGGGAGTGACCCTGAATCCTGGCTTCGCCTATTTAGGAAATGTCTCTTCTTTTGCAACTGAGTGGGCCTTTTGGTGACCTCTTAGCAGGCGGCTGCAGTGAGGCCTCTCACCCAGCTTGCCCAAACCCTGGATTACTTTCATTGTGTCCAAATACTCCGTGTGACCGACCTCTCTCGGATTCAAAATCCAGTCACATTGTCAGAAAAAAAAAAAGTCACCACTGCCATTGTTAATGGAAGAAGAGAGCTATGAGAGCCTTGAAACATGATTTCGGCTGCTATGTATTTATAAATCAGTGTTAAAAAATTGTGGCTTTATCAGACACCACAGCACGTTGACAAAGACACGGAGCAGCTGGAGCCCTGCGCCCCTTGAGTTGGAACCACTTCAGCTGGAGTTGCTGGAGCTGAACAGGTGTGAGCTCCGTGACCCACCAACTTCACCCCTAGACACTTCCCAGCAGAACTGCATACGTGTGCACCAACACACAGGTGCAAGTATGTCTGTATACATCACACTTCCAGAAGTCGGCATGGTGGTTCCCCTATCGGGAGGGCAGAGGGACTATTTGATGTGAGAAGCCCTGAATGAGGCTTCCCGGATGCTGGTATCATTCTGTTTCTTGACCTGGTTGCTGGTACTGGGTGTTCATGAAAATGAACAAGGGACACACGGATTTTACTGTAGCAAGACCTACTTTTCTTTTTCTTTTTTAATGATTTTTTTAAAGTTTTTTGTTTTTTTGTTTTTTTGTTTTTGTATTTTTGAGAGAGAGAGAGAGAGAGCAGGGGAGAGGCAGAGAGAGAGGGAGAGACAGAGGATCCCAAGCAGACTCCACAGTGTCAGCGCGAGGCAGGGCTCAAACTCCTAAACCGGGAGATTATGACCTAAGCTGAAATCAAGAGTCGGACGCTTAACCTGCTGAGCCACCCAGGTGCCCCAAGACCTACCTCTATGCAAAATCTTACATAAAATTATGAACTGATAAAAACGGCTTGTACTTTTTATCATCGTCGCTTCTTGTGCCAAGAAAATTTGTTCTCCATGCATAACTATCAAGAATGGAAGAGATTATCATTTAAAATGTCTTGATCGGGATTTATGTGCATTTTGTTTTTTATTTTTTTAATTTTTTTAAAGTTGGTGTTTTGTTTTTTTTTTTTCCGTAATCTCTACACCCAGTGTGGGACTCGAACTCAAGACCCTGAGATCAAGAGTCACATGCTCTTCTGACTGAGCCAGCCATGCGCTCTGATGTGCAGACATTTTAAACATAAAACCTGGTATAAAAAAGACACAGAGAAATGAGCTCTAGATTGTCATTAAAAAAAAAAATCACAGAGGGGCGCCTGGGTGGCGCAGTGGGTTAAGCGTCCGACTTCAGCCAGGTCACGATCTTGCGGTCCGTGAGTTCGAGCCCCGCGTCGGGCTCTGGGCTGATGGCTCAGAGCCTGGAGCCTGTTTCCGATTCTGTGTCTCCCTCTCTCTCTGCCCCTCCCCCGTTCATGCTCTGTCTCTCTCTGTCCCAAAAATAAATAAAAACGTTGAAAAAAAAAATTAAAAAAAAAAAAAATCACAGAGTTGTCAAGAAATTTTACACAGATTCAATATTTAAATCTGCCCCAATAACTTGGTTTGTATTTTTCTTCTCATAATTATAGAGTACCATAGATATTTTGGTTTTGTTTTTATTTTTATAAGAATACAGAGAAAAACAATGTAAATAATTATTATCCGTGAAGTTCCATTTAAAAGTCTCATGCTGTACAGCCAGAGCTAGCCAGGCACCCTTCCATGAAGCTCTGTTTAGAATTATCCAAGCTCCCTCAAGTTGATCCCAGCAAGCTATACAAATTTCCCTTTTTTTAATGTTTATCAGGATGAGACAAAAGTTTGGAACCGTGGCTAGTTTAATGCAATTTGCTTTGTAGGCCAGAACTTCTGAACCTCATGTCTCTGCCTTTCTTCTAGTGTTCTGGTACCCTGAGATCATATGAGCTCCCGGCCCTCTCGGCTTTGGACTGACCCAGGTATGCCCAGGGTGACCACTGCTTTCCACTGCTCTCACCACAGAGGGATAATAGTGCTCCATTCACAACTCCTGTCCCTTCAATATCCGTTCTGATGGGAGCTGGAGAAGGGGCCGGTGGTGACATTAAAACAGGAAGCCTCAGGAGCAAATCTGTTCAAACTCAGGTGTACTGGAGGCCTCTGAGCTTCAGAATACCCCACCCTTGCTGAGTTGTTTTCAAACCTTGAAGTCCCTTTGAAATTGATTGCTTGAGTGATGATTCTTCCTATGTAAGATCACTGGGACACACAACCACTGCCACCAGACTGAGCTAAATTTCTAAACCAAAAATATGAATCTGACCTTCTTAAAAACTTCTCCCTGGGGGTTCTGGGTGGCTCAGTCAGTTAAGCGTCCGACTTTGGCTGAGGTCCAGAATTCACAGCTCGTGAGTTCAAGCCCCGTGTGAGGCCCTGAGCTAACAGCTCAGAGCCTGGAGCCTGCTTCAGATTCTGTGTCTCCCTCTCTCTCTCTCTGCCCCTCCCCCACTCACTCTGCCTCTCTCTTTCTCAAAAACAAATAAAAACATTAAAAAAAAGATTTAACAAAACCATAAAACACCTCTCCCTGGTTCCACATTCCTAGGGCATGAAGCCCCATACTTCCCTCTGCCCTCCTTTCCAGCCTTATTTATTTATTTATTTATTCAAATGTTTATTTCTTTTTGAGAGAGAGAGAGAGAGAGAGAGAGAGAGAGCATGAGTAGGAGAGAGAGAGAGAGAGAGAGAGAGAGAGAGAGAATCCAAAGCAGGCTCCAGATTCTGAGCTGTCAGCATAGAGCCCAACGTGGGGCTTGAACCCATGAGCCGTGAGATCATGACCTGAATTGAAGTCAGATGCTTAACTGAGCAGGTGCCCCTCTCTCCAGCATCTTTTAAAGAAAGACAAGGCATCAAAAATAAGGACAGTTGGAAATCAGGGACTTGAAGAAGAACCAAGAAATGGAAACTAAGTTGGGGGTACAGTCCTCTCCCTGTGTTTGAACAATGTATTCACATGATACTTGTTCCACCTTAACTCATATAAGGGCAGGATTTGGGGGGGAAAAAAAAAGGCTTCACCAGTGTGTAATTTGGCTTGTGTTTTGTGGACTTGAATCAGGGCCAAGTCTTTGCAGCTATTATGGGAAAGCTGGGTTTCCAAGTCACTTCTGTTGTAGGGAATATTAATCATCAGTACTCTACTGGGAGATATTAATAGGAAGGGATGGGTTTAAAGTAGGATAGATGGTGGGCATGAATGTAACAGGTGAGGGCAGACACTTAAGGCAATGAATGAGAAGGTTCTCCGGGGCAAGGCTGTGATGAAAAGAGGAGGCAGCAAGGGGGCTGGTTTGTTTAGGAAAAAGGTGGAGGGTGTCAGCTGAATTGGCACCATTGTCCAACCTTTGTGTAAATGTTCCAATTTCAGCACCAGATGATTGCGGAAACATCACATCACAGGGCACCCCATAAAGCGCCCTATGACTATTTGAAAAGCAAACATGGACCCCTGCCTCACATATGGCCCAGTAGTGGGCTCTAACAGGGAGTGAATATAATAGGGCCCCATATTCTTCAGGTTTAAGTTTTAAAGTCAACCCTCAGCATGTAGAGCAAAAATCACAGGCAAAACTGCCCTTGAAAGTCCCTTAAGAAGGTGACATGCTGGAGACAATAGACTTCACGTCAGTAAGTCCAACACAGGTTTTTCTCTGGCAGTGGAATTGATCACTGCACTCAGCGGAGGATCTATTTACTTTATTTGGAATTCTACATAGGAGATTTTTCTCTTCTCCCCCATTTAGCAATGCATTCAATCATTTATTTGTATCAGTATGGACCCACACATACTTACTTTATACTTTGGGTTATTTTTTTTTTAAGTTTATTTATTTTGAGAGAGAGCGTGCGCTCTCATGCACATGAGCAGGGGAGGGAGGGAGGGAGGGAGAGAGAGAGAGAGAGAGAGAGAGAGAGAGAGAGAGAATCCCAAGCAGGCTCCATGCTGTCAGTGCAGAGCCTGACTCGGGGCTCGATCTCACAAACTGTGAGATTATGACCTGAGCCGAAATCAAGAGCCAGATGCTAAGGTGCTCGGGTGGCCTAGTTGGCTGAACATCTGACTTCAGCTCGGGTCACGATCTCACAGTTTGTGGGTTCGATCCCCACATAGGGCTCTCTGCTGTCAATGTGGATCCTCAGTCTCCCTAGCTCTCTGTCCCTCCCCCGCTCACATGCTTGCTTGCTCGCTCGCTGTCTGTCTGTTTCTCTCCCTCTCTCTCTCTCTCAAAAATAAGTAAACATTAAAAAATCTTAAAAAAAAAAAAAAAGAGCTGGATGCTTAACTGACTGAGCCACCCAGGCGCCCCTATACTTTGGGTTATAATGCAATATTGTGGCTCAAATTATTCCAGTTTTGGCCACTGGGAGCTCTTTCAGTTGGCTGCTGTACCCTGAACACATCCCCACCAATGTGGGTTTTTCTTTTTTTCATACTTAATTTCTTTCTGGCACCACAAGGTACTCCAGCATCATTTATTGAAAAGTCTCTCCTTTCCTCCAATTTCCCCTGGCATCATTTGTTGTGAATTTGACACCCTTGTTGAAAATTATTGACCGTATATGTAAGGGGTTACTTTTGGGCTCTCTGTTCAATCCCATTATTCTGTGTGTCTGTCCTTATGCCAGACAGAACAACACTGTTTTGATTCCTGTAGGTTTATAGTAAGTTTTGAAATCAAAGCTGAGTCCTCCAACTCCAACTTGTGATATTTTTCAAGATTGTTTTGGCAATTTGGGGTCCCTTGAGATTGCATGTGAATGTTAGGATTGGTGTTTCTATTTCCGTAAGGAATACCATTTAGATTTTGATAGGGATTAATATTGTCACCTTAATGTTTTGAGTTTCTAGTGTACAGGTCTTTCTCTTCCTTTGTTAAATTCATTTCTAAGTCTTTTATTTTTGATGCTGTTTTAAGTGGAATTCTTTTCTTTTTTTTAGTGTTTAATTTTGAGAGACAGTAAGAGAGAGAGTGTGAGCAGGGGAGGGGCAGAGAGAGAGGGAGACCGAGGATCCAATGCAAGTTCCATGCTTTTAGCACAGAGCCCAACGTGGGGCTCGAACTCACAAACCATGAGATCGTGACCTGAGCCGAAGTCAGACACTTAACCGACTGAGCCACCCAGGTGCCCTGGAATCGTTTTCTTCATTCCTTTCTTGGATTGTTCATTGTTCATGTATAGGAATGTAGCTGATTTTTGAACATTGATCTTGTATCCTGCAACTTTGCTGAATTTATTAGCTCTCTTTTACTGTGTATAGACTCTTCAGGGGTGTCTGCATAGAAAAGCATCTTATCTATAATTAAAGATAATTTCACTTCTTCCTTTCCAATTTAGGTGCCTTTTTTTTTTCCATGCCTAGTTGCCTTGGCTAGGACTTCAGTACTATGTTGAGTATAAATGGCCAAAGTGGGCATCCTTGTCTTGTCCTGAATCTTAGGGGAAAAGCTTTCAGCCTTTCACCATTGAAGATAATGTAAGCTATTGGTTTTTCTTTTTTCTTTCTTTCTTTCTTTCTTTCTTTCTTTCTTTCTTTCTTTCTCCATATTTTCTTTCTGTCTTTCTTTCACTATTGGTTTTGCATATATGGCCTTTATTATGTTGAGAAAGCTTCCTTCCATTCCTAGTTTATTAAGTATGTGTGTGTTTTTTTTTTTAAAAAATGGTGTCAATTTTTGTCAAATGCTTTTTCCATGTCAACTGAGATAATCATGTGGCTTTCTCCTTCACTCTATAAATGTGATGTGTTACACTGATTGGTTTTCATATGTTGAACCAGGCTGTATTCCAGGAATAAATCTCACTTGGTCAAGGTGTATAATCCTTTTTAATATGCTGCTGAATTGCTAGTCTGATTTTTTTTTTTAACAAATCCAACTTTTTCTTGCATGGCTAAATATCATTTGTACTCAATTTGCTAGTATTTTATTGGGAATTTTTTACATCAATATTCATCAGGGAGATTTATCTGTAAATTTCTTCCCTTATAGTGAATGTTTTTGGTATCAGGGTAATACTGACCTCATAGAATGACTTAGGAAGTGTTCCCTCTTCAATTTTTAAAAGAGTTGGAGAAGGACTGGTGTTCATTCTTCTTTAAATATCTGGTAGAATTCACCAGTGAAGTCATCTGACCCAGGGCATTTCTTTGTTGGAAGGTTTTTGATTACTAACTTAATCTCCATAATACAGTTCTATTCAGATTTTCTATTTCTTCATGATTTAGTTTTGTTAGATAGTTTCTAGGAATTTGTCCATTTCATCTAGGCTATCCTGTCTATTGGCATATAAACATTCATAGTATTCTCTTACAACCATATTTATTTCTGCAAAATTTGTAATAATGTCTGCACTTGCATTTCTGATGTTAATGATTTGAATCTTCTATATCTTTTTTTCTCAGTCAATCAAACCAAAAGTTTATCTAGGGTCACCTGGCTGGCTCAGTCCATGGAGCACGTGACTCTTGATCTTGGGGTTATAAGTTTGAGCCCCACGATAGGTGTAGAGATTATCTAAAATAGAATCTGTAGAAAAAAAAGGTATGTCTGTTTCATTGGCCTTTCTGAGGGTGCCTGGGTGGCTCAGTTGTTTAAGCGTCCCACTTCGGCTCAGGTCACTATCTCACAGCTGGTGAGCGCGAGCCCCGTGTTGGGCTCAGTGCTTGACAGCTCATAGCTTGAAGCCTGCTTCAGACTGTGTCTCTCTCCCTCTCTGCCCTGCCCCCACTCATGCTCTGTCTGTCTGTCTCTCTCTCTCAAAATAAATAAACATAAAAAAAAACAAAGAAATATTTCATGGGCCTTTTTGAAGAACTAACTTTTGGTTTTGTTGATTTTTTTCTATTGTTTTTCTATTCTCTATTTCATTTATCTCAGCTTTAATCTCTATTATTTCCTTCTTTCTGCTAGATTTGAGTTTAGTTTGCTCTCCTCAGTGTAAGTTTAGGTTACTGATCTGAGATATGTCTTCTTTTTCAACACATGCATTTACTGCTATAAATTTTCCTCTTAGCACTGCTTTCCCTGAATCCCATACATTTTGATAATGTTGTGTCTTTGTTTTCATTTGTCTCAAGGTATTTTCTAAGTTCCCTTATGGTTTCTCCTTTGACCCATTATTTGTTTAAAAGCATGCTGATTAATTTACATGTATTTGTAACTTTTCCAGTTTTCCTTCTGTTATTGAGTCCTTGCTTCATTCCATGGTGATCAGAAAAGATACTTTGTATGATTTTAATCTTTTAAAATTCATTACTATTTGTTTTGTAGCCTAACATATGGTCTTCCTACAAAGTGTTTAGGACGTCAGTTGAGAAAAATGTATAGGCTATTGTTGGGAGGAGTGTTCTGTATATATCTGCTTGGTTTATGGTGTTGTTAAAGTCCTCTATTTCCTTATTGATTGTCTATCATTGTTGAAAGTAGTATGCGGAATTCTTCTACTATTATTGTAGAAATTTCTATTTCTCCCTGCAATTCTGCCAATGTTTCCTTCTTGTATTTTGAAGTTCTAATGTTGGGTGCACATGTTTATAGCTGGTATATCTTCATGGTGAATTGACCTTTTTATCAATATATTATGTCCTTCTTTGTCTCTTGTAACAGTTTTTTACTTAAAATCCACCTTGTCTGATATTAATATAGCCACCTCTGCTCTCTTTTGGTTACTATTTGCGTGGAATATCTTTTTCCATTGTTTTACTTTCAATTTATTCTGCGTCTCTAGATCTAAAGTGAGCCTCTTGTAGACAGCATGTAGTTTGATCATATTTTTTATACATTCTGCTGATTTATGCCTTTTTATTGGAGAGTTTAATCCATTTCATTTAAATAGGGGGCATTTATCACTATTCATTTAAATAGTGATAGGGGGCACTTGGCTGGCTCAGTTGGGAGAGCATGCGACTCTTGGTGTTGGGGTTTTAAGTGTGAGGCCCACTTTGGGTGTGGAGATTACTTAAAAATAAAATCTCAAAAAAAAAATTACTGTAAAGAAGGACTTACTTCTGCCATTTTGCTATTCATTTTCTGTAGGTCTTATGATTTTTTTGCCCTTCATTTCTTTCATTACTATCTTCTTTTGTGTTTAGTTGATTTTCTGGCAATGATATATTTTTACTTCCTTTTCATTTACTTTGATGTATATTCTACAGGTATTTTTTGTGGTACTCTGGGGATTACATATAACATCTTAATTTTTTTTTTAACATTTATTTATTTTTGAGACAGAGAGAGACAGAGCATGAATGGGGGAGGGGCAGAGAGAGAGGGAGACACAGAATCCGAAGCAGGCTCCAGGCTCTGAGCCGTCAGCCCAGAACCGACGCGGGGCTGGAACTCACGGACGGCGAGATCTTGACCTGAGCCGAAGTCAGATGCTTAACCGACTGAGCCACCGAGGCGCCCCTACATATAACATCTTATAGATATTCCCATCTAATTCAAATTGATGCCACTTAACCCAATTGCACACAAAAATGCTACTCCTATAAAACTCTATCCACCTTCTTTATGTTCTTATGTCTTGGTGTCACAAATTACATCTTTATATAATTTTGTGCATGCTAACATAATTATTTTTGTGCATTTGTCTTTTAAATCCTGCAGATAATAAAAAGTGGAGTTACGGTGTCACAATTATAAAACATAAAATGTTGAGGTATATTTATAAAATATGGAATATTATCATCTAGTATAGATGTTTTATCTCTTCATGTATTTACCTTTACCACAAAACTTTCCCACTATTTAGAAAGTGGGTTCTTTTTTTAAGTTTATTTATTCTGAGAGAGAGCAAGCATGAGCGGGGGAGGGGCAGAGAGGGAGAGAGAGAATCGGAAGCAGACTCTACGCACCGTCAGTGTGGAGCCCGATGTGGGGCTCAGTCTTACACACCACAAGATCAACACCTGAGCTGAAATCAAGAGTCCACCGCTTAGCCCACTGAGCCACCCAAGCACCCCTTAGAAGGTGTTTTTTCCTTGACTGAGTGTTTGGTTGCTGAAAACCTTTTGTTGGTTTCTAGAGCTCCTACAATGTTTATTCAGAGAGGTTTTGGTTGTTTTCTGACTGTTTCTGTGAGTGGACAAGATTCCTGAAGTAAGACGTGCTTTCTAGTTCACCGTTTTACCCCTGTCACTCCCTTCCTTTCCTTTTGTTGTCTCATTATAGCTTACTTAATCGCATGTAGCTCTCATTTATATTCTTGAACTTGCTTTGTTGAGTGTTATAAGTCATGGAAATATGTATGGTCAAGTTTGTATCTACTCCTGGGCAACATTGTTTCTGGTGAAAGCTCTTCCTCTACCATTTTTTTTTTCTGTTATTTTTCTCCTTTTGTTTCTCTTGTGGGTATTCGCATAGATCCTTTACCATTTCTTCTTCTATAATTATTATCATTATTTTCATCATTATTATTAATCTTTGAATGAAGTGGGTTCTCTGTGGTGCTATTTGCAGGAGAAATGCATGGAAGAAGGGTCAGAACATAATACAGGACCTCAAGAATTGTCCTCATGATACAAAGTTCATGGTTAGTGAATTTAGCCTTTACCTCTCCTCAACCAACCAAGAATGACTGCTCACAGTCAGGAATCTCTCTTCGTCCCCTGGTTCTCCCCAGCTTCGCTGATAGATTGAGTCTCCAAATAAGAATTCTCTGGTGATTTCTCATTCAGCCCTGTTTTCATTCTTCATTCATTCACTCCTTTGTTCAACAAATATATTTTTTTTTATTAAAGTACAACTGAGATACAATATCCTATTAGTTTCAGGTGTATGTTGATATTTTTATACATCATTAAAGAATCCCCACGATGACTCCAGTTACCATCTGTCACCTTGCAAAGTTATTACAATATTATTGACTATATTTCCCATTCTGTGCATTACATCCTATGACATTTATTTGATAACTGAAAGTTTGTCCTCCTTAATCCCTTTCACCTATTTTGCTGCCCACCCACCCCCTGTAATCAATGTTTTGTTTCCTGTATCTATGAGTCTAAATTTACAACAGATATTTATCTGGTGCCTATCAAGGGTCAGGTGTGGTTTTAGGTACTTGGAATATATGTATATAAACAAAACCAATATCTAACCTTAAGGGATTCTTGTGGAGAAAACAGATAATACAAATTTACGTTGATAACTTGTATCGTGTATTGGAAAGTGATAAGGAAAGCCGGGCAGGATGGGAGGATTAGGAGTGCCAGTGGGGAGAGAAAGTCTGATTACAATTACAAATATCATGACCAGCGTTGGCCTTACTGACAATGTGATATTGACCAAAGATGGGAAGGAGCTGACAGAGGAGCCCTGTGGGCCTCTGGGAGAAGAATGTTCCAGTCAGAGGGAATAGTAGGTGCAAAGGCTCTGAGAAGCGGCCATGCCTGACCTGTTTGGAGCATAACAAAGAGGGCAGTGTGGCTAGGGCGGAGTGATCAGGGTAGAGAATGATAAGAGAGGGTCAGGAAGGTAATGACAGGGCCACATCGTTTATTGCCCTGTAGAACACAGGAAGGATTTTGGCTTTTACTCTGAATGGAATGGATGTCATTGTAGAGAACTGGAACAATCTGAATTACCACTGAAAAGCATCACTCTAGCAGCTGGGTAGATAATAGACTGTAGAGGATAAGAGTAGAAGCAAATGGCCAGTCATAGGACTATTTCATTAATCCTGACAACAAGGGGTGGTGGCTTGCTCCTGGATGGAAGCAGTGGCAATGACGAGAAGTAGGTAAATTCTAGATGTATTTTGAAGATGGAATCAACCAGATTTGCTATGGGTTAACTGTAGGGTTTAAGAGAAGGAAACCATTAAGGATGAGTCCAGAGTTTTTGGCTAGAGCAATTGGAAGGATGAGTTCACCATCTACTGAGATGAGAAAGCCTGTGGATACAGGACCTTGTAGGCAAAGATCAATGGTTCAATTTGTGCATGGTAAGTGTGAGGTGTGTACTAGACATCTAAATAGAGATGTTGAGCAAGCATTTGAATACACAGGTCTGATATCCAACATTGAAGTCTGTTCCGATTTATACATCTTGAGGTTTTCATATACCTGGAATTTGAGGTCATATGACTGTGTGATATCACCAAGGAAATAAGTGTAAATAGAGGAGACTGAGGAAAGAGTCCTCAGACACTCCAGCATGAGGTAGTTGAAGATAAAGAACCAGCAAAGGCAACTGAGAGAGAATAGCCAGTGAACAGAAAGAAAACCAAGAAGCCAGATGTCCCAAGATCTGGTTTAGTGGAACAGTGATCAATGGTGTCAAATGCTACTAATTTAAGAAGGAGGAGGGCTAAGACTGGATTTCTCCACGTGGAGGTTACTGGTGATCGTGAAAAGAACTACTTCAGGGGTTTTCTCTGGGGGCACTAATGCCAGAGTGGAGCGGATTTCAGAGAGAATACAGACAATGATGACGACAACGACAACAAAAAACAAAAAACAAAAAACAAAAACCCACAAAAAAAACAAAAACAAACAAACAAACAAAAACAAAGATAGTAACACAGACAACCCTTCAGAGGAGTTTGGCTGCAAAGTAATAACGTAGGGTGGTAGATGATGGTGAAAGTAAACTTAAGAGAATTTTTGTTTTGTTTCATTTTTTAAGGTGTGAGCAGCAACAGCATCCTTGTCTCCAGATGAGAATGATCCAGCAGGGAGGGATATATTGATGGTGTGGGGAGGGAAGGGGAGAATCACTGGAGGGATTTCTTTGAATGCACAAAAGAGGATGGGAAATAATGTTGAGGAAGAGGGATTGGTTTTAGATAAGAGCATGAATAGTGATTGCAGCATCAATGGTAGCAGGGTATAAGTGCCGATGGTAAAAGTGGATAGATGGGGCTGTGGGAGATGTGGAAGCTACAGGCTAAGATTCTAAGATTCTTGCAGTAGGAAACAAGGTCATCAGTTGAGAGTGAAGATAGAGAAGGAGGTATTGACTGTTCGAGGACAAAGGAGAAGGGTGTGCAATAACCATCTAGGAAGGTACAGGGAGTGAATGGACAAAGAAAGCATAATATGAATCCTGGGCAGCATTGGGGGTCCAACTAAAGCTCTTGATGTGCATTTCAAGTGTTTTTCTTTAGCTTGTTCAGCTACACGGGCGCGAAGCCAGAACAAGTGGAGAGGTGGATTTAATCAGTTTTGAGGTTTTGCCAAGTGAGTATGTGAAGAGAAAAAGGGATAAGCAAGGCGGGGGGGGGGGGGGTGGTGGTTGGTGATGATCACTACCGGTAATGGAAAGTAAGCTGGCTGGGGATGGAACAAAAGGTAAGAGAGATGGGGGGAAAGTGACCAGATTAATGGAGTGGGGGTTCTGGTGGGTCAAACGATTCATTGTTGGAGATACAATAAGGGATGGTAGTCAGAAGTGGAACGCCTGAAAAGGGAGATTATGTCACAGAAGCAGTTATTGGCAATGACAAGGGGTAGGCAGGGCATCTCAAGCCAGCTAGCCAGCTGCAGTGATGGAGTAAGTGTTTTTCTTTCTTCTCCCTCACCCAATCTGTCACAAACTGCACACACACACACACACACACACACACAGAGCTGGAAAAAATGGAAACATATTTTAAAGATATAAAATACACTGACCAAAAAAACACTGATCATGTGATTGGATGCCACAGCAATGTCAAATTGCTATGGAAGTCTCTAAATGCTTCCTCTACAATTTCTGTGCTTACCTCATGTGGGCCACTAATAAGAGTTCCACTAGCACTTGCCCATGGACCACACTAACTAGCTCTGGTCTAGGGTGTGACCATAGAAATGAGTGGCTGAGGTAAGATAAAGGTCAAACTCATTGGAGAAGTTCAGGAAAGTGAAAGGCCAGAGGTTGGAAAGATCACCTACATGTATATTGAAGTCACCCAGAGTTAAAAGTTGTAGAGAGAGTGATTTTGAGCCAAGAGCTAAGATTGTCAAGAAATAAGGGGTGAGGAATGTCCCCAGGAGTAGGTGACAGCCAAAGTGGGGTAGTGGGTTATACAAGCTGATAGATGATATTTAAAGCTGAGATTTGGGGAGGAAAGAAGAAGAATGATCTGGAAGCAGCAATGAGGAGCAAGGAGAACACCTATCTTACCTCCTGCCTGGTGTGGGGAAAAAAAAAAAGCCACCCCTGGGAGGGACAGAGGGGATACACAGGTCCTCAGGGGAAAATCAGACTTCTGGTAGAGCAGAAGAGGGTTGCTGTTGAGAGAAGTTAAGGATACAGGGGATTTTGTTGTGATGCAGTAGAAGAGAGGTTTGATGAGTGGCAGTGATGGGGAAAAGGACAGAACAAAGAATGGGCAGTTTTTCTGGGACAGGTGTGTATGGGTGATGAGAGATGAGCTCGGCTTCCAGGGCTCCTTACACATGAGTGAAAGGTGTAATGATGTAAATCCTAGATTCAAAGCAGGTTGTAAAAGCAGGGATGAGTGTTGGGCATAGATAGGAATGGGGGTCTGGGGATCTCTCCTGATCTTTATCCTTGGAGAAGAGGAGAGCTAAGGACTCTGGGTCCCCTCCTGATCCCAATGATGGGAATAAAAGGCCTGAGGAGGATTGTGTCTCAAGACTTCTACCTGAAGGGTTCAGGGGAGACGCCACCCACAGCCTAACAACCCTTTCCTGCTGTTGCAACAGGAGGTTACTTGTTTTAGGGTCTTAGGATGCAACACTTATTTTGGAAAAGTGTTCTAGGCTGATTATTTTCTAATCTCTGCAGCTGCAAATATCCTTTATCCATATTGTTTCTGCACTTTGGCTGCTCTGACTCCATATTTTGGTTTAAGGCTTCAGAACAGTCTAAGCTTTCCTGACAATGAGTTTGCATTTTTGTTTCTTGGTTTCCTTGTTGATTTTGAGTATTTCACATCAGAAAGAAGACATGTTGACTCCACTTCATCATTTTTGAACTGGAAGCTCCCTTTTTCATTTATAAGCAATCATTTTTTATAGTATCTCATTCTTTACTTCATTGGGGAACCCTGAATGTTTATATCTACAGGTCTTTTCTCTTAGATTGAGAATTTCTACAAAAAAGAATCTTCTAACGTCCCGACTCTGAGGTAATAGGTCTGGTAGTCAACATCCTAGGATCCTAGCAGGAGAAGGATGCCAGAAATCCCCCATTAGGAGGTAGACTTTTGTTCAATTCCACTGTTTCCACTAAAGCCTTATCTGTGCCTGGTGTCCCCAAGTGGAAAGGTTCTCTGGTTGAGGTTCTTTATTCAGGGACTGGGCAAAACAAGATGGTAGACAGCATGGGGCAGGAGAGAGGCCTACGGTTCTACTACTCCTTCCTTATATAGATATCCACGTAATATGCCCCACCTCTTATCCCTGTTGCAAATTATATTTTCCCAAATGGGCCCACCAATCTCACTCCACAAACACTTTTTACAAACTAATGTTGACACACTTCCATTGAGAGGTGGGGGTCTATGTTCCCTCCACTTGAGTCTGCGTGGACCTTTGTAACTGCCTTGACCAACAACAGAATGCAGCAAAAGTAATATTCTGTGGTTTCCAAGCTAGATTATAGAAAGTAATATGAATTTACCCTGGACGTGCCTTCTCTCTCGGGATGCTTGCCACAGAACCCAGATTGAAGAAGCCCAGGCCCCATGGACAAGCCACTTGTGGGTATTCTGCCCAGCTACCCCAGCTAGGGTCCCAGCCAACAGCCAGCATTAACTGCCTATGAATGAACCCTCAGGTGACTCCAGCCCTCACCTTTGAGTCTTTTGTCTAAGTCCCAGACACTGTGGAGCAGAGACAAGCTGTCCTTGTAGTGTGCTGTGTGGATTCCTGACCCAAGGGAACCATGAGAAATGATAAATTGTTCTATTTGTTTTAAGCCACTAAGCTTTTGGGGTAATTTGTTACTCAGCAGTGGATGACTAATACACCCCTATATTCAGCAATCTCTTGTGCCTCTAATTTGTGGGCTTTTCCAGTGTTCTGATGTTGCTTGCTTGTCTGTCTTTCAAAACTGTGTTGACATCTCTTGTCTGCATGTTATCACGTCTTCTGTTCTCTGTGTCCTAATAGGGTTTGCTTATTTTTATTTTGTTTTGTTTTGTTTTCATTTCATTTTAATCCTCATGTGGTTATTTTAGTGGACTCAGGGATGAGTGGGGATAAAGACATGTGTTCAATTCACATGTATAATTTATGGTCTTTCCTCTCTGATTGGGTTAATCCTTTTCTGAATACTTGCAACATCATATGATTTACTTTTGTGGCAAGAAATAGAAATGAACTCCAGCTAGTTTATACATATACATATATGAAGCATATGAGGTTTTCAAATTATTGAAGAGTTGAATGACCAAGACGTGAGAAGGGAAGATGGAAGAAATTTTTCACTGAATAAATAAAAAGAAAAAAGAAAAAAAACTTTCACCAAATGTTCACAGATCTCTTTTTGTCTAGAGTGCTGTCTAGGAGATAGAACATAAGTCACAGATGTCATTTTACATTTTCTAGTACAAAAACAGATGAAATTAATTTTTATATATTTTATTTGACACAGTATATCAAAATAGTATCCTTTCAGCATGCAATAATATAAAAATTTATTAATGAGATATTTTGCATTTTGCTTTGTACTAAGTCTTCAAAACCTGGTGTGTAATTTACACTTACAGTACATCTCAGTTCAGACTAACCACATTTTAAGTCCTTAATAGCCACATATGGCTAGTGGCTACCATACTGGACAGTCAGGTATAGAAAATAATTGTTATTGCCCTTGAAGAAACTCAGCTCCGGAAATCTTTTTGTCTGGTATTTTCAAGTATCTGAAATCTCTTCAGATTTCAGAAAAGAGAATCTCATTGGTCCGTCTTGAGCCTACTCTAGACCAATCAGCCATGGCCGGACACCCTCGTGTCATCTTGAAAACCTGACCACTGGGGGGCATCTTGGGTATCAGAGAAGGTGGAGCCATAAGTCAGACCGCTATCCCAAGAAGGAGCAAATACTCTCACATTCATACTTAATCATTTCGCCTATTATGCCTCTTGCCCACTCTGTTGATTTCCCTAGTGCTTCCCTTACACACTGTACTTCTTGTTTCTTTTTTAAAAATCCTTTTTAGTGTTTATTAATTTTTGAGAGAGAGAGAGAAAGAGAGAACGAGCGGGGGAGGGGCAGAGAGAGCTGGAAACACAGAATTCAAAGCAGCTCCAGGCTCTGAGCTGTCAGCCCGGCAGGGGGCTCAAACTCACAAACTGTGAGACCATGACCTGAGCTGAAGTCAGATGCTTAACCAACTGAGCCACCCAGGTGCCCCTGTACTTCCTGTTTCTAGGGGACTACAAGTACAAATTTCTTCCTTTGTGAAAATCATTGCCATGTCCAGTGTCCTACCATAACTGATTAAAATCAATTCTGAGTACATTTTAAAACACATTTGTTCATTTCACAAGATTTCCAAGTATAAGATGGCCCTCAGTGAAAGCTTTTCTTCCCATTTGCTCAGTTCTCCTTCTGTCCCAAGATAACCTCCGTCTTAATTTTTTCATTAATCTTTCCAGAGTAAATATATGTAAGCAAATACAAATGTTTTCCCTCCTTTCTACCAAAAAAGGCAGCGTAATACACCCCCTGCAATCGTTTTTAATCATCTTGTATCTACCAGTGTCACTTCTATTTTTGTTCTTGTAGGAGTCTTAAAAGATTCTTACATAGTTCTGTGTAGTTTGTATAGTTCTTGTACTATTATTACTATTTAATTTACCACACCTATAGATGTCTTCACAGATGTCATCTTTTAAGTTCCTGGAGGCAGGGGCCCCTGGGTGGCTCAGTTGGTTGAGTGTCTGACTCTTGATTTCAGCTCAGGTCATGATCTCAGGGTTGTGGGATGGAGCCCTGTGTCAGGCTGCTTAAGATTCTCTCTCCCTCTGTCCCTTTCCTCTCTGCCTCTGCCTCTCTGCCCCTCTCTTCATCTTGCATACCCTCTCTCTCTCTCTGAAAAAAAAAAAAATTCCTGGAGACAAAATCTGGGTCGTATTTATCTTTGACAGTGTTATCATTTATTACAGTGCAAAAGCAAAATAAATTGAAAAAGATGATGAACAGATCTTTGTGGAATAAATGAGTTAACATTTGGAAAATGCATGCAACATCTCTCCTTTTCCAATAATAACTGATCTCATAAATATTGTGCTTTTTAAATCATTTAGAAAATATAGTTGTCAAAAAATACAGTTGTTTCAGGTTATTTCTGTTTGAAATGACTTTTTGGATTTTAAGGATAGGCTGGATTTGGAAGTACTTGGGAGGTTGGGGGAAAATAAGTGTAAAAATCATATCAGAACATCGTTCAAACCTAACATATGTAAATAACCTCCTCAAATAAAGGAGTTGAGGTTTAGTATTTTTTTTACATTTTTTTATGTTATTATTTTTTTAAATTTACATCCAAGTAAGTTAGCATATAGTGCAACAATGATTTCAGGGGTAGATTCCTTAATGCCCCTTACCCATTTAGCCCATCCCCCTTCCTGCAACCCCTCAAGCCACCCTCTGTTTGTTCTCCATATTTAAGAGTCTCTAATAGGGGCGCCTGGGTGGCTCAGTGGGTTGGGTGGCCGACTTCAGCTCAGGTCATGATCTCGCAGTCTGTGAGTTCAAGCCCTGTGTCAGGCTCTGTGCTGACAGCTCAGAGCCTGGAGCCTGCTTCCGATTCTGTGTCTCCCTCTCTCGCTGACCCTTCCCTGCTTGTTCTCTCTCTCTCTGTCTCTCTCTCAAAAATAATAAACATTAAAAAAAGAGTCTCTTATGTATTGTCCCCCTCCCTGTTTTTATATTATTTTTGCTTCCTTTCCCTTGTGTTCATCTGTTTTGTATCTTAAAGTCCTCATATGAGTGAAGTCATATATTTGTCTTTCTCTGACTAATTTCACTTAACATAATACCCTCTAGTTCCATCCATGTAATTGCAAATGGCAAGATTTCATTCTTTTTGGTTGCCAAGTAATACTCCATTGTGTGTGTGTGTGTGTATATATATATATATACACACCACATCTTCTTTATCCATCGATGGACATTTGGGCTCTTTCCATATTTTGACTATTGTCAATAGTGCTGCTATAAACATTGGGGTGCATGTGTCCCTTCGAAACAGCATACCTGTGTCCCTTGGATAAATACCTGGTAATGCAATTGTTGGGTCTTTTTTTTCTTTTTCACATTTTTATTTGGGAACTTTTTGTGAGGAACGTGAAGGCATAAGACAAAACAAGCGTTAATCAAACTAACGTGAGGACAAAAAGAAAGAACAGTATGTTTCCAGGAAGCTCTATTAGAAGCTAAATGGCACACAAAAACCTCTGCTCCTGAGATCATTCTGGTATGAATTCTGATCTGTGCTTTATTACAGTCCATGGCAAGTTTTTCTTTTAGAAGTGGTCTGTAGTAAGCACAGTCTAATCCCCTCCCACCCCCAGGGTGCTATTATAGGTACGTAAAAAACCTTTTTCGTCTTGTGGAAGATGGTCATTTGTTCTCATGCAGCTGTGTTTTCACCAAGCAGGGACAAAATGTAATCCTGAATTTGGGGGATTCCAAATATCATCATTCCCCGCTTTGCTATCAACGGCAAATATTTATTGAGGGCAGGGATAGCATTTTCACTCAGCTGTGTCCCTGTCCATATTTGTTAAGTGGAGATTAGAAGCCCATTCTCAGGGGTGCCTGGCTGGCTCAGTCGGTAGAGTGTGTAACTGTTGATCTTGGGGTCGTGAGTTTGAGCCGCATGTTGGGTGTTAGAGCTTACTTTAAAAAAAAAAAAAAAAAAAAAGCTGGCAACCAGCAACCAACAGTGAAACTTAGCACTTTGTATACCACCACCTACACACGGACAAATCAGATTAAAATAATCTAAACCTCTTAAGCATTTAAAAACACATATACCGGGCACCTGGGTGGCTCAGTCAGTTGAGCCTCCAACTCCTGATTTTGGCTCAGCTCATGGTTGTGGGATTGGGCTCCACACTGGGCATACAGCCTGCTTAAGATTCTCTCTCTCCTTTTCCCTCTCCCCTTCCCCTACTCCCGTGAGCTCACAAACACACGAACTCTCAATAAACAAATACATACATACATACGTAAATACATATATACAAGTAAAAGTACAAGTCTTAAGTATATAGCTTAATGACCTTTTACAAATGAGTAAGTTCGTGGAGTCACCTCCAGGTCAAGACGGAACACATTGCTAGCACCCCAGATCCCTCCCATATATCCCCTTCCAGTCACCATCCTGACTGGCATCAACTTAGGTTCATTTTGCTTGTTGGTGAGCATTATATAAATGGGATCGTACGTTGTGTTCTCTTTTGTGTCTGTCCACTTTCACTTAATACTATGTGAGATTCATCCATGCGATTGCACGTACCACTAGTTTGTTCTTTTTCTGCCCTGGGTAGTATTTTGTCGTTGGAACATATCGCAATTTACATATCCATTGGGAGGCTCTCAGTTTAGCTGTCATAAATAAAGTGCTATGAACACTCTCATCCATATGCTTTTTTTGGGAAAATTCAATCTATTTATTGAATTTAGGGGGTGTCATTTTATGTGTTTTAACATGTATATAGATATATACAGTCACCAATCAGGATACAGTCCCATCATCCCAAAGAACTCCCTATTCCCCTCACCCCTAATCTCTGACAACCACTAATCTACTCTCCATGACTATAGTTTTATCTTTTTGAGGATGTCCTATAGATGGAATTATGTAGTATGTAACCATTGGAGGCTGGCTTCTTTCACTAGGATAATTCCTTTGATAGCCATCAACATTCCTTTTTATTGTTGACATGATTACATGCCTTTTGATGGGCATAAGCGCTCACTTCTATTGGATTTGTTTGCAGGAGAGCTGCTTGATTACAGTTTCCTCCTGTGTTTAAGGACGGCCACATATTGTCCCCAAAGTGATCGAGCCAGCAACATAAGAGAGTTCCAAGCGTTCCCTGTCTTCGCCAGCATTTGGGAAACATTCTGGTCAGTGCGCATGTCAGCTTTTAGCCCTTCTTATAGGTGTGTATGTAATTATATTTTAAAGTTGGTCATAAATCGTGGGAAGAATTAGTCATCTTCTGGAGCAGATGCTGTTGGTACCTTGCTTGGATCCTCTGGGATCCCCTTTACTGTCCCATAGCTGCTGCAGGTGCTATTGCTAATGGCTCACACCTGCAACTTTATTTAACACTTGCCCTTGGGCCATTAGAGCTGCCTCATGGTTTTTACCCCCAGCCCCAAACACACACACACACACACACACACACACACACACACTGGGGTGGTCCCAGCCAATAGTTGGCTATTATGGGGTGCAAGAACCCAGTTCCCTTGCCTCAAGACAGACAGATTCACAGTGTTGCGATTTATACTTCAGAGCTCCCCATGGGATCAAGCTGAGGCTGGCTTCACCTGAAACTACATCCGTGTTTGGCTTTTCCTCCCGCCAGGTCCTGTACTCCTTACTTCCTTACAAGGTTTTCCTGTGAGCACCCCCTCCGCGCCCCCCCCCAATAAAGCACCTTCACAGCTCTACTTTTTCAGCTCTACTTCTAGGGAACCTGCCCCAAGACAGCTTTGCAGCATCTATTTCTCTATCCTCTGCCCCCAAAGGCTCCACTTTCTGTGTATCTGTTGAGTTTAAAAAAAAAAAAAAAACTCGGGGCGCCTGGGTGGCGCAGTCGGTTAAGTGTCCGACTTCAGCCAGGTCATGATCTCGCGGCCCGTGAGTTCGAGCCCCGCGTCAGGCTCTGGGCTGATGGCTCAGAGCCTGGAGCCTGTTTCCGATTCTGTGTCTCCCTCTCTCTCTGCCCCTCCCCCGTTCATGCTCTGTCTCTCTCTGTCCCAAAAATAAATAAACGTTGAAAAAAAAAATTTAAAAAAAAAAAAACAACAACAACAAAAAAAAACTCAACACTTGACATTTGACCGAGAGGGACAAAACACCCGATAAGTGGTAGCTTAAACAAACAAGTGTTTGTTTGTTTGTTTTCTCAAGCAACGTTAGCCTCAATGTGACAAGTGCCAATTAAGTTACAGGTCTGCAGGCAGAACTAGGAGCTAAATGAAATTACCCTTGACTGTCTCACTTGCCCTTCTACCTGTGTAGGTCCCTCCTTCTACGTGCTTCCCCGACAGTGTGTCTCAGTGATCTTGGAATGCTCACTCCAGTCATTTCCAAATAGTACCTCCTGAGAATTTTCAGGTTCCTGGGGTGCTTCAACAATTCTGCAAACATAAATTAGTATTTTATGTGAAACAATGGGAGAGTTTAAATCCTGAGATTTTTATCACTTGGCAAGTTAATAATTGGACAGTTAATTTCATTAAACTTTGCAAGACATCCCTCTAGTTATTTCTCTTCATAGGAAGTGGTCAGAGAAAGTCATTGGTTGCTCAGGTGTTAATAACATTCATTAATTCTTTGGTTCAATTAGTGTTGAGGGAGGTTCTGATCCAGGCTTCTTAATTAGATGTGTTTCAAATATGAATAATATATTGGCTTCTCTTTTATTTATTTATTTTTTAAATCTTTGCTCCTTTTTTAAAAGTTTATTTATTTATTTACTTAAAATTTTTAAAAAATTTTTTAACGTTTATTTATTTTTGAGACAGAGAGAGAGACAGAGCATGAATGGGGGAGGGTCAGAGAGAGAAGGAGACACAGAATCTGAAGCAGGCTCCAGGCTCTGAGCTGTCAGCACAGAAGTCGGACGCTCAACCGACTGAGACACCCAGGCACCCCTATTTATTTATTTTTGAGAGACAGAGAAAGTGAATACAAGCTGGAGAGGGGCAGAGAGAGGGGGGAAGGAGAGAGAATCCCAAGCAGGCTCCACACTGTCAGCATGGAGCCCAATGCAGTACTTGAACTCATGCACTGTGAGATCGTGACCTGAGTCAAAATCAAGAGTAGGATGCTTAACCAACTGGGCTACCCAGGCACCCCTAGCCTTTCTTTTAAAGACCATATACATACACATGTCATTGTATTTTTCACTCTGTTAACATCATCGGTTTGTGGTTTATCTTGCTCATTAGACTGTAAGCTTCTTGAGGTCAGGGACTATGTGTTATCTCTGTGCTCCTATACCTGGCATTGTGACTGGAAGATCCCATATTTGTGTGTGTGTGTGTGTGTGTGTGTGTGTGTGTGTGGAAAGCAGAGTGGCAGAGAGGGATGAAGGAGGACAGAGAAGCAGAGGCAGGTAAGGGAAGTGGGGTACGTTAAAGGTGGCCACCGATTCTTTGTGATTTTCCCAACTGAGGGACAGAGTCTATTTCTGCTCCCCTTGAATCAGGACTGATCTTGGAACTTGCTTTGACCAACAGAACATGGCAGACATGACGTAATTCCAGGCCTAAGCTTGAAAAAGGTCCAACAACTTCTACGTTTGCTCCCTAGGGGAAGCCAGACTGCGATAAGAAGTCCAACTCTCTTGACACTACCATGCTGTAAGAAAAGCCAAGATAACCTCACAGAGAGGACACACAGTAGAGGATGAAGGGACCCAGTCAACAGCAAGACCTGAAGCCCCTAGACATACAACCCCAGCTGGATTGTGTCAAGAACTCAGCCATGAGCTAATCCAGCTGTGGCCCCAGATATCACAGAGCAGAGATGGGCTCTTCCCACCGTGCTCTGATCAAGTACTGGCCCATGAAATCACGTTCACGTGAAATGTTGTTTTGAGCCACTAAGTTTTGGGGATGGTTTGTTACACAGCAAAAAAATACCTGAAACAGGAAGTATTCACCATCAAAAGGGCAATTTACAGTTTCATTGTTCCTGGTAATTTTTCTTCTATTTAAGATATGCCTGTGGGAAGAGAACATTCTTAATACAAGGTAAAAGCTGTAATAGCGGAGATATTTGGGGTACAGAGAAGATATTTCTGATACATTCCTCATATCCTACAAAGGGTATAACATGCTTTGGTTGGTCATGTGGGATGCCTTGATCAGAGCTAGGAGGGAAGCTGGGGAGTTCACTACATGTGTTGAAACTCAATTAGGGGCGCCTGGGTGGCTCAGTCGGTTAAGCGTCCAACTTCGGCTCAGGTCATGATCTCGCGGTCCGTGAGTTCGAGCCCCGCGGCGGGCTCTGTGTTGACAGCTCGGAGCCTGGAGCCTATTTCAGATCCTGTGTCTCCCTCTTTCTCTGACCCTCCCCTGTTCATGCTCTCTCTCTGTCTCAAAAATAAATAAATGTTAAAAAAATTTTTTTTAATTAAAAAAAAAACAAAAAAGAAACTCAATTAATTACTGTGGTCAGGAAGCTAAGGTAAATGAATGAAAAGGGTCCATCATGGCAGGCATAGGGAATGGTGGGCACTTTGCGTTGGAAGCCACCAGCATTCAACTGCAGCCAATTACAGTCATGAGAGAGCATGGACCTTGTATTGCTGGATCATCCATTTTTTTTCCAGAAGCAAAAAAGCCATATTTTTATATGAAATCTCCAGATTGCCTACTAGGCTGTAACATTTGTTGGGCTGCCAATTTGAGCGTCCTAGTCCCGGGAATGAGAACGCTGGATGATGTGTCATACTTGTCATCTACTGCATGTGTGTCTCTCCTAGCATCCTGTGGCCTTTGAAAGTGAATGTTGGTCTGTCTGTGTACGTTCCGGCAAAGTCCAACTGGATCAGACTCAGTGCTTGAAGTTGTAAGTGTAGGTGTGGATATAGAGCAACCAGAATTCCCACACTGCCAGTGGGTGTGGGAACAGGCACAACTATATGAAGAAGTCCCTGGCAATAAGTACCAAGGCTGAGCATGCACCTACTCTGTCCCTAGGACTGAGCAATGCCAACGAAAATATTCAAGAGAAAGGCAATATATATTTGTCAAGAGACATGCATTAGAGTGTGCAGAGAAGCACAATTAGTAATAGTCAAATACTGGAACATAGTGTCCGTCAATGGTAGAATGGATAAAGCATTCATCAACGGAATATTACCCAGCAGTGCAAATAAATAAACAAGTAAATAAATAAGCAAACCAACAACCACGCAATAAACCTGTGTTGCTTGTTTGCTGTATGCAGTCACTGGATAAATCTCACAAACAAAATGTTAGCTGTCAGAATTGGACATGGAAGGGTCTGTACAATATGACATACAGTGTATGAGGGTCTTGGCTGTTCCACATCTCCAGCAACACTTGGTATATAAAGTTCAAACACAGGCAAAGGTAATCTAAGGCTTAGACATGATGGCAGTTACTCTTGACAGGGAGGCGGTAACTTGATGGAGCATGGCGGGGGGGGGGGGGCTTCCAGTGCACTTTTTTGGACTCGCGCACTCTTCTTTATGCATGCTGTGTTTCAAAAATATTATTTTGAAGGTCGCTTGGCTGGCCCAGTCAGTGGAGCATGTGGCTCTTGATCTCAGGCTTGTGAGTTTGAGCCCCACATTGGTTGGAGAGATTGCTTAAAAATAAAAATCTTAGGGGCTCCTGGGTGGCTCAGTCGGTTAAGCATCTGACTTCAGCTCAGGTCACAATGTCGCAGTCCGTGGGTTCAAGCCCCACATCAGGCTCTGTGATGACAGCTTGGAGCTTGGAGCCTGCTTTAGATTCTGTATCTCTCTCTCTGCCCCCAATCACGCTCTGTCTCTCAAAAGTGAATAAACATTAAAATTTCTTTTAATCTTTAAAAAAATTATTTTTAAAAAACAAAATTTGCAAGACGTCATGCTTCTCCTTGAACCTGGATCCTAAAGCAAGGACACCATCAACCTGGACACACCTCTAGTGCCCAGCACAAACATGTAGGCGAGTACTACGCCTTTGTTTTCTTGAGTCACTGGACAATAGGGCGGTGCCCTGGGGCAGCTCCTCATCTCGGATCCCCTCCATCTCCCCAGATAGCCCTGCCCGACAAGGGGAGCATTGTCTGGCCTCCCATACTGGGTCAGTGGCAGGTAGGCAGAAGTGAATGATATGAGCAACCTTCTGGTCTCTGACTAAGCAGAGAAGGATAACATCCTGGGGGATGGCAGAGCCACAAAGTGGAGAGAAAGCAGGTCTCTGAATGACCACGTGACCCACAATCACCCCATCATCCTGGGTCCACGGGAATGTTGACATGAGACAAGAAGACCCCTTTCTTATTTAAGCTTCTCTATTTGGGGGTCTCTTTATTACCACAGCGAAGCCTCTGTCTCTTACCGAATGTTTCATAGTGCAGCTGTCATCATGCACCCACAAGCAGCAGGGAATTGGGGTTGGTGGAAGGACCCAATGGGCTGCAATCAGAATGGCTGTGTAGCCTGGGCCTTTGTGGGCATAACTGTAGAATGAGGCAGTGAAAGAAATGGCATTATATTAAGTGTCAAGGTAGGGAGGTTAGAGCAGTGGTTCTCAAAGAGGGGCGTAGAGCAGCAGCAGCACTGGGAGCTTGTTAGAAATGCAAATTCTTGGGGCGCCCGAGTGGCTCACTCAGTTAAGCTTCGACTCTTGGTTTTAGTTCAGGTCATGATCTCGTGGTTAGTGAGTTCGGGCCCCCATCAGACTCTGAGCTGGCAGTTCAGAGCCTGCTTGGGACTCTCTCCCTCTCTCTGCCCCTCCCCTGCTCATACTCTTCTCTCTCTCTCTCTCTCTCTCAAAAGAAATAAACTTTAAAAAAAAAGCAAATTCTTGGGCCCTCCCCCAGATGGAATGACTCAGAGACTCTGGCCTGTGGCTCCTCGCTGTGGGTTTGCTAGCAAATCGTGTGGGGGATTCTAACACACACTCAAGTTTGAGAACCTCTGGCTTAGAGGAGTCAGCGAACTTTATCTATAAAAGGCCAGATAGTAAATATTTTAAGTTCTGCGGGTCATATAGTCTCCAATCTCCACGACAGTGATTCAGCTGTGCCATTGTAGCCCAAGCAGTCACAGGCCACCTGTAAATGAATGGGCGTGGCTTGATTTGACTCAAGGTAGGTCTTAGAGAATCAGGAAAATGCTTAGAGTATTAGGTGAATGCAGGGCAAAGTTATTATTATTATTATTATTTTATTTATTTATTTATTTTTACTTTGGAGGAAGAGAATGTTCCCTGAGTCTGTCTTCCCTGTGGTCTGTCTAAAGTCTACACTAGGTACCCTCTGAGTCCTTTATCCTCTGTGACTGAGCCCTTCCCTCCAGGTTCCTCATCTTACCTCCTACCCGCCCTTTTACAAAATCTGTGAAATGCTATAATAAATCTCCCTTAAGTATTAAAATCTAATAATAGCTAATAGAGCTGACTGTCCCAAAGGCATCTGGATTTTGACTTCGCACAATATTTGGTGGTGGTGGTTGGGAGGTCAGGGGGTGGGGGGAAGTACTGTGTCCCCATATTGACATGGGCCAGTTGGTGGATGGATGTTTTTGGAGTAAGAAAAGGCTTCCAGTTTCCCTGAAGTCACCCTTCAGGGTACAGACCGCTTTCATGTACATCCTGATTTGTCTGTTTGGGCTCAGATATCCCTGGAAGGAAAGTAGAAATCTGCTGCCTTTAATGCTACCCGGGTTTAAGTTGTATGTAGTATTCATCAGGAGCTGCTGGCAGCTTGTTTTCTTCTGAGTTGGGGGAGTCTGGAGAGAGGAGCTCTAGCTGAACATACTGGCCATCCTCCTTCCTCTAGGCTGCCCTCTGGGCTGGGGGTGCCTGGCCCCTCAGGGACCAGAGCAGCCTGTTCGAGTTTTTCCTCCTATATAAGCAGACAACAATCCCCACCCATGTCTCTGTGTATGCGGGTACTAATGCCCTAGTATAGTCTTTCTGTTCTATTCGGGCTCCCCCTCCCCCCTGAGTTGGATGATGCTGCCTTCAGTGGTGAGGGCAGATCTCTCAGTCTGCTGAATCGAACGCTAATCTCGTCCAGAAACCCCCTCACAGACACATCCAAAAATAATATTTTACCAGCCCTTTGGGCACCCCTGGCCCAGTCAAATTAACACATTACACTGAACTTCACAATCCTCCCAGGCTCAAAGTCAGTGAAAAGAAAGTCTCGTTGCATCTCATTGGCTTGGAATGGGTCACATGCTGCCCTCTGTGGCTAGTGAAAGATCAAAGCTGATTGGCTAGATCTGACCCATCTGTTCCTTGCTGGAGCTGGAGTGGGGCCACTAGGGAAACGGAGAGAGACAGAGAGAGAGAGACAGAGACAGAGAGAGAGACAAAGACAGAGAGAGCGAGTGGGGCGGGGGAGTGTTTCAAGGAAATCAAACCCCAGGTGGTGTCCCCGAGATTGGGTGAGATTGGATGTATCTTAGTTGGTGTTCCCCCGGAATCTGACCCTGAGCTGAGTATTCAAAGGCAAGTAGTTTATTTGGGAGATGATCCCAGAGGAGTAGGGAAGCATGAGAAGAACGAGAAGAGAGCCAATAAACAAGGGACATGCTATCAAGCAAGTTTCTTCTACGGGCAGCTGAAGCCCAGTCCCACTGGGGGACTCTGGAATACAGTATAGAGCCTGCCTCAAAGTTATCCCAACAGAGGGGCAAGCAGACTGAATAGTTATCCACCAACTCCTCCTCTAGCATGTTTATTAAGCTGCTGCTAGGACATTAATTCTCCAGAACTTTCAGCTTGCCCTGCACACCAGCCAAGTTTGCTCTTACACACTCCTCCTCCCTCCACAAAAGCCCTCAGGCAGAGAATTTGGAGGCATTTGCAGCAAGCAGCCACAAAGTGTAGAGGTGAATGCCAGGGGGATGTCTGTGACCTGCCAGCAGCGTCTGCCGCAGGATGCCAGGGTAACGAATGTCCTCCAACCTTCCCTTGCCCCATGCCAGGGATCCTTTCCCACAGCAGGTGTTGGGTCTGTCTCTGGACCCCCGGGGCAACACACATTCTTCCTTCTGATGAATGAAAGAGAACATCAAGCCCATACCGTAGAAATAAGAGAGTACATTAAACAGACCCTATGTCACAGGAACTTCCCTGTGAAAGAAAGAAAAGGTTTGCAGGCAGGCACTGCATTCTGGGCCACAAGCTAAAGCTCCCAAAATGGCGTGGCTGACTCAGTTGATGGGAGCAGATGAGCCAAGTTTGAGACATCTCCACCTAAAGCACATGGACCAGGGTTGAGAAGTGTGGACATCCAAACAGAACTCAGAACTGCTCCTGGAACTGGAGTGGATGAATGCCGGACCCTCAGAAATCCCCCACAGATGCCGGCCACAATTCTCACCCTTCAGTTGGTTGATGTTTCAAAATAGGCAACAGCTACCAGTTCCCCAACACGAAGAAGACAATTCAGCATCTTTACAGTACCTGCTTGCCCCCTCCTTCTTTCATGATCTTATTTTTAAGTTCTTCCAATAGTTACTTTTGTAACTGTATAAAGGACTTATACTTCTTTATCTCGATTTCTTAACTATGGTGGGTTTTTTTCTTATTTTTCACAAAATACTTTACTATGATCTGCTTACTTTGTCCATGGTGTCTGGCTCTTCCGATCTTTTGGGGAGTGGGGAGCATTAGAAAAATGTCTTTTCTTCCCTTTTTCTTTCTTTGCTTTTCTTCTTTTTATACAGTAATTTGTTTTTCATGGGAATTAGTTGATTCTCATAACTTAGACACTTGGAGGATATCACTGGTAAATTGTTTGGCTCTAAGTCATTTCTTTTTTCTTTTTAATGTTTTATTTATTTTTGAGAGAGAGACAGAGAGACAGAGAGACAGAGTGCGAGCAGGGGAGGGGCAGAGCGGGAGGGAGACACAGAATCTGAAGAAGGCTCCAGGCTCTGAGCTGTCAGCACAGAGCTTGAGCGGGGCTCGAACCTACGAACTGTCAGATCATGACCTGAGCCGAAGTCGAACACTTAACTGACTGAGCCACCCATGCGCCCCGGCTCTAAGTCATTTCTAAGAGGTATTTTAAACTTTGAAAAATTTTATTTTAGGTGTGTTCTTTTATAAGGAGTTTATAATTGATTTGGAAGGAAACAGTATGTATCTTTAAAATGGGGGCTTAGGGATGCCTGGGTGATTCTGTTGTTTAAGCTTCTGACTTTGACTCAGGTCATGATCTCACAGTTCACGAAATTGAGCCCCGCATCGGGCTCTCTGCTTTCAGCTTTGGATCTTCTGTCCCCGTCTTTCTCTGCCCCTCCCTGGCTCATGCCCACAGGTGCTCTCTCTGTCTCAAAAAAAAATAATTAATTAAAAAAATAAAAATAAAGTGGGGGCTTAAATTTTAATTATTTTAAAAAAATATTTATTTATTTTTGAGAGAGAGAGACAGAGCGCGAGCAGGGGAGGAGCAGAGACAGAAGGAGACACAGAATCTGAAGCAGGCTCCAGGCTCTGAGCAGAAGCACAGAACCTGACGCGGGGCTCAAACTCATGAACTGTGAGATCATGACCTGAGCCAAAGTCGGACGCTTAACTGACTGAGCCACCCAGGTGCCCCTGACACATTATTATTAACTATAGTACCTGATTGATTTGGATCTCCTTGGTTTTTACCTAATGCTCTTTTTTTCTGTTCCAGGATCTATCCAGGACACCACATTACATTTCGTCTTCCTGTCTCCTTAAACTTCTCTTGAGGATGACAGTTTCTCAGACTTTCTTTGGTGTGTGTGTGTGTGTGTATGTGTGTGTGTATGTGTGTGTGTGTGTGTGTGTGTGTGTGTTTAAGTAGCCTCCATGCCCAGTGTGGAGTCCAATGCGGGGCTTGAACTCACAACCTTGAAATCAACACCTGAGCTGAGATCACAAGTCAGACACTTGACTGACAGAGACATCCAGGTGCCCCATGACTTTCTTTCTTTTTGATGACGTTGTCAGTTTTGAGGGGTATAAACAGGTATTTTGTAGAATATTCCTCATTGGAATTTACCTGAGACTTTTCTCATGAGTAGACAGGAGTTACAGGGTTTGGGGAGAAAGATAACAGAAGTAAAGTGCCATTCTCACCACATCTCATCAACAGTGCACATTACCCACATGACTTATCACTGTTGACGTTGACCTTGACCACCTGGTTGAGACAGTGTTTGTCAGGTTTCTCCACTATAAACTTCCTCTTTTCTATCCTGTCCCCTTTGGAAGGAAGTCGCACTTGAGGAGTGAAGAGTGATGCCTCACCTCCTAGAAAATGGTGTAGGAGTCAGAATAATCCTCTCCCCAAAGAGGCCCACGTCCTCCTCCCCAGAACTTATCAGTGTGTTACACAGCACAGAACACATAAGGATGTGGAGGGTGGGCACCTGGGTGGCTCAGTTGATTAAGGATGTGGAGGGGCAGTGAAAGAAAGGAAGAATCAAGGACAACTTGGAGATTTCTGGCTGGGGAGGCTAAAGGAACGCCATTTATTGAGATGGGGAAGACTGGGGTGGGGACATGGGGAAGGAGAGATTGAGGGGGAACATCAAGATGTTTTTAAGACTTACCGGGATATTTTGGAGACATGCACACGGAGTTACCAAATAATTGAATCCCGGGAAATGTGGAGCTCTAGGTTGCACTCATAACATTAAGGAATGGGTGAGATTTCCTTGGGAAAGAAAAGGTGAAAGAGGCCAGGACCAAGCTCTGAGGAAGAGTTGAGAACAGAAGCCAGGCTGGAGTGGGTTCCATGGGAGGAAGCGTGAACACCAAGTGAAAAAGTGTAGGTACTTATGGTTGAACACGTGTTGGGTTCTTGAAATCAGGCAAACACCTGTAAGGCTTATAAGACCAACATTTCTGGGCCCAGAGTTTCCAACTCAGTAGGTCTAGGACGGTACCTGGGAATATGCATTCTAACAAATTTCCGGGTGATGTGGATGCCACTAGCCTGAGGACCACTGTCAGAATGAACTGTTTTTGGCTATAAATGGGCATGAGAGAACTGGCAGGGAGTGGGCATAAAGGAGGACTTCTAAAGATTAAAGATAACAGCATATTTGCTTGCTAGTGGGAGTGACCCAATAGAGTTGGGAAGACAGATGGTGTGGAACAGGAAGGGACAAATGAAGACAGAGTCCTTGGCAACTCAAAACGGGGCTGGATTTGGAGCATCATGGGGGCTTTGGTCTCTGTTAGGAGACTGAACATTTACCCCAAGGAAGCAAGTGTGCATAGATTTTGAAGATTAGTAGTGGGAGATCGAGAAAGCTTGTTTATCGTCAAGAAGGATGAAGACTTTATCTGGAAACTTCTAATATTCTGTATTCTCAGGGAAGAATGAAGGGACAGTACAAGTCAATGTTAGAGGAGATTTGAGACAAAGGGAGAAGGTATGAACCAGACACCTTGGGGGATGGGAAGTCAACTTTCCTAGACTGGCCTAATAGAACTTTCTGTAATCAGGGAATGTCCTATAATCTACACTGCACAGTATAGTAGCTGCTGGTCACATGAGACCATTTATATTTAAGTTAGGTGAAATTAAATAAAAATAGAAATGTAGTGGGGCGCCTGGGTGGCTCAGTCGGTTGAACGTCCGACTTCAGCTCAGGCCATGATCTCACAGTCCGTGAGTTCGAGCCCCGCGTCGGGCTCTGTGCTGACAGCTCAGAGCCTGGAGCCTGCTTCGGATTCTGTGTCTCCCTCTCCTTCTGACCCTCCCCCGTTCATGCTCTGTCTCCCTCTGTCTCAAAAATAAATAAATATTAAAAAAAAAAAAAAAAATAGAAATGTAGTTCCTCAGACTCACTAGTCACATCTTAAGGGTCAATGATGTGTTCTCAGAGAGACATGGTTGGGTTGTAGGGGGGTGTGGAGGGTGCTCGAGGTTTGTGAAACCAGCGGCCTTGGTTTGTGATTTTTTTTTTTTTTTTTTGTCAGCAACACTCAACAGTTCAGCAACAGGCTCAGAGAGGGTGGGTGATACAGGCCTTTCAGGGTGGGCTTTTTCCAGATAGGTAGGACCAAAGGGGAGAGGCCCAAAACATCAAGGGGATTGAGGCTGGAGTGATTATAGTGCAGGACTGTGGAATGTCTCGTGCAGGACCATGGACAAGAACAGCCGTGAAGCTTAAAGGACTCTCACATGTGTCCTTAAATGTAAAAATGACCCTCACAGAGTAAAACATTTATCTTAGTTTTCTACAAATTCCATCTCAGAGATAAATTGCTGACAAGGTCAAGTTTCTCTTTATAGAACATGCCAGCTTGTAAAGAAAAGAATGATACAGTTAGAGCATCAACAATCCCAACGTCACCAATGAAATAACGCTCATATAAGCAATGCTCGTTAATGGCTGCTAAAACCACAAAAAAAAGGACAAGATATTTTGTGTCTCTTGCTGGAAGAACTCAGTCCCACCTGATATATCCTTGCCAAAAAATGAACCCTGAGTCTGATCAGGCTTCTAGATCCAACAACCAATCTACAGGACATGTCAGCACCAAGAAGATAGAATCAGTAAAATCTAGACTGCAGAAAATTCTACCAAGTAAACAACTTGCTTTCTTGAACAAATTAGGAAAAAAGAGATGGGAAGGAAATGTAAAAGGGATGTAAAAAACACATCAATAATGATACTTTGGTTTTCTTTGTTAGGTGTTTATATTTTAGGAGTACATACTGAAATATTAACAGGTGCAATTATATATTTGGGATGTATTTAAAATAATCTCACTACTATTTGTAGTGTCGCTGGTGACAGGTACTTGGGGCTTCATTATACTATTCTTTCTGCTTTATGTATATTTAAAATTTTCCATAATTAAAAGTTTAGATAAAAACAATCCTCCCTAAGTTTGCCTGGCTGGCTCAATTCATAGAGCATGGGACTCTTGATCTCAGGGTCATGAGTTCGAGCCCCACATTGGGTGTAGAGATTACCTCCAAAATTAATAAGAATAATAACCCTTCCTATAGTCTTTCTAGGTATACACCTGCATCTCTCCTTCCTTTCATAGCCAAGTATCTTGAAGGAATCATCTCTGCTGTTTTTTCACATTCTTACTTTCTGCTCATGCCTCTAGGCATGCATTCCTCCATCTGTCTGTGTTCCTTCCCCAGACCCGCTCAGGCCAAGGCCCGCAGGACCTGCACTCCCTTGACACTGTTGGCCACATCCTCCTTTTCCAACTCTCTCTAAACCAGGATGAATGGAGTCAGAAAACAAGGGCTCACATCCAGGCTGACCACATCTTGGCTTGATTTCTTCTGGAGAACCCCTTTTATTGTCCACCTCCCCACCTCTAAAATCATGATAATAATAATTATATGCTTCCTAGGTTCTAAATGCTATGTAACAATCCACCCCAAAACAGAGGAATTTGAAACACTGTTTATTATCTCCTATAGTTCTGAGGATTGGTGGTCTCAGCTGGGTGGCTGTTTCTTGGGGTCCCTCAAGTGGTCTCAGTTAGATGGTGCCCAAGGCTTGGGTTGCCTTCCTTTACATACTTGGCCCTAAACTGGGGGTGCTGGAGCAGCTGGGGCTGGTCAGGTATTTATCCCTCTCTCCATGTGCTAGCTTGGGTTTTTTTCTCAGGAAACTTGAACTTTTTACATGGCAGCCAGCTTGCCCCAGAGTGAGCATTCAACAAGACAGGAAGCAGAAACTTCTGCTCCCTTATAGCCTTGAAACTGGCCTATCACTTCTACCATATTCTATTGGTCAAAGCTCTCACAGAGCCTGCCAGGATTCCAAAGGAAGGCCTTAGTGAAGTGCCAGGGAGAAAAATCTCAGAGTCATTCAGATGTGAAATAAACCCTATTCTCTGTTGTAAAAGCACTCTCTCTGTCTTCCCCACTCTTTCTTCCTACCCCCTATCATTTTCTTTTTTTTTTTCAAGTCTATTTCCCTATTTTTGAGAGACAGAGAGAGAGAGTGAGTGGGGAGGGGCAGAGATAGAAAGAGAGAGAGAGAGAGAGAGAGAGAGAGAGAGAATCCCAAGCAGGCTCTGTGCTGTCAGCGCACAGCCAGACACGGGGCCCAATCTCACAAACCATGAGATCATGATCTGAGCCGAAACCAACGGTCAGATGCTCAACCAACTGAGCCACCCAGGTGACTCCCTCTAACATTTTCTAAATCAGAATTTCTCGAAATATTAATGTGCTGGTATTCCTTTGGCTGCAAGAAACGATAGTGGCTTAAACAATAGATATTTTTCTCTTGTTATAAAAGATATGAAAAGGAAGAGTTGTAGATATTGCTTCAGCTGTTCAAGGTTGCCTTCAAAGGCCATGCCCTTTCTTCCTGCTCTGCCAACATTGGCATCTGGGCTTTCATCATCGTGCTGGTATCCTCATGGTCACAAGATGGCTGCCACACCTCCAGACATCACATTGAAGCAGAGCTCTGTTTAGGACTCTTTGGATGAAAGTATGTCACGTGCCCATAACTAGCTGAATGGGGGGCTAGGAGAGAGAATGGAGCTCAGTACATTACTGTGCTGCATAATGTTAGAGGTCCGTTATCAAGGAAAAAGTGCGGAATGGATATTTAGTCGGCAACAACTGTGACATATTATGTCACTCACATTTATGTGCGTGGGTCATTGTTCAGTATGTGGTGGGTAGTAGATATGAAAATGGTGGCCTTCATGGACTGGGAAGTCAGGACTCCAGGTCGCCTCCTCTACGGGAGGACCCTTACTCCTTGCCCCGTGACAGAATTAATAACCACATCCTCTGCCCAACAATACTGTAAAAGTACAGACTTTTATCGAAGCACTTAAGAGATGTTAGGACTCTTAAATTGACATTTCTGGGGGCTCCTGGGTAGCTCAGTCAGTTAAGCTTCCGAGTCTTGACTGTGGCTCAGGTTATGATCTCACAGTTTGTGAGTTCAAGCCCCCTGTCTGGCTCTGTGCTGATAGTATGGAGCCTGCTTGAGATTCTCTCTCTCTTCCTCCCTCTGCCCCTCCCCTGCTCATGCGCTTTCTCTCTCTCTCAAAAGAAAGAAAGAAAGAAAGAAAGAAAGAAAGAAAGAAAGAAAGAAAGAAAGAAAAGAAAATTTTTAAAAATTTATATTTTTGGGGCGCCTGGGTGGCGCAGTCGGTTAAGCGTCCGACTTCAGCCAGGTCACGATCTCGCGGTCCGTGAGTTCGAGCCCCGCGTCAGGCTCTGGGCTGATGGCTCAGAGCCTGGAGCCTGTTTCCGATTCTGTGTCTCCCTCTCTCTCTGCCCCTCCCCCATTCATGCTCTGTCTCTCTCTGTCCCCAAAATAAATAAACGTTGAAAAAAAAAAAATTTATATTTTTGTCTTCTTTTTCTAGGTTGTGACCCTCTGAGGTCAGGAACCACTATTTGTTCACCTTTGGGCCCTCATCACCTAACACAGGTTGGGGAAACAAATGTGATCTTGAGTTACAGGTTTGTGGAAAGTTTTAATGGCAGAAGGCCTACTTAGGACAAGTGAGGGAAATCAGAAGTGAAAACAATGCGGAAGAAACATTCAGGACCAGAGTTTTCTGAAAAACAGGAATGTAAGGGACATTACTTAGCAAGTGAAAGTCCTTTTGCTGATTCAGTAAAAAGAGTAGGAAAAAAAGAAACACAGAAAGTGGTTAAAGAGAATCAAAATGAAGAGGAAGCACAGAAGGAAGAGAGAAAAGAAGGAGGGAGGGGAAGGTGGATATATCCCTTTCCTCGGGCTGCTGTAGCAAGTTACCACACATTTGGTGGCTTTAAACAACAGAAATTTATTCTTTCACTGTTCTGGAGGCCAGAGGTCTGAAATCAGTCTCCTTGGGCTGAAATCAAACTGTTGGCAGGGCCACACCCCCATCCCCCACCCAGGAGACTTTAGCCCTCTTGCAGGGTCTGGTGGCCACTGGTATCCCTCAACTGTGGCCGCATAACTCCCATCCCTGCCTCTTTGGTCCCATGACCTCCGCCTCTGTCTGTGTGACATCCTTGTCTCTCTCTTGTAGGGACGCTTGTGATGGCATTTAGGTCCCCACCCCAGATAAAACCCAGGACAATCATCTTATCTCAATGTCCTTAACTTAATTATATCTGCAAAGTCTCTTTTTCCCAATAACATCACATTCTGGCTTCCAGGGACTAGGGCATCAATTTCTTTAGGGTTAAAAGGCATTTTCCAGCCTGGTACAGTGGGAGAGATAGAGGAGGAAGAGGAAGGAATATCACTGTGGCAGCCTCCCCCACTTGAAAGGCCACCTTCCTTCAGACCAGCATTGCCCCCAAGCCATAGGAATTTAGCTCTATGGATGCCACACCCGTGCCATCATATGGTGGCCACGAGAATGTGCCACTCACATCTCCAACCGCTGGGAAGTGGTCAGCCCTGGGTCTGAGTGCTGTGCTCTGAAATCCATCACCTCCCTGGTGGCAAGGCCACGCTTCCCCTGGCTTGCTCACAGCAGGGATACGGAGGCAGGCCTGCTCCCTGGAGACATGGAACTCCTCTGACAGATGACTTTGACTGAGGAGTCCCCGAAGGCCTTGCTGAACCTTCCTTAGATCTGCCTGGCAGTCTCTGTACAACACTTTCACCCAATCTCCACCCCCCTTCTGTCTCTCCTTCACTGGGGCCAGACGTCCACCCAGTCTGACCCTTCCCCCTCCCCAGCCAAACTCCTCCCAGGCCCCTCTCCATCTTCTCTCATAGGCGTACCCCTTAATAGGAGTCTTGTGCTTTTAATCTCTGCTTGATATCTGATTCTTGGACAATCTAGATTAATACGTATTATCTACTTAATACTCCTCCTTAGCTAAGTCATTCAATAAATGTATTTTATTTTTTTTATGATTTTTTTAATGTTTAATGTTTATTTTTTGAGAAAGAGAGAAAGAGACACACACACACACAGAGTGCGAGCAGGGGAAGGGCAGAGAGAGAGGGAGACACAGAATCCAAAGCAGGCTCCAGGCTCCGCGCTGTCAGCACAGAGCTCGATATGGGGCTCAAATTCATGAACCATGAGACCATGACCCGAGCCGAAGTCAGACGCTTAACTGACTGAGCCACCCAGGCACCCCTCAATAAATGCATTTTAAAAGGAAAGTTTACATTCACTACTAGAAGTGAAAGCCGACATCACTTGCCATAAACACAAGGAAAGCTGAAAATAGAGAGATAGATAAACAAAATGATGTTATTAAATTTTAGTCAGGTACCCTTTGCTTGCCCACTAGAGGATCCAAGTCTGGAGTCGGCTTGCATTAAAAGGAATCTGGCCAGTGTTACAGATGTGTGAAAAACCTATTAGCACCAAGCTAAGACCTTCTCCTGGACCTCGTCAGAGAGATCAAAAGTGAAAATAACTTTCTTACTTGGGACTTCCAAGTTAACGCTTACCATAGACCAGGGAGCCACCTCAAATGGTCCCAGAGTCTTGCACATGGTTGATAGGCAACAATGATGAATTCATTATTGGTAACAGGAAAATTCCTAAGATATTAATTTGTGTTTTCTTCTAGCAGTAACCTTTTCTCCATTCGTGCCAGTCAGGTAAACGTTCCTTCGTGCTTTCTTGTCTTTGGGGAGGTCTGTGTTGCAAAAGTGAAGTCTTTTGAAGGCACCTCTCTTGGAGTCTTTAAAGAAAGCCTAAAGTCATGAGTGAGGAACAGAGAAGTGTGGAGCATGGAGGGAGAAAAGGGGTGTCTTAGGCCAGAGAGGTGGATAGAGAGCCGAAAAGATCCTTCCCGTAGGGACGGCATCTAGAGGGGTGGGGTGCCTCCATAGCTCTGAGGTTAGAGCACGGTTTTATAGAGCATTTGTGGCAGATCCACTACATTGGGATGGGCCCTTGAGTCAAAATAAAGACAATACAATCATGGGACATTGTGTCCCACCCTGGTTTGTGGGTATGGATTCAGGTATTCCTGTATGTATCTTAAGAACATTAGATCGATAACTTTTATAAAGATAGCCAACTCACTCCCAAGCCATCTATCTATTTATCTTTATATTTTTGTGGTACCCCAAATGATAGAGATTTGTTGTTTCACAAGTATGCCCTTAATTCGCATAACCATGCCCTCTGTCTCACAGGAGTAAGCTGAAAAGTAACTGTGGTCTGGTGGCTTTTGGACAACCGGCTTGCAGTTCACCAGGAAAGGACACGTTGCCTTTTCCATGAGTCACGGGACAGCAGAGAAGTGAGCCAGTGTCATTTTAATAGGTGTTTAGTTGACACTCTTGGCAGTAAGTAAGAAAGCACAATTCCAATGGGCTTAAGCACAAGAGAGAGAGGGAGGGACGCCTGGGTGGCTCAGTTGGTTAAGTGACTGACTTCAGCTCAGGTCAGGATCGTACAGTTTGTGAAATCGAGCCCTGTGTGGGGCTCGGATTCTGTGTCTGCCTTTCTCTCTCTCTCTCTCTCTGCCCCTCCCCTGCTTGTGCTCTCTCTCTCTCTCTCTCAAAAATAAAGAAACTTTAAAAAGAGAACTGGGGCGGGGCGGGGGGGCGTCCAGCCAGGGATAGATCCAGGACTGTCATGAGCACTCAGTATTGCTCTCCCATTCTCCTTACTTTGCTTTCTCTGTTGGCTTCAACTTCAGGCTGCTGCTGGTGGCAAAAAGTGGCGGGCTGTCCCAGGCTCGTTCCTATTCTCTCTCAACCTCAGGGGAACGGAATCTCAGTTTAGATCTCATACGCTTGCCCTTGAGGCAATCACTGCGGCCAAGGCAAAGGCTCTAATTAGCCAGGTTAGATGCCCGCCTACCCCAGAGGGGGTGGAGTCCACCTGCTCAAAACTACACTGTTCAGTTACTGGAGGAAGGCAGCATAGATGCCGGGGGGGGGGGGGGGGGGGGCAGGTGAAAACGCCAGGTGTCCTCCGCAGGTAGACCCTAGATATGCCCAGGAGCAGAGAGAGCTCATTAGTGTGGAAGACACACTGAGGTCTTTTTTTTTTTTTTTTTGTGGAAAGTTCTCGGTGTGTTTACAAACTGAGTAACCCGCAGGTGAGGGGGTCCCCCACATGGCACATGGCGCTGACTGAATGCCCTCTTGGACTCACTGCTGTTTTCTGTTTAGCTCAGGATGCACATTCTTGGCACCCGGGTGCATCCCTAATGACAGGCTTAAGAACAGGGGTTCCTGACTTTTCTAAACCTTTGCTTTCTCTCTTGTGAGAGATGGGTATAAAACGAGTCTTTCTCTCTCACAAAGGATTGCTTAGTGAAACAGTATGTCTGGGGCACATTACCCAGTGTCCAGATCAGAGAAGGCATTTAACTAACATTGGCCATTGTTATTTGAACAATAGAAACATACTTCCTGCAAGCACATTCACAAATATGATCCCATTTGATTCTCATAGTAACCTTGTGAGGTTGGGTAAGAGACACATTATTATCCCATTTTAGGGATGAAGACACTGAGACTCAAAGAATTTAAATGATTTTACCATAAGCTTAGAGCTTGTCAGTGGCAGAGCCAGGTTTCGAAGCCAAGTTGTTGTTGACTTCTTGTCATCCTCCAAATCACAATGCTGACCAAGAAAACGTGGGGATGACTAAGGACCACCTTTCAGAACAACACAGACTGTTTATGCCAGTCGTTACAGTGTAGACCAGCCCTGTCCAACAGAAATAAAATGTGAACCACAGACAGTATGTTAAATTTTCTAGTAGCCACATAAAAAAGTAAAAACAAAACAAAAAACCCCAAATAAACAAAAAAACACACAGAAGCTGATATTATTACTATATTTTACTTAAGCCAATACATTCCAAAATATTATCGTTTCAACATGTAAATCAGTATACAAAACTATTAATGAAATATATTAGTCTTTTTGTAGTAAGTTTGCAAAACCTGGTGTGTGTTTTACACGTGTAGCACATCTCAGTTCACATCAGCCACCTTTTCAAGTGCTCAGTGGCCGCATGTGACCAACCAGTGGTTCTTGCTTTGGACAGGGCGGGACTAGAGGTAGATGAGGCACATATTTAGGGCTCCAGAAAAGCAGGGGGTATGAAAGACAGGGGACTAAGGAAAGAGAGATAAGGATTTTTCTTCAGTGAGTTTACCCAAAACCTTGCAAATTATTCTAGAAAGAAGACATTTAATATAAGCACAGGTAAAAAAATAATAAAATAAAATAAAATAAGCACACGTATTTTGTGGGTTAGCGTTGTTTTTATTCTGAATTACAGTAAAATGGGGATGATGAGGCACCATAATCTTGTCCTTGATAAAGACAACAACTGAAGATCTTAATGCTGTCTGCAGGACAACGCCAATTGCAGAAGAGATGAGCCAAGATGTGGCAACAGAACCCATTGTAGCTAGCTGAATCAGAAAAGCAATTCATTAAAGGATGTTAGGCGGTTCGCGGAACCTCCGGGGGGAACCACAGAGTCAGTCTCATAAGGAAGAAGCCGGAAATGGTGCTCAAACTGTAGTTCCTGGCTTCTCCAGTAGCTCTGTCGCTGCCATCTCTGGCCCAGGGCACTTTGGCCTACCATCCTCCCTGAGCACAGGACACGGCTACCAGGACCTGACCAGGGCCTCCTTTCTACGTTTTATTTATTTTTGGGACAGAGAGAGACAGAGCATGAACGGGGGAGGGGCAGAGAGAGAGGGAGACACAGAATCGGAAACAGGCTCCAGGCTCTGAGCCATCAGCCCAGAGCCCGACGCGGGGCTCGAACTCACGGACCGCGAGATCGTGACCTGGCTGAAGTCGGACGCTTAACCGACTGCGCCACCCAGGCGCCCTCAGGGCCTCCTTTCTAAATGGAGTCTGTGCGTGTATCCTAGTTGTAGAACCTGGGTCACCTTCTTGCACCATATATAGCAAGGGAGTCTGGGAAAACTATTTTCTGGCTCCCTTGTGAGGAAGAGAGACTCATAACATAAAACTACCCCAAAATTAAGATGAACAACGGGTTTCCTCATGCATGGTGCATGTCCACTCCACAGGTTAATTGGTTTTTTCTTTTATTTTTATTTATTTATTTTTAAAGTAGGCTCCACACCCAACGTGGGGCTTGAACTCACGACCCTGAGATTGAGAGTTGCATGCTCTACTGACTGAGCCAGACAGGCGCCCCTGGTTTTCTCTTTTAAAAATTATTGTGAAATATATCACACAGACAAAAGCGATTATAATACGGGTACATGGTTAAATAATAACAATTATTCTTATCCTCCAGGTTAAGAAATACAGCATTATTAGTACCTTGGAATCCCTGCCCCCGTTTGTCCCTCCCTACCCATTCCAGGTGATTACAACTATTCTGACTTTTGTATCATTTTCTTGCTTTGCCTAGTGTTTAAGTTGAGATATAATTGACATGTGACATTATTAGTTTCAGGTATATAATGTAATGACTTGATACATGTACATATTGCAAAATGACCACCACTATAAGTTCAGTTAACATTCATCCCCACACATAATTACAATTTTTTCCCTTATGATAATTTTTAAGATCTACTCTCTTCGCAAAATTTTTAAAAAGTTCATTTATTTTTGGGGCGCCTGGATGGCTCAATTGGATAAGCATCTGACTTCAGCTCAGGTCATGATATCACGGTTTGTTGGTTTGACCCCCACATCTGGCTCTGTGCTGACAGCTCAGAACCTGGATCCTGCTTCGGATTCTGTGTATCCCTCTCTCTCTCTGCCCCTCCCCACCCATGCTCACTCGCTCGCGCGTGCTCTCTCTCTCTCAAAAATAAATAAACACTAAAAAAAATTTTTTTTTAAAGTTTATTTTTGAGACAGAGAGAGACAGAGCGTGAGCAGGGGAGGGGCAGAGAGAGAGGGAGACACAGAATCCGAAGCAGGCTCCAGATTCTGAGCTGTCAGCACAGAGCCCGATGGGGCTCGAACTCACAAACCATGAGATCATGACCTGAGCCGAAGTCGACCACTTAACCGACTGAGTCACCCAGGTGCCCCTCTCTTCATAACTTTTGATTGTTTTGAAACTGAACTTTTTACATTGAGATCATGTAGATTTACATGCAATTGTGTACCTTTCATTCAGTTTCCCCCAGGCATAAATTTTATAGAACTAGGGCACAGTATCACTAGCAGGATATTGAAATTGAGACAATCCACAGGTCTTTCTCAGATCCAGTTTTACTTGTACTCGTGTGTGTGTGTGTGTGTGTGTGTGTGCGCACGTGTGTGTGTTTAGTTCCATACAACTTTATCACATGTGTAAGCTTGGGTATCATCTACCACAGATCCTGAACACTTCCATCACTACAAGCGTCCTTCGTGTTGCCCTTTTAGAAATCAACTCCTGATGACCACTAATCTTATCCCCATTTTCATGATTTTCTCATTTCAAGAATGTTATATGAATGGAATCAGATAATACATTACCTTGGGATTGCTTTTTTTAATTTAGCGTGGCTCTCTAGAGATTCTTCCAGATGGTTGGTTGGTGCTTAATGGTTTTAACATGTGGGTTTGTATTCCTAAGCAAGATATTGTTTACTTTGATTAATTTTTAATAATCATTTGAATCATATTACAATTCTTCTGTAACTTGCTTTTTTTCATTCAACAATATGTTTTTGAGATTTACCATTGTTAATATGTGTGGCTGTGGGCCATTCATTTCCACTAGATGCATTTTATCACAAAACATCAGTTATTGATGTACATTCTAGTTGTGTTCAGGTTTTTATATTTTTGAATATGATGAATGACGTTACTATGAATATTCTTGTCTGTGATTCTTGGTGCAAAAGTGCAAGACTTTTTCTACATTTAAAACCTTGGTGAGGGGGGCAGAGGGCGGGGGGGGGGGGCACCTGGCTGGCTCAGTGCATAGAACATGTGTCTCTTGATCTTGGGGTTGGGAATTTTGAGGCCCACGATGAGTGTAGAGATTACTTAAAAATTTTTTTTAACAATTAAAAATAAATTTAAAATGAAAAAATAAAAAATGGAATGGGATTTCTGGTTCATTGAATATGTGTATGTTTAATTTTACCAGATAAAGTCAAACTCTTTCCCAAAATGTTTGAATGAATCTATATACCTATTAGCAATGCATAAACAGTCTTATTGTTCTACATCTAAAGCAACACTTAGTAGTATTATCAAACCTTTTAATTTTGCCAGTCTGGTAAACATGAAGTAGTATTTCATTGTCATTTTAATTTGCATTTTCCTGTTTACTAATGAGACTGAGCATCTTTTTATATGTTGATGGGCCATTCACGTTTTCTCTTCTGGGAAATGCCTGTTCATGTCTTTTGTCGTTTTTTAAAACTTATGTTACTTCTGACATTTGAGTTCTTTACATAGCCTAGATTCTAATCATTTATAAGATAAATATGTTCCAAAAGTTCTCACAATGTGTGATTTAGTTTATCATTACCCTTACTGGGTCTTTTGATAAAGTCATTCTTAATTTTTCTGCAGTCGGGTTTATCAAATATGTTCTTGTATGGTTTATTTTTTGTCCCTTAAGAAATTCTGCTCCATTGTGTGTCAACTATACTTCAATAAGATAAATAAATAGCAAACACACAAATAAACATAAATAAATAAATAAAATTCTGCCCTATCTTATGGTCATAAAGATATTCTCCATTATCTATCTATGCATATGCATACACATACACTTTTAAAGGTTTAACCCACTGGAAATTGATGATATGTGTGTGCATTACTCAGTTTTCCTTATTTTTCCCCAAATGGATTACCAGTCATTCCCATTCCATATTTGAATAGCACATCTTTCCCCACTGAGCTGTGATGCCCTCTGTCATAAATCAAAGTCCACATGCATATGGGTCTGTTTCAGGGCTCTCTCCTCTGTACTAGTGGTCTCCGTGTACCAGCGCCACACGATTACTAATGATATCTGATAGAGTGAATCCACACACCTTGCCTTCACAATAATGTTTTAGTTATTCTTTCATACAAACTTTAGAATAAATTTGTCAGATCTCACAAAAGGATATTTTTTTTCAGGTACATTTAAGAACTGTATTCAGTCTACATATGAATTTAGGGATTTTTAACCTCTTTTTCATTCGGAGTCTCCTAGTCTATTACTATGAAAAATCTTTCCATTGATTAATGTCTTCCAATCAAAATTTTTCTAATATTACCCACAAAGATCTTCCACAATATTAAAAAAATTTTATTTCAAGGCACTTTGTGTTTCAGTTGTAGGTCATTTTTTTCATTAGATTTTTAATTTTTCTAAATGCTATTGACATTTAGAAATGCAACTGACACACAAAGATTTCCTATAAAACAACCTTCCTAAACTCTTATTAATTCCAATCATTTATCTGTAGTTTCTTCCGTTCTCCACATAGATAATCATACTGACTATAAATGGTGATTGTTTTGCTTTTTCCTTTATAATTCTATAAAGGAATTATAGATTTCCTATCTTATATTTCTTTTTTTCTGTCTTGTGCCCACAAAAAAGCTGGTCTAGTGTGAAATGGAGTGATCAGAGCAGGCAGCTTGGTCTTGTCCTGGGGTGCTGGCTCCACAGGTGAATGCAGTTTGTAAAAATGTATCAAGCTGTGTGCTTATGATTTGTGCATTTTTTTCTAACACTATGTTATTCTTCAACAAAAAGTTTAAAAAAAATTTTTTTTTTTTTAGGAATATTTCCCCAACATCCTAACCTCTCCTCATGCTCTCAGGATGCCACTGAACAGGTCCGTACCTGTCTATTTTCAACCTGACTACATATTACTGTAGAAAGGAAGTCTTAAGTGAGAACACTCATGCTTGTTTTCTTGCATTTGAAGAACTACCAGGGGGAGGGGGCACAGAACTAGTCTCAGCAGCTTTAGAGGGCAGAGTGCAGAGTGCAGAGGGGAGGTGAAAGTACAAGGAAACAGACTTTCCATTAAGCAGAAGGAAAGCTTTCCAACAGCATCGTCGTCTAACCAGAGAATAGCCTGCTTTTTGAAAAAGTGAGCTCCCAGCACTGCTAAGTATTCAAGCAGGGCTGGATACAAACCTACTAAGGACACTACGCACAGCCCCCCCCCCCTCCCCCAGCCAGTGGAGCGGTGGGGGCGGGGAGTGGGCCGGATCACTGCTTCTGTCTCTTTCAACGCCTAGCTTTGAGATTTTTAAAGAATTGAGTTTATTTCTTATCCTATGTTGGGGGGATGCTTGCTTTATCAGCTCCGTAGAAAGCTACTCAGAAAACTAACCTTAAAATAAAGAAGAGTCAACAAAAGCAAAACGGACTGCTCCAAAATGTTAGTAATATTGATAAACCCCTAAGTCCGATCAAGAAAAAGAGAAAGATAACACATCAGAACCCCCCCCAAACCAGCCAGCAAGTGCGCCTCCAACAGTCTTTGAATGCAAGTGTACTTTATTCTTGTTTTTTATCCCGAATCCCCCAAACCTTGCACTGCTTCTCGAGGTTTCTAGCCTTATTAGTCTGTCATTCTACAGCCTTTTCAGATAAAGGACAAAGTGGTTCAGGCACTCATTGATTTGAAATCCAATAAGAGAAAAAAAAAATCTGTTAATGGGGCTGGCTGACTTTTTCATGAAATCAGGAATTTTGAACGAAGGGAAGTTCTAAAGATTTTTATTGAGATGGGAGGTGATTCTGTGATTTCACAGTTTTACTTTATTTGACTTTCATTCCACCAAGCTCCTTCTTTCCGAAAATCTTCAGTTTGTTGGTAGGTAAAATACATCCTCAGAGTCTCCCAGAAGCTGCGCCATCAGCCTTAAAGACTAAAAAGAAGCCTCGTTTCCTTGTGCCGCTATAGAAATGTCTTCCTTCTCCACACCCGGCTTAACCGGATCAAAGTCTTTTTCATTCTTCGTTGATTGTTCTCAGAAAATCTGGAGTCCAGACAGGCTTGAGCCAAGACAGGGTGACCTCTTGAGGGCAGACCCCGAGGCATGGCGCTTCTCTTCCCTTCGCAGACCCAGGAGAGCTGCGCCCCCTCTCCGTGCGCGGAAAGAGTACTCCAGCCGAGCCGAGAAATCCGTTACCAGGCTGCTGTGTCCCCAAAGGCCATTCCAGGGCGGAAGAGGACGGGGAAAACCGCTGTGTCGATTCCTCGGCCCTGTGGGCCGGGCGCACAGCGGGTCGGGTTACAGACAGGTGAGTCTGGCGGATGGGAGAGCTGCGGGCGCCAGGGAGCTCCTGGCGAGACGCGCCCCGGCAGCCCCCGAGCCCGCACGAGTCTGCTCACCCACAGGAGGGGTGCGCCCACCGCAGCGGTGGAGGCAGTGCTGCGCGTCCCCGGGCGCACCCGAGCAGGGGCCGTGAGAGGGACAGCGCGCGCCCCAAACGCCGGCACTGCTGGTCTTAGAAACTTGGCATCTTTCTCTTACCAACTCCTCTTCCTTCTCTCCCAACTCCCCCTCCGCGAATAAAGCCCGAGAGGAAAAACCAAAACCAAAAATAAATACAAAGCTCTCCAGCCACCTCCCCAGTAGCAGCCCGTCTTCATTTACTGGGAAAGGTATTTCCCAGCCTCTGATTTCGGGGAGCGGGCAGTTAGGCGGAGACTGTAATGGGAGTGGGCAAGGATAAGAGATTTGTTTCGGAGCTGCGTTTGCATAACAGGCGCTCGGCTTTTGTTTCCATTGTGTGTTTATTTGGGTTGATGAGGCTCTTGGGGTGGTAGGTCTTGGGATGGAAGCTGCTTTAGCAGAGCAAGCCGACTTGTTTTCCTCAGATTGTGTGGCACAGATCAGTAATAACGACGTGTTCTAAAGCTGCCGAGCTTTAAGTCATATTATTACTGTGCTTATTTGGGGGGGGGGCTGTTGTAAATGATGGGGATCTTGAGTCCCCAAGTCGCCCTCTTTACCAGAACAGAGCCCTGGGTAATCTCCCTGCCGCCTCCCCCTTCCGCCCGCCGGGATTTCAACTAGCCGCGGAAACCATCCACAAAGTCCGGAGGAACTGAGCCATTTTCTTGCTTGCTTGTCGGAGACAAATCCACCCGGGGGCGGGGGATGGTGGTGGTGTGTGCAACTCGCAGGAAGCTCCAGCTCTTAGGATGGACGCCCCGGGAAGCGGACCTGGGGGTTAACCTCTAAGAGTTTGCCCTGAGGTGCTCGTGATGGGGAATGGGGCGAGAGGCTGATCAAAAAACGTTCTTCCCTTTTTAAAAAGGGGAGGGGGGGGGGAAGAATCAGACGTTAAATTCTTTTGCAAACATTCATGCCTAAGGAAGGGCTGGAACAGGCAGCCCCGGCCGCCGGAACCGGTCGGACAGGTAGCGAGCTTGTTGACACCGTTATGTTGCAGGGCGCATGCTCACTCCCAAGTTTCCTGGTGTCTCTTCTATTCCACCTTATGAAACTTTTTCCCCGGCGTGGTCTCACCCGCGATTTAAGGCATAGGTGTCGCCGAGCCCGGAGGCTGGGAGTCGCCGGGCGTGCGGGGGAGAGGCCTGGGCCGCGGCGCGGCGGGGGGCGGAGGGAGAGGGCAGGCTAGGCGGGAAGGTGGGCTCTGGCCGCCGGGAACCGGGGACCGAGTCACTGCCGCAGCCCCTATCGGGGAGCAACCGGCAGGAAGGGGGCCGCCGGCCGGGGAGGGGGCCACACCATGCCCAAAGTCTTCCTGGTGAAGAGGAGGAGCCCGGGGGTCTCTGTCCGCAGCTGGGATGAGCTCCCGGATGAGGAAAGGGCAGACACCTACATCCCAGGTGAGCGCCGCGCGGGGGCCGGGCCTGGGCGCGGGACTCCCGGGGTGGGGGCAGGGGTGTCCGGGTCCCCTCAGCTCACCGCGGGGGCCGGACTGCCCACCCCATGCCCCCTTTTTCGGGGCGGGGGGAGGTCCTTGAGGCGTGTGAAGACGGAGAGGGAGAGGCTGGGGAACCCGCGACGCCCTGCGCCCCCTTCCTCCTAATGGGCGCCTGTAATTGCCCGGCGGCGGGACCGTTGGCTGCAGCGCGGGACGAGGTGGCCCAGGAGGGGAGACTGAAGGCCAGTAGGGGCTCCTCTCGGTCCCATGCCCTCATAGAGTCGCCCCAGGATCCGTCAGCCCCTCGGGCTAGGTAGGTTGAAGTCAGACCCCTATCCCCTCATCCCAGGGAGAGGCAACTTGGCGCGTAGTGTCCCCAGCCGCCCAAGGCCCTCGGTTCCTTGTGGGCGCGGGAATGGGACCGAGGAGCCGCCCCCCCCTCCAACCCCGTGCTCGCTCGGGAGGCCGAGCCGGGGACTCTCTCTCCCACCCCCGCGTGTTGCCCACTTGGCCTGGTGCCCAGGTCCTGGGCGGGGCGGCGGCACCGCCCGCAGGTCAAACTGCCGCGGACTCCCGGGCCTGACGCCGCGTGTCTGTGTCGGGGCGCCGCCCCTCCCTCCGCAGTGGGCCTGGGCCGTCTGCTCCACGACCCCCCCGAGGACTGCCGCAGCGACGGCGGCAGTAGCAGCAGCAGCGGCGGCAGCAGCAGCGCGGGGGAGCCTGGAAGCGCCGAGAGCAGCTCGTCCCCGCGCGCCCCCGAGCGCGAAATCCCCGAGCCTGGCGACGCAGAGGGCCCGGGTGGACACCTGGCGGCGATGCAGCGCCCAGTCGCTAGGTCGAAAATCAAGGTATGGTGTCGACTCTGCCCCCGCCGCCACCTGCACCACGCCCTGGCGTCGGGCTCCGGGAACCCGCGCCCCTCCCTGCAGCTCCCGCCCGCGCACCCGGGCACCGGTGCACCCCGGCACCGAGCGCGCCCGCCGCGCCGTTCCTGCACCTGCCTCTGGGTCTCGGCCAGGGCGGCTCAGCGCGTCCTCCCGCCTGCTGGGTAGCCAGCGGCCCGCGCCGCTGAGCCTTGGAGCCGGCACAGCCTGCCGGGGTGGCCTCTGGAACTGCTTAAAAGACCCAGGCTCAGCTTCCTCCCTCCAGCAGCCCAGTGTGTGTGCGGGGCCTGAAGAATCACCAGGCCGTCGGGGTTCCCGGGTTCAGAAAGGAGGGACCCAGGCTCTCAGCAATTGCGTTCTCTGGGGCGCATTTCCTAGCGCTATGTGAATTCTGAGTTCCACACACTTGCTTGCGTTCTGCACAGCAGTTTGGCACACAGTGGCCCTCTCGCAATAACAGCTATTCCCAGTGACAATTATGGAGTGCCCGTTAGACTCGAGGCCTGTGCGGGGCACTTTAAATTTGTCATACCTCTCCAATCTTCTTTAATTAAACTGATGGATAAAGGAGTTCACCTGAAAATTGCCTCAGTGCCCCGCCCCCAGTGGGTTGGAGTGTTTGTTACCCTCCCTTACCATCCTTCAGCAACCCCCTCCCCCTAGTCTTCTAGAATTGTAGGCGACATCTTATCAGGACACCCATCTGGCTTTTCTGGGTAGAACTTCCATGATCGCCTGCTCAAATGTATCCGCTACCCCCAAGATTAAGGAATCCCATTCCACTGACTCAGTCAGCTGGAGCCAGGGAGTGGTGTTTTAGGAATCACATGACCCCATTTCCGAGCTTGGTGGGACTCTGCGGGCTCCAGGCCCTCTTAGTGGGCAATAATTCTGGAGCGCTCCAGGGCGGTCCTGCAGCCCAGCTGCCTGGGGGGGGGGGGGGGCGGGATGGGGGTATGGGGAGGAGGAACTCCAGTGTTCGCTGTGGTGGATTGGGTGACACTAGGTTACTTTTCCTGGGCGAGGCCATCCCTCCCTATGCATGTTCCTGGTTCCTGGGGTTTAGCTTGGGGGCCGGCTAGGGTGCATTTGGTTATGAATTGAGGCTAGAGGCTGGAGCTGGAATCCTCGGGAAAAGACCTCTTTAAAGGTTACTGCGGTGCCGCGTGCTGCTTGCTGGTAAGTGGTGCTGCTGAGGTTCAAAGTCAGCTGGCCTGAGGCTTTTCTGGGCCAGATGGGGTTAAGTGGGAGGGGACAGTTTGCCTGAGGCTGGTGGCTCTGCCCTCCAGGAAATTCTACTAAGTGTCCCACTTGCATATTTATCACCGGGCTGGAAGGACAATTGCAACGTTGTTTTGGGATTGACTGTGGTCCGTTTGCCCCTCTGTCCCCCAATTTCCCAGATTACCCTGGGAAGAAAGTGGCAGGGGAGAAAGGTCTAGTCCCTTAACCAGCATTTTAGGAGCTCTCTCTTGTCTCAGGTAAACAGTGCGATCGTAGCCCTGGATTAAAGGAATAAATAAACCACAATCTTATTTCTGTGATCTTGCCTACAAACCGCCCCAAGGGCTGTGGGGTGGTGAGTTTGCTCCTCAACCTTAGCATAGCTTCCGGAGAAGTTTTATTTGTTTACTGAGGATGCTTAGATTCCTTTTCCCTTTCAGCTTCCGTCCGAAAATAGGAGATATCTTGGTGTTAAGATGCTCCAAGCCTCCAGAATTATCATCTGTGGTATTGGCCGTTTTCAAATGACTGTCCAAATTGCCCGTGACTTAGCATATTGGGTAATTCTCTAGTTCTGTGAAAAATATGCTGGACTCTTAAGAATTAGGTTCTCCAAGCGCCTGGTGGCTCAGTTGGTTGAGCATCCTCTTGATTTTGGTTCAGGTCATGATCCTAGGGTCATGGGATCGAGCCCCTCCTCGGGCTCCACGCTGAGCATGGAATCTGCTTAAGATTCTCTCTCTCTCTCTCTCTCTCTCTCTCTCTCTGCCCCTCTCCCCTGCTGGTGGGCTCTCTCTCTCTAAAATAAATTTAAAAAAAAATTAGTTTCTTAACTAGAAGAAAAGAAATACCACTCAAGAATGAGGCCCATGCATGAAGCATAATGATTGAGTTTGAATAACTTCAAGACACTCACTAAGCAGCTGGCTCAGAGGAGTAGAGGAGGGGCAGGTTTGAGCCAGTGCCCTGCAGAGAGAGGCAACATCCCATCTAATTTTTTGGAGTGCCTGCTGTGTGCTAGGCAGCCAGGAGATAAAAATGTTCCCAGCCTGGTGTTCTAGAATCATTTGACCGAATCAGTTAAGCCCCCAGGCTCTGGTTTTGTCACTTCTTAGCTGTGTGACTTTAGGCAAGTTGCTAATCTTTCTGGGCCTCTGTTTCCTTGTCTGTGAAATGGGAATAATAATGAAACCTACCTCATAGAGTGGTGAAAATAAATGAGTAAAGAGGGGAATGTGGTAGGTGCCCTTTAACTCTAGCTGGGATTGTCTGGGTTGGTGGGGAGACACAAATACTAATTATTAACTCTGTTACAGCAAAGGGAATGCTAAAGCATGTGCAAAGATGTAATTCTGAGCAGGGAAGTTTTCTTGGTGTGGATCTGAGGGTGAGGAAGGGGGGGAGAGTCAGGCTTTAGGGGCGTATGGCTGAGCCCAAAACTTGAGTCAGTAAAGGACTCAAAGCTATGGTGCCCGAAGATAGAAAATGGACCTGCTGGGTCAGAGAGCCAGTGGGAGGTGAGAAACTGGGACAGGATGAGGTGGTGAAGGGGCCAAGCCAAGAGGTGGGGGTGCTCTTGGGCAGGCGGAGGAGGGCTCTGGAAGGGTTTTGAGAAGGAAGACCTCAGTTGGGTCCATCTTACCAGCTGTCTTAGAGATATATTATCTGTCCCGAGTCTTTTTTTTTTTTTTCTTTTGTATTAGAGAGAGAGGGTGCAAGTGAGCAAGGGAGAGAGGGAGAGAGAAAGAAGCAGGGCTCCCCGAAGCAGGGCTCGAACTCATGAGCCATGAGATCATGACCTGAGCTGAAGTCAGATGCTCAACTGACTGAACCACCCAGGGGCCCCTCTGTCCTGAGTCTTACTTCCCTCATCTGTAAAATGGAAAAGCAATGGAATCAGCCTCTCAGAAGTGACGGTTAGATGAAATAAGGGCTGCAGAATGTCTAGCACTTCTGTGCATGTATAAATTGCCAGTAGGAAGTTAGTTTAATAGTGATGGATGGCAGATTTCGTTAACGTCCAGTATTTTGTTGTCTCCAGTGGGGACTAGGGATTTGCCAATCTGGTTGTGCTTGTGAGTAGATCTGGAAAGGAGTCCTAGGTGCTGGTTAGGAAAATGGCTCTTCCCAGCCTGTCTGCCTTCTGACTGGGTGCCTCAGTGCGGTTTGCAAAATCGTCTCTTTACTGCTGAGGATTCAGTAATTTTCCAAACAGATTCGGGGGTGGGGAGGTGGGGGGTAGATCATGTGCATCTGAGAAGGCGGTCGTGACAGGTCTAGGTGGCTTTAAGTCTCTTTTGTCCTGGGCCCATTTGCAGGAATCTAGCTGTGGAGCAGAGACCCCCAGACACCCTGATCACCATTGCCCTTCCTTTGAAGGTTTATCAGAAACTAAGTAACTCTGAAGTGAAATCAGTCAATTGACTGATGTTTTTCCTTCCTGTCTCAGTGGGTGGTGGGACCCAGGTGCAAGTATAGAATAGCAAATGAATCTCCTCCTTTTCCCCTTCTGTTCCCTTCCTTTGGCCTCTTCCAAGGATACTTCAAAAGGAACTGAGTGTAGAATTCCTTCTAAAGTATTTTTGGTCTTTTACCTGGCTCTGTAGTCTGAGTCTTCAAGTAGTGCCAGATATGTGAAGGTGCAGTAGTCTTTTTCCTTTTTTTTTTCTCATCATTTTTCATTTGTGGAGACTTTCACAGGCATAGGGCCCGTTACCCCACCCCAACAACCGTTCTTCTATGGCTGGTCCTGCCCATCCAGCCCCCATCTAACGCCCGACATGTGATTTTGAAGCAAATCTCAGTTATCCTATTATTTCAACCATAAATAACTCAGAATGTGCCTGTGATAGATAAAGATCAAGGTACACGATCACACCCATGTTAACAATGGTGTTCACATTGCTAATTGTCTCATAAATTCATACTTTTTTTTTTTTTTTCCAGTTTGCTGAGTCCGGTCCACACAATGTCTATACATTGTAATTGACTGACATGTCTTCCAGGTCTCTTTTAATTTACACATTTCCCCCGCCCCCCATCTCTTGTCCATTTCCTTACAAGTTAATTATTGAAGAGATGAGTAATTTGCTTGGAGAGTTTCTAACAATCTGGATTTTGAGGAATGCATCACCACAAAGGCTAATGCTCCTCGGTCTCCTAGATTTTCTCTAAATAGGTAATTGGGTAGAGCGCCTGGGTGGCTCAGTTGGTTAAGCGTCTGACTTCAGCTCAGGTCATGATCCCGCTGTTAGTGGGCTTGAGCCCCACGTCCGGCTCTGTGCTGACAGTTCAGAGCCTGGAGCTGCTTCAGATTCTGTGTCTTCCTCACTCTGCCACTCTCCCACTCGTGCTCTGTCTCTCCGAAATGAATAAACGTTAAAAAATTATTTTATTTTATTTTTTTAATTAAAAATTCTTTTTAATGTTTCTTTATTTTTGAGAGAGAGAGAGAGAGAGCAGGGGAGGGGCAGAGAGGGAAACACAGAATCTGAAGGAGGCTCCAGGCTCTGAGCTGTCAGCACAGAGCCCGACACGGAGCTCGAACTCACGGACTGTGAGATCATGACCTGAGCCGAAAGTCGACCGCTTAACCAACTAAGCCACTCAGGCACCCCCAAAATTAAAAAAAAAAAAAATGGGTGGTTGGTTCTGCAGCCGCACTGCCCAGTGTAGTAGCGAAAGTCACGTGTGACAATTTAAATTTAAACTAAGTAAAATTAAATATTAAGTTCCTCAGTTGCACAAGCCACATTTCAGGTGTGAGCGGTGTGAGCGGAGGCTACTGTATCGGACAGTACAGATTAGAACATTTCTTTCATTGCAGAAAGTTCTATCAACACTGCTTTAGGTGTCTGATCAGGTATATTTGTTTTAGCCAAATAGTCTGTCACAGTGGGGGGCACCTATTAACATCCAGAAAGCACATAATATTTGGTTGTCTCTCTGTGATGTCAGCAGTTGTTGATACTCAGGGTCTAAATATTGTAGGTTATTAGGGGTTGTGATATTCTGTCCTTTGTTTATTAGTTGATATTCTTGTACAGAGATACACTTCGCCTCATCTGCTGTTTAGTTCCCAGTGAGACAGTTCATTCAGGAAGGGCCAGATAAGATTCCCTTTATTTACCAGTTTTCAAGATAACCAGTTGGGTCACCAGAATTCCATAGCTATGGCCAACTTGTTTATTTTTAGATATGTTGTGAATCACGGATTTCAGTAGTTTTAAAAAACCCATCCATTTGATATTTGGAAGAGAACATAGCTCTGTCCCTAACTCCTTACCTATTGTCTATTATAAGACAGAAGTGGATGCCCCTCACCCCACCCCCATTGTAACTCACTGACCATGTCCCTTACATTTGGCTGACCAGGCTCCTCTTCTTGACTCTAGACCCAACAAAGGCAAGGAACATTCCTCCTGGGCTTCTTGAATCCCCAGCACCTGGTACAGTAATGCCTGACTCATAGGAGGACATAGGTCAACATAGGACAGAAGTACAGGCAGGGAAGAAGGAATCAACAGTCCCTAGATGTAAATGACAACATTTGGAGGAAAATAGGCGAGAAGAAAATGTAAATCTGGGGAAATATCTGGACTAGATGCTCGAAAAAGGCCAGATTAATTAAAAGGGGGAAAAGGAATGGGGGAACCATGTAAGTGTTAATTGCACCAGCTTTTAATTTGAACATAGAGGTGAAGTGGGTTTAGCTGCAGACAACAGAATCCACTGTAGTTAGCTTCAGCTGGGAATGGTTAATGATAGGGTAGTAAATGGGCTAAAATACCAGGATTGAACTCCCAGAGCCACACTGCAGAACTGGGCCACCAAGGGAGGTCCACCTTCTGCCTCTATGGCTACCGACTGATGTAGAGTATAGAGTGATTGCCATGTGCCTGCCTCTGTCCAATTAACTCAGGCCCAAATTCAAACCTCTTGATAGTGTGGGTCATTGGCGGAACCCCAGTCACATCTAGAACCTGTAACTGTAAAGGGGTCTGGGAAATGCAGTTTGTAGCTTTTTAGCCTCTGCAGTATGGGAAGGCGCACCAGAAAAAGTAGAAATAGTTGCTGAGAAGAGTGCCCATCCGTACGATCCACTACAGGGAACTTTAAAGCTTGTGTGGTCCAGTCCCCTCATTTGCAAGGAAAGAAAGGTAAAGCCCTGGGGGGAGGGGGGCGGGAGGTGTGTTCATTGAATTTATCACAGTTTTTAGTAGCAAAGCTCAACCCAAGGATCCTTGTTTTTTTAGGGTTGCTGTATTGCATTTTAGGAGGTATCTTTGACACCACAGCCATTAGCATTGATGGTCTGACAGGAAGCTGTGATAGGAGACAAACAATAGGATTCATCCCCTCCCTTTCCCCCACATCATGCCCAGACCCGTGGGCCTGTCCAGGGGAAGTGTAGGCACAAGTTTTGCAGACAACAGGCCACATCCAGAATCTCAGTGTGTGCACCGATAAGTCAGGTGACCAAGAGTAGGTTAGATCTCTTGGAACCTCAGTTTTTTCTGGATTCTAAGGATACTCTTCATTATCTCCGCATTTGAGAAGGTTCTCCATTCTACCATATAGCAGAGCGGTGAAGCCTAAAGAAATGGTACAGGGACCAGGAGGGAGTCTTTTGTCCCAAAGCAATTGGGCAATATGCTTAGCATGTTTTGTTTTGTTTCTTGAGTAATCTGTATGCCCAACATGGGGCTTGAGCTCACCACCCCAAAATGAGGAGTCCCGTGCTCTACCAACTGAGGCAGCCAGGCGCTCTGTGCTTAGCATGTGTTAATGCTGAAGCATAGCAAATGTGTCAGTTGGAAGTCTTGTCCAAACGGCCCCCACAAGGTGGCCTGGACGCAGTACCCTCCCACAGGAAATAGGATCATTAATACTTTAATAGACTTGTCTGGTGGAAGCATCAACAGACAATAAAGGATTTTCATTTCATTTTTTTTTTTTTGGTTTAGAAGTTTGACAGGTAAGTGACCTTAGCCAGCTTTCAAGTTGGTTGGGGGCCAGCCTAAGTCCTTACCTCCCCCGACACTGCTGAAGTTTTCCACAGCCCTGATACAATGATCAGTTTGTTTTTACTGCAAAGACTTTTTTTTTTTTTTTTTTTTTTAAGAAGAACTAGAGGGGAACCTTGTGTGTTTTTTAAAATGAAAGCCAAGGTCCTGCAGAAAACAGGACAGCAAGCAAGAAAGCGCCCAGCCATGGGGTTGGAGAACCACTCAGTCTCTATTCATCTTTCTTGCCCTGAATTAATGTCCAGATTGATGTCCTCTCCCACTGTCCACGGTAGCTTCCCCATTTCATTAGTAAGCCTTTTGCAAAGTGTTGCTTTTTGATTAAGGGTGAGACTGTCAAGCTTTTCCAGAAGGTGGCTATGCCACCCTGGTAGGTCTGGAGCAGTAGCCTATAATTAAACACGTTAGTGATTTCCATATCAAAACACATGAATACTGACCCCCAACGGGATCAAGTCTGCACGGCTTCATGTCTGCTCAGGTCCAGTTTTACTGCTAACACGAGATATGTGAGAATGTTGGTTTTCAGAGCTTTTTGGATTTCAGAGTCGTGGCGGAAGGACTGGGAGTTGGCAGCTCACATTGAAGGTCACTTCTCTTCTTTTTCCCAATCAGAGAGAAAATTCACAAGGCCAATGGAGAATCAAGGGATTTTGACCAATTACCTTATACTTAGGATCCCAGAACTTTGGAACTGGTCTATAAGAGTGATAAGTTATTGACCATCAGGTCCTTTTTAAGTAGCTTTTCTTATTTGATTCCTTAATAATCCTGAGAGGCAAATATAGTTATTGTCCACATTTTATGGATGATGAAATTAAGGCTTAGAGAGGGGGAGTTACCTGCCTACGTCCCACAGACTGTAACTGGTGGATCAGGGCTTGAACTTAAGAAAAAGGAACAGAACTGTGCTCTCAGATCCTCATATTTCTGAAGATGGCTCATCTAATACCATTTTATCATTTTTAAAAATCTCTACACGAATGCGGGGCTTAAACTCACAGCCCCGAGATCAAGACTTGCACACTCTACCACCTGAGCCAGCCAGGTGCCCTGCCATTTTATCATTTTTACACGTGGGAAATTGTGGCTCAGGGATATTAAATGACATCCCACAAATAAATGACAGCCGGTCTAGGTTTTTATTTGATACTCAGCATTTCTTGTCTGTTCACTGCACTCTCATTTTGTAACTAAGATAGCCAAGATGTAACTAGTTTGGGTCTACTTGCAGAGTAACAAGGTAAGACTAGTTAACCTTATTTTGAACTTTTAGGAGGTTCAGTGTTAGGTATAAACCTGTGTATGGGGCACCTGGGTGGCTCATTGGGTTAAGCGTCCGACTTCAGCTCGGGTCATGATCTCGAGGTTCATGAGCTCAAGACCTGCGTCGGGCTCTGTGCTGACATCTCAGAACCTGGAGCCTGCTTTGGATTCTGTGTATACCTCTCTGCCCCTCCCCTGCTCTCTCTGTCTCTCTCTTTCAAAAATGAATAAACATTAAAAAAAAAAACAAAAAACATGTGTAAACATTGTAAAGATGGCCCAGTGAGCTGACGTGTGACCTGGGGAGGGATTGCTGGCCCTCTAACCCATGAGATGTCATTCCAAGAATCAGATGTGTTGTCTGTACCCTGCAGCCCATCCTGGGAGAGAACATTAGGAAATGTGGCAGATCTGATGTTCTGGAGAGAATGTGCTACATCTCTTACTGTTCCAGTTACGCATTGCTTTCACAAATTACCCCAAATTTAGTAGTTTAATTTATTATTCTGAATTCGAGTTCTGAGGATTGACTGGGCTTAGCTGGGCCATTGTTGCCTGGGGTTTCTCTTGCGGTTGCGGTCAGATGGCAGCCGCCTGGAATCTTCTGGGGGCTTGACTGGGCTGGACATCAGAGGGCTCACTCATGTGTCTGGCAGCTGATACTCTTTCCTTTTTCTAGCTGTTTTGATTATATGGTTCTAGCATCTTTTAAAAGTCCCTCTTGACGGACATATAGGTATTTCCTGGCCTTTTGCCATTACAGATGGAATTTCAGGGTACCTGATGTGTGAAATACACTCTGTGGGATAAATTTCACATTTAGGAATTTATCCTACAAATATTCCTTCCTTTCTGAGAAGTGAAACAGTCTGGCAGAAGCTGGCTTCTTCAGCCATGATCTTTTGCCATTAGTTCATCTTAGATCTTTCAACAAGGCTCTCTTAAGGCTTCAAATAGAATTTGTTAATGTCTGGGTGCTGGATTGGTCATAGGTATAGAGAGGTGGCAGACAGTGCTTCAGGGACTGGAGGGTGCACCTTAGGGAAGTTCCCTGAAATGAACCCCTGGGTGCTGGCTCAGTTTTCCATCCTGTGGAATGGGGATGTGTATGATGGTGGAGAAGTGAAAAAATTGCCTTTGTTGAGGCACATTTGGAGAATTTCTATTTTGTTCCAAGAAAACCAGAAGGAAACTCCCCCTTGGACTGGGGGAGGGCGGTTAGTCCTCAGTCTCCTCCCCCGTTATCATGTTTTCTCCTGTGTTAAAAGGCATTCTGGGGTGCCTGGGTGGCTCAGTTGGTTAGGCGTCCGACTTCAGCTCAGGTCACGATCCCGCGGTCCGTGAGTTCGAGCCCCGCATCAGGCTCTGGGCTGATGGCTCAGAGCCTGGAGCCCGCTTCCGATTCTGTGTCTCCCTCTCTCTCTGCCCCTCCCCTGTTCATGCTCTGTCTCTCTCTGTCTCAAAAATAAATAAACGTTAAAAAAAAAAAAATAAAAAAAAAAAAAGGCATTCTGTAGTTTGCTCAGATGATCCATTGGCCCTGCACTCCCTCAAAATGTCACAAATCTCCTTTCTATCTTTCAAGATTTTATTCTTTTCAAGCAAAATAATGCCAGTGATTTGAGGTTTTCATCTGGGACTGTAATAGAAGGTAAACAGGAGTTTGGGTTTGGACTATAAGTTGGCAAATCCTTAAGAACATTCTGCAGGAAGACAGTTCTAGCTTTCTGCACGTTCTTAATCAAATTACCTGGGTCATTTGTCTATGTTCTGCTTTATTAGGCACTTGCTAGCTCTCAATGGCCTTTTTCCTGCGTAGACATGGCCTTGAGGAGCTCCAGGTATTCAGTTTGCGAAGACTTGGGCCATATTTAGTCTTTTCACATCCCTACAGGGGTTGAAATGACCAAAATGGGGACTTCTGGGCAAGGAGAAGACCTGACCTGTCCTGGTGACAGAAATAGGAAAGTCTTGGGCTCAGCTGGGTCTCCCTCAGGACAAATGCCAGGCCCAACCCTCTTTGGGGGATGCAGGGCAGAGGTGGGACGTGAGAGTTGGAGGCCCAGGATGGTTACCCACTGGGTCAACAACCCAACCCCCGAGGCTGTCCTCCACTGTAGCTTCCAGGGGCCCCTCTGCCTTTTGAGGTAGAGCCCCAAGGAGGACACTGCCCTGCTCTGCTACCGTGGCTCTATGGCTCAGGCTAGCCACGTGGAACCACCCACAGTCTCTCTCTTTTCCACTGCCCTCTTCTGGAATATTCTTTGCCATTGCCCTCCTCTTCCTCCTCATCTTTGACTGGCTGAGGAGCTCATTTCCTCTGGATTTATGTCTGGGGTAGGTGCCTCTCTGAGGTGTCCATTGTGCCCTCGGGCTTCCCAGATATCAGGGGCCTTTTGACTGATCTCCTTCCCTACTAGACTGGCAGCTTCTTGGGATGTCATCCTGGTGACGTATTGCTTCCAGCTCTGAGCACAGGGCCTGTTGCAGAGAGGGCACTCCAGTGTCAGCTGAGACAAATTAAGCTCCAAGCAGACAAGGAGGCTGACCGAAAAACCCTGTTCTGGGGTCTTGTGCCTTCCCCAAGTCTCTTTGTATTTTGCCACCTGTGAGCCATTGCCCATCAACACGCTGTGCACTGGCCTGAGTCTGAGCTTGGGGTGTGGGGGGCAGGAATGTGCACAAACACTTCCTGGCTTCTGCAAAGGCATTTAGTCGAGGAAACCAGATGAACTATGACGAAACATCTGTGCATGATGGAACCTTCTGGAAATAGTGGAATCAAGTACTGAACTGTGTGAGGGCCAGTACCCTAGCCTCATGTCTCAAGGATGGTCTGTGCCACAGTGGCATCTCCTGGGAGCTGGTTAGAAATGCTGCGTCTAGACTCCACCACATCTCCTGAATCAGAACCTGTGTTTTAACAAGCCCCCCAGGGGATCCGTGTGCGTGCTGGGGTTTAAGGGCCTTGGCCTTAGGGGTACAGGAAACCAGTTTGGGCAGAAGCTGCAGAGAAGCTAGCTACATCAGGGAGGCAACAGTTGAGCTAGGTCTTAGTGGAGGGCAATACCCTGGGTGGAGGGGAGGGGGGTGGTTGGTGTTGGAGGCTAGGGAGGTGTGTGGAGCCAGGCAAGGACCAAGTCTTCCTGCTAATGATGTTTGTATGAAAATAAGGTTATTAGGCCCTTTTATAAGTAGTAGAGCAATTGGATCAAGCTTCTAAATGATCTGGTTTGGTAACTAAGAAACCTTTGATGAATATGTTAGATCTGGTGTTTTTCACCACTTAATTATAGATTCAATTTTCTTCCTTAGAGGCGGCCAGCATTGTTGAGGGACCATGGGAGACAAGACTGGGAGCCCAGGGCCTGGGGTTTGGTTATTGTTTTGCTGCTAATGCAGCTGTGGGATCCTGACCAAGTCCCTTCCCCAAATGATCATTTTAGTTGTTGATACTTTGGCGGATCAGGAGCTGGGGCACGGCCAGGCAGTTCTACTGTGGGTAGCACTGGCCAGAGTCACTCAGCTGGTGGCTGCCATGGGCTGGGCTGGGAGGTCCAGGGAGGCTTTATTCATATCTGGCACGTCAGTGCCTCTCCAAATGGCCTTGCTGTCCAACGCCACTGGACCGCTGGCCACTGGCCACCGGTTGCTTGGGCTTCCTCACAGCATGGTGGATTTGGACGTCTTACATGGCAGCTGGCTTCCATGAGGGAACATATAGAAGCTGCAAAGTCTCTTAAGACCTAGAACTTGCCTCCATCCCAGGGGAGAGGAAATGGTTTCCGTCTCTTGATGAGTAGAGCAGCATGCAGGCACGGGGAGGAAGGAGTGGATTGTGGCTGTCTTTGGGGACTCTACGGCGGGCTCCATGACGTCATCAGGACCTGGACTCCCTTCTTTCTGCTCTTCCATCCTCAGCACTGGCTTCCCTGTCAAGGTCCAAAGGGGCAGTTGGAGGTGTGGCCAGCAGGAAGGAGAAAAGGAGGAAGAGGGCCCCATCTTCCCCCAGAGAGGAGTGTAGTTTTCACTGGCCTGCTCGTCCTGCGGCCATGACTTGCTATCAGGCTGGCAAGTATAGACACTTAGCTGGGGGTAGGGAACACAAGTCTGTTCTAAGGTGAAGGGAACTGTGTGTGTGGGGGGGCACCTGGGTGGCTCAGTCGGTGAAGTGTCCGGCTCTTGATTTTGGCTCCGGTCATGATCTCTCTTTTGTGAGGTCGAGCCCTACATCGGGCTCTGTGCTGACAGTGGGGAGCCTGCTTGGGGTTCTCTCTCTCCCTCTTTCTCTACCCCCTCCCCTGCTTGTGCTTTGTCTCTCAAAATAAAATTTTTAAAAAAAGAAGAAGAAGTCTGTTCTCAGGAAGAAGGGGAGAATGAATGCTGGGAGGAGCAGCCAGTGATCTCTTTCACCTTCCCCAAAACCCGCTTGGAAGTTCTTAGGGGTCAGGAGCCGCAGCCTGGCCACACGGGGAGGTGGGCTCCGGGCTGAGCCCACTGGGGGTGCCCGCCTGCGCCGGGGCCCTCACCCCCCCTCTCTCTGTCCCAGTTCACCACAGGCACATGCAGCGACCCGGCGGTTCACAGCTGTGAGCTGTGTGGCAAGGGCTTCCGCCTGCAGCGCATGCTCAACCGCCACCTCAAGTGCCACAACCAGGTGAAGAGACACCTGTGCACCTTCTGTGGCAAGGGCTTCAACGACACCTTTGACCTGAAGAGGCACGTCCGCACGCATACAGGTGAGGAAGGGGCGTGTGCTTCGCGGTTGCTTTCGCTGTTTTGGCCGACAGAGCTCCTGCTCCCTCGCCACCAAAGAACTAAATCGGGAGCTTGGAGCAGTGTCATATTTCTGGAAAGACTGCAGGATGGGGCATCTGGGGCCAGTGCATCTCGGTCCAGCTCCTGGTTGTGCCACCAGCCGGCTGAGTCGCGGTGGGCCAGGCAAGCCCCTTTTCTGAGGCTGTTTGCCTCTGTAAGAGATGTGATGATGGTCCAAGTTCTGGGGCCGTTTAAGACAGATTCCTGGCTGGAAGCGTTCTGGGCTGTGACGTCTGGTGCAACGTGGGGGGGCATAGTTCATTCAGCCCTCGTCCGGCTGCCTGCTAGAATGGGTTCTTGTGGTCCCACTGGTGGTGTCTTTTCCTCCTTTGTTGGGGTGTGAGCTGTCTCAGAATCAGGTCCTGAGAGCTCAGAAAGAGGAGGAAACACTCAGCTCCTCTGTGAAGCAGGCAAGTGTTTTCCTTCCCTTGGACCTTCCGGAGTTCCCCGACTTGAGCGTGGATCTAGGTCCTCACCAGCTCAATTCACAGAGAATCCTGGGAGTGCCCATTCGCCTCTCCTCTGGCCCATCTGACTGGGTAAAATCTTGTTAGTTTAATTTAGAAACATCTGGCCTCTAGGCTTCTCCTTGAGGCCCATAGTTCCACACCGGCCAGAAGGATCCCTTGAGGACAATGCTAAGGGTGCCCCTGCCCTGCTAAAAATTCTCCAACTCTGGGCAAGATGAAATCCCAACTCCTCATCTTGATGGGTTTCATATAAAGCTCTTTATAATCCGGGTTCCATTTTCAAATTCCGGTCCGGTCCCATCCCATCCTGGCCCACCCCAGCCCACCCCACCCCTCCCCACCCCAACCTGTCCTGTCTCCATCCCCATTCCATCCCCATCCCATCCACCCCCTCCCTGCCCCACCCCTTACCCTCCAACCCCTCCCCATCCCATCTCCATCCTCTTTAATTTCATCTCATTTCAACCCATCCCATCCTAACCATTCAACCCCAACCTGGTCATGACCCATTCTCCCTATAGCCTCATAGAATTTACTATATATAGTCTCCTGATCCTCAAGCCCTTTCAGAATTTGGGGTTTCCTCTGGCATCTTGGTGGGATGGGAAAATGTCTACTCCTCCCTCCTCAATCCTCACACAGGGCCCTTCTCCGATCCTGTGTATTCAGATTTCTTTTATAGCTCCTATCACACGGTTTTGTTCTTAGACTGCTGGCCATGAGCTGTTTGCCCGGCCTGGGAAGAGTGTCCCCCACCTTAGAGAGTGGGCTGGGATACTCAAAAGTTTCTCTTTTCCTTTTAAAAAACCTTTAGTGAAGTGGATTTTTGCATCCGGGAGAGCACACACATCATAAGCATATAGTTTGACGAGTTTGGGAATTTTTACAGAGTGAACACACCCATATAACTAGCACCCAGACCAAGAAACAGAATACAGCAGTACCCCCCTTATCCGTGGGGACACGTTCCAAGACCTCAGTGGATGCCTGAAACCACACGTGGTACCAAACCCTATATATTCTATGCTTTTTCCTATATATACATACCTACGATAATATTTAATTTATATAGTAGGCACAATAAGAGATTAACAACAATAACTGGTAATAAAATAGAACAGTTATAGCCTTATACTGTAATAAAAGTTCAGTGAATGTCGTCTCTCTTTCTCAAAGTTTCTTATTGTACTGTACTCCCCCTTCTTGTGATGTGTGAGATGATAAGATGCCTACGTGATGAGATGAAGTGAGGTGAATGACCTAGGCATTGCGATGTAGCGTTAGGATACTACTGACCTTCTGATGTTATGTCAGAAGGAGGACCGTCTACTTCCGGACCACAGTGGACCACAGGTAGCTGAAATCACTGAAAGTGAACCCCCGGATAAGGAGGGCTACCATACGCCCTGTGCCCAGAACTCCTGCTCCTCCCTCTGTCACTATCGCCTTCCCTCCACGAGGCACCACTAGTGTGACTTGTAGCAGCATTGATTACCGGGCCTGGTTTTGGGCATGATAGAAATGGAATCCTATGGTGTGTACTCTTTCGGGTTGGATACAAGGCTTCTTTTTTTAGTCCCTAGCACCAGTGAATCAGTTCAAGTTTGATCTCTGTGTGGTCAGGTTGGCACCTTAGGTTGGGGTGGGCAGAGGGTTCTCTGGGGTGGCAGAGCATTCTGTAGGATGTGGGGAGTCCTGCAGGGGGTGGAGGACCCAAGGCTATAGGTAGACTCATTGGGTAGCTACCAATCTGGCTTCGTAGACAGCCGACCCGAGGGGCTGGAGGAGATTGGGGGCCACTCACTCAGTCCTCTGTCCCTGGTTGCTCTGGACTGTTTCTCGGCTTTCCATCTCTGTCTGAGGATGTCCTTGAGGACACGGTCTTGTTCTTCTGAAACTCCTTGCCTGGTGAGCGCTTTGGTCACTCCCTGACCCTGGCCTTTAAGACAGAGTGAAGAGTCTCAGGGAGCGTTGCTGGCTGTGAGTACCTTCAGCTGGAGTAAGCAGTGAGCCAGTGGGGTTGCCTCATCTGTGACCGAGTTGACTCTCCATTAATGGAAATATCAGGGACTGCTTCTCCGAGAAGAGTTTGTAAATTCACCCAGTCACGTACTGATTAAAAGCTACAGATCTGAGTTAGCTGACTATGCAACCGTATCTAAATTACTTATCTTTTTTTTTTTTTGGCCTTAGTTTGCCCATCTCTAAAATGGGCATAATTTTGGGACCTGTAACCTAAAATAATAATTGTGAGGTCTCAGGGCAATAATTGTAAGCACGTAGTAAATATTAAATATTATTAGTAGCAAAAGTTCAAATAATTGGCAGAGGTTTCCTGAGACCCTGCTGTGGGACAGGCCCTAGACTCCCCTCTGTGCTCATGGAGAGCTCAGCCAGCCTGGGGAGAAATCAGACATCTGACTGTCACATGAGAAAAACAAGAGGTGTCAAACAAAAGAAAAAGTAGCATAGGTATGCCAGTGGGGAGGCCTGGCACGTGCATTGTTTCTGACAGGGCATCAGGGAGGCTTCTCAGAGGAGGTATCTTTTGGCTGACCTTGAAGGATGAGCCAGATTTCCACAGCTGGATGGGGAGGAAGGGCCTTGCAGGTGCCGAGTGTCTTAGTTTGGGTTGCAGACCCTGACCTAAGGATTTGGGTGTAAGCGGTTTATTTTGGGGGTGATCTCAGGGGGCATAGTGAGGGGTTACGGAGGGGAGGTGGGGAGGGGAAGACAGCCAATAAGAGCAAGCTATTGAGCAGGGTGTCACCGTGCGCACGTGGGGCTCAACCCCACTGGGGGTCCTCTGAAGAACCACGTAGAATGTACCACAGTATTGTTCCAGGGGCAAGAAAGCTGGGGGATTTATCCTGTCACTCCCATCCCTCCTTGATGGGGGTCCATCCTGGGACCCTCAGGTCCTAGGCAGCTCCTCCCCCCCAGCCCCTTGAAGGTCTCCGGTGTCTCCTGGGGAATCTCCTCCAACAGAGAGATGCTGGAAGCCACTGACCTTACTGGAACTGAGATGACCTGGTGGTAGGCTGGGGGCTTGGGGTGGGGTGTTGACGATGTCCTCTAAGGGAGAAAAAGGGCTCGCAAGTAAGGAGGGTGACTCGGCAGAGACTGGGAGTCCCCGCAGAGGGTGACTCAGCTTCCTCAGATGGCAGCGAGCTACAAGTAGCCACTTTCCTTCATGCTGGGCCCTCAGCATTTATCTATGACTTCATACAACCCCAAGGAGTCAGTTAGCCCCACTTAATAGATGAGAAGACCAGGTTCAGGGAGGTCAGATAACCATGGATGGTGGAATTGGGAACCAGACCGGCTGGTGCCGAAGTTCATGGTCCTCTATTTCCCGTAAGTCCCCTTGTAAGTCCTGCTGCCATCCCCAATTTTCTCCCCAAGACCGGGGCCTCACCGGCCTTGCCCTGTTTCGGTTTCTGGAAGCCTGCTTGCTCTGCAGGAAGGTGAGATAAAGGGACACTTGGGCCTGGCAGAAACTGCACACTGCAGCCTGGGGTTTAGCAGGTCGCAGAGGAGTCTGTGTGTGTGTGTTCAATGGTGCCAAGATGCCCACGGTGAGCAAGAAAGAAGATGGCCTGTGTCTCCGACTCTTGAGCTCCTCTGTCTCTTGATCCTCAAACGTGAAATTTCTAGTGACCCCGGGAGGGGCTGAAAATTGCTGACATTGGTGAATAATAATGCCTTCCACCCAGGGCCTTCCCAAAGAGCTTCACGGTTTCTTCTCTGGGAGGGGGGCATCTAGAAGGTAAAAAGCACAGCAGCCCCAGGCCACATGTAGTGGGTGAGACCCCCTCCACATGTGGCTGGTCTGATTGAGACGTGTCGATAAGTGGAAAACCGACACCAGATTTTGAAGACGATGCAAAATAAGAATGCAAAACATCTCGGTTTTTAATGTTGATTCCCTGTTGGAATGGGAATATCTTGAATACGTTGGGTTAAGCGAAATGGATTGTTGGAATTAATTTCATCTGTTCTCTTTTTACCACTTTTAATGAGGCTACTGGACATTTTAAGGCTACAAAGTGGCTTGCATTTTAATTTCTGTTGGACAGCCCTGACTATAAGGTCGAATCTACAGGTAATGACTTAAAAATTTTTAAATCCTAATTTTGACTCTTTTTTTTTTTCCTTTTTTAAATTTTAATGTTTATTTATTTTTGAGAGAGAGAGAGACAGAGTGTGAGTGGGGGAGGGGCAGAGAGACAGGGAGACACAGAATCCGAAGCAGACTTCAGGCTCTGAGCTATCAGCACAGCCCAACTCGGGGCTCGCACTGGTGAACCGCGAGATCATGACCTGAGCTGAAGGCAAACGCCAAACTGACTGAGCCACCCTGGCGCCCCTAATTTTGAGTCTTAAAGTGATCAACAGAATTATGGAAATGTCTTGAACCTGTTTTTCCTGCCCTGGTTTATTTGCTGCTGGAGATGTGCCTCCAGGTAATAATGGACCAGAATGAGGAGGGAGGAAAGGGCTTACTGACAAGTTAGGTGGTAGCAAACTGAAAAAGGAGTCTTGGCTGTGGGGACATCCCCATGCCAGGACCTGGAGGAGCAGACCAAGGTCCTGGTGTGAGGGGCCACCCTGCCATCTCTTGAGCTCTTTACAAAAGGGTTAATCCATGAATCAGTAAAAAGAGCAAAAATTTGGGATTCTCAAACATTAAAAAAAATTTTTTTTTAAATGACGTGGGGCTCGAACCCATGAACCACAAGATCATGCCCTGAGCCAAAGTCTGGCGCTTGACTGACTGGGCCACCCAGGCACCCCTCAAACATTTTTAAGGTTCATGTGAACAACCTCTCTGGTTCCAAAAGATCTTAACAGAAGTCTGCAGATTCAGGTCTTGTTTGAGAGATGAAGGTTGGATTTTTGCTATTGACTGTTACAAGTAAATGTATTTAGACCAGAAGCAAAGATGTGGACAGTGTTAACACAGGTATAGCAGACAGCAGTTGAGTGAAGGGTATGTTTGCTTACAGGCTGATTACACCAGTCATGGCTAATTTTTTTAAACTTTTTTTTTTTAACGTTTATTTTTGAGAGAGCACAAGGCCAGAAAGGGGCGGGGGGTGGGGGTGGACATAGGATCCATAGTGGGCTCCCCGCTGACAGCAGCCCGATGTGGGGCTTGAACTCACCTCGAGATCATAATCTGAGCCAAAGTCAGACGCTCAACCGACTGAGCCACCCCTGCACCCCCAGTCATGACTAAAGACGTATCTGGGATCTCAAGACCCTTCTTTTGAGAATTGTAGCTACAGTATCGATGAGGTGGGCAAAGAGAGTGGCATAGAGAACCAGGATTAATCCATCCTCCCCCACCTCTCCTGTCACATGCTAAGAGCATCCAAGGCATCCAAGGAAAGATTCAGAACAGGAGACATTTCGGAAGAGACCCAGGGAAACCGGAGCCTGTAAATGTCTTACCTTAATATCCAAGTGGATGAAAGAAAAGATTAAGATGTCTTTTTTGGATGACTTCACCAAGAAAAAAGTAACTCAGAGGGTGTGTGTGTGTGTGTGAGATGGGGAGGGGGGATGTTAGTCAAATGATACCTGATTCAAGGTTGGGAGACAGAAACTGGTGCAAAAAACCTGTGTAACATTTCATGGAAATAGATCAGCAAACAAGGGGCTATTTTTCAATCCAAATTGTCTTGGGTCGGGTTCCCTAGAAGCAGATTCTGAGATGGTGATTCTTATGAAATGATTTATTGAGGGAGGGCTGTCAGACGAAACCTGGAAGGGAGGGGGAAGCAGAGAGGTGGTCTCACGGGGAGTCTGGCCTCAGCCCGGTCCCACGGGGGTTCTGGAGTGTGAATGGCACTATAGGCCAGTGGTGGGCACTTTTATGTCAGACATTGGCTGAGGGCTGCCTTTCCCCTTGGCTCAGATGTCAATTGCCCAGTGCTCATTCCTTGGAGAAGGGGACAGCTGGGAGCTGGTAGCTACCCACACACATGATAGATGCAGAATGAAGCACTAGCTCAGAAAAGGGGGTCAGCGTACGGGACCAGCAGCATCCACTACGCACATAGTGGAGGAAACCATGCTATTTAAGTGGGGTTGACAGGACCACTGAGGCCAGCGTGGGAGATTATGGTCAGAATGGAGAGAGGGAGCCATGAGCTTTAAAGAAACGAACGCACATCTAGTTCACAGCCTGTGAAAAACATCATGGGCCTGTTTTTAGAGAAGATTCTTTTGGATTTGTTTAAGTGTTTAGGTTGAGCCAGCTGGGATGCCTCCTAAGAATGGCCATCCATGGAAGGAAATGGTTTGCTTTTGGTGGGGGAGATCTGTATTCTAGAATAAAGCATAATAGCCGGTATTTGCATGTGCCAGACTCCGCACCAAGTGCCCACCCTCACTACTCCTGAACCGGCAGCACCAGCACCACCTGGGAGCCTGCTGGGAACGCAGAACCACATTGAGGGCTACGGCGTGTCAGGTGTGGTCTGGGCATTGTTTACTGCTCCCAACAGGTGCACCAGGCTCTTCCGACAAGTACAGCCTTTATTGAAAGTATTCTATTTTTCTTGTTTGGAAAATGGCTACTCATTCTGCAAAAGTCCCCAGCCAATGTAGACCAGAAAGTATGAGCCACTATAAGCAGCTTGAAAAGGACACAGGCGTCCGTGGGGTCTCCAGCGCAGCCTTTGTGGAGGGGCGGGGGGGGTGGTGCCATGGCGTATGACCCATGTTGATTATAACTTTATGACTCGAATGAAGGAGTCCGTTCAAGGCACCTGTCGTTCCTGTGGAAGCTTCTGAGTTCCAGGGAGAGGAGCAAAGGAATTTAGATTCTCGAGGTCAGGGAAGTGGGGAGGGGGGCACTGGCCAAAGCTGCAGTATCTGCCCCACCCCTTGGGACGCCCTCTGGCCTTATCTTCCAATCAGACCACATTGAGAGGGACTGGAAGGCAAACAAATCCCATCTTGATTGAAGAAGAGGAAACAATGGTGTCTTTGTTTGGAGCCTACAGGGAAGGATTGACTAGTTGGGAAAAATGCAGATTGGGAGAAGTTTGGAGTGGGGCCGATGGCTGCCAAAGAATAAAGTCAACTCCACCCCTAGGGAGTTGAATGCTGTCCTGTGGGATCACCTCTTTCGTTCATCAGACTGTCTGCTTTATTTTATTTTGACTTACGTTTTAGCTAAAAAAAAGTAATACGAAAGGGAACAAAAAATGAAAGGAAAAAAGTCAGCCTTCCTCCCCCTTCCAAGCCCCAGTTCCACACCTGAAAGCAAACCACCATTTCACTTCCAAGTTTTTAACACACATAACTTTTTTCATGCCCTATATATCTTGGACACTGTTTCATATATCTGCACAGGTAGACATACCTTAATTGTCTTTAATAGTTATCAGAGCATTTTTAAATACAAGATGAAGGGGCGCCCAAGTGGCTCAGTCAGTTAAGCGTCTGATTCTTCATTTCAGCTCAGGTCATGAGCTCATGGTTTGTGTGTTTGAGCCCCATGTCGGGCCCTGCACTGACAGTGCAGAGCCTGCTTGGGATTCTCTGTCCCTCCCCCTCCCCCACTCGTGCTGTCTCTGTCTCTTTCAAAATAAATAAATAAAGTTAAAAAATAAATATGAGATTTTGACATAATTTCAAATACGGAGGCACCATCAACAAACACCATCTCAAAGTTTCCTTCCTTTTCTTTCTCCCTTTCCTTTCCTTTCCTTTCCTCTTTTTTCTTTTCTTTCCTCCCTCCCTGCCTTCCTTTTCTTCCTTTGTTTCTTTTCTCTCTTCCTTCATTTCTTTTCTTTCTTTCTTTCTCTTCCTTCCTTTCTTTTTTAAATGTCAGACTGCCATCGATATTCTTGTACATCCTTTGTCTACCTGTGTGAGTCTTTCTGTAGATAGTTTCCCTAATGTGGGCCAAAGGGTAGACGACGTTACAATATTTTGTGGTCATTACCACACTGCCTCCAGAGGAGGTTGCCCTAGATTTCCACTCCCACAAGTTCATGTGTATATAAACTTCAATAACGGAGCACTTAGCTACAGCAAGGACAGCAAGCAGAAAGCACCAGTAGCAAAGAATTTTCTTTGGAGATGTGTGATGCGAACCTTTATTTTAGTAATAGGAATAGAAAATTTGGGGCACCTGGATGGCTCAGTTGGTTAAGCATCTGACTCTTGATTTCAGCTCAGGTCATGATCTTATGATTTGTGGGTTCGAGCCCTGTGTCGAGCTCTGCGCTGACAGTATGGCACCTGCTTGACCTTCTCTTTCTCTGCCCCTTACTCTTGCTCTCTTTCTCTCTCAAAAACAAACAAATAAATAAATAGGAAATTTGAAGAGAGGAAACCATTTTGGATAACCCGATGAAGTAGTTTTTGGATGAAGTAATAGAAGCCTTACAAGCACAACCTTCAAAAAGGTGACAGTGAAGGAGGTCTCTCTTCATGCTTCTTCTGCACCAGACACCTAATGCCCACATTTTAAAAAAATTGTCCCTTTTTAAAAATTTTTCTTTCTTTTCTTTTCTTTTTATTTTTTAAGTATAATTTATTGACAAATTGGTTTCCATGCAACACCCAGTGCTCATCCCAACAAGTGCCCTCCTCATGCCCATCACCCACTTTCCCCTCTCCCCCCACCCCATCCCCTTTTTTTCAAACCACTGTAAGATAAACAATACATTCCAAAGTGCTTGCAAATAGAAAAAGTGTATATACCTGTATATATATATATATATATATATATATATATATATGTATATATATATATATGTATATGGACAGTGTGTATGTGTGTGTGTGTGTGTGTGTATGTACAGTGTATAGACAAATACTATATATGTGCCCACCAGCCAGTTAATGAGTAGAGCATATTTGTGTTCTCTTGAGCTGTATTGTAAACTCTTGAAGCTGTATCCTACCGAGTACTTAATGTTAATATGTTAATACGCACCAGGCCCTTTGCATGTGATGTCTTGATTAATCCTCAGAGCAGCCTAACAAGGGGGTATGAATGTTATCCCCATTTATAGGTGGAGAAACTGAGGCTCGGTGGGATTCAGCCATCTCTCATGGGCTCACATAATGAGTAGTAAATGTGTGGCCTTGGACTCTTGCTGTGTGGGTGTTAGTGAGTTACTGATGTCTGGAGCAGGCATGGTGTTTTCTAGTTCTGATATCTCACTCCAGACATGAACAAGGTTGGCCTTTGCTCCAGAGCACTAAGGTGGGTGAGGCTCCAAAGTCAGGGGAGACTTAGCATCAGTCCCCCTTGCCCAGGGGTCCTCTCTGGCCACCTTCGTCTCTCAGCCACCCCCACCGCACCAAGTTCACGGGGGGGTGGGGGCTCCAGGAGGAAGGGGTTTATTCCCAAGCCTTAAAAGGGTCACCCAGGGGCTGCTGCATGACAATGTCAGTGAGTGAGGGATGAGTTTGGTGTTTGCACAGAGGGGAGGAGGAGCAGGTGTGCAAAAGTCAGAATTGCCCTAACTAGAGCTTTCGGCACCTGCTGTCTTCCATCCATCTCTGTGTCTGTGAGTCACCGGTCCTCCGATCTAGGCTCACGTCCCACCCCTCCCTGGGAAAATTCCACCACAGCAGCCATCCCCATTTTCTCTGTCATCTGGGTGATGTAGGACTCTGCAGTCTGTAGCCTTTGCTGTCCAGACCTTGCTGGGTATTCTGCCCGTGGAAGGTGCTCGGTGACCTGTTGGATGCAGGGCAAGGAGACTGGTTCCTGGCACTCTCACCTCTGCCAGGGGGCAGGGATCAGGCGAAACCCTGGTCGGCAGCCACTTCAGATCACCTTTTTGGGTCACCGCTGGGGCTAGGCCTCCTAGAGCAGGACTGGAAGAATCTGTCCTTTCCCCAGGGCCCAGGAGCTTGCCTGGGGTAAGTGTGCTCCCCTTTCCACGTATTTAGTTTGGATGTTTTAACACAGTAGTGGGTTGAGTAACTGGTCTCTGGGTGAATTTCTGTTGTGATGAGCTGTAGGTTTGAAATCAGGTTGGCTGCTTGATCTGCCAGCTGCTGTCCCGGCCCATAAGGCCTGATGAAACACAAAGCCCTCTATGGCGCAAGCATGAAACCCCAAACAGCCCTATTCCTTAAATATGTAGAAGACTAGCTCCGAGGAAGTAACCTCTGTGACTCCTCCTTCACCATGATGGTAGGGATTCGTTCATTCATTTGTTGAAAAATTATTTACTGAGCACCTATTATGTTCCAAATGCCAAGGATTATGAAGGAATTTCTTAACTTCTGGCAGTTTTTCTAGAATGTGTGGAATATAACATAGGCCTGCACTCTGCTTGAGGAGACTGGAGTAACAGCTCATCATTGCATTGACCCCACAGTTTTTTCACAGGAGTGTTCTAGGATATGCTTCATGAAAGGGATTTGGTTCATTCAAGTGCTTGGATGGGGGTGGGGGAGACTTTTTTTCCATTTCAGCTTCCTTTAATTTCCTTCAACTTCCATTTCAACTTCCTTTATCATCTGTGCACTTCATGAACAGGAAGGGGCTCTCTCAGCCCCCTCCACAAGCCACCATTAAAGAAGTGGGGACATTTAGCCTTGAAGAGAAAATACTGGGGGGAGGGCAGCTTTCAGACACCCAAAGTGCAGTCCTGACGCCTAATTTGGTAGAATTTGCCTAGGAAGCTGTCTGGTCTTGGACCTCGGTTTGTTGGGGGTTTTTGGATTATGTGTTCAATCTCCTTGCAATTTTCTGTTTCTTCCTGCTTCTGTTTTGGTCATGCCTAATTTGGCGTGGCTTGGGAGCTGTGACTCCCTGAGAGATCCCAGTGCAGGCAGCTTCAGCATCACTTGGGAATGCGTTAGAAGTGTGTTGCTACCCCAGAACCAGAAACACCAGCGGTGGGGCCAGGAATCTGTGTTGTGACAAGCCCCCTAGGTTTGAGGACCACTGGTCCACGTTCAGTTCAGTCTGGGGTGGGTCCTGGGACTCTGCATTTCCAGCAAGCTCTCAGGTAATGTGATTTGACTGTCGGTCTGGGAAGCGCACGTTGGAACCCTGTTGTACAAGGCAGTCTGTCTCTGGCTTGGGAAAGATAGCATTTGGGTATAGCTGTCCAACAGCACACCATGGTGCTGTTGAAAAGGAGTGAAGGGGGGCGCCTGGGTGGCGCAGTCGGTTGAGCGTCCGACTTCAGCCAGGTCACGATCTCGCGGTCCGTGAGTTCGAGCCCCGCGTCAGGCTCTGGGCTGATGGCTCAGAGCCTGGAGCCTGTTTCCGATTCTGTGTCTCCCTCTCTCTCTGCCCCTCCCCCGTTCATGCTCTGTCTCTCTCTGTCCCAAAAATAAATAAACGTTGAAAAAAAAAATAATAAAAAAAAAAGAAAAGGAGTGAAGCTGAACAGTAAGCACCAGCATGGGAATATCCTCACGATGATTGGGAAGCTAAAAAAGTGGATTTTGAAAATATCTCTGGGTAAGTTTGCTTCCATTAAAGCCAGGGTAGTAAAATCATCATAAATTTCGTTTTTGTCTAAAAAAAATAGTTAAACATTTTAAAACGTGAGTTTTAATACAGCTACTTTTCAATTTTTTAGTATTTTTCTTCAACAATTAGAACATTATGGGGAAAAGAATAACCAGTTAAAAAATACACAAAAACACCTACATAGGGCTCACATCTTCCTTTTGCCTCCAGGTCCTGTACAGCATTGTTGGGTCTTGTCCCTGTTTAGGATTTTGATAACTTGTTCATATGGATTTTTTTAAATGTGTTTTGGTTTTTGAAATATTACCTTTTTTAAATGTTTATTTGTTTTGAGAGAGAGAGCGCATGCAAGCACCTGTGTGAGCAGGAGAAGGGCGGGGGGGCTGGGGGGGTGGGGGGTGGGGAGAGAATCCCAAGCAGGCTCTTGCTCAGCGTGAGCCCCACACAAGGGTCAGTCTCACAAATGCGAGATCGTGACCTGAGCTGAAATCAAGAGTCAGACGCTTAATGGACTGAGCCACCCAGGTGCCCCGAAATATTATTTTATCTTGACTGATGAGTTTTTGGCATACTCTTAAATTTGGCATCTGAGGCTTTGGGGGTTCCTGTAGGAGATAGCTCTGCTAACCTGTGGGCTCTAAGATTGTCTGACTGTAGTGGCCTCCCTCTCTGTTCCACGTACCCCTAGCACGATGCGCGCCCTCTCCCGGGCTTCCAGGTTATGTTACACTGTGCTTCCTTTACAACCAGGATCTCCTCCTTTAGAGCCTAAGTTGGGCCCGCCCTTACCGCTGCTTGTGTGACATTCCAACCTCACATTCAGGATGAGTGCTCTTGGTGGAAATAGGAAGGCCTGTGCTTTAATGAGGCTGAGCTCCCTGGTGTATATGGCACCTGTGAGCTCTCCATCTAGAAAGCGAGCCCCACTAAGATTAGCCCGATTCTAAGGCCAGCATGAGATCCAATTTGGAAATGCTTTCATACCTATAGCAGATGCCACCCATGTCCAGCCCACGCCCCTGGCTCCTGCCTTTTCTGGGCACACCTATCCACGTAGCAACTGCTCACACCTGCAACTCTGCCTGAGGGTGTTCCTGCTGGCACAGGACAGGGAGGGACAATCAGTGCCACCCAGAGGCGGCCCTAGACAGTGCTGTTGGAGGAGGGCTGGGGGGGGTGGTGACTCAGAGGTGAGGGTTCTGCATTGTCCCTTGAGCTTGCCTGGTGCACTTGGACTCTGGCTGCCTACAGCAGTGACTGCCTTGCTATCCCCACCTTGTAGGGCTCCTTCCTGTCCCTCGCTTCTTCACTCACCTACAGGTGCTACTGGAATCTTTGTCACAGGGTCTGTTTCCAGGAAAACTGCAACTAGAATAAAAACAAGGTTTACTTTGCCCACTATAAAATCAAAACATTGAAGCATACAAGTGGGAAGACTAAAGCTCTTCCTCCCAAAGCCACGTGGTGTTTCTTTGCCAAGTTTGCATCCCTTTTTATGTTTGCTCATGTGGATGTTGTGAACCTTTGTGGACACACTTTGTGTCTTGCCTTAATCGTTTTCCTCATGTTGAATCCCTCCCCATGCTGATTTCCTTTTTCTCCTATTTCTCCTAACCCTCAGCTCCTGGCAACCATTTTTCTACTCTGTTCCTATGCGTTTGACTTTTCCATATAAAAGTGATACCATGCAGTATTTGTCTTTCTCTATGTGGTTTATTTCACATAATGCCCTCATGGTTCATCCACGATGTTGCAAACATCTATCTCCTTCTTTCTCGTGGCTGTGTAATATTCCATTGTATAAATATACCACATCTTTTTTTATCCGTTCATTCGTTAATGGACACCTAGGTTGTTTGCATATCTTGGCCATTGTGAATAATGCTGCAGTGAACCACGGGTGTGCAGGTGTCTCTTTGAGATCCTGTTTTCATTTCCTTTGGATATATATCCTAGAAGTGGGATTGTTGGGTCATAGGGTAGTGCTATTTTTAATTTTTGAGAAGCCTCCATACTGGTTTCCATAGTGGCTGTACCCGGTTACATTTCCATCAACAGTGCACGAAAGTTCCCTTTTCTCCACATCCTCAAGGACACTTGTTATCTCTTGTCTTTGATGATAATCATTCTAACAGGCGTGAGGTGATCATTTCAGTGCAGTCGTGATTCACATTTTCCTGCCGATCAATGGCGTCGAGCACCTTGTCGTGTCCCTGTTGGTACTTTGCACGCCTTCTTTGGCAAAGGTCTATTCAGTTTCTCTGCCTGTTTTTGAATCAGGTGGTTTGGTTTTCCGCTATCGGGTTGTGCATCACGATTTTAAATGGCTTCGCGGTTGGGAGGCTGTGGCTTGGCCGTGACCAACTGGTGATGTGTCTGCCCATCGACCTTGCAGGCATTCGCCCCTACAAATGTGACATCTGCAACAAAGCCTTCACCCAGCGCTGCTCCTTGGAGTCCCACCTGAAGAAAATCCACGGGGTGCAGCAACAGTACGCCTACAAGCAACGCCGGGACAAGCTCTACGTCTGTGAGGATTGTGGCTACACGGGCCCCACCCAGGAGGACCTGTACCTGCACGTGAACAGTGCCCACCCGGGCAGCGCCTTTCTCAAAAAGACATCCAAAAAACTAGCGGCTCTTTTGCAAGCCAAGCTGACGTCCACACTCCAGGGGAATGTCACCCTGAGCGAGGAAGAGGAGAAGTGAGGAGGTGCAGGAGGAGGAGCGGGGAGAGACGCTCGAGCTGCCACGCTTACGGGGATTTTTGGTTTTGGAGGGGATCCCCCGCCCCACTGGGCTCAGTTCATCCCTCTGCCCTCCCGGGGCCACGGCAGGGGATCTGTTCCAAGGTTGTCAATGATGATAGTGGTGTCCAGCCCCCTGTAACCCACGTCCTGTTGAACAGTCACATTAACAAAAGTTCGTGGATGGCCACGATCGCCGTGCGGTATTTTTCCTTTTTCCTGTTTTTTTTTTTTTAAACGATTTTCACATGTGGAGGCAGAGGTGTTCTTAGACTATCATTTTATGGTGCCTTGAAATAAAAGTCCTTCCACCTGAAATGCTACTCAAGCAAGGAAAAGGAATTTTATTATTCTGAAAGAGTTTACAGGAATTATTTTAATGAATGAAACGTTCTTGTGAAACTTCCCTTATAAAAACAAGGCAGGAGAGCATGGAGTCCTAGCTCCCTGTTTAGGGCTTATTGTGGGACATTTGACTTCAGGTTACTTTGGGTGGGTGATTTTGTATTGGTGGGTGGGCTTGAAGAAGCGTATCTTGAGCGCTGGGTAGGAGAGCAGATGAACGGGGGCCTCAGGGCTGATGGGTAGAGACTCCTGGGGTGGACGGGGCAGGGCACTTAACGGATGCTTTGGTCACTCTTTGTGGCCGTGGTGTTACTGTGGAGATGCCTCTGGCTTTCTGGGGCTGGGACTTGCTGGCTGCAGGCACTTGTCCCTCCCTTGAGTCTGGCACTGGGGGAGAAGTGGAAAACACTGGACCGTGAGGAATGCTCGCTGGCCTGGCCCACGTCCTGCTCGTTTGGGAGGCATAGCAGTCTCTTTCGAGGCATGTGACTGCTGAGTGCTGTGACCTTTGGCTACCTGCACCTCCTCACCTGGGAGGCCTGGCCCCAGAGGCCCAGGAGGTTAACAATAAAGCCGACCTGAGACCTAGGTAGGGCAGAAGAGAGGCAACAGCCCATGGGGGTGAGGGGGCTGGCAAGGTGGTTTCCAGGGTCCTTCTGTGACTGGAGGGCTAGCAGGAAGGGCCCGAACCCTCAGGGCACCATGGTGGCCAAGAGAGAGATTCTCCCCAGTCCTGGAGCTGCCAGCACTGAGGGTTCAACCTTGGCTCCAGGACCGATTGCTGGCATCACATTGTGTTTCCTAATGCTTGACACAGAGGAGAGAGTCTAGAAAGCTTTTGATTTGCTTTTATCTGGGTAATTTTGACAACAAAAATGAGTATTCCTATAAGGGAATCTCTAAATGAGTAGTTATTTAGGGGCAGCTGGCCTGTGACACGGAGAATTGTGAACTAGCTGACACGACATTCTCTTTTAGCGATAGATTTTTATTTATTTTTAAACTTTTAAAAAATTTTTAAAAATTTTCAAATAAGCCAACATGGGGCTTAAACTCATGACCCCGAGATCAAGATCTGCAGGCTCTACTGACTGAGTCAGCCAGGCGCCTGGGGCAGATTTTTATTAAACAGAATTCTCTGGGTTGCAAGTGACAGAAACTCAGTTTAAAATGACTTGAACAGGAGCGCCTGGGTGGCTCAGTCGGTTAAGCGTCCGACTTTGGCTCAGGTACGGTCTCACAGTTTGTGAGTTGGAGCCCCGTGTCAGGCTCTGTGCTGACAGCCCGGAGCCTGCAGCCTGCTTCGGATTCTGTGTCTCCTTCTCTCTCTGCCCCTCCGCCACTTGTGCTCTCTCTTTGTCAAAAATAAATAAAATATAACAAATTTTTTCTTTTTTTTTAAATTTCAACGTTTATTCATTTTTGGGACAGAGAGAGACAGAGCATGAACGGGGGAGGGGCAGAGAGAGAGGGAGACACAGAATCGGAAACAGGCTCCAGGCTCTGAGCCATCAGCCCAGAGCCCGACGCGGGGCTCGAACTCACGGACCGCAAGATCGTGACCTGGCTGAAGTCGGACGCTTAACCGACTGCGCCACCCAGGCGCCCCTAAAAAATTTTTTCTTAATGACCTGAACAGAAAAGAGAATGTATTGGCTGGTAAGTCTAGGGTTGTCCAGCTTCAGGGGTGGCTGGATCCAGGTGCTTAAATCATGTTATCTTCACTCATCTTTTTCTCTTTTATTGGTTTTCCCACAGGTGACTTTTCTCAGGCAGCTTCAAGTGGGGGCCCCATGGCCACCCTGTGCTCTGGATTTCTGTCCCATAGTGCAGCAGCCCAGAAGAAGGGTTTGTCTTTCAGCCAAAGATCTTGGGCTGGTGCTTCTTGTCTGTGATTGGTCCGATTTGGCTTTCGGGTCCACCCTGAGCGGGTCAGCTATACCTCTGGTCTGGGAATAGGAAAGTGGTTCCCCAGCAGCAGAGCGGGTGCCATGACCAGAGAGGAAATGGATGTTGGGCAGGTTGTTGTCCTAGCTAAGACAGGCACAGCTGCTGTAACAAAGGTCCCCTACAAATTCTGGGGCTTAGGGAAGAAGGCAGATCATTTCTCACTTAGCAGCCCTGGATTGGCGGATGGTTTTCCTCTTGCCGTCACTCAGAGACCCGACTTCTCTCCTTTGTTGCTCTGCTGTGTCCTAGGACGTTTTTAACATAATGCCTGGGTGAAACTGGGTCTCTGTGGGTTTGGGCTGTTAGGAGGGTTGTCTTGGTTTGCTTTCTCCGCAGATTCTGAGGCAAGGGTTCAGATTCAAGTCAATGGGTTAGGAGGCGATCCCAGGAAGCATCTGTAGTGGGAGTGGGGAAGTGTGACAGGAAAGAGCAGACAGCCAATAAAGGGAGTTACTGCGGTGGCGCCTGGAGCTTAATCCTAGTGGAGATCTCTAGGAAACAAACAGGACAGATAATCTCCGTGCTGCCTCCCTCGAGAACATAGGAAACTGTTTGTCCACGAACCTCCCCATCCCTCTGGATTTAGTTGAGGGTGCTGGCATCGGGGGCATTCATTTCTGGGCCCTTCCAGTTTGCCCTGTGCATTGGCCAAGCATGTTTCCCACGTCAGGAAGAGCCCTCAGGTTACAGGGGTTGGCCATAAGCAGTCTCCAGCACGTAGAGCTGAATGCTGAGGAGACCTGAGGTGGGTGGTGCCGGGTCTGGAACAGGCGTGGAAGGGTCACACCTACTATGTGAAACTGCTGGCCCGGACACGGCACAGAGCCCTTCCACTCCTGTTCCGGGGTGAGGATTTTGCCATATTACCTTCTTGGCCATATGCCCTCATATGCTGGGACCCGGGAATGGAACGAGGTGGACGTCTCACAGTCTCTGCTATGGCAGGCAAAGCCAGCTGACATCCACCTTGGCCTTTGGCCCCCTCCCCCTACCAGTCCTGTCTGCGTGTCCTGCTCTCAGCCAGTTGTCGGGGAATCCAGCTAATGTGTCCAGGATCACGATTTAGGGGGCACTAGTTCTCAGGCTGGGGGCCTCGGGACCTTAGGTCCATGGATAGTGGGATAGCAGTACATGCGTTATGGTCAATATATTTTTTTTTTTTTTAATTTTTTTTTTTTTCAACGTTTATTTATTTTTGGGACAGAGAGAGACAGAGCATGAACGGTGGAGGGGCAGAGAGAGAGGGAGACACAGAATCGGAAACAGGCTCCAGGCTCTGAGCCATCAGCCCAGAGCCCGACGCGGGGCTCGAACTCACGGACCGCGAGATCGTGACCTGGCTGAAGTCGGACGCTTAACCGACTGCGCCACCCAGGCGCCCCATGGTCAATATTTTATATCCCTCACTGGAAACCACATATGCACTTGTACAAAGTCTCCCCAACAGTCCTTGCTTTGGGTTGGTACTAGGTCAGTACAATGTGGAAACTCATGCATCTGCTGGTCAGAAGTGCCTATTGGTGGTTCCTTTTGGAGAAAGGCATCTGTTATCAATTAATGGGCGTGGTTTGGATAAGTTTCTAGAAGTAGACCCTGAGACAGGGATTCTGGGCTAAATGATTTCCCTGGAGGAGGCTCTCAGGAGAAACCAGTAAGGAGGAGATGGAGCAAGTTACAACAGAAGAAACCAGGCGAAGATGTGGGCTCGGCTGGAGTCTAGCCTCAACCTGATCCCAGGGGAACTCTGGAGGGTGAATGCCACCATAGACGCCATCCCGCCTTGAGGCGGGGCGCCAGTCATTGGTTTTGGGTTATCTCTGGTGGGGAGGGGGAAAAGGACATGACCACTGGGCTGTGTAGCTGCCAATGCTCTCAGCAGCTGGGGGCTTAATCACAGGAATGGATTATTAGGGGTGAAAAACTTTGAGGTCCGTAGGTTCTAGCTATTTCTCCATGGACTATTTACTTTTAAAAAAATTGGTTTAAAAAAAAATTTTTTTTAATGTTTTTATTTATTTTTGAGACAGAGCATGAGCAGGGGAGGGGCAGAGAGAGAGGGAGACACAGAATCCGAAGCAGGCTCCAGGCTCTGATCTGTCAGCACAGAGCCCAACTTGGGGCTCGAACTCACGAACTGTGAGATCATGACCTGAGCTGAAGTCAGTCGCCCAACCAACTGAGCCACCCAGGTGCCCCCCGCAAAAATTGTTTTTTTGATGTTTATTATCTAGTTTTGAGAGAGAGAGAGAGAGAGCGCAAGTGGGGGAAGGTTAGAGAGGAGACACAGGATCCGAAGCAGGCTTCAGGCTCTGAGCTGTCAGTACAGAGTCTGATGCAGGGCCCAAAATCATGAACCGTGAGATCATGACCCAAGCTGAAGTTGGATGCTTAACTGATTGAGCCACCCAGGCACCCCTATTTACTTTTTGATAAGGGAACTCTTCTGGAGCTAAAGGAGCGAATCACTCATTGCAAATTATGTCATGTTTTGGGGAGAAATAAAAAACATATTAAAAGGCACACAAAGGGGCGCTTAGTGGCTCAGTCGGTTAAGCGTCCAGCTTTGGTTTCGGCTCAGGTCGTGATCTCATGGTTTTGTAAGCTCGAGCCCCACATTGGGCTCTGTGGGCATCAGGCAGTGCAGAGCCTGCTTGGGATTTTCTCTCTCTCTCTCTCTCTTCTGCCCCTTCCCTGCTCACGCTGTATCTGTCTCTCTCAAAAATAAATAAACTTGAAAAAAATGTATACAGTCTTCCTTCCGGACCTCTGCCTCATCTGCCAAGCCTCTCTACCATCATTTTTTAAAACACATTTTTGTAATGTTTATTTATTTTTGAGAGAGAGAGAGAGCAGCAGAGGAGGAATAGAGAGAGAGGGAGACACAGAATCCGAAGCAGGCTCCAGGCTCTGAGCTGTCAGCACAGAGCCCGACACGGGGCTCGAACTCACAAACTGTGAGATCGTGACCTGAGCCGAAGTCAGATGCTTAACCAGCTGAGCCACCCAGGCACCCCACCTCTCTACTGTCATCATCAACCACTGTTAGCTTCTTGTGTAACTTTTTAAAAATGTTTTTATTGATTTAAATACTCTCTACACCCCACACGGGGCCCAAACTCACAGCCCTAAGGTCAAGAATTGCACGCTCTTCTGACTAAACCAGCCAGGCTCCCCTTCTGTAAATGTCTTGAGTTTCTTCACTCACATATAAGCAAACAAGAATACAAGTATTTTTCTCCAGGTGTTTTAGAATTAGTAGATAGCATCATGCATCCTGTTCAGAACCTTGCATTTTCCTTTCAATAATGCATCTGGTAGGTCCTCCCATAATAGTACAACAAAGTTCTCATTCTCCGTTACGGCCATCCAGTCTTGTGTTGTATGCACGTGTCATAATGTAGGTCATCCCGTCTCCTACTGATGGGCATTTTTGTTGTTTCCAGTGGTTTGCTACTTTGAAGGGTGCTACAGAGAGTGATTTCATATGTATGTTATTTCGCATGTGTGCCAACCTATCCATGGGATAAATTCCCACAAAGGTACTTGTCGGGGCTAAGTCATATCCACCATAACACTGATTGACACGAAAAAATCTGCAGTCCCACCGGTGACATGTGAGAGCAGCCCTCTCCTCATTGGCCTGCCAGTCCTGGGTCACCATGGTTCAGGATTTGGGCCAATGTGATGGGTCTTACTTTACATGAGTAAAGTTATGCGTGAGAGAAAGAGGTTGAACGTTTTTGCACATGGTTAAGGGCCGTTTGTGGTTCCTTTTTCTGTGAACTGCCTTGAATGGCCATGTTTCTACTGAGCTGTTGGCCCCCTTTTCTGTCTAATTTCTAGGCGTTTGCTTGTTTGTTTATATCAGGAGGTTTAGCTCTTTGTGATGGAAGTTGCTGGCTTTCCTCCCAGGTTGTCATTTATCTTTTGATTTTGCTCATGCTGCTTTTTCTTGACCAAACAAAAGTTTTGTGATTTTTATGCAGTTTGCATCGGTCCATCTTTTTCTTTTATGGCTGCTAGAGATTGAGTCGTCGTTAGAAAGGCCTTCCCTCTCCAAGGTTCCATCGGAATTCTGTCGTGCCTTTTTCTAGGACTTTAATGGTTTCATTTTATCACGTATAAATCTTTGATCCGTTTGGACTGTTTCCTGGCGCATAGTGGGAGGTATAGATCCAACTTTATCATTTTCCAGATGGCTGACAAGAGATATTTTTTAACAGGGAGCTGGTCCAAAACACACCAGAGACGCTTTCTTCAGGAAAAGGTCGCGTGCCTCAGCAGAAGGTGTTGCAATTATAGTACGGAGCAGTTTTCTTTAATTAGCAAAGATTCGTTTGTTCAACAAGTATTTACTGAGTGCCTGCTGTGTGCCAGGTACTTTTCTAGATACTGAGGCTGGGGAAGAACGGACGCAAATCCCTGCCCTCTAGGAGCTCCTGTTTTCTTACGGGGAGACACAAGAAGTAAGCAAGTACATATACACAGTCTTAGCTAATATACAGAAAAATCAAGTTTGATGTTTTAGCTGCTCTGACCATGTAACAGACTGTGCCAAACCTTAGGGGTTCTTGGACCAGGGATTTGGGCAGGGCACATAGCAGGGCAAGGGGGTGGCTTTTCTCTGCTCTGTGATGGCCAGGGCCAGAGCTGGAAAACTCGAAGCCTGGGGCCTATGAACCACCTGAAGGCTTGTTCACTCATGCAGCTGGTGGTGAATGGTGGCTGGGGCCTTGATTCCTCCTCACATGGGCCTCCCCTTACGGTCTCTCCATGTGGGCTAGTTTGGGCTTCCTTTGACGTGATGGGCTACCAGGGAGAATACCCTAAGAGAGACAGAGAGAGAGAGAGAGAGAGAGAGAGAGAGAGAAGGCTGTATTGCCTATGAAGAGCCCACCCTAGAGTCCTGCAGTGTCCCTTTTGCCACATTTTATCTGGTAGAAGTGAGTTCCTAAGGTTGGTCCGTATTGAACGAATGGGAGGGGAGTAAGACTCCCTTTGGAGGGGAGGAGTGCTTCTAGAAGAGTCTGTGGGAGCATACACATTGCTATGGCCATTTTTAAAAAATGTGGACTGTCACATGTGGCAAGGAGGGCTGGGATGAGGATGCATAGGTGACGTTGGTGGAGATATTTGGCGTTTTAAATAGGGGGCAGGGGCGTGGCGCGTGGCTGGCAGGAGTGAGCACGCCCAGTGGTTACCTGGCAGAAGCCTTCCAGGCAGAGGGACCGGCAAGGGCACAGCCAGGAAGCAGGAGCCAACCTGACTAGTTTGAAGAGCGAGGATGAGTGTAGCTTAAGCGGGAGTGAGAAGAGATGGGGAGATAAACCAGGTCAGAAACTGGGGGAGCAGCCCCAGTTGCAAGCGTATTGTAAAGGCTTAGGCTTTTCCTCTCAATGAATTGGGAGACCGGTGAGAATTTTCAGCAGAGGAGTAACACGATCTCACTTACGTTTTAATGGGCTTGCCGTGGCCGCTGTGAGAACAGATTTGGAGGTGGGAGGCACGGGTGAAGTGGGGAGACCAGTCAGGAGGCCACTGCAAAAATCAAGGCAGGGCAGGATGCATACTGGGCCAGGGTGATAGTGCAGGGTCGGGGGAGGCTGGCCGGATGCTGGATGGGTACTTAAAAATAGAGCTAACTGGGTTTGCTGATGAATTGCATGTGGGTTGATGGACAGACCACACATCCAGGTTTGTCTGGGACAGTTCTAGCCTATACAATGAATGACACGGCACCCTAGTTATGAGAAGCAAGAGAGCAGGCAGGACCGGCTTTAAAGTTTCTGGCCTGGGCCATGGGGAGCATCGTGGTGCCATTCACCGAGATGGAGTGACCGAGAGTCGCTGGTCAGGGAGGAGCGGAGTCAGGAGGAATCAGAGACGTCCAAGTGCCTCAGGAGCACAAGGACAAGTTGAGCAGGTGGAGGGGTGTCGTGGGCGGGTCTGGGGTGGAGGCGGAACGTGAGTGTTGCTGGACCAGAGAGAGAGGAATAAAGAGGAATCCAGGAGGCTGGCTGTGGTCACACTCCAGCGATGACGAGAGCCCTGGGCACGCCAGGGCAGAAGGTGAGGTGTGCGGGAGCCCCGTGGAGAATAAGGAGCTGCCTGGGAGAAGAGGGGCCGCGGTGAGAGGCGGTGGGGGTGCTGTGAATGAACGTCTTTCTCAGGTAGGTGTGCCTCTTCGTCTCAGGAGACAGCGCAATCTGATCTTTTCAAAGTGACTTAGTCATCCTCATACATGTGGCCTGCCGTCATACCATTTGTAGGCATGGCATCCGTGGCCCATAGGTCTACGTTGGGGACTGCTCTGCTCTGTACCTTCCGTGTTCACTTGGAGTTTTCTGCCTCCCCTTGCTGGCAGGTATCGCTTTCCTTCTTGTCCTATCATAGCCCCCCCCCCCCCCCCCCCCCCTTAATCCAGGTCTTTCCAGGCCACAATTGCTCGATTGCTCGATAACCGGCTTATCGAGCACACTAGAATCATAAAACGAGGGGCTGTCCTGTGACCTTTAGTCACTATTGAGGCTGCTATGAAGGATTTCTTCCTTTCTTCTTCATTTTCCCCGGCTAATTGCTTACTGGAAGGTAACTTCTAGATAAGCATAGTGGGATTATAAAAGTTGTTTTGTTGCCAAATTAATTCAATAGTTCAGTATTTACTGGGCACACCCTCCCCACTGGACCTGTGAGCTAGACACGCCTGATTTCTCATTCATACAACAAACATTAGGGGGGCCTGCAGACAGAACAGCCCCAAAGCCCAGCCTGTTTCGAGTTTACAGTCTAGAGGGAAAAGGTAGACCCTAGAAAAGATAAATTAGTAAATAGCACGTATGGAGTCGGTGCTGAGTGCGTGGAGAAATCATCAGAGGAGGCGCAGGGAGAGAGCGAGGGGTGGAGGGTGCAGTTTAAATAGGGTGACCCTGGGAGGTCGGAGTGAGAAGAGGGAGTCTTGACCCGCAGTTGGGACCCGGCAGCGATACCAGGTGAGCACCGTGTACCTCAGCACATCCCGGGCCCCCCTCCCGGGCCAGCACGTCCCGATAACTCCCAAATCCTTCTCTATGGCCTGCGTCGCTGAGGCGGTCTGACGCCCGGCTGCCCCTTGACCTCATGGCTCACCGCTCAGCTCCTGCCGCAGCGGACTGTGCTCTCCTCACACACCCCAAGCACACTCCTGTCTCAGGGCCTTTGCATGCCCTCGGATCGCGCCATATCACTCCTCCACTTGATGCCGGTCTCTGCTCAGATGTCACACAATCAGTGAGGCCTTCTGGGTGGCTGGCCCCCAGTGAGCCCTGCCTCCCAGGGCCCACTGCCCTGTGCAGTCCCTTGCATGCACACACTGAGTATATGCTGGCCCTGTGACCCACTTGAACCAACAGAATGTCAGGAGTGAGGCTGTGCCAACTCTGGGCCTGAGCCATAAGATGGCCTGGCAGCTTCTCGTATTGAATTTGGGGAGCCCTGGGCTGCCATGGAAGAAGTCTGGCCACTCTGCTGGAGAGGCCATGTGCAAGGGCCATCTGGACAGGCCACCTGGACAGGGAAAGGGACCACCTGTCCCGACATTCCAGCAGAGCCCAGCCTCCTTGCTGTCCCGGCCAAGACGCCAGACATATGAGTGAGGCGTCTTGGATATTTCTGCTCAGTGAGGCCTCAGCCGACTGCAGCCCCAGCGAAAACCTGTGGGGAACAGCAGAACCCCTAGCCGGGCCCAGTCAGTCCACAGAATCTCAGGAGATCATAAAATGATGGTTGTTAAAACAACAGTCATCTTGAGGTGCTTTGTCACCCAGCTGTAGATCCTGGGACACTCCCTGACCACTCAAGCTGTAGCACCCTTCTGTTTCCTCTCTTCTGCTTTTGCTTCACCGCATTTCAAGTTTCTGGACACTGATACATACATGCGTTTGTTTATCACCATCTCTCCCACCGGACTGTAATCTCCATAAGGTGGGGGAATCGTCTTTGTTCTGCTCACTGCTTCCTTCCCGGAGCTCAGGACAGTGCCCAGCTCGTAACAGGCACTCAAGTGTATGAGTAACTCTTGAATGAATGAATAACAATGAATGAACGTGTTGAATGGATATAATAAATAGCCACTCTTCTACGATCAAAATAGCCTTGGTTTTAGAAGGACCCTTTTCTTCTGAGAAGAAAACAGCCAATCCCCAGCTCATAAAGGCACACACTGTTCCATGCGGTACCTCCTGCCACTGACCTTGGGCCTGAAACCTACATGTCTTCTACATGGAATGCTGATTGGAAAAGTAAGCTGAACATTTACAAATAAACAGCAACTTTAAGCAGATCCAGTTCTGTGTGTGGGGAGCGCCCCGTGTCCCCGAAGAGGGGGCAGGAAGCAGTAGCTGACACTAAGCCAGGCTCAGGAAGGGGCAAAGAGCACCCGGGTGCCAGGAGGAAGAACGTAGGGCCCTTCCCCCACTCCTCCTGATTCCCAGGGCCCACCTGCACCCCCTTCTCCGTGACAACTCCCCAGGAGTGCCTTCCAGGTGAAGGGGCAGATCTGTGTGGTCCCCACGGTCCGCACAGTTGCTATTTCGGTTCCCCCCTCTCTTCCACCGGCCTGACATTTTCCCAACTGATTCCAAGCCCAGTGCACCATTTTAGCTGACGTGGGTGAGCGTTTCGTGGGGACAGCAGATGGATGGGATGACAAATAGCAGGATGGTGGGGACAGCTGAGAAGTGCTTTTTCCTGTGCCAGAGCTGTTGGCTGTGCACGTGCTCCAACGTAGTCTAGACACTGCGGAAGCAGCAGCATGTGCTAAGGGACAGCGGGCAAGCTGGCTTCCATTTCTTTCTTTGCTGCTAAGCATCCTTAGCTACATCCAATCAACCAACTCACCAACTGTCCCAGAAGCGGACCCCGAGACAGTAGTTATTTGGCCCCAGGGAATGTGACAGGGTGGCGAGGAGGTGAGATAGGGGAGAGAAGAAAGGCAACACGGGGTGTGTCAGTGAGCAAGTGACCTCGACGGGGCTGTCCCACCTGTGGTGTGAGGAGGCGGGGCTGTTCATCCACCAACTCCTGTGTTTCTCCTGTTGGCTGAGGGTGGCTGCAGGGGACTTCCTCCATGGAACCTCAGCCTGCCCTGCCGCTGGACAGAACCTTCAGGCAGCTCTCAGCTTCCTAGGAGACATCTGGCTTAGTTCAGGCTACTCTAACAATGCACCATAGACTGGGTGGCTTATAAACTATGGAAATTCATTCCTCACAGTTCTGGGGGCTGGAAGTCCAAGATCAGCGTGTCGGCATGGCCAGGTTCTAGTGAACGCCCGCGTCCTGGTTGTGGACTGCCATCGATCTCATATTCTCACATGGTGGGAAGACGGCAAGCTGGCTCTCTGGCTTCTTCCTAGAAGGGCACTAATAATTCCACTCATAGGTCTCCACCCTCGTGACCTAATCACCTCCCGGAGACCCGGCCTCCAAATACCATCACACTGGGATTAAGGCTTCCACGTGTGAATTTGGAGTGACACAAACATTCAGTCCACCGCACCGTCATGTGGAACAGTTAAGTGCTGAGGGTGTACGGGTGGGGCGAGACAGGGTTCGCTCCGCCAACCAGCCCTGTCTGTCGTCTGCCCCAGTCGGGTGCTGTGCTAGCACTGGGGCAGAGGACTTTTTTAAGTTTTTATTTATGGATTTTGAGAGAGAGAGAGAGAGAATCCCAAGCAGACTCTGCACTGTCTGCGCAGAGCCCGATGCGAGGCTGAAACTCACAAACCATGTGATCATGACCTGAGCCCCGCAGTCAAGAGTTGGATGCTTAGCCAACTGAGCCACCCAGGCGTGGAGCAGAGGGCATATTAAACCAGATCCTTGCTCGTAGCCTAGTAGGGGAGATGGTTAGAAAGTAGACGAGGTGAACAGGGGCGCAGAGGCCTGCGTCAAATGCCGCGAGACACAGATCACCGCTGAGGGTACCGGGAACCTTTGCAGAGCAGGGAAGATGAGTGGGGGCTTGAGAGCAGATATGAATGCAGGGTTACATACGTGTAGAACTGCACTCACATGGCGGCTGCCTTCTGTGATGCTGAACACGTGGGATTCCTCACTAGCAAACTCTTCCTGGGCGTTCAGCACAGAAAGCTACACGGCGCAGGAGCGGGCGGAGGCCTCTCAGTCCCACATGTTCAGTAACACCTGAGGTGCCAGGCTAGGAGGGAGAGCTGGCTGATGGCCCTGGTGACAAATCAGAGGGTCCTGGAGCTGGAAGGTGGTTGGAGAGGCCACTGGCCCTGTCTCCCCAACTCATGTCCTACAACTGGCTGGGATTTGAAGACCGCGTGGGAGGGGAGCGTGCCAACATCTTGTAAGCTGTCCCAGTGGCTAGTGAGCGACCTCTCCCTTCCTCTATGGCCCGCCTCTTTGTGAACTTCTTTATGCCTAGCCTCGGGGAATATTCTCCTAATCTGCCCCATTTGTATACTACTTTACAGACTGAGATGCACTGTGATTTACAGGCCCTTGATTAGTTCTTACAGCAACTCAGTGAGGCAGGTATGATGATCCTAACTACGTTCTTCAGTTGAGGAACCCAGGGTCCCCCAAACGTCCCTTTTCTCTCCCTCCTCTTGCTACCCTTCAGAGGTCTCCTGGGCCTTCATGAGGGTGGGAAGTGATTCTCTCCTCCTGTCTCTGGTCTGGCCTTGTGTTTCCTAAATGACTTCAGACCGTTTCTGTACTGCATATTTTATGTGCTGCTGTGGAGAGAACACTGGTGAAAGTGTTAGCACGCGGTCAAAGTCTTCTATCCTGCTGGTTATATGGAGAAGAAAACGTCAGGTTTTCTTTGGCAACTTTTACTTGAAGACCCTCTTCTAACAAAGAGGTAGCGGGCCTCGGATCTGGCCTAAATAAGAACCTCAGTGATCCTCAAACATGGCCAAAATCCTGGCACAAGAGTGAAGTTTAGGAAATACTAGTCCCTAGTAGAGATTATTAAACTTGATCATTATTCGTTATCATAATAAAACAGTTACTATTGAATATCTGTTATATGCCAACAACTTTACATTTGTTATTTTTAAAAATTATTTTTGAGGGGCGCCTGGGTGGCGCAGTCGGTTAAGCGTCCGACTTCAGCCGGGTCACGATCTCGCGGTCCGTGAGTTCGAGCCCCGCATCGGGCTCTGGGCTGATGGCTCAGAGCCTGGAGCCTGTTTCCGATTCTGTGTCTCCCTCTCTCTCTGCCCCTCCCCCGTTCATGCTCTGTCTCTCTCTGTCCCAAAAATAAATAAACGTTGAAAAAAAAAAATTATTTTTGAGACAGCGGGAGAGAGAGCAGTGCGTGTGCCCGCGTGGGTAAGTGGGGGAGGGGCAGAGACAGAGAATCCCAAGCAGGTTCCGCAGCAGAGCCAGAGGCAGGGCTGGATCTCACGACCATGAGATCATGACCTGAGCTGAAATCAAGTCAAACACTTAGCCCACCGAGCCACCCAGGCACCCCTACATTTGTTATTTCTAATCCTTATAAAAACTTTATGAAGTCGTTGCCTTGCCTATTTACAGATGAGAAAACCAAGGCCCAAAGACTTTGGGTAACTTGCCTGAGTCACACCATCAGCACGGTAGATTGTAAACATGCCCCCAGTTCTTCCCTTCCCTGGATCCACACCCCTTTGCAGTGTGACTTTTTGGCTTTTCTCGTCAAGAAGTGATGAGTGGAATTAACGGCCCCCCGCCTCCTGAGAACTGGGGCTTCAGTGAATGTGACCCAGACAGGCTTGAAAAGCACAGTGCACTGGGGCTTGTTCTTTTGCAGCTCCTGGGAACCCCTTCCAGCACTGCCTTCTGAGCGAGCCCAGGCTAGCCCACTGGAGGATGGGAGGTGCAGGGCCAGGCATCTCCGTGGCCCCGGCTGATGTCGAGCTACCCTAGATCGACCTCAGCTCGGTCCCCAGACCAGAAGTGCCTAGCTTGTCCTCAGACTCAGGAGAAATAAGTTTGAAGCCACTAATTTTGGGGTGATTTGTAACTGCAAAGTGAGCTAATGATGCTGTCGGCAAGAGGAAGAGCTAGGATTTCACCTGGTTTGTTCTCTCTCTTGTCTTTCCCATTCTAGCAAATGACACCCACCTGCTCAAGCCCCGAACCCAGGAGCTACCCTTCATTTATACTTCGTCCTCACCCTGCTCATCCAAATGGCCAGGCAAAGCTCCCAAAGTATATCTCGGATCTGGCTCTTGCCCGGCATTTCCTGCCACCTCTCTTGCCGAAGCCACCATCAGCTCTCTCTCATCCAGACCAGGAGATGGCCAACATTTTCTGTAAAAGCCCAGTTAACAAATACCTCACACTTTGCAGGTCCTACAGCCTTTGTTGCAAATATTTAACTGCAGCCACAAACAATATAAAAACAAGTGGGTGTCGCTGTGTTCCAATAACACTTTATTTTTAGACAATGAATTTAGAATTTTTATAATTTTCTTGTGTCACTAAATAGTCTGCTTGTGACTTTTTTCAAACATTTCAACAATTTTTTTTTTTTACATTTTATTTATTTTTGAGAGAGAGACAGACCGACCACAAGTGGAGGAGAGGCAGAGGGAGAGGGAGACACAGAATTTGAAGCAGGCTCCAGGCTCTGAGCTGTCAGCACAGAGCCCAACGGGGCTCGAACTCAAAACCCGTGAGATCGTGACCCGAGCCGAAGTCAGACACTTAACTGACTGAGCCACCCAGGCACCCGTCAAACATTTCAAATGTGAAAACAGTCCTCAGCTCACAGACTGTACAGAAACAGGCAGCAGGCCGGATTCGGTGTCTGCCTGATGCTGAGGCCCCTGCTTTCGACACCACAGCATCTTCTTTCTTGCGGAGTTGGGAAGACTTGAGGGAGGATTGGGTTTAGACCCGAACACTTAGAAAATTAAGATCTGGCTGAACAAAGGGAGGAAGGGAAGTTATTTGAGGCAAAGGCATTCGCAAAATAACAGCTTAGAAATGGGCGTGAGCTGGGGGCACCTGGGTGGCTTAGTTGGTTAAGCGTCCGACTTTGGCTCAGGTCATGATCGGGCCATTTGTGAGTTTGAGCCCCGCGTTGGACTCTGTGCTGACAGCTCAGAGCCTGGAGCCTGCTTCGGATTCTGTCTCTCTCTGCCCCGCCTCTGCTTGCACTCTCTTTCTCTCTGTCTCTCAAAAATGAACAAACATTAAAAAAAAAAAATTTTTTTTTTTAAGGAAATGGGCACGAGCCTGCTGCTAAGGGACAGTCTAGATCAGCCCGAGTGGCTGTTTCTAATCACAGCTGACCTATGCTGCTTGTTGAGACTTTTTCTTTTAATATCCCATTAATTTAGTAACAGTACTTGATTAAATGCCTAAGGTTATATAACCTTTCAGTAACATTGCTTTATTTATACCTTTATCTTTCATGGAACATTTTTGTACAGATCTTTAAAAATGTACCTATGCCTTTGATGATTAACCACTAACATTGTCACACACTCTTAAATCTTTGTAGGCTATGATTTTAAAAGTCTTCACAGCAGACGGTCCAAGTGCCTGATTTGGAAGGGCGATAATTGGGACCCTGGTCACCCCTCTGTGGTGGTTTGAGGGAAGGAGGCTGATGCAGGCCCTTACTTGACCACTTGCCCAGGGGGGAGGTTAGGATCGCTCAAGGAAAGCCCACCCTGCTGGGAGCCACAGTCTCCTGCCAGTTTGTAAATAGCCTCGTTCCTAATTTATCTCACTCCTCTTTTCTGAGCCAGTGACCCAGATTCATTGGGCTGTGAGGCCGCGCTCACGGGGTTGAACAGACAGGTCTCCATGTTGCTGTGCCAGAGAAGAGGAGAAAAATCACGAGCTGCTTAAAAGTGGGGAAAGATAACAGAAGAACCCTCACACAGTTGCCTCAATTCCAACTAGACCTGTGGTAGTGATGCAAATGCCTAAATTAACCCCAAGATACAGGTAGGTTCACCGGTATTTGGCTTGTGCCACATAACTGCAGTCTGCTTTTCCCACCACTAGATGGCAACCCTGCTTTAAAGCAAATTTTATTCAAACAATAACGCTGTTCAAAATAAAAAGTAACTATTCTCACCCCATCATGTTGGCACAAAAAAGTCCTAGAACTCTTGGGTTAGTGAATGTGTGGGACAGCAGGGAATTTCAGAAAGCACCGGTGGAAGAGTGAGTTGATAGCACTATTTTGGAGGAATTTGGCGGTAATGTTCATGCTGTGCACATTATGTGACCCAGCCACGACACACGGAGATTTGATCATCTGATTATGACGATGACGGCTAACGTTTACTTTGTCCCCACTATGTGCCAGGCCCTGCCCTAAGTGCTTACCTCATTTGCTCCTTACAACTCTCCCGTCCCCGCCCCCCCCCCCCACAACTTACCAAGGAGGAATCCAGGCACACAAAGGTCAAGCACCTTGATCGAGGTTACAGAGCTATTAAGCGGCAGAGCCCCAACCTTCGCCCTGCTTCCACTACACTGCACGTGCCTCGTGTGCACCCGGAAACACACACCACACACATATAGGAGGGAATCCACTGCAGCAGTGTCTGTTAGCCTAAACAGTGCGTTAAGAGACAATAAAGCACGAGGGAATGCTGAAGAGCCGTTAAAGCCATGCACTAAGACCTAGAAGCGGTCAACTGGTACGCATCTCAAAATCAAATGCTGAGATAAAGTAAGCAAAAATCAAAACGAGGAAGCAAAACTGTATATAATTCATGGAGACCAACAAGGGGAGTAAAACTATAAAAGGACACACCAGAAAGGTATATACCAAATTTACGATGGTGTCTCAGGGGCAAGGGTAAATGGGATTTGGGGAACAAAAAGACAAGGGCTTTTAAATTCATCTGTAATGCTCTGTTATTTTCTCTCTAACCTACCTGTCTCTTGAGCAAAGAGGCAAAAGCTCAAAGCCTAGCCTGATCCAGAATATCATTTTTTATGATTGGATCTTTACAAATGCAATCCTCAAGCCTGATAACTGCTGTTGTCAAGCCACCACACAAACCTTTTCCTCCATCAGGGACATCTCCCCAGAGAGCTTTTCTCAAGCTCCCTTCTAGAGTAGAAATCACCTAAGAGGTTCCGAAGGTGAGACTTCCAGCGGCAGCAGCATATGGTTTTTGCTTAAGGTGCAGGACCCTGAGGCTGGAAAGAGGGGAGGGAAGAGGGAGACAGGGAGAAGTCAGTTCTAACTTGTACTTAGTGATTGATTTAAGACAGCGGTTCTCTTTAGGGCACCAGCTCCAAACAACTTAAGTGTTTCTTTTATTTAAAAAAATTTTTTTTCTTTAAGTTTATCTTGAGAGTGTGTGTGCATGCAAGTGGGGGAGGGGCAGCGAGGGAGAGAGAGGAGAGAGAGAGAGAGAGAGAGAGAGAGAGAGAGAGAATGAATCCCAAGCAAGCTCCTTGCTGTCAGCGCAAAGCCCCTCATGGGTTCCATCTCCGGAACCATGAGATTACCACCTGAGCCGAAACCAAGAGTCGGGCGCTCCACCAACTGAGCCACCCAGGCGCCCCTGAAGTGTTTCTTTTAAAGTTCAAACTATTCCCTTGCTTCACTGTTTCTTGTGTGTGTGGGGGGGGGGGGGGGGGGGGAGGGGAGGGGGGCGGAGGGCAGGTTATAATCAAATGTTTAATTGCTCAGGTGGAAAGACACAGTGATTCCAACAAATTACCTCCCTCCAACTCCATTTAAAGCCAGTAGGCAAACTGGTTACCTAGAAACACAATGACTTACAACTAACCCTCTTCCTGTATTTACCAGAGTCAACACATATGAAACCACAGGTCATATGTTGACAAGTTTTCCTAGAACTCTAATAGGTTTATAGAGGTTAATGCTCTCAGATTAAACAGGGATAATGGCTCCGAGCAAGAGGCCAGGTCTGGGGGTGGGGACGGGGAGGGCAGAAGGCATAATTTTAGAAAGATTTGAAAATTGGTTTTTAGTGCCAGCATGGACCTTTTGTCAGCAGCTGAGTGCACTAAGAATGTAAATTACGGAGGAGAAGGCTATGTGGGTAGCTTTGAACCTAATGGATTGTCTCAAAGCCGAAGACTGTAATACTGTGTCCTGTACTGTAAGGAAGCCTCCTCACAAAGCAATTTATACCTCCTTTTAAAAATATTTTAAGCATCCTCAATCAGAGAATCCCTCATCACAAATCTTGTTTCATTTCACTGGAGTTAAATATGCCATATCACTTAGGGGAACAATTGGTATCCACAGTTCAGTAACATACATAGTAAATTATTTTTTTTAAGTTTATTTATTTAGAGAGAGAGAGAGCATGCGCGGGTAGTGGAGGGGCAGAGAGAGGGGGAGAGAATCCCAAGTAGGCTCCACTCTGTTCAGTGCGGAGCCTAACGCTGGACTCAAAGTCACAAACGGTGAGATCATGACCTGAGCCAAAATCAAGAGTTGGCTGTATAACCGACTGAGCCACCCAGGTGCCCCCATAGATGATAATTCTTGAAAAATTATCTAGTTAAGAGACGCAGATTTGGCTTTCTCCTCCTATGTGTTAGTGGGGAAACAACTTTTCATTGACATTTCCCTCTCAAGAGGACTGCGACTTCTTGAAGTAGTGACATCTGAGGAATATCAGGATTGTAGTGAGGAACTGGTGTGTCCCTGGGTTTTTCAGGGAAGCCTGCCCAGGGATCAACCCTCATTGTTCTCATAGAACCGTCTGCCTGGTCAGACTCGGAGTCTTTCATGGAACTCTTCGCGCCATTAGCTTGGGAGACTCTTGATGCAAAGTGATAGGTCCAAGGTGCATTTATAGTAACCCAAGAGAACCGTATTAAATGAAGTCTTGCTGGGCCCTGGTCTCACAGGGTGGCAAAATCTGTTATAACTTTTAATTAGCTCACTTGATTTTTCATTTTGGAAATGACAGGCTACGTGAGTATCTGCTGCTTGGAAAGAATGCAGAGGTGTATAGAGTCAGTGAAAGGTCTCTCTCAACCCTCCTCTCTCCTACCTGAACCTTACTTTCCTTGCCAGGTGACCATGGTGGACAGCACCTCCTTCTTGTGTGCACTTACAGAGGACACATACCAAAGCTACTGAGCCAGTAGCAAACATGTGAATTCTGGGCGCGCCCGGGTGACTCAGTCAGTTAAGCGTCCAACCCTTGACTTCGGCTCAGGTCATGATCTTGCAGTTTGTGAGTTTGGGCCCTGGCTCTGCGCTGACAGTGCGGAGCCTGCTTGGGATTCCCTCTCTCCTCTCTCTACCCCTTTCGTGCTTTCTCTCTCAAAATAAATAATTAAACCTAAAAAAAAATTGTGATTTCTGAACTTCTAAAACCAAATCTAAACAATTTCCAGGTTTATGAAATTACTCTAGAAACACACAAATCTAAATAAAAAGAAACAGAAACAAAAGCTTCATTACTTTACTCACATCTTGTATTTTATTTCTTACAATTAATAGCTAAGAAAAAAGTGATTCTAGCACCCTATTATTTTAAGACCACAGCTGTCACTTAAATGCTAACCCATCCCATAAAACAGGGAACCTTCCCCCAAAGCTACACTGGCCATTTATTCAAGTTTCCTGATCCCAGTGACAACTAATAATTTTTATTACTTATCAAACACAGAAAAATTAGATTATTGTTCTCCCTAGCTGAAAAATCTCACAAATGATACTTTTTCTCTGTGCACATGGTTCACTGACTCAAACCAGAATAAAGCTACTAAAATATCTATAGTTACGCATCTCAGACTGGGGTCTGGATACCTGTGGGAGTTATTTAGTGTATGCTAGGGGGGCCTGGCAATGATGCTCCATCTTCCCAGAGAGCAATGCTTATTTGAGGCTAAGGACTCACATATTTATTTTCCAAAAAAGTTAAAAGGAAGCTTTTTTTTCCCCAAATGAAATATATAGAAAACTTCAGGGGCGCCTGGGTGGCTCAGTCAGTTGAGCGTCCGACTTTGGCTCAGGTCATGATCTCATGGTTCGTGGGTTTGAGTCCTGTGTCAGGCTCTGTGCTGACAGCTCAGAGCCTGGAACCTGCTTCAGATTCTGTGTCTCCCTCTCTCTGCCCCTTCCCTGCTCATGCTCTGTCTCTGTCTTAAAAATAAATTAAAAAAAAAGAAAGAAAACTTCAATATATAAAACCAGTTTTAGGAGGCTGCACTGGCAGTAGGAGTTGGCTGATGCAAGTTCCCCCACCCCACACATAGCCTGGGGGCGTGTGGCCCCTTCCCTCCCAGGGTACCCTGAGGGAACTTCTTGCACACCAAGCCTCACCCTCTCCAATCTCAATTCAATGACTGGGCATCCTCCTTGGGATAACAGAAAGTTTGCTGGGGAGTCCAAGGGACACCAATGCTGTGTGAGTCCTGCTTGCCCTTTTCCAGGTAAGTGACAGACCTTACTTCCTTGTACTTTTTTTTCATATGCTCAAGTCCAACCTTTAAAATCTAAACTCTTCTGGCTTTTCAATCTTTTTGGCTGTACTACATTTCAACAAATACTTCCACTTGTGTAATGAAGCTCTTAGATCCTGTCACATCTCTACAGTAAATAACAATATATCTTCCCAAACTGTGAGGAACTACTGAATGTTCCCAAACAGTGTCCTGTCCTCTAATCTGGTTTCTGAATATTCTGGTTCTTTTCCTTCTTCGTATATTCTTCTAGTCGAAGAAGCCACTTGGCCCAGTACTGGGAACAGAGCTCAGTGTCCATGAAATGGGGGTGAGCAGGGGATCCATCCTTGTAGGCAACCACAATTAAGCCACACTGAACCTAGGAAGAAACACAGGGCAGTTCCAGTATTTATACGGTAGGGCCAGAGTTGATGTTCATTTCCGTTTTGCTTCAGGGCAAACTCGGAACAAAACAATCTACAATAATATCTCCTAACGGTTTCGAAGATGGGTTGATGAAAGATTGTATCAGGATACATAAGAACACAAAGATGACAAATAAGATATCCAAGAATGGACTGTAAACACTAAAGCACTATTAGCAATGACAGAAAGCTCAGGAACAGAGGGAAGTGCTTCTTAAGGTGGTAAAAGGACAAGGAATGGAGTAAACAGTGGGACACAAACAGAATAAAAATCATAAGGAGTTAAATGGCCATACATAAGCATTGACCAAGGCTTTACATAAGCAGAGGTGCAGTGTCCTGACCTGAAAGCTGTAGTTGGCATCATTATTTATGGCACCAACGTAGGCCACAACCTGCAGCGGGTTGTCAAATGTATTTCGGATATAAGGTTTTGGTTTCTCTGATGTTTTCCAATCAATCACACACAGCTTGCCCCTAAAGAGGAACCAAAGGAAGTCTTAGTAGGTAACCGTCTAAACTGAGAAACCCTAATAGGTTAAGCCTCTTCTCAGGTATAGTTTATTATCACTCAATGACCTCTCCCCACTTTTCTTTAAAAAAAATTTTTTTTTCCTTTAATGTTTACTTATTTTGAAAGAGAGAGAGAGAGAGAGGCAGAGGCAGAGAGTGAGAGGCTCCCAAGCAGGCTCCGCGCTGTCAGCACAGAGCCTGACGTGGGGCTTGAACTCAGGAACCGTGAGATCATGACCTGAGTGAGTCAAGATCAAGAGTCGGACGCTTAACTGACTGAGCCACCCAGGCGCCCCTTTCTCCACTTTTCAAAAAGACAGCGGCCCTGATCTCTACTTCTGAGGATTAGAGAAGTGTGATGTTCTCTTTCCGATGAGCCCTATACTCAGCTCAGTGCCGGGCCTGCCAGGGGTGTGATGGGAAGTGCTTCCTGAAGTACCCGGCTGACAACGACAGGGGCAGGCCCATGTGGAAGTGCTAGGGGACTTTTCCACAGTTCTAGTTTCTAAACTTTCTCGAAATTCCTTTGGACCCTCATGGCTTCCTTTTCTTTAACAGTTGACAGGGGAATTGAAACTATGTCTCTATCACTATCTCAGTTGATGAAGCACAACAGATCAGTAGCAAAGTCCCCATCATGAAGGATGAAGCATAGTGCTTCAGAAATCCTCTTGCTCAGAAACCAAAGCTGAGGCTAAAATCTGTTAGCATTTAATAGGCACCAACTATAAGCAGAGATACAGATAAGAAGACCTGGTCCCTGCCCTGAAAGTTTACACACAGGGCAGGGTGTCTTCCTAGTAGGGATATTGGGAGGGGGGGGGGGGAATTCCTGCCAGTTTCTAAAGAAAGTCAAATAACCAGTGCATTCTCCCCATTACCCCTCTCCTGGTGGGATTTTATACTTGCCAAACACAGAAATCAGAAGGATCACAGGGACAGTAGACTGACAACTGGTGACTCCTTGTTCAATCTTTCATGATTTCAATTTTTAAAAAATTTTATTTATTCTGAGAAAGAGAGTGTGCACGAGTGGGGGGGTTGGGGATAGAGATAGAATCCCAAGCAGGCTCTACACTGTCAGCACAGAGCCCAATGTGGGGCTCGAACTCACAAACTGTGAGATCATAACCTGAGCCAAAACCAAGAGTCAGCTACTTAACCGTCTGAGCCACCCAGGGGCCCTTCATAACTTCAATTTCAAAACCAGCGGTCCAAACAGAGATTTTGTACAAAGTATGCATGTTACGTACCTGTGACCATAGCTCTAGAGTTACAACCTATGCAACGTATTTATAAGTCAGCCTAGAGTAGCATTGTCTAAATGAAATAAAATGCAGGCTACGTGTTATTTCAAATTTTCTAGTAGCTACATCAAAAAAGAAAAAAGGAAACAGGTGAAATTTTAATGTCTTATTTAACCCAACATACCCCAAATTTGATCATTTCATTATGTAATACGAAAAAAATTATTAATGGGATACCATACCTTCTTTTTTGTACTAAGTCACTGAAACCTACTTTGTCCATTTACAGCATACCTCAGCTGAGATTGGCCACACTAAGTATTTAAAGGCCATATGTAGCTAGTGGGTATTCTCTTATATAGTGCAGGTCTAGAGGTAGTTTTACTATTTCTGTCAAACTTTGTAATATTACAAAACGATTATAATCTATGCAAATGAAGAGAGGGCCCCAGTAACCCCAGAACCTCAGTTCTCAACCTGGAGCAAATCAAAATACCCTAAAATAAAGATTTCTGATATGGACCACTGTCTCTTGCAAAACATACTTCATACTATAACTTGCAGAACTTAATAATGTGGAAAAGATTTTTAGTAGTATAACTCCAAATTAAAACTGAACAAAGACAGTTCATAACAAATGAAAAGATGTTCAGTCTAACCTAAGTGAAATGCAGACTGAAATTATGAGATACAATGTTAATAAGTTATATCTAACACTGTGTCATTAAAACTGTGCAGAAATAAGCACACCTTCATCTGGGAAAACTTACAATGCACATACCCTTTAACATAGCAATTTCCTTTTTAGGTACCTGCTGGAGAGAATGGTTTGATACCCTGGGGATAAATGCCTGGGAAAATGTCATAAAAGTGACAAATGCCTGGAAAATTTAAGTATTCATATCCAGGCCTACTTCAGACTAACTGTATATATCATCCACCAGAACAAACCAGCAAATGAACCTGTGCGCCTGCCTAGAGAAACTCTCACAACAGTATACAAGGAGACACGGTCACTGCTGCAGTTCGTGACTGTGGAAAACTGTGACAGTTCAGACTGGGAAAACTGAATTTCCCCAACAGGGAAATAGATGTGGTTCATTAGTAAAAAGGAATACCAAATAAGTTAAAAACAGAGAACAAGATCAAAATAATCATGCTAACAGCTACTGAGTAGATAGTATTCATTTTAAGTACTATACAGAGAATGTCTCATTGAGTCTCTATAACAACTCTATGAGATAGATCCTATCTTTTGTCTTATTTTATTTTTTTCTTAAGTAGGCTCCATGCTGGGTGTGGAGCCCAACACCGGTCTTGAACACACAACCCTGAGATCAAGACCTGAACGGAGATCAAGAGTTGGACGCTAAACCAACTGAGCCACCCAGCGCCTGTCCTATTTTACAGATGAACAAATTGAAGTACAGAGAGCCTAAGTAACTAGCCTAATGTTAAGATGAAAAGCCAGAAATGAAACCCAGCCAGCCTGGCTCTCGACTCTCGTATCTTACCAGCTTTGTGATAAGACATATCTAGAAACTTCTATGTATTGTGACTATTACAGACGTGTATGTAACAATACACAGTGGTGTGTGTATGCAGAGTAGACTGGCAGTGTACCTGTGCATGCATTATACAGTGTTGTGGGTGTGTTAAATAATATAGGAAGTAGCCTAGAAGGACACAGTAGCAAACTTATCACAGTGATTGTCCTTGGCCAGGGGTCTATGAGAGGAGATAAGAGGTGGTTATAGGTGATGCGAGCTTAATTTATGTTATATTTAAAAAAAATTGGAAGCAGATGTGACGAAGTGTTAATAACTGCTAATTCTGAGTGGTGGAAAATTATTAAAAGAGAAAAGGATGTTGCAGATCATATAAACTCTAATAAGGATCTCTAGAATGTTTTCAGAATGAAAAAAGCAGGGTTTGGCACTGTTAGTAAGTGGGGGTGGGGACCAATGATAGTGCATGCAGTCATAAAAATATCTCAGGATCACAAGAACTTTTAACCAAAGGTTAAAACCAGGATGGGGGTAGAGGATTCTAGGAGGATGGAAGAGTAGGACGCACCAGAAATCTGTAGGCCCACCTTGACAACAATTGCAATGGCAGAATCTGTCTGACCCAATTATTGGAAATCCAGAGGCTACTGAAGGCTTGGATGGTAAACTGTTGGTGAATTTCGGTCAATTTCAGCTCTTAGCAGCTACCCATCCCCCTCCTCCTCATGAGGCAGGCAGCTGTGCACATGATCCTGGAGCAGGGCGCACATAGCTCGTGGGAATGGGAGGGGACACAAAGGACCCCTTCTCCGTGTTATCAACACGGACTGCAGTTTCTGTTCACAGAGGTGTAGACAAGAGGAGGGTAGCTATTGTTATTGCAACTCCACCCACTGCTGCAAGCCCCTCTCCTTCCACCTGCCTGACTTCCTGGGGATTTAAAGGGCCAACGCACATTTTTTCCACCCCTTCATTTTTCTCTTTTTTCCTTTTTGGGAATTAGATGCTAAAGACTACAACATCCAAAAGCAACTGCATATATGCGGAAAATTAAAAAGTGACAGTAACTGTGCATGTCCAGGGAGAGGCACAGGCTCAGAAAAGACCTGAGAAGACCTAAGTTTATACCTCAGACTGATCCTTAGGAAAGAACCTACAACAACACCCCCCCCCCCCAATAAAAACAATGAACAAAATCTGGCAAACCCAGGGGTAGAGGGAGAACCTGATTTCCAGAATTACATACTAGATTCAAATGCCCAGTTTTCAATAAAAAAAGTCACAAAGCATACAAAGAAACAGGAAAGTATGGCCCATTCAAAGAGGAAAAAAAGCAATCAACATAAATTGCCCCTGAGAAAGAGGTGATAGCAGATCTAGCCAAAGACCTTTTTGGTCTTAAAGATGCTCAAAAACTTCAATAAAGGTAAATATACGGGCAATTATAAAAGCAAGTATTATTGTAACAATGGTTTGTAACTCCACTTTGTTTTCTACAGTTTAAAACAAAAAACTTGAAGCAAGCAGACAAATTTATTCTTCTCAGGTTGGTTGATCATACAAATCCTGATCAACGTTTAATGAAACATCAGATAGCATTGGCTCATCATGTTCTTCCACTCTGCTCAAGTGAGGTGCCCCATACAGATCATTAATTTCAACTTGTGTTTTCTGGGGTCGGCTGCTGTATCTATCCTCTGAATGTGAAACATCTTCACTCTTATTTTCTATACACATCCTCATCTCCTTCTCTAATTGTTCTTGAGCTCTCTACAGTTCTCCTGTTCATTTTCTTGCATTTCCAACTCCAGCTGAACTATCAGCTATTGCTGCTGAAACATGAGCTCCTTTTACTTAAGTCTCTCCCCCACTTCAGGCTCCATTGGAGCTAGTTCTCATTCATGCTCCAAGTCGGCCATTTTCTTTTGTCTCAGCTGCTCCGTGGTTACATTTTCCTTACACCTGTAAATCCCAATACTACGTATTGTATTGGATCCACTAGGCAAATTCTTGCCACTTCTACTAGACCACGAGTTAGACATGTTCCAAGGTACTTTTGATGGTATGTTGACTCCCTCTCTAACTCTTAACCTTAACCTGCCAACTGCACATATATAAAGACAATTTTGTGATATCAACAACTGAAAGGGTTAGGGACAGAGCTGTCAAAGGAGCATAGTCTGTGTATGCCATTGAAGTTAAATTGGTATAAATTCAAATCCAAGCACTATAACTGGGATGTTAAATGTAATCCCCATGGTAATCAAAAGGAAGATAGCTATAGAATATACACAAAAGGAAATGAGAAAGGATTTGAAATGTTTCATTACAAAAAAGGAAATAAAACACAAAAGAAGACTGTAACATACAGGAAATGAGACCAAAAAGCTATAAAGCATGTAAAAAATAAACAACAAAATGAAAGAAGTTCTTCCTTGTAACTATTTTTTTTTTTTTTTTTAATGTTTATCTATTTATTTTTGGAGAGAATCCCAAGTAGGCTCCATGCTATCAGCACATAGCTAGACGCAGGGCTCGATCTCATGAACTGTGAGATCATGACCTGAGCCGAAAATCAAGAGTCAGATGCTTAACTGCCTGAGCCACCCAGGCGCCCCATTTACATTTGGCAGAATGGATAAAACATATGATTCCACTATATGCTGTCTACAAGAGATTCACAGTATAACCAAAGATACAAATAGGCTGATTGTGAAAAGATAGAAAAAGATATTCCATGCACATAATAACTGAAAAAGAGCAAAGGTGGCTCTAAAACCAGACAAAACAGTCTTTATTTTTTATTTAAAAAAAAAATTTTTTTTTCAAGGTTTATTTATTTTTGGGACAGAGAGAGACAGAGCATGAACGGGGGAGGGGCAGAGAGAGAGGGAGACACAGAATCCGAAACAGGCTCCGGGCTCTGAGCCATCAGCCCAGAGCCTGACGCGGGGCTCGAACTCACGGACCGCGAGATCGTGACCTGGCTGAAGTCGGACGCTTAACCGACTGCGCCACCCAGGCGCCCCAAAACAGTCTTTAATAAAAGGTTCAATACATCAAGATATAACAATTATAAACATTTATGCATCTAGTAACAGACTAACAAAATATATGAAGGAAAAACTGAAAAAAGTTGAAGGGAGAAATACATTTCTTTCTTTCTTTTTTAAATTTTATTTATTTAAAAAATCTCTATACCCAACATGGGGCTTGAACTCTGACTCTGAGATCAAGAGTCGCATGCTCTTCCGACTGAGCTAGCCAGGTGCCCCAAAAACAGTTCTATAATAATAGTTGCAGACTTCAATATCTATTTTCAATAATGGGTAGAACAAGACAGAAGGTAAGTAAGGAAATAAAGGACTTAAAACAACACAATAAACCAACTAGATTAACAGACATATAGCACTTGCTCCCCAACAACTGAATATGTATCTTTTCAAGCACACACAGGAATTTTCCAGGACAAACCATATGTTAGGCCATAAAGAATAAGTCTCAATATATTTAAAAAGATGCCATACAAAGTATCTTCTCTAATCACAAGATTAAGTTAGAAATCAATAACAGAAGTAAAACTTGAAAAAAAGTCACAAATTTGTGGAAATTAACACAATCAGCCAAAGAAAAAAATCACAGGGGAAATTAGAAGATACTTAGAGATGAATAAAAATGAAAATACAGCATACCAAAACTTAAAGAACACCATCCTTTTAATACTGTAACAGTATTACAGAAGAAGTATATAGCAATAAATACATTAAAAAATAGGAGAATTAAATCAATATCTTAACCTTACAACTAAAGGAACCAAAAAATGAAAATGTACACCCAAAGCTTATAGAAGGAAATAAGAGATTTAAGATAATTGAAATACAGAATGGGAAAACAATAGAAAAAAAAAAGCACTGAAACTAAACATTGGTTTTTTGAAAAGATGAACAAAATTGACAAACTTTTAGCTAGATGGATTAGAAAAAAAGAAAGACTCAAATTCCATAAATCAGAAATGAAATTGGGGACATTACTACTACTTCAGAAATAAAAAGGAGAAGAGTACTATGAAAAATCATATGCAAACAAGTTGGATGAACTAGATGAAATAAATAAATTCCTAGAAACATAAAACCTACTAGGACTAAGTCATGAAGAAACAGAGTATCTGAATAGCTCTATAATTAGTAAGGAGATTTCATCAGTAATCAAAAATCTACTAGCAAATAAAAGCTCTAGACCTGATGACTTTATGGGTGAATTCCACCAAACATTTACATAACTAATACCAATACCAACACTTTTCCCCAAAAATTGAAAAGTAGGGAACTCTTCTTGACTCACTTTATGAATCCAGCATTACTGTGATACCAAAGCCAGACAAAGACACTCTGACTGCAGAACAATAATCCTTATGAGGGGTGCCTGTGTGGCTCAGTTGGTTAAGCATCTGACTTTGGCTCAGGTCATGATCTCGTGGTTCGGTTTGTGAGTTCAAGCCCCACACCAGGCTCTCTGTTGTAGCTTTGGATCCTTTGTCTCCCCACTCTCTGCCCCTCCCCCACCCTCTCTCTCAAAAATAAATATTACAAAAAAATAATCCTTATGAACGCTGATGCAAAAATCCTCAACAGAATACTAGTAAACCAAATTCAACAACATACTAAAAGGCTTATACACAATGACAAAGTGGGCTTTATTCCTGGAATGCAAAAATGATTCAACACAATGAAAATTAACCAGTGTAATATACCTTAACAGAATGAGGAAAACTACATAATTACCTTAATTGATGAAGAAAAATTAAATATCCTTTAATGAAAAAAATACTCAACAAGCTAGGGATAGAAAAAAACTACCTCAACATAGTAAAGGCCATATATGAAAAACCCACAGTAAACATCATACTCAATGGTATGAGACTGGAAAGTTTTCCTCTAAGATCAGGAACAAGGCACAGCTGTCTGCGTTCACCATTTCTATTTAACAGCATCTGGATATTCAAGCCAAAGCAAGTAGGCAAGACAAAGAAATAAAAAGCATCCAAACTGATGGGGCTCCTGGGTGGCTCAGTCGGCTGAGCGTCCGACTTCGGCTCAGGTCATGATCTCATGGCTCGTGGGTTTGAGCCCCATGTCGGGCTCTGTGCTGACAGCTCGGAGCCTGGAGCCTAGAGCCTGCTTCGGATTCTGTGTCTCCCTCTGTCTCTGCCCCTCCCCCACTCGTGCCACGTCTCTCTCAAAATAAATCAACATTAAAAATCTTAAAAAAAAAAAAAAAAAAAGCATCCAAACTGGAAAGGAAGTAAAATTATCTCTGTTTGCAGTTGACATGATCTTTTATATTAAAAATTGTAGGAGCGCCCAGGTGGCTAAGTTGGCTAAGCATCCGCTTCTTGATTTTGGCTCAGAACGTGACCTTGCAGCTGTGGGATTGAGCCCCATGTCAGGCTCCGCACTGAGGGTGAGGCCTGCTTGGGATTCTCACACTCTCTCTCTCTGCCCCTTCCCTGCTCATGCATGCACTCTTTCTCTCTCTCAAAATAAATAAAAATAAGTTTAAACAAAAAAACTCTATAAAGAATTGACACAAAAACTGGTAGGACTATATAAATAAATTCAGCGAAGTAGCAGATACAAAGCCAACACAGAAAAGTCAGGAGCATTTCTATACGTAAACAATGAACAATCTGGAAAGAAAATTACAAAACAATTCCATTTATAATAACATCAAAATGTATAAAATACTTGAGAATTAACCCAGGAGACTAAAGACTTCTACAATGAAAACTACAAATCATTGCTGAAAGAAATTAAAGGCATAAATGGTAACATATACCATGTTCATGGATTAGAAGATTTGATATTGTTCAGATGTTCATACTACCCAACGTGATATACAAATTTAATATAATCTCTATAAAAATCTCAACAACAATTTTTGCACAAATAGAAAAACCCATCCTAAAATCCATATGGAATCTCAAGGGACTCTGAACAGCCAAAACAACCTTGAAAAAGAAAACTGGAGGACCCATACTTGATTTCAAAACTTACTACAAAGCTATAATAACTAAAATAGTGTGGTGCTGGTATAAAGACAGATATATAGACCAACAGAAATGAATAGACAGCCCAGAAATAAACCCTCACCACACACAGTCACATGATTTTGGACGATGGTATCAAGTTTATTCAATGTGGAAATGGCACTCTTTTCAACAAATGGCCCTGAAGAGTGTGGCTATCCACATGCAAAAGAATGAATTTGGACTCCTACCTAACCCCATATACAAAAATTAACTCAAAATGGATCCATGAACTAAAGGTAAGACTTAAAACTACATAAAACACTTAGAAGAAAACACAAGGCCCAAGTTTAATGACACTGGATTTGACAATGATTTAATGGATGTGACACCAAAGGCACAGGCAACAAAAGAAAAACTACAGGAAAATTTTTTAAAAATTGTGCATCAAAGGATAAAGATAAGTCAGTCACAAAAAGACAAATACTTTGATTCTACCTACATAAGGTACTTAACAGTAGTCAATCAAATTCATAGAGACTGAAAGTAGAATGGTGGTTGCCAGAGGCTGGAAATAGAGGAGATTACAATGATTACTTTAACGGGCCCAGGATTTCAGTTTTATAAAATGAAACGTCCTGGAGATGGGTGGTATTGATGGTTGTACAACATTATGAATGTATGTAATAATACTCAACTGTATACTTAAAAATGGTGAATTTTATGGTAAATGTTATGTTATATATACTTTACCACATTAAAGACCTTTTTTAAAAGAAAAAGTGGGGATGGGAGATTTACTTTTAATAGCTTGGATTAATCAAATGCATATATTACCTATTAAAAAGTGTTTTTAAAATTTCTGAAAACTTAATTTTCAGAAATGTTCAATGTTCATATTCTTAACGTTGATGCTTTTCACTTAAAGAGCAGAAAACAAACGTCAGCACTGTGTACAGCGCGATTAAGCGTTTGGCATCATGAACTTCTTGTAGGCCTTGGGTAGAACTGATCGAATGGCGGCCTTGGTTAATCTAAAGGGCAGCTAAAAATAGCTTATTAAATTTCTAGGCACATAGGCCTCCTTACAGATACAAAGCAGCTATGGCACAAAACTGGTTGCCTAAACAGTTTCCAGACTTAATGAATGCTCTGTCAATTTTTTTTAATTCAAATTTTAACTAGAATTCTAAGAGTTATACTCACAAGTTTTTCCCTATCCTTGTGTATTGCATCCTTTTTTTGGAATAGGGATATCTGCAGGTTATACCTCCCGTTGGAATATGGAATAAGTGGGAAAAACAGTAACACAGCAGCAATTTAAAAACCACAGGAAGCTTTAGGAAGCTCAGAGTTCCTATCTATGTCAAACACTGCCTGGAAGCCAGGAAAAGAGTTAATTTTCAGGGCCAATAGATAAAGGTGCTATTTTTAGGGGAATGGGGAAACAGAATGCAGGAATCAAATTGGATGTTGCAGCTGGTAGTTTGCTTGGGCTTAGGGGAGGCGGAACATGCTGGATATTGAAAACTTATACCTTTTCTCCAGCAAATACTTTGATTTTGGAACACAGATTTACAAGAATTAGGAGGCTCTTCCTCCTATATCTGTCCTTACTTCCTGCCCCATACCCAATTCTTTTTTTTTTTTTTAATTTTTAATTTTTTTAGAGAGAGAGACAGAGGGAGAGAATCTCAAGCAGGCTCTGTGCAAAGCATGGAGCCTAACACAGGACTTGATCTCATGACCCTGAAATCACGACCTGAGCTGAAATCAAGAGTTGGATATTCAACTGACTTAGCCACCCAGGCGCCCCCTGCCTCCAGTTCTTTTACGTATCATATAGGTTTTGACTTCACAAGACTACACCTTGGAGCAGGAATTCAGAGGAAGAAACAGTATTTGATAGGCATCATCAGTTCCACCCTGTGTTAATTTATCTCCACACTTCAATGGAAAAAAAAAAAAATCTAATACTTACTGATACTCAGCCACACAGTCCAGCAGACCTACATACTTTAAGGTCTCATGTTGAACAGCACTTTCAAGAGCTCGCACTCCACTGACATCTTTCAGAATATGCTGGACACTTTCGACATATCCAGATTCAAGATTCTCGTCTCTCTCTTTCAAGTCTCCTTGGGGTGAAAGTATGCTTTCCAAGGCTTTATGGAACCGTTTCCCTTGTAAAAATATGTCTGAAAAGAAAATCAGGGGAAAAAGAAAAACAAATAAGAACAAAGCTAGTACTAAAAGACAAATGCCTTAAAACTTGTGAACAGTAAAATTAGAAATTACATAAAGTACCTTTAAAGTGACAATCCCTAAAATACACATTTCAGCCTCTTGTGAAACCTGAGAATCGTGCTTTGAAAACCAAAGGGACTGAAATAGCTTGAACAATAAAATTCATTAAAATAAAGAATTTCAAGGATTAGGCCAAAGCTGTAATTGAAGATCTGGGGGCAATAGGACCACACCTAGTTTAGGGTACTGTGAATTTAAGTATCCATTAGTGTAACTTAACTGGTTGTGATAAGTAATTATTGGAAATTTAAGGAACTTTGCTTCTGTTCACAATTCTTTTTACAATCAACACTTAATGAATACAGGTGGGGGAATCCTTTTACTAAGGCTTAATGAATGGCAAGGAATGAAATCAAGGCATATACAAATTAAAAACAACAAATTGGATGTTTTGGAACTTGGGGGTGAGGAGAAGAAATATGTAACACTCTTCTGCATTTTTTTTTTAGGGCAAGAAGAGCGTAATTTTTTCCTGAATTTTTTTCCTCATATGCTTAAAAAAATTTGACCTATAGTTGCCATACGTTATATTCATTTCAGGCACACAACATAATGACTTGCTATCTGCATATCCTCATACACTTTCAAGAAAAGAAAACCAAACATATTTAACAAACCCAAGAAGTTCTATGTATTCACTTGACTCTTGATAAGGGAAGGAGACAAAGAAGAGGCACTGTGCTAAGCAGTGGCCTTGGCACTTTCAAAATATTATTTAACTTTCAAACACAACAGCCCAGCAAGATAAGAATCATTACTCCAAGTTAATGAATGAAGCCTACACAGTGCTGTTAATTTGCCCCAAAGCAAAAAGGTGGACTAGCAGCTTGGCACCAGAGTCCATGTTCAATTCCGGTCTGTTATACAGCACAGTGAAGAAGGCAAAATCAGGGACCATCATTTAGATACGCACAGGAGCAGAGTAAGAAATATACATGCTTGGAGACACCCATAGAAAATGAGGAAAACAATCTCATCCACTAAGGTAATAGCAAAACCATATTACATTTGTCAACTATTGTTTTACCAGGATTTTGAAAGGTCAGTTTTACCACTGACAAAAAAAATGGAATCACTTCTGGGGAATTACTTGGAGAGTTCAATGAAATTCAACTGAGAAACTTGAGTTATTACACTCCAAATGTACTTGGCTCAATTGGACTTACTAGCATATGAAAGGCCTACAAGAAATTTAAGACAGATGGAATTAAAACCTAGGTAAGAGTACAGTATTCATCTATACATTAGCTTAATGAAAAACACAAACATGTTAAAAACAGGAAGAAAAAAATCCTACTTTATCAACTGCCAAGCAAATAAACTCATTCTCCACTGCAGACTTAACCCCTGGCTGGGTTCTTCACACAGAAGAGGCAACGAACATCGGAAGCTAGATTACAGGATCCCTTAGATTGTAAGGCTCAGAAGTCAGCCAGTCAGAGAAAATTAATATGTAATTTCACTCATACATGGAACTTAAGAAACAGAACAGACGAACATAGGGGAAAGGAAAGAAAAATAAGAGAAAAGAGAAAGGCAAACCATAACAGACTTTTTTTTTTTTTTTATTTTGAGAAGGAGAGAGAGCAAACGAGCACGAGCAGAGCAGGGGCAGAGAATCCCAAGCAGGCTCTGCACCCGCAGCTCAGAGCCCAAGTAGGTGCTCGATCTCACCAACCATGAGATATGACCTGAGCTGAAATCAGGAGTTGGACACTTAACCAACTGAGCCACCCAGGTGCCCTGAGACTCTTAAATACAGAACAAACTGAGGGTTGCTGGAGGGGTGTTGGGCTAAATGGGTGATGGGCATTGAGCAGGACACTTGTTGAGATGAGCACTTGGTGTTATACCTAAGCGATGAATCACTAAATTCTACTCCTGAAATCATTATTATAATCGCTTCTCGGCCTTTTGGCTAAGATCAAGTGTAGTATCTGAAATCATTATTATACACTGTATGTTAACTTGGATTTAAATGAAATTAAAAATTTTTTAAAAAGAAAAAAGATTGTAAGGCTCAGAACATTAAATATGATTGATTTTGTCAAAGTAAAATTTAAAAGGCATACATTTACTGCAGAAAGCATTAAGTCAGAGTATTCATTAAATTAAAGGAACGAAAGAAAAAAAATCCATGAGTCTCCAAGATTCTGACTGATAGAACCAGCAGGATTAAAAACTCACTGTAGCAAAAAAAAATGAAGAAACCCATCTTTTCCACTATGATCAACACATATAAATCAAAGTCAAACTTTGTTACCCTTGGCAATCTTCAAAAGGTAAATTGATGCTTGAGAAACTGACCAAATGTTTGACAGAATGCCAGCTCTGGGCACTTCTCTATGCTCTAGCCTTTGGGAAGACCAGGCGGAAAGGAATTTATCAATACACTACTTAAAAACTGCCTCTCCTGACGCATTAATCAATTTAGCGGGTTAGGATATGCTCTTTTTCTTTCTTTTCTTCCTTTCTTTTTTATTGGTTGAGAGGATCAGGACACTAATCTTCATGTGATTGCCCCCTTGAGGAAAAAAAAAAAAAAAGCAATCCCCCCCACCCCGTTCTTTTTTGTTGTTGTTTATTTTTTTGAGAGACAGAGTGCAAGCAGGGGAGGGGCAGAGAGAGAGAGGGAGACATAGAACCTGAAGCAGGATCCAGCTCTGAGCTGTCAGCACAGGGCCCGAACCCACAAACCGCAAGATCATGCATGACCTGAGCTGAAGTCGGATGCTTAACCAACTGAGCCACCCAAATGCCCTGATTCTGTTTCTTAAAACTGATCCTGAGTTAACTGAGAAACACATCCGAGTAATAATCTAGATCAACAAAGTTGATTATATGTAAAACCACCAAAGTTTTCTCTCTGCTTTGGGATGGTGGAGCTCGTTCACATTCCCCACAGAAATTCCTTTCCTTTATCAAGGAGGCCCCAGAGCACTTTTTTACTCTGCCAAGGGCTACAAGTTCTAGGTTCCCACAAGTCCTAGCAGGTTTCTGCGTTTGCTTTTCTGATTCAGTAATTCCAGGATTCCCACAGCTATGACATTCCAGATTTAAGGAAAATGAAAAACAACTTCCCATGTGGAAACAACGTCAATTCTAAATTCTTGTGGTACAAATAAAAAACTTAAGATGTCATTAAAAGATGTTTTTATGTTGCTTGTTTAGAAAACAGAGAATAGTTTAGATGTTGTTACTTATTATCTAAAGGCAGGTGGCCCTTGCATAGATTCTTGGCCCCACACAGCTGAGGAATGTTTTAAGAGATTAGGACCTTGAACATTTTTGCCATATGCAGGTACAACCTATATAAATACTTAACAGATGTGACCACATGTTTAATGTGATACCCACACACAGTTTTTCTCTAAGGTGCCTAAAAAGAAGTACATTACTCCTAAAATTAAAAATGGACGTGCTCTGTACCACCTACTAGGGGTACACATAACTGCTCTGGGAAGCATCGGCTAAGGAATGATCGATGTAAAACATAGCTCTAACAAAAAAAAACAACTATATAATCTTGATGGGGACCGGAGAGTTCACCTGTGCCAATGGTCTTTCGTCTCACCTTGCTTTTGAATGGAACCTGTTTTTAAGGAAACTATTCTCCTCACTTGTCTAAGAAGTTAATAAGTTAGGAGTTGAATGCTAAAGTTTACTTATTTGCAATTACCAATCAAGAGCATCTATTATCTCAACTTGCCGAGATCTAAACAACAAATTATGTGTTTCAGCTTATTGCCAGTCTTTAAACTTACATGTCAAAGAGGAAAAGTAGAGCAAGGGGGTATTTCCTAGATTCTGAATAGCATGCCTAGCAAAGTAGAATTGTTATCAGGTGACTGATTCCTTAATCAGAGAAATCAGGCAACTCCAATACTCAAGTTTGTAGCTTATGAAACAAAATAATTTTCTACATAATTTGGTCAAATACTTGATCCCTGTGCTTCAGTTTCATCTGTGAAATGGGAATACTAGTATCTATGCTTCACAGGGCTGTCATGATTGAGTTAATATAGAGTGCTATTTAATGCTAATTATCATTTTAAAGTAGCGCCTCACTAGTTCAGGTCAAAAAATACCCTCATTCTTTTGATACCAGTGCTCTATTTTCTAGAAAACATAGTAACCATACAGAATCAGGATTGAGAAAATTACTTGAAGAATATTCTGCAAAGCCATCTTCTCCCAATTCCAGAATCATCCGCTGTTTCCACCTCTCCAAGTAGAAAATCTGTTCTGATGTCATGGTCTGTTGAAGGACCTTGGTCACACTTGGAATCGTGTTTCTTTGCAAAGGGATTCTCAAAGGAATTGTAGGAGTACTTGTTGCATTTGGTTTCATGCTTTTCTCTGGATTGAAGAGAGGACACCAGTTTCCTGGAACTTTTGCCGCCTCATCTTGCTTTGGGGGCTTACACTTACTCACAGGTCCATACAGTAAATTATCCTCCTCGAACAATGATTCTGGAGTCTGAGCAAGGCCTCTGGATGACAAGACAGACTGTACTAAATCAGAATACCTTCCTTGGTCCACTTCTTCATAAGGGTTCACTTTTTTCTTCCGGCTACAGGAATAAGAGGAAGTGGAGAAATCCACACGGGTCCTTGGTTCTACAGAAAACCCCTTTGAACTTCTGAGCTGCCGGCAGATGGTCTGAAACGCCTTCATCTTTAGATGCTTTTTCACTTCCCTCTAGTCTACTAGCAATATTAAGGGCCTTTTATTTTTGCACTCCTACTAAAAAGAAAAGTGGCATTAGATACCAAACGTATTAAATATTTAAACCGCCAAAATGAAAGCCGCATTAGCATAAAGCATATCAAATTGTATTCCATTAAGCTTTTTCGACGTATTTGGACAAAGCTATTTCCAAAGAAAGACTCTCTTTGCCAGGAAGGACAGTACTTGTTAAATGTGAAACGCTACAGCTTGGGGCAAGACGTCCCCGATATTCAATCATAAGAAACGGGACGCCTAGAAAGGGAGGTGTGTGTGAGACACACAAAAGCAACGCTCCAGCCCGTCCTACAGCGGCCACCATGGTCACGGTTAATCACTGATCCCTACATACCAGGCTCTCTGCTAGGTATTCCGGGCGGAGACTTCTCATTTAAGCCCTTACACGCTTTAAGGTGGGTACTACTGCGACACTGTTTTACAGATGTGGAAACTGAGCTTCTGAAGGGTCCCACCAGGTCCGAGCGGGTAAGCGGTGGTCAGCGGGGCCCACCAACGTGATCCCCAAAAGGCGGCCTCCGCCTCCGCCCTACGTGTGGAACCACGGGGTGGGGACTGGACGGCTGCGGCCCCTCGTGTGGAAATCGAATTTAAAGAAGAGAAGGCTTAAATAGAAGCCCAGCTCACGCCACCGGTATGTACCTCTGAAGCCACCACACTTCGCTGAACTTCCAAAGCGCCGACAACCACTCGGGACCCGTACTTTCCTCGATCCCGCGCTTGGATCTCGAGTTTGGCTCCGCCCAAAGGGCGGTGGTCCCGGCATGCACTGCGAAGCTCCTACTCCCGCAGCTAGCCCCTCCTTCACTGCCATAGACTCTCCCGCGATCCGTGGGGAATCCCTCCTCTCAGGCGTTAGCGCGGGCTCCTCCAAATCGCGCCTTTACGCTCTCACGATATCTTGTTACGTCACGGATGGTCGCCATCTTGGACTCTGGCTGAGTAATAAATTCTCCCGCACGAGAGAGCGGGCTTTCTTGACACGTGCTTTGCTGGGAGAGCGTCTGCTTCTCCGCGTCCTTCTCGCGGCCCTGCGGTCGGTGGTTTCCGCGTGGCCCGGAGCGAGGGTAGGCCCCGAGTAGCTTTTTTGCCCGGCTCCAAGATGGACGGCAGCGGGGACGGGGGAGGCCGTTCTGGGGGAGCACGTGGCGCGCCGCTGGCCTTTCCCGGGGCTGCTGGGATGGTGGAGGAGTCCGGAGGCCTCCTGCCGCCGTCGGTCAGGGAGGCTGGCGGAGGCGGGGCCGCGGCCGCCCCTGAGAGGCGCCCCCGAGGCGGCGGCGGCGGCCCAGTCTCTTCTTTCCTCGCACAGCCAGGCGGCCCCCGCTCGAGTCCCGCGTCGCCATGGCCGCGGTTCCCGAGTTGCTGCAGCAGGAGGAGGACCGCAGCAAGGTGAGGCCCTCCTCGCTCTCATGCTCCAGGACGGGAGGCCCCGCCGACCTCCCAGACCCCCACATTCCTTTCCCTGTCCCCCGGGGACTGCTCGTGCCGCCGTGTCTCCCCGCGAAAAGCCCTCCACGCGGGGGTACTCGCCGGTCACCGCGCGCCCTCTGTTTCGTCCCCTTTAAGGGCTGTGCCGGCCCTCACTGCGGACCCGAGGCTACAACCAGAGTCTCGAGATCGGTGTCGGTAGCACGAGCCCGGGTGGCGGGTACCGAGAGCGCGCGGCGAGTCCCCGGAGCTTCTCTCTGGAGACTCGGGAATGTGCTCTCACGTGTAAGGTTGTGAAAACTCTTAGCAGAGACTGAACAGTGAAGGTGAAATCCACCTGACATGCCGCAAATGGCATAATTTGGTGCCGTTGCCTACAAACTGACCCCTCTTCCCCGCCCCCCTCACTTTGGGAAAGGTCTCTTTGGCCCAAATACTGGGGAAATTCCGTCAAGTCCAATCTGACGCTTGTTCCTCACAACTTTGTAAACGCCAAATGCGTCACTAAGGGAATTCTGTGATTTTTAGTAGGCGCTCTCCAATACTTACTGAACTTGGTTTTTTACTTTTAAAATCTTGCGCGTTTATGTAAACCGTCCCCGTGCCCCCTAAATCTTGAGGTCTGAAGGGTAACTGTTGCAGTAAATTCAGGGTATTATGGCCAAGTAAAGATTTAGAGGCCAGTCTCTGCTTATTACTGGCATTTACACTTAAGATAGTTTGGCAATTTGTAGAGGTGGGTGCGAGCCGCGACGTTATGTGCAGATGAATCATCACCAGGAAAGTTTTTCTGACCGAAAACGAAAAAAAAGAATACAAGGCGCTTTCAAATGTAGGTGACCTGGAAGGCACCTTAGAGTTACACATACTTAAAAGTCAAAGACATTCTTTGATCCACAGCACGTTTGGAGACACTTTCATGTAGTCAGTAGCGAAGTTAACACAGCTAGCTGGATTCTTCCAACAAAGTTCTTGTTGTCGTGTGTGTTTAGTTTTTTCCTCTTCTTTTTTTTTTTTTAATGTGTACATATTTTAGTGTTTATTTTTGAGACGGGGGGCAGAGGATCTGAGGTGGACTCCAGGCTGACAGCGGAGAGCCCCTAGGGGGTCTGGGACTCAAAGGTGAGATCATGACCCTAGCCACCCAGGTGCCCCTCACTGCTCTGTTAGTTATTGAAATGTAGCTTTGTGTGTGACAGTAGAGTCTTGATTGGGGTAGTTTTTTTTTGAAATTTGAAATAAGTAAACTTACCTTTCTTTTTCTTTTTTTTTTTTTTTTTTTTAACTAAGAGGTAAGTGGGAACTTGAGACCATGATTCTTTGTAAAATACAGCGGTAGTTTTGTCTATAGAAGTTTAGGTGTTGAATAGGAATTTTGACAGCAATTTGACTTTATTTCTATCACCTGATACCTCTTCCTCCAAAATCTGTTTTATTACAGCATTTTAAAAGGAGTTAACTCCTTCAACTATCTTCCTGTTACCACACTAGATTGTAGCTGGCTTTTAAAATAATTTTCCCACCACGCTGATGTTCCGGCAGAATTGGAAGTTTATAAAGGCTGTTTCCTGCCTGTTGGTTTTAGTGGGTGCAGGCGAGGATTATACGGAATTTTCCTGATTTTTTTTTTTTTTTTAATTACAGAAATTGGGAAATAATAAAGCTTAGTAAAATGCTACTCTAAAACTCAGTTTTATTTTGCTTTTATCTGTGATGCTTAGCCCCGTGCTGTGGATCAAGTCTAGGTGGTTTTCACTATTGAGCAAGAGGGAGTTTGGGACAAGTGTAAAAAAAGCCCAAACAAACAGGAAGTCAAATCTTAGGCAAACTATCCTCTTGCCATAATACAGCCTTGTTAGTCAATTGAAATTTTTTACATTTAAAACAAATTTTTTTTTAATGTTTGTTTATTTTTGAGAGAGAGAGCATGAGCAGGGGAGGGGCAGAGAAGGAGGGAGACACAGAATCTGAAGCAGGCTCCAGGCTGAGTTGTCAGCACAGAGCCCAATGTGGGGCTCAAACTCAGCGAGCTGTGAGATCATGACCTGAGCCGAAGTCGCCGCTTAACGGACTGAGCCATCCAAGTGCCCCTGAAATATTTTACATTTTTAAACTGAAAATGTTCTAAGTTTAAATATTCTGATTATTTTGGGATTTACATGAGGATAAGGGTTCATGGGGTTTAGGTCCACTAGTTAAGTAGGGAACGTAAATGATTCTTGAGGGTTTTGAATGCTTGTACAGCAAGTGCTCTTTTTGGCTTGTTCAGCAAAACTAAAAGGAGTATTGGTTTGTATTTGGTAGCCTGATATTTCCGTTTAGTTACATCCGTTAGCTGAAGGTTTTGGGATTTGTCTCCTTTCCCCGAAAGTAGTTTAGGAGAAGAGATACATGATTAATTTTGTTTTTTTAACTAGTCCTCAACTGATAGTAAAGATTATATCTTGGTCTTTAAATTCAGGAAAGTAGGTTTTTCCCAAGTTTAGTTCCTGAAAAAGTCAACTAAGGGATTAACACCATTAGGCCTTCTCTTCATGATAAACTAGTAATGAGCTTCCCTGCTCCCCAGAGATCCCTGGTGTCTGGAGTTTTCTGTGATGGGTAGAGGAAAATAATTGGAGATTATGCGGAACCTTTTTTCTGCAACAATGATAGTTAACCCTGGCCTTTAGTTATTCTGTACTTTCTAGGTTCTCTGAGGCTTCCCTTTGCCAAAAAGTCATTAAAATAGCTGGGCAGCATGTTTGAGTTTCTACTCAGGTTCAGTGTGTATCTTTCTAAGGGTCCTCATTGATCTTGGATTTTTTTTTTTTTTTTTTAATGATTCTTAAATTGCTACTGGACTGAAGCTTAACACAAAAGCTTTGCAAGAGCTAGGTGATACCCCTCCCCACCTACTGCTGTTACAACTTGGTCTTTCACTAGTTGGTTATATGGACTTTGGGTGGATGGTGTCTCCTCAGAGCCAGTCATTAATATTTGAGGTAATGCTCTGGTTTGCAGCGAGTTTTTCTTTAAACTGTTGTGGAAGTTGTAGGGATGCTACTCTGCTCCAGCTTGGATGGAAGAATGACCTACAATTTGTGTTAGTATAGGAACAGTCTTGAACTTTTAACAATACTATAGCAAGTCCAAACTTAGTAATTTTTGTGGACTGGAGTTTATACTAAATGACTTCATTTTTCCTTTAATTTTCTAAGCTTGGGAAGCATGACTTATCAGAGCTGCCCACACCTTAGTTCTGGATCAGTAACTTGCACACAGTGTCTTAGGATCCTCATTTGTGAATGCCACTTTAGTAGGTCATAATCTCACTTTTTTTTTCTTTTTTTCTTTTTCTTTTTTTGTGCTATGGGAAGAAATGGCCAAGGGAGAATTTTCTAGATTCTGAGGTTAAATTTTCGTTTGGTGAGACTTAGATTATGTCTAATATAGAGCTTTAGTTTAAGGTGGGATTTCTCAACCTGAGTACTATGGCCTTTTTGGTCTTGGTAAGTTTTTGTTGTGGTATGTACATAGTAAATGTGTGTTTAGCAATATCCCTGGCCTCTACTACTCCCTTCTCTCGAGTATCGAGAGTAAAATTACACATTGCCAAATGTCCCTTGACTGAGAATCACTTGTTAATTCTTCTCTCTAAAATGGTGTGATATGAGTGGGTTAGGTCGTGTTAGAGGCTAAATACTTAGTAAGCCTATTTCAAATCTTGTCAGATCTAGGACTGATAAATTCTAAGGCAACAATATGCTATATAAAATATAAGCGTTGTTGACCATTTTTGAAATTAACTTTCCCCCCAGTATTGAGGAACCAAAGATGGTTAAAGGTGGTTTTCTTCAGCAGCTTCTGGACAATTAAAGGTTACAAAGGGGCACATAAGTGTTTACCATGATGGAGTTCAGTGCCACTTTGGACAGTGGAAACCTGAGGCTCTGATGACAGCACTTGCAGGACATTTTGGGCTGGGATCGATTGAGTTACTTTTTTTTAATTTTTGAGAGAGAGAATGAATGGGGGAGGGGCACAGAGCATTCCAGGCAGGCTTCTCCTGACACAGTGCAGAGCCCAACACTGGGCTCAAACTCACCACTGTGAGGTCATGACCTGAGCCGAAATCAAGAGCTGGAGGATTAACCGACTGAGTCATGCAGGTACTCCGGTTATTGAGTTACTCTTAAGAGTATCTTTCTCCTAAAAGAGGGATGTGGAAATCATCAGCTGTTTCATATCCCAAATGCAAGCCATAAATACACAGAGGGGAGTGTGTAAGTTGTAGTTGAAGGCACAAAGGAATGACTGAACTACCTTTGCTTTAGAAATTGGGTCTTTGGCTTGACTTCCCTCCCACTTCTCCTTTAACAAATTTGTTGTGATATTTTAAGGTACTACTGTGTGGTCTGGAGAGGAAGGGTAATTTTCTCAAGATAGTTGCTTATGTTAACCTGTGGTATGCGTTTTCTGCCTGAAGAGTTTACGATTTACGTCTCTTGGTGGGTCAGACCCATAAGTTTTCATTCTGGTCAGTGTGAATCATGAAAAGTACAAATGTAGGTGTTACCACTTGCAAAGCTTTTATTTGGCTTTTCCATGGAGGGCAGTACAAAGCTTGAACATTGGTGCTGATGGGTCCCAGGGAACTGGTGAGTTATAAAAGTGAAGAATTGAAATCTTTGTATCAGAATGATCTGGGAAACATGTCCTACTTCTGACACAAAGCAGAAGAAATCCCACCATGAAGCAGGCGACCTCTTTATATGCTTTTTGTGTCTCAAATTTAGATGACACAAGCTTAACCTCAGTTCTATCCATGTTGCTGAACCATCTGCATTGGTGGTGAAGGTAAATTTTTTTATTCTTAAACCTATTTCTATTTCATCTTGGGTTGATCATAAAGTAAGATCATAAGGATAAGGTGGTAAATGTTTCTGAATACTCTCATCAACATGAGTAATGTGTAAAATGTCAGGTTTTGGAGAGCTGTGGACATAGTAGACTAGGGAACTGCTGGGAGGAGTCTTGGTGGGGATGCAGAGGATTTGAGCTTTGAATGAATTTGTTGGAGCTACTTCCTCTGTAGCATTGGTGTTTTGCTTCCCAGCAAAAGATCTGTACAGATCTCAACTCATTTGTTTGTGAACTCCTTTGAAAAAATAATCCAGGTATCTGGCAAGTAGGTGGATTTTTTTTTTTAAGTTCTTTTTTTTAATGCTTGTTTATTTTGAGAGAGTGAGAATGAATGAGGGTAGGGCAGAGAGAGAGGGAGACAGAATCCCAAGCAGGCTCTGCAGTTGTCAGCCCAGAGCCTGACCTATGGCTTGAGCTCACAAACCCGTGAGATCATGACCTGAGCCGAAAGCAAGAGTCACACTTAACTGACTGAGCCATCCTGGTGCACCAGTAGATGGATTTCTTGAAATGAAGGTATTTAAGCTGATAGATAATACAACTTAATCTCTTTCTGGTTCCTTGTTGGGATTTGACTAGTTCATAGGCTTGCAGCTCTGTGAAGTGATGATTCAGTTTATCCATTCGCTGAGTGCGCTGCACTGACCTTCTTCCAAGCCTCGGTTCCTGTTCTAGGAACTCGGAGCTATGTAGCCTCTAAATGCCCTGCAGTCTGCAGTGTTCTACTGTGGACAGCTTGTGTGTTGGTAGACTACCGGTAAGAATGGTTGGTGTCAGCAGGGGTGGGGCCCTCTGGGTCCCATCTCACCAAGATGAGTGGTGGAAATCTGATCACTTGCTGCAGCCCTTTATCTAGTTTTTAAAGCATGTGACTAACTTCCATAGCTATTATCTATGTTGGTAGCCTGAGATTTTCCAGAAGTCTTTGGTTCCATTGTCTTTGAGGATTAAGATATAATATTGGCAGGCCTGAATTATAGGAAGGGGAGATCCAATTGGTGTGAGGGAGGAAGGAGGCAGGAGATGAAGACAAAGATCTATAAAAGCAGAGCTCCTACGTTGCTTATAGTCCATTGAATTGTTTTTTATGCACCAGTGCTATGATGAAAAGCTGGGCTTGAATGCAGATAATAAACAGGTTTTGGTTACCTTTCAGGATAGAAGAAAACTAACAATTGGAATAGCAATACTTAAACCATAAAGAGGGTTTTGGAGGAGGATATGGCATTAGAATTTCTCTAATAGAGCACTTCCTAATGAACTGGAACCATAATACAGTATGTTTCTTAAATATATTTTTTTAATGTTTTTATTTATTTTTGAGACAGAGGCAGAGCATGAGCAGGGGAGGGGCAGAGAGAGAGGGAGACACAGAATCTGAAGCAGGCTCCAGGCTCTGAGCTGTCGGCACAGAGCCCGACGCGGGGCTCGAACTCATGGAGTGTGAGATCATGACCTGACCTGAAGTTGGACGCTTAACCGACTGAGCCACCCAGGTGCCCCGAGTATGTTTCATAAGTATCATGTGAGTCTTGCTTTCAGAACTAATGCAGATCTAGAGTGTGTCTGCAGCTGAGCATTTTTGGATTTATTTCCTCACAAATAAGTATTGGGCTATGTAAGGTATCCTTACCTTTCTAGCTGAAATAGCCTGTTTCTTGGTTCTTGTGATCAGAATGAAAATCTGATTTACGAGGCAGGCTTCTTGCCTCCGTTTTGGCTCCATGCTGTTGACACCATTCATGGATGACTTGTCATATTGGCCCTCTCCCTGAGACAGGTCTTAGTTCTGTAGGCAGTGGGAAGGATAAAGCAAAATCCTTAGGAAAAAGGAACAGTTTGAAGGGAAGACATACTGATGTCCCATGTGCTAGCGTATTCAATTCCTTATTATGTACAGAATAAGTAAGATTTATTTTTATTTCCAAGGTTTTATTTAAAATTTTTAATACTGGTTTCAGGAGTAGAATTTAGTGATTTATCACATATAACACCCAGTGCTCATCACAAGTGCCCTCCTTAATACCTATCACCCATGTAGCCCATCCTCTGCTGCAAAGCTAGTTAGATTTAATGGTTATTCAGCTAGTCCCCATTCTAGCAGAGCACAGTTACTGTGGAGATAATTTCTTTTTGTTGTGTCTTGTCGTTTTGGCTGCATGGTGCTAGTTTAAACTGGAGTCTGTAGTCCCCATAACATTGATATTTTCTGTAAGTATTTCTATTCTCCCTGTGGATTCTGAATTTCAGAATCTTCCCTTCTGTGTTGTCCAGTCACATAGGTACCCTTTGCCATCTGTAAGCCATTAAACCATTTGAAGAAGGAGATTTGCACTTGATGCTGTTTGTACCAGAGTGAGTCATAAATGAAATTTGCACCAAAAGTGGTTTTTAGCAGCTCAGAGCTCTGCAGAATTGTCCTGTAACCAGTGTCAGGTGCCCCAACTGTGAAGGTGATGATCAGGTGAGGAAATGCACAGGGATTCTTTATCAGTTTTTCTCCTTTTCAGGTTCTCTTACCGCAAAATTTACATTCAGAAACTTAAATTCCATTGTTTGAGACTAGGCAAGGTTTTTATTTTATTTTTTTTTAAGCTTATTTGAGAGAGCACGCAAGCAGGGGAAGGCCAGAGAAAAAGGGAGAGAGAATCCTAAGCACAGTGCAGAGCCTGATATAGGGCTTAATCTCACAAACTGTAATATGACAATCATGATGTGAGCTGAAATCAAGAGTTGGAACCTTAACTGACTGAGCCACTGGGTGTCCTGAGAGTAGATACCTTTTAATTAAAAAAAAATTCTTTTTAATGTTTGTTCTTAGAGAGAGAGAGAGAGACAATGCAAGTGGGGGAGGGGCAGAGAGAGAGAGAGACCTCAGGGACACAGAAATCCGAAAATCCGAAGCAGGCTCCAGGCTCTTAGCTGTCAGCACAGAGCCTGACATGGAGTTTGATCCCATTGACCTCGAGATCATGACCCAAGCTAAGATTGGACACTTAACTGACTGAGCCACCCACGTGCCCCAGAGAAGATACCTTCTAAATTCACTTCTCAGGAGATACCTGAGGGAACTGGGAAACAGAAAAATTATATGCCTGCTCTCAGATCTGCAGTTTGCCTCCTTAATGATTTAAACAGCCATTTTAGGCATTTTGATATCTGTGGCCCAAGTCAAAGACTGACATGTTGGCCTGCAGTGCTAAATAGTACTCTGAATTCTTACTTGGGATAGAGGTGGGTGAATGGGCGAAAGTATATGAAGGGATGCCATCCACGCCTTATACCCTCCATGCTGGTGATTTATTTAGCACGTACTGTGGCTTCAAGCTGTGGAGAGTTAGTTTTGTTGACTAAGGAGAAGAAAGAATGCTGACCTTTTAATCACACTTGTGCTTCCGGAGTCAGGATACAGTGCTGACTTAAAAGCTTTGAACATTTCACAACTTTTTACTCCTTGATGATTTATCTTCGGTATCTGGAGGGTTATATGCTTCAATACAAGAAAGTTGATTTAACTTGTGAATGAGAACTCTTGAGTTGGTGATGGATGACCTGAATGCTTAGAATTTTGCCGGTATCCCTTTTTAGACAACTCTTTAATGCACAGATACAGACTTACTGTGCTATCTGGGCTGTTTTTGTTTGGTTTTTGATGGTTAAGACTATCATGTCAGGTGGTTGGATTTTTGTTTGAATCCCTTCCTGGGGCAGTGTATCCAGGCAAAAATGATTTCTTGCTGGAGAAGCTTGGGTCCTTGATATCCTGCTATGGTGGAAAGTCTTTTGAAACCTTTAGGGGTTTTTGCTATTTCTCTGTGTCCTCACTGCAAAAAATGAAATTTGTATGCTGACAAGAAAGGAAGGCGGTAACATAATAGTCTGGAGTTTTACCTCTGTGTGGTTGAGAGTATAGGAAGAAAGGTGAAACCAGAGTAACTTTTAAAAAAAATGTTTGTTTTTGAGAGAGAGAGACATAGACACAGAATCTGAAGCAGTCTCCAGGCTCTGAACTGTCAGCACAGAGTCTGAGTGTGACTGGAACTCGTAGCCATGAGATCATGGCCTGAGTGGAAGTTGGAAGCCTGATCAACCTAGCCACCCAGGCACCCTGAAACCAAAGTAATTGTTCTGTGGAACAAAAAGCAGTTGGGAAAGTCCATTGTAGCTTTGACTATAGTGCTTAAATGAATTCCATTTACTAGATTACATTCCCCTGGGGTCCTTCAATCCTAATTCACAACGTAGTCTGTGTGCAGTTTGTAGGCTCATAGAGTTTGCTTGGCTTGTAGTGAGCTAAAATGGAATTGTCTGCAGGTTAAAAAAAAAATTGACTGGAAACCAGGATTTGTGACTTCTTCAGGAACTGGAATCTTAGGCACCGTAGCAGTTGTTTAAATGCACCTTAGACCTGTTCCAAGGGCTACTCTACCTTTCTAGCAGTATTTCTGGACTCTTTTATACCTGGCCTACTTTATCTCCTAAACTGCCGGACACAAACATAAGATAGACAGGATGGCCAGTATTCTCTGCAATCAAATTCAGTGTGTATTTTGAGATCTTTTTCAACATATTTGCCCAGTGGTAAGTTAACAGAAGGAAGGAAGCTTTTATCAGACATATGTCAGAGTTGTGATAAAGTGAAGTGTCCCTGACCTTGGGGCTTTATCTTTGTTTGCAGAGATCTCATAAATGGACATGTGAAAATTAAGCCAAACAAGCAAATATTTCATAGGAGTCATCAAGAATTCATTCTGAAGAAGTGTTGAGGCTGAGATGTCAGGGACTGTTAAAGTATACTGTGATTTTATTAATATTTGATGTTTGAATTATTTCTTAGAGGAGAGCCACTGTTCCAGGGCTGCTGGTTTTTGCAATTTAAAATTTTTCTTCGTTGCAGTGCTTAATGGGAAAGGGGGAGTACTGGCAGCTTTTAAGATAGAAAAGAGAAAGAAATAATCCATGCGTTTTTTTTGTGTGTGTGAATCCATTTTTTGGTGTCTTTGTAGGCCTGATTGAACTAGATTTTCTAGTTTCAGAAGTCAAACCTTGGTCTTGAACTTTTTATTTTGAGGCAAAGAGTCCACCAGGACATACATACCTTTGTATTCCCTGTTCTCTCATTCTCTTGATGCCAGTCTTCACTTGGCATTCTCCAGGTGCAGTAATCTAGAGTGTTGTGACATGTTATTTCAGCACTAGTTTCCTAGTTGGGTGGAAGAGGGATGAGCTGCTTATGCTGGTGCGCTCTCAGGCCATGTTTGTGTCGAGTCTTCAGATTGACCATCAGCTTGTCTGCTTTAAAAATTAGGAAATTCATTATATTTTAAGTTTAGTAGGAAAGCATTTTAGCCACTTTTTCACAACAGTGAAGTTCTTCCAGTTTTCTCCCCCCAAATTCTTAAACTGGCAAAAATGTGTTTTGGGGTATTATTTTCCTCTGAATTACCAACTCACAGAATCAGTTACTTTGATTTCCAGGGCAGTGTTTTCACATTTGTCCCTCGTGTAACCACAGTGGGATTTTATAATTCACCTCTTGTGTCTAGATTTCTCACCTCTTTGAAACAATCCCTGAATATAAATTGGTTCACTCTTGAGCTGGATTTTTCTGTCTACTCAGGAATCTCATACCACTCTACTGTTGTTCTCTATGTCTTCTCTTTTCTTAGTTTCTAACTTCTTTCAGTTCTGTGTACTATCGGGTTAATGCCTTTTGAATGTTATTTGTAGTTTGGGCATTTATATGAGAAGTTCAAGCTTTCATTCTATCTAGTTCAAGACTTCTTACTAGTACAGTTGAAGTGTTTGGTTAAATGTATTTTTCACATAGACCTAAAATCATGTAGTTGCTTTGTTCAGATTACATAAATATTTTGGACCTACCTATCTGCAGGTTTCCCCGCAATTTCAAATAAACTTAAGAGATATCTCAGCTGACTTTGTCATAAATGATCTTTTTTTTTTTTTTTTTTTAATTTTTTTTTTAATGTTTGTTTATTTTTGAGACAGAGAGAGCATGACCGGAGTAGGGGCAGAGAGAGAGAGGGAGATACAGAATCTGAAGCAGGCTCCAGGCTCTGAGCTGTCAGCACAGAGCCCGACGTGGGGCTGGAACCCACAGACCGCGAGATCATGACCTGAGCCGAAGTCGGACGCTCAACCTACTGAGCCACCCAGGCACCCCAATGATCTTGTATAGAACACCTTTTAATTACTAGCTTCCATTTTTAGAAGGATACTTTTTAACACTACAGTGAAATTGAGACTAATAGCCAAAAAATGTATTTCAGCTGAGATCTGTATCTGTGGACCTGAATGTTGATCCCTCGCTTCAGATTGACATACCTGATGCACTCAGTGAGAGAGATAAGGTCAAATTTACAGTGCACACCAAGGTAAGTGACAGAATGACTTCAGTAATCAAAGCAATGTTAGGTTACAGCCTTGTGATTCACAGTGATGAAGAGACCTCCTCAACTGAAATGGTTGCTTTTTTTTTTTTTTTTTTTTTTGGCAGTGTAGAACTACTGCTGAATGAGTACATCCCTCATCTTGCTTGTAGTGAGCATCAGATAAATGCTCTTGGTTCAGCATTTTCCACTCTGGTGGAGCCCTTGGGCTGTGGGTATTGCTGATATTGTATATACTCTGCTCCATGAGGAAGCCGAACCAGACAAAGTGATACAGGTGGAGCTGCCTACTAAACAGAGCACATCTTCCACCTTTGTTTTTAATTAGCATGCATGAGAAGTGCTTGCTTTCTCCGTATTTACTAAATTATTGGCCTTTGCCCCTCCTGTTTCTTGTGATTCAGAACAATTTCCAGAGTTTTAGTTTGACAAAGGCAATATGCTAATCTGAAAAACATGGAAAGTAAATGTAATTTTGCAGAATCCATCCTTTCTGGAACATGTTCAGCCTCCTTTCTCCTTCCATACAAGTTAAAATGTATTGAATGCTTGTCTTATGCCAGGCATTGTTGAAAAGGGTTTATTTACCTTTATTTTATTCATATTTATTTAGTTTATTTATGGATTTAATTTTCTCTTTACAACAACTTTATGATAGTATCTTATTATCCCTATTTTACAGATGAGGAAACTGAGCCACATGTTTAAAGAAAGTAAATGGCTGAGGCACAATTTGAATTAGGCAGTTTGATGCTAGATACAGGCCACCTCTGGCATACAGACCTGCTGTCTGTATGTAGGGTCCTCTCCCATGTGGTTTTCTTTTAATACCTTGGTGGCTTGATTAGCATGCCTCACTCAGGAGGCAGTGTGACACCTATGTGATTATATCTGCCTAAGTTGACCTCAGGTGGAGTTTTGTGAAAAGAATTCCTTACAGAATATGTTGAATCTTAGCTATGATTTTAGCGGGAAGGTCACGTGTTGCTGCTTTTGTTCTTTACTGAGTCTCACTGAGATGTTTTATTACGCAGAATTTTCCCATAGCGCAGCCCAGGAAATCCAAACCACTTTATCAAAAAGTGGTAGTTACCAATTAACTTCTTACTCTGCTCTTTACAGACAACGCTGCCCACGTTTCAGAGCCCAGAGTTTTCTGTTACAAGGCAACATGAAGACTTTGTGTGGCTACATGATACTCTTATTGAAACCGCAGACTATGCTGGGCTTATTGTAAGTGCATTTTAGAAAATCAAACAAGTCAGTTTCTTCTACCTTATTGTTCATTTTGTTTAAAGAGACTTTTACCCACTTTTTATAAGGGGTTGTGAAAACTGATTTCATCTACCAACTAGAGCAGGTGTTATTGGTAAAGGCTAAAAACATGAGAATGGTGTTATAGCTGTGAGGTGAAGCGTAGTCTTATGACCTGTATAAGAGAAGAGGCTAAACGGTTTCATGATTTGAATCTTCCCTATCTTTGGGTTTGGGGTTTCTCTGGTACTTTCAGCCATCAAGAATTGATTTCTAGGAAAACCTCAGTAGTGCTGATGGCGTACATTCAGTAGATTTCTCAAAAGTGTTGTATCTGCTCAAGGAGTGAGGGAAGCCGTTGTCTTTGTGTTAACAAAAGTAGTATTGAAGCCTGTGTTTGAGAATATTCTCTTCACTCAAAATTAGAGTTGTTTCCTTTAATATCTAGAGACTAATATTGATGGTGCTTCATCAACTTCATTTTAGCGCTGATTATAGTATATATATTTTAAAGTTAAATGGAAGCAGGCTGATATTATACCCTATCAGTCGTCCATCATAGGTAACCTGAACAAATGCTTGCAGTCTGAGTGCCCAGGTGTGGGTAGGAGATTTCTTTTTTATATGGCCAAAAGGAATCAGGTTAAAAGAAAAACAGAGATTGACCTGTCAGCCCCACTGGGATGGCTGCCTTCTATGCATAGGCACTGAGTAGAACACCACCGGGACAAGAATACTCTCAAGTTAATCTGCTTCCCCTACAGATTCCGCCTGCTCCTACAAAGCCTGACTTCGATGGCCCTCGAGAAAAGATGCAGAAACTGGGAGAGGGTGAAGGGTCTATGACCAAAGAAGAATTTGCTAAGATGAAGCAAGAGCTGGAAGCGTAAGTGGATTTTCTTGACAGGACGGTGTCTTTTGAGAAAAAAGTGGTGATGTGTACAGAAATCAGGAGAACCTGGCAGCTTTTCCAAAGTATGGCAGTTAATTAGTGGCCCAATGCTGTCTTGTAGAACTACATTTTGCAGTTTGTACTTTAACTTTGATTCTCTGGGGGCCACTGACACTGGATGGACCCAGTTGTTTCCCCCCATGTAGACCATACTCGGAATGCTGGTCTGGCATAGTGAAGTAAACCTTTGTCTTTATAGATAAAGACTCTCAGGCTGCTGATAATGTACAAAGCCTTACTCCCTGTAGTTTAGTTACTGGAGTTATAACTGAAACTAGATTGCAGTGATGGCTCTTTCAAGGCAGCACTCTGAATAATAATCATATTGATGGTTTGAAAGAAGCCCAGGTTCACAGGAAGCATATTTTAACTTGGTTATAATTTATTTCAAACAAAAATGGATTCTTTATTCTCTATCACGGTTGGGGGTTTGCATTAAAGTTTCTTATGAAATTATTGTACTTCTCTCTTGACTCCCTCCCCCTTCCATAATCAGTGTGGTGCCCGTTTCAACAGCTCTCTTCTGTGCCTTGCCCTACGCATGTCGCTACTCTCTAGGGCCAGTGCTCATACGCTTCCAGGTACTAAGTCATTCCCCGCACATGGCTTGAGTGTCTATCATGGGCTGTTCTGAGCATAAAGCACTGAATGCAGCCAACTGAAGTCCTACCATTGAGAAGTTTAGAGTGATCTTGAATACCCAGATTGAGATGAAGTCACTTTATAATGTCTAATAATTCTAAGGCTTAGTAGATAGACTTCAGTGCTATGTACTTGGCTACAGGATTAAAGGGTTTTCATTATTTTACAGAAACCATGTTCTGTGGCTGCTAAATACTAGCACTGATTGCATGTAGGTTTGGACTTTTTGTAGACTTGCTCAACTCTGGTTATACTTTACTTTTGCCCTTCTTTGGGTTCGTTCCACAGATTCCCAATTGGCAAATGCTGTATTACCTAATTAGATATAAAGTTATACCAAAATGTTTTGGTCCAGTTCAGGTGTTTCACTTAGTGGTATGAAGCAGAACAGTGATAACCAGGACCAGTATTGGTCGTTGAGTCAAGTGGTGCCAGTTGAATTCCTTGTGTGCTTCTCTTCCAGTGAGTATCTTGCAGTCTTTAAGAAGACTGTGTCCTCTCATGAAGTCTTTCTGCAGCGGCTCTCCTCTCACCCTGTTCTCAGTAAAGATCGCAACTTCCATGTGTTCCTGGAATATGATCAGGATGTAAGGCATTTTTGTTCCATTTCCATGATCCAGTGAAAACACACATGACCATATTTTTAAAAATATGCTTGAAGGGCCCCTGTCTGGCTCAGCTGGTATATAACATGCGACTCTTTTTTTTTTTTTTTTTTTTTTAATTTTTTTTTTCAACGTTTATTTATTTTTGGGACAGAGAGAGACAGAGCATGAACAGGGGAGGGGCAGAGAGAGGGAGACACAGAATCGGAAACAGGCTCCAGGCTCTGAGCCATCAGCCCAGAGCCTGACGCGGGGCTCGAACTACCGGACCGCGAGATCGTGACCTGGCTGAAGTCGGACGCTTAACCGACTGCGCCACCCAGGCGCCCCTATAACATGCGACTCTTGATCTCGGTGTCATGAGTTTGAGCCCCATGTTGGGTGTAGAGATTGCTTTAAAAAAAATAAAAATAAGACATGCTTGATATATTTTCTGAAAAATTGACTTTTAAAGTACTGAATTTTTTAATGGCATAATGGAATCCTTTCTTAGATGCTGTTTCCCTCTGCCCCATAGATCCATTGTGTAAGACATTTTTAAAGATGCTACTTAAAGATTTTTACTTTTTATCCCCCGGTTAATTTTGGGATTATTAAGAGGAATTTTGATTCACATTTTTTTTCTCCTTGGCTACCTGTTTGTTGGAAGGAGTCATATGCTTTGCCCTTTTTTTCCAGTGTTAGTTTTTTATTACTTAATATGCGTGAAGCAAGCCCTGACTTAAAAATTTCCTCAGCATTTTTTTTTTTTTTTAAGTTTATTTTGAGAGAGGACAAGCCGTGGTGGGGGTGGAGGGCAAAGAGAGAGAAGGAGAGAGAATCCCAAGCAGGCACTGGTGCTGTCAATGCAGACCTGACACAGGGCTCAGTCTTGTGAACTGTGAGATCATGACCTGAGCTGATACCAAGAATCAGATGCCTGACTGAGCCACCTAGGCATCACACTTCAGCATCTTCTAACCAGTGAGTTTCAATAATTTAAGGATTTAGAGGCCACAAAGACATGCCTGGCTAGCTCAGTCATAGAGCATACAACTCTTGATCTTTGGGTCATGAGTTCAAGGCCCAGGTTGGGTGCAGAGCCTACTTTAAAAAAAAAATTAAAATAAAGGCCAAGACTTAGTGCTAAGTAGCTTCCCAAAATAACTTTAGGTCATGCTTTTAGAATTATTGCTTGTATTTAGGTTTGGCTGTTTATTTGATATTTTAGATCTAGTGGTAAGATGGAAGTATCTTCTGTGTGTGCCTGTGTTAGTAAACAGTACCACTTAGAATGTATTTAGGGTTTTTTAAAGATTTAGAAAAATGTGTGTGCCATAAACTGTTCTTTTGGATTCCCCCCCCAGCTAAGTGTCAGGCGGAAAAATACCAAAGAGATGTTTGGTGGCTTTTTCAAAAGTGTGGTGAAAAGTGCTGATGAAGTCCTTTTTTCTGGAGTTAAAGTAAGTGGCTTTTAGCTGTTGTAGAAAATTCTGACTTCGTGTGAATAGGTGACCTTTTATTTTTTCAGAAGAGCTATTTGTGAAACAAATGGTATTAACTTCACAGAAATTAGTTTTTTCAAATTTTGGTTTTTATCTACTCATTGAATTTTCACTTATTCTCTTAAAATACCCTGTTCTCTCAAGGAGATAAGAACCTTCACACACTTAATTCTTCCATTTTCTCCTTTTCTGTAAACAAAGCAGTTGTTCAATTATTTTTAGAAAGAAAATAAGCTACAGGATTAGTATTTCATGCTATTCTCCAGAACTACAGTGTCCACTTTGGTAGTCTCAGCCACATGCAGCACTTGAGCACTTAGCATGTAGTTACTTAGTATAATTAAAGAACCAGATTTTTAATTTTACCTATGTGTTGGGTTTTAAGAATTTCATAAGAAAAGAATATAAAGTATTAAAAGTAGTTTCACCTCTTTTTTTTTTTTTTTTTTAATGTGGCTACTAGAGATTTTTTAAATAGCACATGTGGTTCACATACTTCTGTTGGACAGAGCTGTTCTAAAAGACCAAATTGACATACAAGTCTCCCATTTACCCTGGTGATAATTAATCTCTGACTCTTCAACCCCCTTCCACTGATGGTTACCATCCACTGAGTTACCATCTTGTGTCTGACTTTTACCACTTTTGTTGAGGGCTTGAGCAGGGAGCCCAGAGTACAGGTGCTGGGTGGAGGGCATTGTCAAAAATTTGTAACTCTAGGACTTCATCCTTGCCGTGTTTTAAGGTGTGTCGGGCTGTCCTATACCCACACATTGCTGGATGTTTGGCATCCCTGGCTGGTATGCACCAGATTTACCCCCCATATACACAGATGTGGCTAGGTTACAGTGTAGGCAAGAACCACTTCTCTACCAGGATTGCTGGATCTTAGTGCCAGAGTTTTCCTGGGCATTGTTGAATGACTCTTCAAAGTGGTTTTCTCTGTTGACATTTCTTGCCAGCACTTGGGTTTTGCCAATCTTGGGTATGAAATGCTGTTTTGTCAGTTTGGATTTCCCTGATCCATAGAGGTTAAAGTTCTTATGGATGAACTTATGTCCTTAATGTTTCTTTTGATACAAAATGCATTCATATTCTTAAGAGTTTTGCTTCTTAAATATCTTCTTTTCCTCTTTTAGGAGGTAGATGACTTCTTTGAGCAAGAAAAGAATTTCCTCATTAACTATTATAATAGGATCAAGGATTCATGTGCAAAAGCTGACAAAATGACCCGATCTCATAAAAGTAAATACCATTTACCCACTAGCCACCTTAGCTTTGCTCAGTGTGCCAGCTTTGTTCATATAAAAAGAGCTGCCCTTATTTCTGCAGATGTTGCAGATGACTATATCCACACTGCAGCCTGCCTGCATAGCCTGGCTTTAGAGGAGCCCACGGTCATCAAAAAGTAAGTTTTTCTTGGAAAAGCATTTTCCCTTTCCGTTAGTCAAAAACTCCTGGGTGGTATAATGAATAATGACTATAATAATTTCACTTCTGCTTTTGGGTGCCAGCTCATCAAGAGTAGATGATCGTCTCCAGCACTCAAATCTTATCTACCCTATGAATGTAGACAGATTTAAGGTGTTTGTTGGGGACTCGGGGCACCTCTATACCAAACATGGTAGCTGTTGTCAAAGCCTTTATTTTTGTCAAACTGTCTCCATTTTTTAATTGATTTGCTTTAATTTTGGAGTTGTCTCTGAATGAAGTTTGCTTGTATGTTCTGTGGCAAATGGTGCTTTGTCTGGTAATGCCCTAGACTTAACCTTTGTTTTGGTTAAGGTGGTCCTAAGGGTAATGCAATGACCCCAGTCAGATTTTTGAGCTTTTTTATATGAACTTTTCACAGTTTCTCCATCCTGAGCATTTCTGGTGTGAGGTTGTATTCTACTTAACACCTAGGGCTTGGTATAACAGGTATAACATTTCTGATTTGAAGGTGGAAGTCAGGCTAACAGCAGAACCCAGGTGAAATAGTAGCTTTTTGTTTTGTTTTAAAAATTTTTTTTTTCAACGTTTATTTATTTTTTTTGGGACAGAGAGAGACAGAGCATGAACGGGGGAGGGGCAGAGAGAGAGGGAGACACAGAATCGGAAACAGGCTCCAGGCTCTGAGCCATCAGCCCAGAGCCTGACGCGGGGCTCGAACTCACGGACCACGAGATTGTGACCTGGCTGAAGTCGGACGCTTAACCGACTGCGCCACCCAGGCGCCCCTTTTGTTTTGTTTTAAATAGTATATTTATGGCTTTGGGATACCCATGGTGGTGGCTCTTTAGAACCTGCCCTTGGTTAACACAGCTTTGGCATTGGTTAAAGACTATCTTGGGACATGGTTTCTGCATGGCAAGGTGGCTGAAGGGGCGGCAAGAGAGGCCTATACCCATGAGTGTGGCACTGTCCATGTGTGCTCAGTTCTGTAACTGTCCTCACTACTAGATTGCGCCAATTGGTGATGAAAGTGCTGCTTTGATAAACTGATTGTAAAGCACTAAAGGCTAGGACTCCTGCATTTACTCATTCATGTCTTAAGAGTATTGATAAGGTCCTGTTTCCTACATGATTTTAAGACCATCTGCCAAAATCATGTGTGTATTTTCAGGTACCTTTTGAAGGTTGCTGAGCTATTTGAAAAACTTAGGGTAAGGATTTTTATATTGGTCTTCATAATATTTTATAATCTGTAGATGTCTGCTTAGGTGATAGTGACTTTTACTTTTTTTTAATAGAAAGTAGAGAGTCGAGTCTCCTCAGATGAAGATTTAAAACTGACGGAACTTCTCCGATACTACATGCTCAACATAGAGGCTGCTAAGGTAAGTAAGACAGGAGTTCCTGCATTGGAGTAATTCGGGACCACCTTGCCAAACTGAGAGACATTTGAATTACCATTAATTGAGTTCATTCAGGAATAGCAAGGGATTTGCAGTTTGGGGAAACACATGCTATAGCAAGGTACAGGCAAGTCTGTTCAGTGTTTGGGCTGGGCTTGTATTTAGGAGAGTGAAAAAGGGATGTCCAGCCAGAGTCCAAGCAGTAATCCTTTGGCTTGTATCACTTAAGAGCAGTAGGGGTGATGCTGAGTTGATCAGATAGTAATTTGGGGGATCGTAGGATATTGGATATGGGTGTAACTGAACACACACCAAAAGGGCTATTTCTGAAGGAGAAAAGGTTTTGGGGTTTGTGAGTGTTTATTGAATTGCAGTTACTGAGTCATAAATCATTACTTACCAAAAGGCAAGACTAAGTGGTAAGCAGAATGACCATTGGGAACGAAACATGGATTCACTGGGCATAACACTAAACAAAAATATTTAAATTACTCCTGCTGAATCAGGCAATGTAAAATTAGGGAAAATAATCATTAGGAAGTAGGAATTCATTATTTCCCTTATAGTCCTTTTATTTTATTTTATTCATTTGTCTTTTGGCATGTTTCCTGAGTCTTCTATTTGGATATATATATATATATATATATATATATATATATATATATATTACATTAGATTGTATCTCATTTTCTATTTTAATGGACTTAAGAGCTGATGATAAACACAGATTTTTTGAGTGAACACAAGAACACATAATTGTATGTTGAATCTCACATATCTATCAGATTTCAAATACGGAGGTAACTTGTACTTTGCCATAGGTTGCAAATAGTCTTTATTTCAAATGAGAGCCTGGGGTTAGACTCCTCAAGGCAGGACTTGTGGGGCAGGGTTAGAGGAAGCTTCTTCCTGCCTCACTGCCTAGTTGTGTTCTAGCAGTATCACTGGATGCACCCAGTAGTGCCTGCCTGTGTTTCAGTAGAAGGTGGTTAATTTTCTGAACTTGCTTTCCGTGACTGAATCAACTAAAAAAAATCCTTTAGTTTTCACTGTTGGGTTTTATTTCTCGATCCATATAAAGAATTCCAAAACCTCTCGACAATGCCATAAGAATTACTGTTCCCAGCCTAATCTTGAGATTAAAGAAAACATAAAAACATGGGAGGGGAAGGTAGAAGTGGATTAGATTGTTGCCATCTGACATTTCAGGCAGTGCACTGACATCCACGGTACTTGGGCTGGTTTTTAGAGTGGTTCAGGTACTTGGTCTTCCTGTTGTGTTCTCTGGTGATTTTTCAGGATAAGTTTACCATGTCTTTTCTGTTAATTTTCTTCTCAGGATCTCTTATACAGACGCACCAAAGCCCTCACCGACTATGAGAACTCAAATAAAGCATTGGATAAGGCCAGGTTGAAAAGCAAAGATGTCAAGTTGGCTGAGGCACACCAGCAAGAATGCTGCCAGAAATTTGAACAGCTCTCTGAATCTGCAAAAGAAGGTGGAGCAGGGCTATTCTTTACTTTTTGCTTTTTATTTGGAAATAATTTCAAGCTCACAGAGAAAAGTTGCACAGAAAGTAAAAAGAACACCCATATATTCTTTACTTGGAGTCACCTAGCTGTCTAGTTTGCCCCTTCTGCTTCATCTCTTGCACGTGCACCCATGCTGCCACGTTTGTGTTTATAAATACACGTGGGGTGGTCTTTTCTTTTTTAGCCATTTGAGATTAAGTTGTATGTATTATGGTCCTTTTATCCCTAAGCTTTGTTGAGTATTTGTCTTACATCCCTATAGTACACTTACCCACTTTGGTAAACTTTAATACAACACACTCCAACCTGCTCTCTCTATTCTCATCTTATTGTTGGCCCTAATAATGGCTTCCCGTCTGGGGTTGCCATTAGGTTACCATTGCTCTTGTGTCTCCTCTAATTTGGAAGGAACCCTTCTCAGGCCCCCACCCCTTCACCTTTTTTTAAAATGACATTTGCCTTTTTGGAGACCATAGTCTCTACAAACAGTGTTCTTCATTTTCAGATGGTCTATTTCTGCAACAAATAGGTTCTAGTTATGCATTTCCAACAGAATATTCTGTGAGTAATGTGTCTTTCGGGTGTCACATCTGAGGGCATGTTCTGTTCGTTTTCTCCTCATTTGTGGTGTTAATTTCTTTGCTGTATAGTTAATACCCACGTCACTAATCAACTGTGTGAGGAGACCATTTAAAAACCCTGCAGATAGTTTCTCCCTAAATTTAGACTGTGTTGAGTCTTGCCTGAGCCAGCTCCTACTGTGCTGGTTGCAGAAAGACGATTCCCTGCTCCCCAGTTCTAGTGTTCTCTTCCCAAGCCTTTGGCATCATCATCATCCATTAAGCACAAGCCTTCCCTTCTTTTGCACATTTCCTTTCTTGTCATTGTTAGTCATGGGTTTCTATTTTGGAAAATAGTTTTTAAATTCATTATTGTAGTCCATTATTTTGGCGCTCAATTTGTCCAGACTTAGGGGGAAGCACCTTTAAGTTGGCATGTCCTATATCTTCTCTAGCCCTAGAAATCACCATTTCTTCCAGAGGTGTAGGTTCTGTTTAGTTACAGAATTGTGACAAGATTAGGGTGTTGAGTGTGCTCATTTCTCCTGGGGTGTCTCTCTAGGCCCTTCAGGAGACAGAGCCAGGAAATGGAGGGGCGTGTAACTCTCTCCAGGAGTCATGGTGGCGATACAGTTCCAGTCCACAGGCCGCAGGGTTCTTTTTTGCCTTATCTCATTCCAGAGTAGGGGGGATTATGGCTTAACTTTATTGGGAGATAGTGTTCCATTTCCACAGAACAGGAGTGTGGATTGTAGTCTTTTCCTTATTAGGCGCGGGGCAGAGGGATGGGGTGGTCTAACCTGCAGTTCTCAGGAGCCATGGAACATGCTAGAGCAAAAGTCAAGAATGTGTCTTCCTGAATGTAATTATAGTGGTAACTGTACTTGATTCACTCCCAGACCTTGGCTTTCTGTGACAAATCCCTAGCTCATTTTAAGACTGTTTTCTCAGAATTCCCCCTCCCCGCAAACCTTTGGTTCCAAAATCCAGGCATATCTGAAAACATCCTGATACTAGCAATAAGCAATAGAGTTCTTGTCCTTTGTTTTGTCTTGGCTTATGTTTTCAGTACTATAACTTAGCTGTAAGGGACAGAGCTTCTCTGTACAGAAATCTTGCAAAAGCTATGCTGATATGCTCATGTGGCCGTCTTTTGGATTCTTTTGAAGGAACCTTCTTGCTGCCATAGTAAAACAAATTCTTGTCCTTTGTTTAATTAGCTAATTTTAGGTGTTTGGGAACAAACTTCAAAACTGTGGAGTTGAAATCTTAGATTATTATGTAGGTCAAAGTTTGGTAGCTCTGACAACTTCAGAGAGGATTAAGGAAAAACTACAAAACTTTAAAGTGGTGCCAATTTAGGCCTGTCCTGATTGCCTAAGGTTTGTCCATGTGTTGTTGGATTTTTATCCTCTTTATTCAAAAGTGTAAGCCTGGATGTACTATATTTAAAAGTACAGTGTTCTATAGGATACTGCAATGAATGGATCTTAACTTGTTTACCTCTGATCCGAGTTCTTTCTAAACTTCATAGCTGAACTGATGAGTTAGTTGAATGAGCATGGTACAAGTGATAGTGTGGGCAGGCATCATGGGTGGTCTGACAGGTTAGTGATGAGTCCTGGTCCTGGGTGCAGGCCTAGAGGCGGGAGGTGAGTTTATCTGGACATCCAGAAAGACCTGTTTACTATATCCAAGGTAGTGTTACTAACTTATCATTGTAAGTGTTCTTGCAAGTTTTTACTTTTTCATGTGGCTGCTTTCGTATTTCTTTTGGTTAGTGCTGCACAGACCTGATACAGGAGGGTATGTTTGCTCCTGAGGACTAGAGCACCAGCTTGATCTGGGAGATTTGAGCAAAGGAGTGGTGGTTCTCGTGGAAAGAATCTGAGGGAGGAAGTACTTACTTTTGGCTTACCCTGGTTTCTAATAGGGCAATAGTCCTGAACAGTATTTGGCAATAGAAAGAATAGATGTAAAGGTGGCCTGTTGTACAGATCACACCCACAGAGAAGCTGTCTGAACATGAGTGGTCATTTGAAAGTTTAAAAATAATCGTTTAAAATAGTCATTGGCGCAGGTATGTATGACTCACGACCTTTCCCGGCCCTCTTTCCACAAGCACTGGGAGTTAAGAGGTTTGGGGCAAGACTGACCATTTCAGAGATTCTCCTAAGTAGTCCGTGGCATTATCTGGATTTTGATGTTCAGTGATTGAGTGCGGTGTTCATTTTAAAGGCAGTGGCAGGCACGTTACTACGTTGTCCATAAAATGTCAGGTGTGGGTCCCAATCACTGAGGTAATAAAAATGTGAGAAAATGCGTGTATCAAAGCTTTGAAGATTGTAAGAATGATATTTGGAAGTTAAAGATGAAAATTGTTCAGCTTTTGTTGGTAAACTCTTTTGCAGAACTAATCAACTTCAAACGAAAGAGAGTGGCAGCATTTAGAAAGAATCTAATTGAAATGTCTGAACTGGAAATAAAGCATGCCAGGGTAAGTGTTTTCCTTCACATTAAGCCAGAAGCTTTTTAGGGTTCAAGTTCTTTCCCAGTTCACTGTCCCAGTGTCATCAGGCAGATGGGGTTTGCTTTGTGTGTGTGTTTTTAATATTTATTTTTAAGCGAGCGTGCATGAGCAGGGGAGGGTCAGAGGGGAGCGGGGCAAGGGCAGGCTCCACCCTGACAGCAGCGAGCCCATGTGGGGCTTGAACTCATAAACTGCAAGATCATGACCTGAGCTGAAGTTGGAAGTTCAACTGACTTGAGCCCCCCAGGCGCCCCTGCGTGTGGTTTTAATCTGTAATGTAGGTGGGAGTTGTTGGAATATTTTTTTCTGCTTGCAAGCCAAAATTCTATAACTTATTGATGAAATACTGCTTTTGAGAAGAGCATATACTTGTCTTCTGATACTAATTTCTTTTTTGTTTAGGAAGGAAAAACTTCCTTGAATATTTAATGTCTAGCTTAATTTAATACAGAAAAAATGGAGAACAGTGATCCTCAATGTTAGATACACATTAGAGTCTACTTAAGGAGCTTTTAAAGACATTTTGGTGCACAGACCAATTCACTCAGTTTCTGGGCATGGCTTTTTCGGTGGTTCGTGGATACAGTTGAGTTTGAGCACCAGAAATGCTGTAAGGCCCAAGACAACAGGGTCAGCAGAGAGCCACTGGAGAAGGGGGAGCAGTCACTGGCCAGTCGTCATTGGTTAAGCAGGAAGACCTTGAACATATGTGTGTATTTTGAATTTCTTAGACTGTAACATTTACTTCTTAAGTCCAAGTCCTGTTGTGTATGAACTTTTAAATTGGGGTTTTAGAGTGTCATGTATACATAAATCATAACTGTAACATTCCAGACCTTTTTAAAGTTTATTTATTTGAGAGAGAGAATGTAAGGGACGGGTGGAGGGGAGGTGGAGGGAGGGAATCCCAAGCAGGCTCCATGCTGTCAGTGCAGAGTCTGATGCAGGGCTCAATCTCCCAAACTGTGAGATTGTGACCTGAGCCGAGATCAGGAGCCGGATGTTCAACCAACTGAGCCACCCAGGTGCCCCTCATTTCTTTTCTTTTTTTTTTTTCAACGTTTATTTATTTTTGGGACAGAGAGAGACAGAGCATGGACACGGGAGGGGCAGAGAGAGGGAGACACAGAATTGGAAACAGGCTCCAGGCTCTGAGCCATCAGCCCAGAGCCTGACGCGGGGCTCGAACTCACGGACCGTGAGATCGTGACCTGGCTGAAGTCGGACGCTCAACCGACTGCGCCACCCAGGCGCCCCCTCATTTCTTTTAAAATGAGAACTTTTCTAAAGCAATTTGTGCTAGGTCCTATATGAATATTTATCATTTATAATCTCACTCATGAAAATTTGTAGCAACTTTTTATCTGGTCTTTCCAAGGCCTTCAACTTCAAAGAACAACTCTTAGATAGCATTTAGGTTAAGTCACAGTAAGCAGAATTGGTGTGAGTGCATTGAGAGCAAACCTCGGGTGGAGGAGGTGCTGGATGGCCACCACTACCTTCAGTGGTGAGCCTCTCCAGGCTGCAGTCCCAGACCCTCAGAGGGGAGGAACTTGACAGCATGAAATTGGTGTGCAGGTTGTGATTTAATAAAGAATAGGACCAACCTGGTTTGGCAGGCTTCAAATCTCTTGTGAAAAGCTTTAAGTTGGTGGGTTTGAGTTTACTTCTTACAGATATGTAGGAGGTCTGGAATGTAAAACGATTCATTGGTCTACCTTGACTTCTTTCTTCCAGAACAATGTCTCCCTCCTGCAGAGCTGCATTGACTTGTTTAAGAACAACTGATCTGCCTTTTCTCTGAATGAAGGACACAAATGTGAAAGAAAGCCAGCGTCACTTGCACTTAAATCATTACCACAGAAGATTTATTACCTTTGACTTTAGTTTAAAATTATGTGAATAAATATTTTGATTTCTAAAAATCTTAACACTTAACCATGTTGGTTTAAAAATACTTCTATTGCATGCTACTTGGACATAATTAATCCTTTCCTTATGCATTTAATACCTCAAAGTGGGCAGAATCTAAATGCTGGGTTCTCCTGTAAATTTGTCTTTAGTTCTTAAAGAGTGCAGGAAACATGTGCCTTCTGGAAACAAGTATAAGCAGTTGCCTGGCACATGTTGTCTCACTGTTTCATGTGCCCATGTCCCTACAATTTAGAGTAGGTGCCAATTACAGCAAATAAGTCAGCTGCTTGTTACAGGTAACAGACATTCCATTCCTTAATTAAGGTGATTTTTTTTCTCCCTTCTTATGGTTCTTCAGTCACCTAAGTGATTGCACTGTAATAGCAAGATCTCATTTGTCTTTATATACCATTTGCAGCTTCATTTTTTGGTAGTTTGGTAAATATTTGAGGGGAGAGAAGTATCTTAAGGTTATAAAAAACAAATAATACGGCCTATTTTAGAAGATGGCCATTCTACATTAAGAAAGATGTGAATCCCTTCCCTGACCATAGGGGGTCTGTGTGTGTGTGTGTGTGTGTGTGTGTGTGTGTGTGTGTGGACTTTTTATAAAGTGTATAATAAAATAATAAATCATGTTACCACATGGAGTGTTTTTGTGGAAAACAAGGCCCAAGTTGCCCCAGGACTGCAGTTGGTGCTCGCTCTTGATGGTGGTGAGGGCTTCAAGGTCTCTGTCCACATCTTCCTGGCCTCTGTTCTAATATTCATGTCTCTTGAGACTATTAATGGCCAGTTTTTTGGAAGGCCCTCAGATCTGCTCATGGTTTGATTCAGGTTTGCATTTTTTGACCGGCTCAGAAAAGATGTGTCTATCCTATATTTGGTGATGACTGAGCACTTAAGGTAGCGCCTGCCATGTTCCCCTGTGAAGTTTCACATCTTAACCTTTGTAGTTAATTATTGGGAAGAGACTTGGAGACTGTGAGAGGTTTACCCACCATGTTTATTCTCTGTTCTTCAATTAGTTGTAACTGGTATGAGGGTTGCAGAACACTGATATTTGAACACCATTGGGAGCATTTTTCTTTCATTGGCATCGGAAGTGTCACCTCCCCATCTGCCACTTTAAAATTAGCCAGGTACCTAAGTTTACTAAACGGGCCAGACGGTACCTTCTTCAATCACATTTGGGAAGCATGGTGCACAAAATGAATAAAGTAGTACGACTCTGATTTGGGTTCCTGAGCATATTTGTCTCCCACTTACCTGTCACTCCCATACTGTTCAGAGTAGCACAATGTGTGGTTTGGGTGGGTGACTTCGTGGCCCTGGTCACACGGGTCTAAGGAGCCCACCATGCTTCAAAGCTTGGGTGGGGGGAAGAGCTTGTTGCACTTTGGGTCGGTGTCTGGGTGGTAAATAAGCAGCCAGTACATGGGTTTTGAGTCCTGGCCCCACATGCTGAGTGTAGCAATTCTTTAGGTACCCCTCAAAATTTTTTACCAGTGATTTCAAGTACAGTTCTGGGCACAATTCCAGGTGTGCATCTGAATTATCTTGGTTTCAAGGATAATCTTGGAGTCCCAATTGGGTCTGATGGTGTTCACAAAACCATGCAGTTGTGAGTAGATGAGGTGTTTCTAGTCCTTTCCCTCTACCATCTGTCAGAGCAATCACTGCCTTTGTGCCATCTTGTGCTTGGTGTTCCTGAAGAACCAGGTGGACTGGTGGGAGAGGCAGCCCATCCTCGCCCAATATGAAGGCAAGGCAGTGCCGGATGCTGGCGTGTCCCACACGTTACAGAGCCTGTGCTGATTGGGGTGCAGATCCCCAATCAAAGGGAAGGCAGCTTCCATGTGGGAGGAAAGTCAAGTGGGAAACCAACTGTGGAGGAAACTTCAAGAATCAAGGGGGGCTTAGAACATTTCTAAATGTTGTAAAGCCAGCAGGCGAACTTGGGTCACTTCAGAATGATTTGTGGGGATGTCTGTTGTAAAGCTTCAGTGGGTGACAGTGATACTAGGGATGTTGCATTGTAGCATACACAGCCGCAGTTAAGTGATGCATCCTCCTACCAGAAGATGGGATGCAGGTTGGTGAGGAAAGGCCACCCTGGGTATGTAAAGCTTCAGTCACTTCCCTCCCCATATGTTCACTTGTCCCAACCCTGTTTTTCCAGCTGTCTGCATTTGCTTTCCCCATCTTTTGGGGTTGTGAGGTCCATTTGAGATAATGCCCAGACCCGGCCCTGAGAGGGGTGGATTTTCACTGGGAAGCTCCTTGCACCACCAGCCTTCCGCCTGTAGGCGGCAGAGGCTCCTAGGGCAGCCACACGCCCTCTTCGGGGCCTCTTCCCATGCAAGGGAGGGGGAAAGCCTGGGGCTCCTGCAGAGTTGCTCAAAGGATCATCGTGTAGCAGGAAGAGAAAAGTCATGGGATTAGAGATTTTGAGTTTCTCCGGATGGTGTGTTCCCGGGCCAGCCGTCCTTTCCAGGATTCATGTGGGCCTCTGATCCCTGGTGACCCAAGGCTGACTCTGTGGCTGAGGCTGCTCCTCCTGTTCTGGGAACTCGCCTTCTGGGACTAGTGTCAAACAGCTGTGAGGTAATGGGGGATTCAGAGCTGGCCAAGAGACATGCCTGGAAGGACGGCAGGGGGGACCCTTTCCCTCCCCATCCCCTCAACAGGTGGCTCTCCTTGCCCGGATGGGCAGAGTAAAGATTCCTTACTGGAGGCTTGGTTTGTCGCCATTTAACGGCATTTACTTTTTGTTTTAAATCCTTATTTATAGCTATAAGAGCAATTCATACTTAGAATCCAAACAATACAAACGTATTAACTAGAAAGTAAAGGTCCTCTATTTTATTGCATCCCATAAAAGTCAGTCCTGAGAAGTGCTTGGGTGGCTCAGAAAAGCATGCATCTCTTGATCTCAGGGAGTTTGAGCCCCACGTTGGGTGTAGAGATTAATAAAAACTAATAAAAACTTGTTAAATATGCTTCTGATATTTTTTTCTATCCATATGTATAGTGTAGCTTACAGAAAACAATTTAGGGATGCCAGAATTGGGGTCGTTTCTGCTGTAGAGTATCTCTCCCTTTGAAATGGTCACCATGGCCCCCTCCCCCCTCACCTGAACATCTCTTTGGCATCTTGTCTTTTCCCTTCCATCAGCTGACTACTGCACCACCCCCAGCTACCCCCACCCCTGCCAGCTTCCGGCCCCGCCTTCCTTCAAAGCCTTCACTACTTAGACTGTGAGTAACATATGTGGCCATTTTAGGAGGATTTTAATTTTAACTGGGTCTTAACTGTTATGCTTTACAAAACTCCTTTAAAGCTTGTTAAACTGTGGGACCTGTAATACTCAAAACACTTAGGAAAAGGAGACCCATAATCCCAGCCCACAGCCATTTTTATTTCTGATGGTTGCCTTCCAACCCTTACATTAATTCATCGGTGCACCCTCAGTCATGGGGATTTTTAGCCTCAGTCAGAGGGGAGAGGTCTGAGCGGTCCAAGGTGTGGGATTCCCATTGGACTTTGCCGCAGGGATTGCGTGGTGGAAGGCTGCTTATGTTTCAGGAACTGTTTGTTACTGGCCTTATTTTTTTAGCTGCCATGTTGCAGATCTCCCCTGTCACTTTATAGAGTTTTTGCAGATGGAATGGAAGTTGTCCTTTCTTTACCATGGCCTCTCTACACCTCAAAGCCACAGAAGGAAATTTTCACACCCCCGATGATGAACCTAATATGAGGCAGGATTCCAGAATAGCAAGTAGAAACTGCTGCTGGGGGCGTTAGGCTAGTACCAATCATTCCTGATTCGGGCCTGATACACATGGTAATTCTTGGCATGGTTGGTGGAAGTCGCAACTCCCCATTGCCCTGTCCTGCCAGTAAGGGAGGTTTCTGCAAAGCAGTTTGCTCAGTGTGGAAACTTGGAGCCAGAGTCAGCCTTGGCGATTCCAGCTGGCTCCAGCTGTGGCTCCCAGGGCCTCTGCTCCTTGGAGCTGCTGATTGTATCACAGGAGCCCATAATTCGGTCGTGCTGGGAGGCAGGTGGCTGAGCATGTGTTTGGGGCAGAAAAAGGGGCAGGGCGGGGAGGAAGAATACAGGAAAAGGATCCTCAGCGGGGGCAGAGGAGACGGAGCCAGGGAGTGTGAGCTAATAGGCAATGGATAAAGCCCCATTCCTTCCTTCCTTCTGTGAAGCTGATCTTGGCCAGCTCAGCAAATGCCCCAGAAGACAGGAAACCCAGTCTGGGCGGTCGCAAGGGAAATACTGGAAACGCCTGCTGTGTCCATAGGGCTTGCACAGGGTGTTTTTCTAAGGTCTGGTTTGTGTCTGCAGTGCTTTTGACCCTTTTTTGCTGTTAAAGTGCTTGTCCCACTAGGAAGGGTGGGGGCCAGGGAGCTGGCTGGATGAGACAGAGTTGGGGACAGGAGATGGAGATGGCATGTGGTGGTCTCCAAGTGTCCTTGCAGGGAAGGCAGAGGGGTGTGGGGGCTGGAGGCTGGGACAGTCCCACAGAGCCTGCCAGCCTAGCCAGGTCCTGGATGAGCTCCCACTCCTACCTTCACCTCTAACACTTTATTTTAAAACCTAAGTCCGATTATGACCCTTTCCTACGTTCCATGACTCCCCATTTGATGCAACATAAAAGCCCAAGTCCTTCCAATGACTATGTTTGCTGCCCCCACCCCGAGGAGGTGTCTTCCAAAGCTGTCCAAGACAATATTTCCAATTCCATGCATTCTTTTGTAATGTGACCTTGCCGCTTCCCTGTCACAGAAATTGAATCTCCCCACACCACTCCGTTGAATCTGAGCTGGCTTCAATTACACATTTGTAAGTCATAGAATGGGACAGAAGTGATGTGGGGAGGTAACTTTCCAGTATAGACCAGAGGAGGCGATGATCCTTGCTCACTTGGGGCCTCTCTCTCTGTGTGTCTTTATCTGTCAATTCAGCTGCCGTCTGGGGAGAAACCCAGCCTCATTTGGGAGAGAACACGGGTCCCAGTTAAGCCCATCCTTTCAATCATCCCAGCCCAAGAATCAGACAAGTCTCTGGAAGAAGTCTCTAGATTGGCAGAGTCCCAATAAAACTCTGTGTTGATGGAAGTGTTCTATGTACGTGCTCTCCACTATAGTGGCCATTAGCCACATGTCAGCTACGGTTTAGAGAGAACACGAACACACTGTTAAATTTGAATTTGAGTTAAACAGTAAATACTTCTTTGGTATGAGTATGTCTCATGCACTATTTGGGTTACACTTACATTAAGAACAGTTATTCATTGTTTACCTGAATCCAAATTTACTGGACATCCTGCATTTTTATTGGCTAGGTCTGGCACCTGGAATGTGGCTAGGGCAACTGAAGAAGCAACTTTTAAATTTTTTTAATTTAAATTTTAATTTGAGTAGCCACATGTGCTTGGTGGCTATTGCATTGGACAGAGCATTCTAGAGGATTCCAGATCCAGTCATTCTTGTCACCTCAAGACAGTCAGGTCTCCCCGGCTGAAGCCCCAGACATTGTGTAACGGAGACAAGCCACTTCCACTAAATCTTGTCCTGAAGCATGAGATGGTGGTTGTTTCAAGCATGAAATTCGTGGTGGGTTTTGCTCTCAGCAAAATAGCATCGGAAACTCCCCTGACCTCTCTGACCTCCCCTCCGTAGACTCCTCCCTCATTCCACTCTAGAGAACCCCAGGCAAACTTCTGCCACAGGCCGTTTGCTTCACCTCCTCCCTGTGCTGGAATGTTCTCCCCCTATATGCCCTTGGCTCATTCCCTCACCTGCTTCCAATCTTTGCTCAAAGCTTACTTTTCAATAAGGCCTTCCCTGACCGCCTTATTTAATCCCTGATTCACTTTACCTTACCGTATATAAAAATTTTTCACAAGCCTCTTCATCTTGACGCTGTGTACATAGAGCTTATTTTCCATCTATTTCTGTTCAACTGCTTATAAGATCAAGGAGGGTAGGCTGTGCTCTTCCCCCTTAAGGTTTTCTGATGTGCCCCAGATGCCGAGAAGAGTGCCTTTTCATACAGTGGGTACTAAGTAGATATTTGTGGGATGAGTGAATGAATGTTAAGTGGATGACAGGGTGCCATCTTTCCAAATGCACCTCAAGTATGGCTATGCTGTTCACCATGCCTAGATTCCCTAGTTTGTTAAGAGTATTCATTTGGGGCACCTGGGGGGGGGGGGTGGCTCAGTCAGTTAAGCAGCCAACTCTTGATATTGGCTCAGGAAGTCATCTTGTGGTGGTGGGATCAAGGCCCACATTGGGCTCTGTGCTGAGCGTGGAAGCTGCTTAAGATTCTTTCTCCCTCTCCTTCTGCCCCTCTCCCGCACATGCATGCCCCCCCTTTCTAAACAAATAAAATGTTCTCTAAAAAAGAGTATTCATTGAACAAACACTCCAAGCCAGGTACTGCCCTGGGACCTGGGGGTTCAGAGGTGCCCATGACAGGTGAGGGCCCTGTCCTCAAGTAGTCTTTCCATTAAGAGGGTGAGGGTCTGGGAAGATGACCCTCAAATTGCCGTTTAATTTGGTGTTGGTGACACGAACACAGGAGTTGTAGCCGCTTTCACAGGCATGGTCTTGTCTCAAGCTGTCGCCGTGGAAGATTAAAAAAAAAAAAATTTCTTTTTTAACATTTATTCATTTTTGAGAGACAGAGACAGAGCATGAGCGGGGAAGGGGCAGAGAAAGAGGGAGACACAAAATCTGAAACAGGCTCCAGGCTCCGAGCTGTGAGCACAGAGCCCGATGTAGGGCTTGAACTCATGAACTGCGAGCCCATGACCTGAGCTGAAGTCGGATGCTCAGCCGACTGAGCCACCCAGACGCCCCTGTGGAAGATTTTTTACAATGCTGGTGTCTGGGCCCACCTCCATAGATTCTGATTTCAATGTTATGGGGTACAGCCCAAATGTTGGCAGTTTACAAAATTTACCTGGTTGTTCTGAAGTACAGGCAGGATTAGAGCCACTTGCATGTGTGAATCCTGGTTACTGTCTGTGAGCCAGTCCCATTTTACAGATGAGGAAAATGAGGCTCAGAGGCTCTGCCAGATGCCAGAGGTAGGGTGAGAGATGGTGCCTCTGGGGGTCCCTTTGTCCTCCCCCTACAGTGAGGGGACAGTGTCTGGCCAGAAGGCAGAGGCCTGGGGCTAGGGCCTCCTGGGCTTTGGAGGGACCTCTGTCCCACAGGAGGCAGATAACCACCTCCCCCAGGGCCTGTCCTCCCTCCATCCGGGCCTCTCCCTGTAGCTAATCAGGCTAATGAGAAGCTCTCTGGTCCCGCCCACTCCCCCATCTGTAATTTGCTTACCGTCCTTCCCTCTAATTGTATCGCCTCCTCAGCAGTTTCCCAGGACCTGGGGTCTCCGTTTCCAGTGGGAGGCCCTCCCCTGACTTAATGAAAGGGGCTACTTTCCTGCAGCTGGCAGACTGTCCTCTGGGGGTGGGGGTGGGGGTGGGGGGTGTGTGGGAAAATCTGGTGGCAAACGTTTTAGAGTAGAAGGCAACAACCCCCTCCATCCACCAGAAGTCTGGTACTTCTTCAGACACTTTTTGGAAACTTCACAAAATATGTAAAGGGAGCCACAGGGCTTGCCACCAGGGGAGGAGGGGCTGGGACATCTAGGTGCCCAATGTGTGGCTCCGGGTAGGTCGGGTCGTAGCCTCTCCAGTGTGACTGCTTTGTGCTGAGGTTTAACTAACTCCCCTTTTGCTCCCTTTCCTCTGGGTCTTGTTTCCCCCACCAGCCCCTGGCTCCTGCTGGAGAGGATTTTGTGACATTTTGGAACCATCTAGGCCTGGCATGGGTTGGTTTCTGCCTCACTTGCCCGCGGTGGTGATGGTGGGCAAACTCCTGAGGCTCACTCCTTTCCACGTTCGTGAAGTGGGGCATCTTGACTCTGAGCACAAGAAGCGGGTCTATTTGGTGAAGTTTTTGGCTCTCCTGCCTGTACCTTAGGGGGCATTTGGAATATCAGTCCCGGGGCGCCTGGGTGGCTCAGTTGGTTAAGTGACTGACTCTTGATTTTGGCCCAGGTCATGATCTCATGGTTCATGAGTTTGAGCCTGTGTGTAGGGCCCTGTGCTGACAGTGCGGATGCTGCTGGGATTCTCTGTCTTTCCCTCTCTCTCTGCCCCTCCCTGCTTGTGCTCTCACTCTTAAAATAAATAAATAAATATTAAAAAAAAAAAAAAAGAATATCAGTTCCATCTGTGATGAGGATAATTCAGGCCAGTGTGAGGGGCTGTGAGACCAAAGGAGGGAGTCCACGCCAAGCCTTAGAAGCCCAGTGCTCGACACAAAGTAAGTGCTTAATAAATGTGGCTGTTGTCACGACTGGTCCCTGCCCATCTTCTGACTGCGGGCTGTGCGTGTAGACTCTGAGTCAGTGCTGTTTATACCATGGGTTTGGAGCCGTTTTCTTGGAGGCTAATTCTAGGAGTTCCGTCTCGACCGAAGAAGAGTTCCCAGAGTCTAAGCGGAGGCCACAAGTCGAGACCTTCTATGGCTGGGTAGGCAGCTCCTGCGGCAGCCAGGACCCTGCTCTGCTTTTGCACAGGTGCCTTTGTGGGCCGAGTCTCTTGGGCAGGGGGGCTTGGACAATGCATGACCCAGCCAGAAGGCGGAGAGTCCCCCAGGCCAAGCCTCGGCCTTCTCTGCTGAAAGAGCCACTAGGGAGCCATTCTTTGGTATACACCCTGGGTTATCAGTTTTCCCCATGGCCCTGGCCACCGAGGCCACCTGCAGCTGTCCCTGCACATGCAGCCTGGCCCTACCTCAGGCCCCGGCTCTCTGACCCAGTGCACACCTGCCTGCAGCGGCCAGGAGCCACCCTTACCTGGTGAGAGGCAGGAGCTGGTGGGTCGTCACCCCTCGGTGGGATGAACTGGAGGTGGATTCCACACAGTCCCTCCTCAAGACTTGGTTTCACCTTCACACCCCCTCCCAGGACTTCCCAAGGCTACTTCCCAGGAAAGGTGCCCAACCCCCACTCTCTGTCCACTCTTAAAGGAGCCCAGACTAAGACGAATGTTACCAGCAAACTCCAGAGACTTGCGCTTATGACCGGCATTTTCCCTGAGGCGCCCACGGGGGAGTGAGGGAGGTTGAGGTACAGGTAGGAGCAGCCTGGAGGCTGTAGGGGAGTCCCGTCCTTTCCCCTCTTAGTCTCTCAAGCTCGGAGTGGAGAGGCCCCGCCAAGACCTGTTAGCCTGTTTTTTTCCTTTTCCTTTGTCCACTTTGCATTAAACAACGTTGAAGTCCATTTAATCAGGTGCTGGGGTGGTGGGTGGCTTCTTACTGAGGGGCAGGCTTCTGTCTGCACAGGAGGGCCAGGCCGGGCCCCAGAGCAGGCAGGGAGGAGGAGAGAGGTCTAAAGGTCTGAGGGAGCTCCAGGCAAGATGATGGAGGGAAAGAGGGACCAAGCAGGTAAGTGCTGAGGTCCTTTTTTACACTCCAAAGGGATTATTCAAATGCAAGGACCTCCGTGATTCAGGGGAGCAAGGATCCAGAGCAAGGCAGGCAGATGCAGGAATGCCCAGAATAAATCCACCGGGTGGTGGCCCATGCCCAGCCAAATAGGAATCACGAGGCTGTGAGATGAACCCATTTGTTTGTCCCAGAAGCAGGTGAGCCCCTACTATATGCTGGGCACCAGGGATAGCAGTGGAGAAAATAGACAGTATCCTTCCTCTCACAGAGCTTACACTCAGCTCAGAGCCTGGAGCCTGCTTTGGATTCTCTGTCTCCCTTTCTCTCTCCCCCTTGCCCGCTCACACTCTATCTCTGTCTCTCTCAAAAATAAATAAACATTAAGAAAAGAGAGAGAGAGAGAGAGAGACAGTAAACAAATAGGCCAATACATCAAGAAGTGAGGTATCTGTCAGGGAGGGAGAATGGGAGTGGAGCTGTTATTTTTTATTTAATTTTCAATTTTTAAAATCTTTATTATTTATTTTTGAGAGAGAGCATGTGAGCAGGCGAGGAGCAGAGAGAGAGGGAGACACAGAATCAGAAGCAGGCTCCAGGCTCCGAGCTGTCAGCACAGAGCCTGACGTGGGGCTCGAACCCACGAACCGTGAGATCATGACCTGAGCTGAAGTCGGATGCTTAACCGACTGAGCCGTCCAGGCGCCCTGGAGCTGTTATTTTATATAGACCTGCCCGTATGACCTCACTGAGCAGAGACCTGGGGGCAGTGACATACACAGACACGTGGATATTTGGGGGGAGAGGATTCCAGGCTGAGGAAAGAGCAAGGGCAAAGGTCAGGAAGTAGGGACATTTCTAGTGTGCATATCAGTTAGCTATTGCTACATAACAAACTACCCCAGTGCTTAAAATAGCACTGTTGACTTTGAATGGCTGGGCCCTGCTGGGCGGTTCTGGTTCCCTCGGTTGTCCGAGGCCAGCTGCCAGGTTGGCTGGAGCTGAGGGTTTTAAATGGCCCAAACCAGGATGGCTCACCTCTGCTCTGTGTGACCCCTGTCCCCCTGCAGGCTAGAATTGGCTTGTGCTCTCAGCCACCCAGCTGGGCAAGCTCCCAAGAACTTCCACTTGCTCTTGCTTTTGGGGGGTTGCCCAAGAAAAGAGTGCCCACGAGTGGGTCCACTCTCTAGGAGGGTCAGAGAATTTGGAGATATTTACCAAATTATAAATATTCAGAACAGGCTTATGGGATAATGACTAACTGTCAGTTCTACTGGGGGGGGGGGGCAAGTTTAGATGGATCTTAGAGTGAAGGTTGGTAATGGGGAGCCATTGAGGGTTGAAGCAGGAGACGGGTCCATGTGTGACAAACTGCAGGTGGCCAGGGTTGGGCAGGCAACTGGCACAGGAGGGGTCTGGAATTTGAGGCAGAGGAAGTAGGGATGCAAGGCCAGGGATACACTGATGTGAGGGTTGGAGTAGCTGATGGATGATGTGAGAGCCATGAGCAAACCCTTTAAGGGCCGTCAGGCGAACAAAAGGAGAGGTTGTTCTGGGCAGTACCAAAAGGCAGAAGCAGGTGTAAAAGAGACAGGGAGACAGGACTGGACTTCATTCTGAAGAGTTTGATCATCAGCGTGGCCCTCAAGATAGATGAGCCCCCGGGTGGGGGGAAGGGAGGAGGGGAGGCGGGCTTGGCCGATACATGAGCTGCCTTCCCTTTGGGTTACACACCCACTGCCCCGAGTAAACCTCTTCACCCCAGATTTTCCCGTGGGGCCCTCTAGAGAGATCGCTGTTGACCTTGCCTCTGCATCCGTGTCCACGTGCCAGGCACTGTGCTGCAAGGGCATCCAAAGGTCAGTGGCTTGTCATACTCTAGTGCGGCCAGCGCCAGGAGAGAGGGAAGCCCAGGGGCTGGACTGGAGGCTGAGGGGTCAGGGAAGCCTTCCTGTATGAAGGGGCTGAGACTTCAATGACTCAAGAGTGGTTATCTGGACAATTTGGGTGGGAGGGAGGGGCAAACGTTCCCAGCCAAGGCGACAAAAAGGTAGCTCCGTTCTGTGGGGCTGTGGAGGGAGGAAGTGGAAGCCAGGATGCTGGGGCTCTCCTCCCTGCCTGCCCCCCCCCCCCGTGTGGCCAAAGAAAGTTGCACCCCGCCTCTGGGCCTCATCTTACCTTTCTGTCAAATGGGTCTAATGGGCCTCACAGCTAAATGGGCATCAGAATCACGAAGGAAGGTGCTAAAAATGCACGTTCCTGGGCTGAGTATCCCTGAGTGCCTCAAGGGGTGGATGTCAAGTGGATGTAGCCCAGGAATGTGCATGTTTTCCTAGCACCCCAGAGGCCTCTGATGAGAGTCCTGCACCTTCACTTTGAGAAGCTCCTCCCGCCTCACTGAGATTGCCAGCAGGCCCTTTGGACCCTGCTGAAGCAGGACTGCTGTTTACTCAGGACTTCCAGCCCTGGTACTCGTGATAGATTCCAGGTGGCCCCTTTGGGCTACACCTTTGCCAAACACAAGCTGCTGAGTCCCTGGCATGGCCACCAACCCGGAGGCCTGATTCGAAGTCCCCCAGGGTCTTGGAGCATCAGCTGAAAGGCATCAAGGACCTCTATGGGGGAGAAGAGGGGAGCCCAGTGGCCTGGGGATTCCTCAGAGCTCCCTCCAGGGCATCCTCTCTAGGCCATGTTCTCTCTGCGGCCTCAGCCACCTGGCCTTGTGCTGCTCCTCGCCTTGGTCAGTATTTATTTCTTCCTCTGCCTCCAACAGCCTGGTATTTGCTTAAAGGGCAGGAACAGACATGGCAGACCTTGCACTCATCTCCCTGGTGTTTCTGGGCAGGCTGCCTGGTCCTGGGCGCGTTAGGCTCACCGGGCAGCCCGCCTCTGCCCCTGGCTCCAGCACAGGGCCCGAGGCCTTAGGAGAACTTTCTCTCATCACCCTTGACTCCACTTCCTCTCGGAGACCCCCCTGAACCTGTTCTCTGGCTCCACACACGTCATGTCTGGACTATAGGCCTAGAACTGAGGTACTCAGAACATTCTAAATGTTCCCCAAATCTCCTGGCTGCAGCATGGCTCCTGCTCCAAGTCTGAACGAGCCACAGAGAGGTTGTTGTGAACGGCTGCGTAGTTTGAAACAGATGTGAGCATCACTTTCTGTGAAATCAGATCCCTGCATTGGCTGAAGCCAGCAAGACCCGGGACCACGGAGCCACTGACACTTGTGATAAATGTGCGAAGCCCTCCGTCAGGTCACTGAACATTTATTTTTTCCAAATCTTTTCAGATGAGATCTTCCAATTTTTGTCTCCTCCTAATCTCAGGGGCATATTTCAGAGAGAGAATTCCTTGGCTCTTTTCTCCTCGCTCCTGCATTTCACAATATACAGTTGGTCCTTGAACAAGGTGGGGGATTAGGAGCACCAACCCCCTGCACAGTCAAAACCCACATATTAACTTTTGGCTCCCTAAAAACTTAACTACTAAGAGCCTACTGTTGACGGGAAGCCTTACCAATAATAAAAACAGTCTATTAATACACATTTTGTAGGTTGTATGCATTCTATCCTGTATTCTTGCAATAAAGTGAGCTAGAGGAAAGACAATGTCATTAAGAAAATCACAAGGAAAAGAAAATAAATTTAAAGTCCTATACTGTATTTTTTAATGTTTATTTATGTCTTTATATTTGAGAGACAGTGCGCATGTCCACGCATGGGGGAGGGGCAGAGAAAGAGAGGGGGAGAGAGAGAATCCCAAGCAGGCTCTAGACTGTCAGAGTACAGCCTGAAGTGGGACTCTATCCCAGGAACTGTGAGATCATGACAGAAACCAAAATCAAGAGTCAGACACTTAACTGACTGAGCCACCCAGGTGCCTCTATACTGTTATTTATTGACAAAAATTCAAGTTTTGGGGCACCTGGGTGGTTCAGTTGGTTAAGTGTCCAACTTCAGGTCGGACAGGTCATGATCTCACGGTTCGTGAGTTTGAGCCCCGCATCTGGCTCTGTGCCGACAGCTCGGAGCCTAGAGCCTGCTTCAGATTCTGTGTCTCCCTCTCTCTCTGCCCCTCCCCTGCTCATGCTCTCTCTCTCTCTCTCTTTCTCAAATATAAATAAACATTAAAAAAAAAATCCAGGTTTCCCTATGTCCCTCTCACAACCTCCCCCAACCTTACAAAATCATAGCATAGTGGTTAAAACCGGGACATTGACCTTGGTACAAACACCTTAATCAAACTAAAGACGCTGTAAGAACCTCCCATGATTTTACACTAATGTCCTTCTTTCGCTCCAGGAAAGCATTCAGGACCTCATATTTTCATTTACTTGTTGTTTCCTCCCCGGTGTCCTGCTGTCCTGCAATGTTCATCCCTTGTCTTTCAGGACCTGGATGCCCACAGAGAGTATTGATCAGTCACTTTGCTGAACGTCCCTCAGTGGCAGGCCTGTCTGGGTCTTCTCATGATTGGGTGGAGGTCACGCCATCCCAGGCAAGGGCAGCACAGATACGAAGCTCAGAGCGCCAAGCTGCGGGGTCATGGCATTGATGAGTCTTACTTCTGCACTGCTGGCCTGGATCCGTGGTCAAGTGGTCTCTGAGGGGCTCGTCTTCTGTAGGATTAAATCTACACACCACCCTCTGACTAGTTAAACTGGGAGAGATGCCTTGAGGCTACGCAAATCCCTTTTCTTTTTAAACCTTCCACAGGTTCTAGCCTCTACCAGTAGATCTGCTCTGTACCAGTCATCTCTGTTTGCCTGGTGCTGATTTTCCCCTTCCCTTCTTCTTCCACGTTTATTCACTGAATTTCCATTGCAAGAAAGAGCTGTCGCTTCTGCTCCATTAGCTTATTTAATCAAGTAGTTATTGATACCAGTATGGACTTGTGGATATTTTGTTCTGTGGGTTATACTCCAATACTATCACTATTTATTTTATTGTTCAGATGATTCCAACCCTGGCTGCTGAGAGCTCTTTTGTTCTTTCTACAGGCCACTAGCTTTTTATGTCTTCACATGAAGTTCCAGAATTTGCTGCTGGCCTTGCTCAGCTAATTGTTAGATATCCTTTTTGGCATTTTTCATAGATTGCGATCTACTGTGTTCATAGATTATATCTTCCGTTTCGTATCAGTTGTGGGCCAGAATGTGCTCAAAACCTACACCTTGGTTGACCGGTGTGTTGGCAGAGCTGGTTCCTTGGAAGACATTCCCACCATTTGGAGCTTGGATGTTTTGATCGTTGTGTTGGGAGCTGGTGAAACCAGGCAGGACCCAGTAAGCTCCAAGTCTACCGTCTTCTACAGCTCATGTTCCTTCTACATTTGTGTCTCTGCAGTGAGCATCTAGAGTTCAAAAGCCCCGGAACACCCAACCCATATTGACCTTAGCTCCCTTTCCCTGGCATGTGGGATACTGCTAAGATTTCATGACTGATAACTTTGACCCTTGTCCAAGAGCTTCACATGATCTTACCAAACAACTGAGAAAGCTGGGAAGTTTCTTAGTTTGGGTTCCCCCAGACGCTGACTTTGTTATAAGGATTCAAGTACAAGTACCTTCTTTGGGACGTGATCTCACTGGGGAGTGGAGGGTGAGACAGGAAATGGCGGGCAGCCATCATTGTATTATCAAGTACATTATCACTACGTGCCCCTGGAGCTCAGTCCTGCTGGAGAACCCGCAGGGAGAGAGCATAGATGTATCTAAGAGCTTTCCTGCCCCTCATGAGCTGGGGTATTTATATACCAACTCCTGTTAGTTTTTGGTTGAGGGCTCTTCTGGGGCATGTTAATTCTCTAGCACATCTAAGCATGTAGGCAAGAGTGGGCTCTTGCTACTAGAGAAAGTCCTCAGGCAAAGTTGTGCTTGGAGATGGTGAGGGTCTTCTGTAGGACGTAAGTGAAACACCAATAGTGCCCACTATAGCCATACCCCAATTTTATAAATGAAGAAACAGGTTCAGAGAAATGGTATTGAGCGCTGGCATGATTTGGATAAGGATTGTGTTAGATGGTTCTAAGTCTCCACCAACTCTGAAACCTTCTCCCTTTGCCTCTGCTTCTCATGGATAAGTTCCTCCTCCACTGCCTGCTCACTTGCTACAAGGTGGACTGGCCCGGAAATGGGTACATATTTGTACAACGTCCCAACCCATCAGGATGAGTGATGGTTTGGCCTAATGTCCTGGTGGTTGTACATTCATTGTTTGAGTTGGATGGAGACAAGCCCCTGTACTATTTCAGGCTTGAGTTATGTCAACCCACCAATAAGCGGTGTTAAAAGATTAGGCAAATAGACAGAAGAAACTCCTGGCTTCTTATTTGCTTAGACTGCTGGGCTGACAGAGAACCTGTTTAATCTCTAGTCTCAGGTTCCTCTGACACCTCCAGAAGCCAGAATTTCCCAGCCCTGCAATGCACTGTGGTGTGTCCCAGTTTCTCCCTGTTTTCCTCTCTCCCCTGACCTCCCAGACCTGATTCTTGGCCCTTCGTTCCTGGTGAACTTTTGCACTTAGGCCATCCTTGAGTCTGGAGAGGGGAATCTGGGCCAGGAGACCCGGACTCCGCCAACAGATACACATGTGCGGCCCCAGCCTCTGTTTCCCACAGGAGGAATCCGAGTGTTGGGGGGCCGGGGGCGGGGGGAATTACCCTTTCCAGGTCCACCTCCTAGGAACGCCTGGAGCATCAAAGCAGATGAAGTTACAAAAGGATTGTCACCACCCAGGGCCTGGCTAACTTCCTGGGCTGGAGGCTGCCAGAGACATATAAACAGACAATGAGCATATAAAAAGAAGCTCCCCCTCACTGGTATTCAGGAACACGTGAATTAAGACCAGCTACTAGTGATGGGGGGAGGGGGTCTAGCCAGCAAGCTGACACTAGGTATTTCAGGCATACTTCCTTTTATTGTGCTTTGCTTTACAGGCCTTCGCAGATAGTGTATTTTTTTTCTTTTTTTTTTAACAAATTGAAGGTCTGTGGCAACCCCACGCTGAACAGGTCTACCAGCACCATTTTCCGACAGCCGTTGCTCACTTTGTGTCCCTATGTTACATTTTGGTAATTCTAGCAGTCTTTTAAACTTTTTCATCATTATTATATTTGTTACGGTGATCTGTGATCAGTGGTTGAGACTTGCTGAAAGCTCATGTGATGGTTAGCATTTTTTATTTTACTTTTATTTATTTTTCTAAGTGTTGGCATTTAAGAATTTTTATTTTAGGGGCGCCTGGGTGGCTCAGTCGGTTAGGCGTCCGACTTCAGCTCAGGTCACGATCTCGCGGTCCGTGAGTTCGAGCCCCGCGTCGGGCTCTGGGCTGATGGCTCAGAGCCTGGAGCCTGTTTCCGATTCTGTGTCTCCCTCTCTCTCTGCCCCTCCCCCGTTCATGCTCTGTCTCTCCCTGTCTCAAAAATAAATAAACATTAAAAAAAAAAAAAGAATTTTTATTTTATTTATTTATTTATTTATTTTTTATAAATTGTTTTTTTTTTTTTTAATTTTTTTTTCAACTTTTATTTATTTTTTGGGGACAGAGAGAGACAGAGCATGAACGGGGGGAGGGGCAGAGAGAGAGGGAGACACAGAATCAGAAACAGGCTCCAGGCTCCGAGCCATCAGCCCAGAGCCTGACGCGGGGCTCGAACTCACGGACCGCGAGATCGTGACCTGGCTGAAGTCGGACGCTTAACCGACTGCGCCATCCAGGCGCCCAAGAATTTTTATTTTAAATTCCAGTATAGGGGCCCCCCGGGTGGCTCAGTCTGTTAAGTGTCTGACTTCGGCTCGGGTCGTGATCTCGTGGTTTGTGAGTTCGAGCCCCGCATCAGGCTCCGTGCTGACAGCGTGAAGCCCGCTTGGGATTCTTTCTCTCACCCTCTCTCTCTGCCCCTGCCCCACTCATGCTCGCATGCTCTCTCTCAAAAATAAATACATTAATAATTAAAAAATAATAAATTCCAGTATAGTTCACATGTAGTGTTATGTTAGTTACAGTGTATAGTGTAGTGCTTCAGCAATTTCATACATCCCCGGGTGCTCATCACAGGTGCCCTTCTTCATCCCATCACCTGGTTTACCCATCCCCCATCCGCCTCCCCTATGGTTAGCATATTTTATATTTTAGCAATAAAATATTTTATAATCAAGGCATGTACATTAGGTTTTTTTTAGACATAATGCTATTGCACACTTAATAGACTACAAAATAGTATAAACATAACTTTTACGTACCTCGGGAAACTAAAAACTTCATCTGAGTCACTTTCCTGCAGGGATCTGGAACCGAACCAGCAATACCTTCAAGGTAGGCCTGGACAATAAAAAATGTTCTTATCCAAAACCCAGAGAGTCATTTCTTAAATTTACAGTGATGCTTGCACACAAGCATAAGGAAGTGAGTATGCATGAGTCTGTTTAACAAAATCGCACTTCTCGACCATCTGTAGGCAAGATGCGGTTTTTATTTCGAATCGGTTGCAAATTTGTACATTTTGTATTTTATGATAAAGATGAATTACTAGAGGAGGAAATTTTATTTTATTTTATTTTTATTTGAGATAGAGAGAGAGAGAGAGAGAGAGAGAGGGAATCTTAAGCAGGCTCCCTGCTCAGTGCAGAGCCCGATGTGAACCTTGAACTCATGACCCTGGGATCATGACTTGAGCCGAAATCAAGAGTTGGATGCTTACCTGACTGAGCCCCCCAGGTGCCCCAAGAATGAAATTTTAAAAATCAAGACTTACAAAATACAAGACTCTGATTTTTTATTGTGGGATTCAATATAACGTTACTGTGCCAAATCAAACTTTCTCAGTGCTTATCCTCAGTTTCTATTCGTATCTGCACGTAGATTGCTAATAAACAGCTCACCCGCTGGCACCAGGTGTTGGAGGACAGTTTTTGAGTAGGACTGCTCTGTTGTGTTGCTTGCAGAACAAACAAAATCGGAAAGAACCTAAACATCTATCAAGAAAGAATGACCGTATAAACATTTTATGTCTATACTATAAAATCTGTGTAATAGTAAAGTATAAAAATATGAGATTTATGAGACCTGATGTGGAAAAGTGGCTGTGACACTTTACTGAGTGGGGAGAAACAACAACAAACAAGTTGCAAAATTATACACAGCTTTCTCATGTGTTAAATGTAAAAAAAAAAAAAAAAAAAAAAATCAACAACAAAACAGCACTATTTCTTATGTGTACATAAATATGTATGAAAATATAAAGGAAGGAATCGGAAATGCATGCCTCTGGTAAAGGGGGAATCTTTTGCAATGCTTTAATTTTTATGAAAAGAATGCATTTATTTTAAATTTTTTTTTTTCAACGTTTATTTATTTTTGGGACAGAGAGAGACAGAGCATGAACGGGGGAGGGGCAGAGAGAGAGGGAGACACAGAATCGGAAACAGGAACAGGCTCTGAGCCATCAGCCCAGAGCCCGACGCGGGGCTCGAACTCATGGACTGCGAGATCGTGACCTGGCTGAAGTCGGACGCTTAACCGACTGCGCCACCCAGGCGCCCCGAAAAGAATGCATTTAAATATTACTTGCGAAATTAAAACAAATTTAATATGTAGGCAAGGTTAATCTAAGGCAAGTAAAAGCCTCTCCTCACCGGCTAGAGTTACACTGGAAACCAAATTTATTTTAAGTTTATTTATTTACTTATTTTGAGAGAAAGGGAGAGAGGGTGCATTAGTGGGGGAGGGACAGAGAGAGAGGAAGAGAGAGAATCCGAGGCAGATTCTGTGCTGTCAGTGCAGAGCCCGATGTGGAGCTTGATCTCACAAACCATGAGATCGTGACCTGAACTGAAATCAAGAATCTGACACTTAATGACTGACCCACCCAGGTGCCCCTGGAAACCAAACTGAACTCTTCCCTGCCTCCAGAATGAGGGACACACTACCCACTCTGCTGTGAGGGTGCAAAATGGACTGAATGAACAGTCACTATCAAGGGCAAACTCACCTAAAAAAGACGGTGCCCTCACCCCAGTTGTAGCTGGACAGGTTGGGAGAGGAACTGATTGGTCAGTTACATATGAGCCCCCTGTGAGGTGGCCAGAGGCAGAAGAAAGAATTTGGATTTTACATTCAAACATAAAGTAAAGTTCTAGCGTCTGACTTCTGATGCTGAGGGTGGATTGAGCTCAGGTATTCAGTCTCGGCTTCCTCCTGAATCCTGGCTCAAATGACAGTAAGGGGAGACAAAAGTCAACAAAGACAGAGAGAATGGAGCTGGAAAGCTAATGGAAGAGTTGTTGATGGACTTAGCAGACGGGAGGCAATGGAATCCTTAGCCGGCAGTGGGGAAGTGGAAAGTTACATGACTTAAACCATCGAACCCTCAAAAGGCCCTTTTACTTTTCTCCTCCCTGGGTTCTTTAGCCCTAGAGTTGTGACATTTTGTGATGATTTACCTTTATATGAATCTTTCAATATGGAAAGTTACTTCCTTCCATTCTGGTAGTTTCATTGTATAATTTCCTGGATAATCTCCTCCCCCTACTCTTTCTCTGTTCTTTTTCTGGAACTCTTCTTAGCTGGATGTCAGACCATCTGGATTAATGTTGTATTTTTCTTTCCCAGTTTCCAGGTTATCATTTTTTGTCGCTGTTCTATTTTTGGCAAATGTCATCAACTTCATCTTCTAATGCTTCTATTGGATTTTTTTTCCCAATTAGATGCACATATAGTTGTAAAAAATAATACAGAGAGATCCTGTGTCCGTTTTATCCCTCTCCCTATTGGTAACATCTTGCAAAAGTATAGTACAACATCTGAGCCAGGACATTGACATTGTTACAGTTGAGATACAGAACACTTCTGTCATCAAAGAATCTCTCCCGTAGCACAATTGTAGACCTGCCTCCTTGCTTCCTGCAGCCATTCCTCTCTCAACCCATTTCTATAATTTTATTATTTCAACAATGGGATCATAAATGGAAACACACAATGGAAATTCACCCAGGTTATTGATTTACCAACAGTTCATTCCTGTTTATTTCTTAGTAGTATTCCATGGTATGGATGTACTACCATTTCTTTAACTATTTGATGGATGCATGATATATCTGTTCCCATTATATTACTTTTTTTTAAGTTTACTTATTTATTTTGAGAAAAAGAGAGTGAGTGAGGTAGGGGCAGAGAGAGAAGGAGAGAGAGAATCCCAAGAAATCTCAGCACTGTCAGTGAACAGCTGAATGCAGGGCTTGAACTCCTGAACCGAGAGATCGTGACCTGAGCCGAAGTCGGACACTTAACCAACTGAGCCACCCAGGTGCCCCTCAGCCATTCTTTTAGGGTAGGGCTGCTGATGACAAAGTCTTAGTTTTTCTTCATGTGAGAATGTTTTGAATTTCCCTTGATTCCTGAAGGATATTTTCACTGGATTGTAAGAGTCTGGGTTGACAATTTTTTTCTTTGAGCACGTGAAAAATGTTGTGTCCCTTCCTTCTGGTCTCCTGATGACAAATCCACTGTCATTCAAATCCTAGTTTCTGATGAGAGATATTTTTCAGATGAGAAATCCACTGGCTTATGCAAAATCTTGCTGTCACTCATGTTTCCCCAAACAGATAATATGTCATTTCTCTCACTGCTTTCAAGACTTTTTTGTCTTTAGTTTTCAGAAGTTGCACTGATTTTCTCTATTGATTTCCTCTTTTCAATTTCATTGATTTATGCTCCAATATACTCTCTTATTTGTTTTCATCTGTTTAGATTTAATTTTATCTTCTATCTCTAGTTTCCTAAGGCAGAAACTTAGGTTGTTGATTTTAGATCTTTCTTCTTTTTCAACACATGCATCCAATTCTATAAATTTCCCTGCGATTACTGCTTTCATTGTATCCTACAAATTTTAATAAGTTGTGTTTGCATTGTCAAAATATTTTTAAGTTTTCTTTGAGGTTTCCTCTTTGACTCATTGTTATTCATACGTGTATTGTTTAATAGCTGCATATTTGGGGATTTCCTAGTTATCATTCTATTATTGATTGCTAGTTTAATTCCACCATGGTCTGAGAACAGACATTGTATGATTTCAATTCTTGTAAATTGAAGATGTGTTTTATGGCCCAGAATGTGATCTATCTTGGTGGATGTTTTCCTTGTGAGCTTGAGAAAAATGTGTATCGTGCTGTTGTTGGATGAAGTAGTCTAAGGATGTCAATTGCATCCACTTGATATGTGGTGCTGTCGATCCAACCACACGCATACTGATCTGGACGTACGTCCTGCTGTGTCCTGTTGGGTCTGTCCATGTCACAACAACACTGCCAACTTTCAGTATTTCTTTAGGAAAGCCTGCTTTGCCACTCCACCAACGACCATGTCAGGCTGTATCTTCCTTCTTCTAGGCTGCTTCCTCCCCTCCTACACTCTTACTTCCAGGTTCAACAGCTGACTTTGCCTCATTTCACTGAGAGATTAGAAGTCATCTGGGGCGCCGGGGTGGCTCAATTGGCCAGGCGTCTGACTTCAGCTCAGCTCACTATCTTGCAGTCTGTGGGTTTGAGCCCTGCATCAGGCTCTATGCTGACAGTTTGGAGCCTGGAGCCTGCTTCGAATTCTGTGTCTCCCTCTCTCTGCTCCTCCCCTGCTCATACTCTGTCTCTCAAAAACTTAATAAACATTAAAAAATTTTTTTTAGAAGTCATCAGATCCAAACAACTCATCCTCCCTGTGTCCAACCCCATTCATTCACCTACACCATCTTCCCTTTCTTCCTGTTTGCTCCAACCAGGGAGACATGTCAGCTGCCAGTCTGGACAAATCCCTTCATCTGACTCCCACCAATTCAACGACTTTATTACTTCCTTAATTTTTCTGATTTCTTTCCCCATCACCCATCCCCGATCTACTGCATCATTTCCACTGGTGTTTAAGTGGGTTGAATATTTTCCATCTTTAAAAAAAACAAAAAAACAAAAAAACAAAAAAAACCTCTCCTTGGAGAAGTTCATATCATCTATGTGGTATTCTTGCCAAAAATGTTTAACCTGAATCCAATCATGAGGAAACAATCAGACAAATCCAGGATGTGGGACATGCTACGTGACAGCTGGCCCGAACTCTTCGAGCATGCCAGTGCCATGAAAGACAAAAAAAGACTGGGGGCTGTTTCAGATTAGAGGAGACTACAGAGACGTGGCAACCAAATAGAATGCATGAAACTTGATTGGATCTTAGGCCAGAGAAAAGGAAAGCAGCCCAAAAGGATGTTTTTGGACTGTTGGGAAAAGGCAAATATGGTCTGTTTATTAGATGATATTATTGATTCATGTTAAATTTCTTCAGGTGTGATATGGCATTGAGGTCACATAGGAGAAGGGCCCTCTTCTTAGGAAAAGCATGTTGAAGTATTTCGAGGTCTCTGCAACTTTATTTCCAATGATTCACCCCAAAATGGGTATATATGGGTGTGTGTGGAAAGTAAATGTGGCAAAGTCTTAACAAACGATGTAGTAAAGGTGAGGGGTGAAGAGGTGTGTGTGATACTTTTCTTTCAACTTTCCTGCAGGCTTGAAAATTTTCAAAATAAAACGTTGAGCAAAAAAGAAGAATCTTCCCTTGATCCATATCTGTTGGCCTCTTGCTACATTAAGTATATTCGTTGCCCAGCTCAGCCAAACTTCTGGACAGAGTCATTGACCCTCCGTGCGTCTACTCCCTCATGTCCCTTTCATCCTTCCATCCGTTCCTGGCAGTCTTCTGTCCCACCACAGCACTGACACTGGTCTCTCTCGTCGTTGCCCTGACACGTCCACGCTGGCAGCTGTGAGGGCAGCGTTCCACACAGGTGGCTGCTTCCTTACCTCGAAACACCCTCGTCTCTCAGCCTCAGGACACCTGTCGCCAATTTTCCTTTTACCTCACTGGTCTCTTCTCGTTCTTCTTTGCTTGCTCCCTTTTTATCTCGCAGCCTCTCAATTTTTGCTTCCTTGAAGCTCAGGCTCTTTCTTCTTTAAATTTCTCCTCGGTCGAGTGCACCGATCAACTCCTATGGATTTAAAAACTGGATTTGTTCTAATGATGTCCAAATATGAGCCTCCAGCCTGGGTCTTCCCCATGCTGACAACTGGACGACTCTCTTACTTCACCTCCTTTCTTGGATATTTCACTGCCATCTCAATTTTAACTTCTACGCATTTGTTCATTAACTGCGCAAAAACCGATTGAGCGCCCATGGAGGCAACTGTTCTAATCACTGGGGACAAGGGGAAAATGAGCCAGTTATGGCTGTACCATTGGAGGACATTTTGGCGGGCAGAAACAGATAATAAGCAAATACAGATTTCGATGGTAGTAAGGGCTACGAAGGGAATAAATGAAAATGGAGATGTGTGTGTTCCAGAGTGTTTGGTGGGCCTATATTTTGGGTGATCTGAGAAGGCCTCCCTGAGGAGGGGGGCGGGTGTAAATAGAGATCAGGATGAGAAGCTGGGTCCTGTGCAAGAAGACTGAGAAGGGAATTCTAGGTGGAGGCAAAGCTGGTTTAGATGCCCTCAGGTGGGAGTGTGCTTGGCATGTTCCAGAAAGGAGTTGTGCCCCCATAAGCAGAATCTTGATCCCTTCTCTCTTTGGTTTGTATTTTTGAATTTTAGGGCATTTAAGATCTGCTCATCAATTCTATCTGAAAGACCTTCAACTGACCTTGAATTCCTATTTTGGAATCTTCACATCAGGAATGGCTCCCTCTCTGGGCTAGAGAGTTCTTTGATTCTTTTATGGGCAATGAGTCAGAATGTTAGGACAAGATGCAGGCATTTGTCAGGGCTCTGCTAGTCCTTTTATCCTCCACCACATGCAAAGCCCCAATAATAATCCTGACATCCGCTTGAAGGGGGCAGGTTTCCAAAGTCCGCTGGGTCTTGGCTCTACCCCCAACCCACCCCCATCCTCTGCAGCTGCCTTTCATGTTCCTGGGGACTGGAAGGGGCTCTTCAGGAGGGTCCTGGGACACTCAGCTCGTAAGTGTCTCTCCCAGCAAAGTGGAAAGGGTGCTTTGACTCTGTTTTATAACCTTTCCGGGTAGAAATTGCAGCCAATGATGATAAAATCTTTGCACCTCCCTCAGGGCTGGATCCCATTAGGCCTCTCTAATGAGGCAAAAATCTATCTTTTCCTAAAAAGTGTATGTGGGGGAAACCACTCCTGAAATAGATTAGAGCCATACTTAGAATTTTTTTTTTGAGTGGGCAACACATTCATATTTTGTTGAAATTTAATAAAGACTAAAAAATGTACTCAAGAAGCCTTCTCCACACCATTGTCCCCAACCTCCCAGTTCCCATCAGCCTCCATGCCCTGTCCTGTCCTACAAATGCATTACCACCATTGTCAGTTTCTGGTAGATCTTTGCGTGACAACCCACCAGCAACCCCAGAGTTGGTATAAATATTATTTTAAGGGGTGCCTGGGTGGCTCTGTCGGTTAAGTGCCGACTCTGGCTCAGGTCATGATCTCACGGTTTGTGAGTTCAAGCCCCGCGTTGGGCTCTGTGCTGACAGCTCAGATAGAGCCTGGAGCCTGCTTCAGAGTCTGTGTCTCCCTCTCTTGCTGCTCCTTGTCCACTCCTGCTCTGTCTCTGTCTCTCAAAAATAAATAAACGTTAAAAAAAATTAAAAGAAAAGGTTATTTTAAGCTGTAGACATTTGAGATTCAACAGATACAGAAGGAAGCCTTCAGATTTTCCCTTATCTGACTGCAAGTAGAGACTTCTAAGAAAGGAAGACTGCCATAAATCCTCTCCTGGGGGCAACTTCCACTTCCAGGAGAGACACCAAGAGTCAACCTGTCCCAAGTCCCCTCTCCAGGGGAGTTTTATGGCCGTGAAGAACCGGGAAAGACCACCTGCACCTGTATAAACAAACATTTTCACAGACTTTCTCATTTCCAGTTTGTTCTAAAAACCCATTTGTCTTTCCTAGAGAAACATATTTGCGCTTCTCATAGAAGCCTTTATTCTCCCTCCCTTTTCCCTGTGAAGTTAGGTATGTAAGTGTATAGAAGGCCCAAATGCTAATGACCACTTTGTGTCACTCGTCACTGAGTGATGAGCATGAGTACTGAGTAATGCATGTGTATGTTACATGCTTTAATCAACTGTCTTTTCTCTTGCTAATCTGTCTCTTGTCAGTTAAAAAATGTTTATTTTTGAGAGAGAGAGAGAGTGTGTGTGGGGGGGGGTGGAGGCAGAGAAAGAGGGAGACAAAGAATCTGAAGCAGTCTCCACACTGTCAGCGCAGAGCCCCACACAGGGCTCGAACTCATGAATCGTGAGATCATAACCTGAGCTGAAGTCAGGTGCTTAACCAACTGAGCCCCCTAGGCACCTCTGTCTCTTGTCACTTTGATCTGCAGGCTCCCATTCACTAAACCTAAGAGGGTAGAGGACTCGTGCCAAGACTTTTTTGAGGGGATATGTAAACAAGTATATTTTTCTGAATCCGACTTATACACCTTTCATTTATTTTTTAGACACAAATGGTTTTGTACTGTACAACTGTTATGCATCTTGCTTTTTTTTTTCACTTAAAAATGTATCCTGGGAACTTTCTTAAAATTTTTAAGCTTATTTATTTTTGAGAGAGAGCTAGAGTGTGAGCAGGGGAGGGGAAGAGAGAGAGAGGGAGACACAGAATCTGAAGCAGGCTCTAGGCTCTGAGCTGTCAGCACAGAGCCCGACGTGGGGCTCAAACTCATGAACAGTGAAATCGTGACCTGAGCCCAAGTCAGATGCTTAACCGACTGAGCCACCCAGGTTCCCCTCGTCATTACTTTTTTGTACCAGAATAGTATCCATTGTTGGTATGTTCCATACTTTAAAAAATAAATACATTAAACAATAAATATAAACATAATAAATATTCAATGTAAATAATTTAATAAATATTAATATGTATTTAATGACCCAATTGAGGGGCATTTGGGTTGTTTCTGGTTAAGCAGTATTACAGTGAGGCAATGAATAACCATGTCCATACATGGTTTCACATGTGTGCAAGTTTTTCTGCAAAATAAATACTTCGAGGTAGAAGTGTAGGTTATGTACATGTGTAACTTTGATAGACTTTTGCCAACCTGCCTTCCACAGATGTTGTACCAATCTATATTCACACCAGCAACACAGGTGAGTGGGAATGGAGACCTGGATGGGCAAGCCAGTCTTGTCCCTGGGAACTAGAGGTGGGACAATTCACCTGGTTTCTTCAGCTTCCCTGAGGGCAAACTTAGGACAAGTCTTTTTTTTTTTTTTTCCTAGAGAAAAGTGGAAGGGTTTTATTTTATTTTATTTTATTAATTAAGTTACTTTGAGAGAGAGAGAGAGAGAGAACCAGTGGGGGAAGGGCAGAGATAGAGAGGGACAGAAGATCCGAAGTGGGCTCTGTGCTGACAGCAGAGAGCCCTAAATGGGGCTCGAACCCAAGAACCATGAGATCATGACCTGAGCCAAAGCTGGACATTTAACCCACTGAGCCACCCAGATGTCCCAGGACAAGTCTTTATAGAAGACGGCCATGGGGAGTTTTGGCCTTGCCCCAGAGCCGCAATTAAAAGAAGGTCTATCCTTCTATAGAAATGAAGAATTGCTACACAACAGATGTCAGGAAATTCAGGTGACCATGTGGGTTTTCCTGTGGATTCTCATAGCAAGCTGTGTCAGGAGCCCACTCTCTCCTTCCCCAAGCATCCTGACAAAGCTGCTTGGCTAAGATGCATTCTCTGTTTCCTTAGCCCCCATCATCACCTCTCAAGCTACCGTTAGAACTGGCCTCTCAAGAATGACTTCTTGGGGCACCTGAGAGTCTCAGTAGGTTAAGCATCTGACTTTGGCTCAGGTCATGATCTCACGGGTTCATGAGTTCAATCCCTGCATCAGGCTCTCTGCTGTCAGTGCAGAGCCCGCTTCGGATCCTCTGTCTCCCTCTCTTTCTGTCCCTCCCCTGTTGGTGCTCTCTCTCTTCCAAAAATAAACATTAAAGAGAGAGAGAGAGAGAGAGAGAGAGAATGACTTCTCATTGCAGCATCATTTACAATAGAAACAACGTTGGTGTCCACTGACAGATGAATGGGTAGAAAAATATGATAGCTATAGCTATAGATACAATGGAATACCATTCAGCCATTAAAAGAAGGAAATTCTGCCATTTGTGACAACGTGGAGGGACTTTGAGGACATTATGCTAAATGAAATAGGGCAGACAAAGAAAGGCAAATACTGTATCATCTCACTTATATGTGGAATCTAAAAAAACCCCAAACTCATAGAAAAAGAGATCAGATTTGTGGTTGTCAGAGGCAGGGGTGGGAGAGGGGGGGAATGGGTGAAGGTGGTCAAAAAGGACACACTTGCCTTTATAAGATAGATAAGTTCTGGGTTGTGATGACTACATGATGACTACAGTTAACACTGCTCTAGAGAACGGGAATGAAGGACATTTCCTTGGAGGCATACCTCTGAGATATTTCTCAGGTTTAGTTCCAGAGCAGTGCAAGAAAGTGAATATCTCAATCAAGAGAGTCCAAATGAATGTTCTGGTTTCCCAGTGCAAATAAAAGTTACGCTGATACTATACTGTAGTCTGTTACGTGTGCAATAGCAGTATGTCGAAAAAACAATGCGAACACTTTAATTAAAAAATCCTTTATTGCTAAAAAAGGCTAACCATCATCTGAGCTTTCAGTGAGTCATAATCACTGATCACAGATCACCCTAACAAATATAATAATAATGAAAAAGTTGGAATATTGGGAGAATTACCAAAATGTGACACAGAGACACTAAGTGAGCAAATGCTGTTGGAAAAATGGTGCCGATAGAGCTACTCGATGCAGGGTTGCCCCAGACCTTCAATTTGTAAAAAAAAGTGCAGCATCTGTGAAGCACAATAAAGCCTCGTGCCATCCAATGAGGTGTGCCTGTACTTTTCAGCTTTTTGCTATTTAACTGGAGGTATGGTTTATATGCAATGAAATTCATTTACGCATTTTATACCTGCAGTTCAATGAGCTTTGACCAATACCTAGAACCTAAGCAAGATCTAGAGCCTGCCCACCGTCTCAGAAAGTTCTTTAGTTTCTCTTTGTAGTCTCCTCAATTCCGGACAAGCACTGATCTGCTTTCTGTCACTGTAAATCAGTTTTACTTGTTTAAAAATGTTATATAATGGAATCATGGGGTAGGTACTCTTTTTTTTTTTCAACTAGCTTCTTCTATCCTGCAAGGTGATGTCCAGATTCACCCATGTTGTTTCATCTGTAATTTCATCCTTTTTATTACAATCCCTTTCTGTGGATATACCAAATTTCATTTGCCCAATTTTTAAATGTTTATTTATTTTTGAGAGAGAGGGAGAGAGAGAGAAAGAGAGAGAGAGAGAGCGAGAGAGCAGGGGAGGGGCAGAGAGAGGGGGACAGAGGATCCAAAGCAGGCTCTGTGCAGCCAGCAGTGAGCCCGATGTAGGGCTCAAACTCATGAACCACAAGATGAACCACCTGAGCCAAAGTCAGATTTTTCAACTGACTGAGTCACCCAGGTGCCACGTGTTTCTCCATTTCTTAGTTGATGGATGTTTGGATCGTTTCCAGTTATTAGCAATTGTGAATAAAGCTGCTATGCACATTTGTGTCCAAACCTTTTCTTTTTTTTTAATTTTTTTTTTTTTTTTTTTTTTTACATTTTATTTATTTTTGAGAAACAGAGTGAGACAAAGCGGTGAGCGGGGGAGGGGCAGAGAGAGAAGGAGACACAGAATCTGAAGCAGTCCAGGCTATCAGCACAGAGCCTGATGCGGGGCTCGAACCCACAAACTGTGAGATCATGACCTGAGCCGAAGTCGGACGCTCAACCGACTGAGCCACCCAGGCGACCCTAAACCTTTTATTTCTTAAGATAACTTACGTATTTTAATATAAACTGTCACGAACATTTGAGCAACTAGATCATGTAGAAGTGACATGTTCAACATGGCAGTCACGGGGGCGCCTGGGTGGCGCAGTCAGTTAAGCGTCCGACTTCAGCCAGGTCACGATCTCTCGGTCCGTGAGTTCGAGCCCCGCATCAGGCTCTGGGCTGATGGCTCAGAGCCTGGAGCCTGTTTCCGATTCTGTGTCTCCCTCTCTCTCTGCCCCTCCCCCGTTCATGCTCTGTCTCTCTCTCTCTGTCCCAAAAATAAAAATAAAACGTTGAAAAAAAAAATTAAAAAAAAAAAAATTAAAAAAAAAAAACATGGCAGTCACTAACTACATGCAGCTATTTATATTTATGTACAGGTCTTTGGGGGACCTTCGTGTGTTTTTTTGCTCTTTGGTAAATATCGAAGAGTGGGATTGCTGGGTCGTATGGTCGGTGTATATTTAAAAGAAACTCCAGCAGTTCCCCGCATGGTTGTACTATTTTCAATTCCTGCCAGCAAGAGGCGAAAGTTCCAGGTGCTCTCCGTCCTAGGCAACACTTGGTATTGCAAGCCTCTAATTTTACCCATTCTAGGGGGTGCTACGTGGTATCTTGCTGTGGTTTCATTTTGCATTTCCCTGATGACTAATGATGTTGAGCATCTTTTCATGTGCTTGTCGGCCATTTGTATACCCTTTGTGAAGTGTTGGTCCCTGTCTTTTGCCCATGTTTTGTCATCGTGCTGTTTGCCATCCTGCTAGTGACTTGTACATGTTCTTTATATGTTCTGAATATAAGTCTGTCTGTCTGTCTTTATTTGAGAGAGCGCAAGTGGGGGAGGGGCAGAGAGAAAGGGACAGAGGATCTGTAGCGGGCTCTGCGCTGACAGCAGCGAGCCCCATGTGGGGCTCAAACCCGTGAGATCATGACCTGAGCTGAGGTCGGAAGCTCAACCGACTGAGCCACCCAGGTGCCCCTCCCTTTTTTTTTTTTTTTTAATGATCTACTTGTTGTGAATATTTTCTCCCAGGCTGTAGTTTGTTTTTTCAGAGCAAGAAGTTGTAAGCCTGATGACAGCTGAACCTCCTCTGCAGCGAGCTGGCCTCCCTGCCCACCCCCCACCCCTCCCCGCAGCTCCCCTCGCCTCACTTCAAGTTCTTCCTTTCTTGCTTTGCAGATCAACTTGCCCAGCTCCTCTCTCCAATTGTGCTCAAAACCCTTCTCAGTGCTCAGTCAAAAAAAAAAAAGAAAAGAAAAAGAGTGTTAGTCCTCTTCAGAAAGAAGAGAATGTCTTTCTGCCCTTCTCATCTGTAATATTCTCACCCTTCCCCCTCCCCCCTCATTCCCTGCCCTGCACCCAGCTCTGCACAAAATCTCCTCCTGTTCATTCCCTTTTCTCCTCCTTAATTTCCCCTGCCCTTGTTTTCCATCTACCTTGAAGCAAAGATTAATCTTGGAGGGTAAAATCAGGCCTTTCCCCAATTTGAGGGGGAAATTTCCCCAATTTGGGGGAATATGCTTTCAGGCAAAGTGTTCTACCAGAAACTTCTCCAGGTCCAGTGGTGCCAGAACAAACTCTCAGGGCTGGACACCTGGAAAGTAAATCCTGCACCACCAGGGACCCCAAATTACAGTTTTATGGCATAAAAAGAGGCCCCAGACAGGTCACGTTGAGGAGCAAATTGTATTTCTTCTCCTGTCACATTCTCACCTGTGTGGGCTTCCTGCCCAGGTGTGGGCCTCCTGCCAGATTACATGATGAAAGTCTATGGAAGCTCTTACTAACCCTCGTCTGTGTCAGAGTCGCTTACCTGGGTAGCTTTGAGTTCTCTCTCTCTGTCCTAAGCTTGGCTCTACCCATGAGACAGACAGTGGTAGGTCTGAAAGAGTGGCCCTCAGAACTGCAACCTGGGAGTCTGTTAGAAATGCAAGTTTTTAGCTACAGCAGTGCGCCTCACACTGGAGCATGCATCAGACCTTGAGAGGGCTTGTCAGAACAATTAGAACAGAAATTGCTGGGGCGGCTCCAGAATCCAGCAGGTCTGGAGAGGGCCTGAGAATGTGCATTTCTAATTTTTTTTTTCATGTTTATTTTTGAGAGAGAGAGCCAGAGCGTGGGGGGTGGGGGTGGGGCAGGGGGAAGGGCAGAGAGAGGGAGACACAGAATCTGAAGCAGGCTCCAGGCTCTGAGCTGTCAGCAAAAACTCTGATGTGGGGCTTGAACTCATGAATTGCAAGATCATGACCCGAGCCGAAGTCGGACGCTTAACTGACTGAGGCACCCAGGTGTCCCGAGAATGTGTATTTCAAACAAGTTCCTGCTTCGGGAATACACTTTGAGAAGCACTGGTCCTGATTCATTCTGTCTGAGGCTGGGTGGGTGGGCCTGGGGGAAAGCCTGTGTGTCGAGAGCTCCTGGTGGTTCTGACGTGCAGCTGAGACAGGTTATTCCTGGTCCACAGGCCGACGGGTCCACCACGTACAAGTCTGGTGGTACAAACGGGGCTTGAAATGCAGGATCTTTCCATAGGGCTTCTTCCTTCAGCAAATCTTTCCTTACAGGCCAGCTCTGTGTGTCCTGTGCGCTCAGGTCATGATAAATTTCCTCCAAGGACCTGCAGGGCCCTCTCGGGGTCTCTGAGCAGGCCTGACCTTCTGGGGTGCTGGGCTGGGCTGGCTGGTGTGCTTGGCCCTGGATGCTGTGGGAGCCGTAGGAGGACGGCCCAGGGGAGTGAGTCTCTCTGGGTGAGGCCACAGCCTCCTTGGCTGAAAAGAAACGTGTCTGTTCCTCCATTCTTTTAGTGCCAGAGAGCAGTAAGGATTGAAACGATTGCCAAGGGCTTTGGGAAGTGACTGTATTGGAGGCTGTTGTATTAAACCCCAGACGACTTAGTTTCCTGTATAACACGTAGGCTTTTGATGTTCAGCCATGCTTGTATCAAGTGTGGTCACCCAAGATTTTAATTGCTTTTACTCTTTTATTGAGGCATAAACCTACATCCAGTAAAATGCACAGATCTGAAGTGGGCACTTTGATGAATTTTTACCTATGTATACATCTGCATAACCACCACCCAGATAAGCAGAGAGAACGTTTCCCTCATTCTAGTAAGTTCCTTTGAGTCTTCTTCTGGTCGATCTACACCTCCCCACTGTCCCGACTCCCACCACTATTCTCACCTCTATCACCATAGATGAGTTTTGCTTGTTTTTGAAATTTGTATATGTTGTTATACAGGATGTGCTCTTTTGCGTCTGGTTTCTTAGGCTTAACTTTGTTTTTGAGATTCATCCCTATTATTGTATTTTATTTTTTATTTTTTTATTAAAAAATTTTTTTAACGTTTATTCATTATTGAGAGACAGAGATAGAGCGAGAGTGGGTGGGGCAGAGAGAGGGAGACACAGAATCTGAAGCAGGTTCCAGGCTCCGAGTGTCAGCACAGAGCTCAATGTGGGGCTCGAACCCACGAACTGTGAGATCATGACCTGAGCCGAAGTCGGATGCCCAACCAACTGAGCCACCCAGGCGCCCCCCTACTATTTTTTTAATGTTTATTTATTTTTGTGTGTGAGTGGAGAAGAGACAGAGAGACAGGAAGGCAGAGGATCCAAAGCAGTCTCTGTGCTGCCAGCAGAGAGCCTGACACAGGGCTCGAACTCATGAACCGTGAGATCATGACCTGAGCCAGTCTGATGCCCAACCGACTGAGCCACCCAGACGCCCCAAGATTCATCCCTATTATTATGTGTAAGAGCAATTCATTCATGTCCCTTCTGTGCTGTACACAACATGTCTGTCCTTCTTCAGTTGGTGGGTTTTGGGGCTATTACCAATTCAGCCACGGTGTACGTTTCTGTACATGTCCTTAGATGTACAAAAGCACACTCATTTCTTTTGAGTATATACCCGTGGGTAGAACTGCCTGCTCATGTGTTAAGCGTATGTTTAATTTTAGAAGAAAGTGTCCAGACAATTCCCTGAAGTGGTTGTATCTATTTATACTCCCACCAATGTTATATGAGTGTTCTGGTTGCTCCGTACCCTCATCCATCTTGGTATTTTTAGAGGTTCGATATTTGCCATTCTAGTGAGTGTATAGTCACAGCACTTGGACTTTTATTTTTTTATTTATTAAACAAAATTTTGTAAGTTTATTTTGAGAGAGAGAGAGAGAGAGAAAGAGAAAGCAAGCGGGGGATGGGCAGAGAGGGAGAGTGAGACTCCCAAGCAGGCTCCGCACTGTTAGCGCAGAGCCTGACGCAGGGCTCGAACTCACAAACCACAAGTTCATGACCTGAGCCGAAACCAAGAGTTGGATACTTAACTGACTGAGCCACACAGGTGCCCCAGCACTTGTACTTTTAATTTGCATTTCCCTGCAACCATGGATGTGGAGCATCTTTTCACATGTTTCTGGCCATTTGGACATCCCTTTTGGGTGAGGTGTTGGTCCAAGTCATTTGCCTGTTTTTTTGTTTTTGTTTTTTTTCCAATCTGGTATAGGAGACCTTTTAGTAAAGGGTAAAAATGTCATGAAACGGTGCCTTACGTATGCCAGGAATTGAGAGGGGGCTCAAGTGAGCTTGTGAGGAGGAGGATGGGAGAGAGAAGGGTTCTTCTTAATGAATCCGTCCCCAGCCCCTTGAAGCTTATCAGTCTCTGTTTCCCCAGCACCTAGAACAGAGGGAGGCACGACCCTGGAAACCAGTAAAAGTTCATCCCTAGGGGGACTGTCCTGTATGGGCGTGTGTGGGTGTGCATGTGTGTTTTCAGGGAAGGCTGTTGGGGATCTTACAGTGAATGATATTCTCCACTGTCTACTCTTCCAATCCTCTGAAGCTAGGCTGGACCCTGGGTCCTCTCCAGCTTCGGACAACTGGGCCGTAAGTAGCCCTAGGCTGCCAGCTTGCTAATATAGCCCTGACAGACTTGTTGATGAGCCTGCTTGGGTCCCGTGAAAACCTCCCCAGTGACTGGGGTCCACCACACCTCCTGGGATTGCATCACTGTCTACACTGCAATTTCTTCAGAGTCAAGATTTGCATCCAGTAGCACAGGTCTCCTGGCATCTAGATCCCTCGATGCCATCTAGCCCCTCAAAGAGCACAGGCTGCCCTTTCCACTCCAGGTCTTTGTTGAACATTTGCTCTACCCAGGGTGATTTCCAGATTGGTGATTAATTTTGGATGCATTACGTTCATTTGTGTGCACAGGACGCCAGCTCACTTCCTTTGCACCTGGCTCCCAAGCCGCCCAATCAGGATATTTGTGAACTGAATGGATAAATGAGTGATTTAGGGTCTGATTCATCTCCCAATCAGGCAAGCCGTCTCTCATTAGTGCCACCTTGGGCCAAAGGGAAAAACAGGACCCTCTTTTCATGTTTTATCAGAGGCTCAAAAATTTTGACGTCTTCTCATTTGTGATGATTTCATGAAGTCCCAATCTCCCTTAATGATTGAATGCTTTTGTGTCAGCTAAGTTGTTTGAAACAGTAAATCCTATTTCTGTGTTGACTTCATAATATGAGATGTGTCCAATTGGGGGAAAAAATGTGGAGGATACAATGCTCAGTGGTTCAGTTTTGGAATCCTCAGAATCAATCAATCAATCAACCAGCCAGTCAATTAATTATTTAAGTAACTTCTTGGTGCCAGGTGTGAGGGATATAATACTGGGGATATCAGTCTGGTGGTCGATGCATTTTCTGACTCAGTTTCTCTTCCTGGCAGTTCATCTTTGATCCTTTCCTGGCATGGGGTTTCGCCCTCACTTGTGAATCCTCTGATATCCCACTAATGGCTATTGGACCCCATCCTCTGGCCCGTTTCCAGTGTCTGATTGTGCTAGGTTGTAATCCCATGTGCTGCCAGTAGGTGCCGCTCTTCTAACACCTGATGCTCCTATGGCTGAAAATTTTGGTTTCCATGTGACATAAGAGAACAGTATAAAAATAAATTTTGAGGGCTTGAGGTTTTATTTAAAAAAAAAAAAAAACCCAGTTAACTCTGAATGAAGAGTGACCTGGCATAATGAGGGATATGTAATTTTGGAATAATGCTGTCCAACAGAACTTTTGGCAATTTGTTCTACAATCTGAGCTGTCCAATGTCAGTAGCCACTAGCCACGTGTGACCGTTGAACACTTGAAATGTGACTAGTGTGACCTGGAAACCGAATTTTAAATTTTGTTTAATTTTAATTAATTAAAAAATTTTTTTTAACGTTTTTATTTATTTTTGAGACAGAGAGAGACAGAGCATGAAGGGGGAGGGGCAGAGAGAGAAGGAGACACAGAATCGGAAGCAGACTCCAGGCTCTGAGCCATCAGCCCAGAGCCCGACGCAGGGCTCGAACTCACGGACCGTGAGATCGTGACCTGAGCTGAAGTGGGATGCTTAACCGACTGCGCCACCCAGGCACCCCAATTTTAATTAGTTTTAATTTAAATAGCCACATACGTGTCCAGCAGTCATTGTATCAGGCAGCACAGTTTTAGAATCATTTTTTGCTTCCATCATTTTGGCAAGGGAAGAAATGGAAAAACAGAGAAGCATCCAGTAATCCTCCTCACCAATATCCCTGATGATGATTCCACTTCAGGTTTGTTGGTTTAGTGTAAGACTGTGGAACCAGAGAGATTTGGGAGTCCATTTTGGCCTTGCCACTTAATAGCTGTTGTGTTCTTGAGCATGTGAGTTCAGCTCTCTGTGCCTCAGTTTCTTCATCTGCAAATTGGGGACAATGACACCAACCTCAAGATTATGGTGAGGAGTGAGTGGGACAGCTCTCAGGGCAGCACCGACATAAAGTAAGTACTCAACAAAAGGTGCCCCTGCTGGTAACGATGGGCAATGACAGACAACCCTGGTGGTCTTCCTGCTAAGTGTCTCTACAGGGGCTAAATCAGGGTAAGAACACAATCTAAGGTCAAGCACATCAAGCAAAGGTATTAGCTAGGCTGCTGGCTAATACCACAGGAGTCAGGCTGCTGCGTTAACTTCATTCATCCAGAGGTCAAAATCAAGGGGCATGCTAGAAGGGTGAGCTGTCCTCCAAGGAAGTGGGGTCTTCACCCCTACCTGTGCTCTCTGACTTCTGCCCTCTCTATCCCTGCCAGTGTCCTGACCGTGATGACGGCTGGACAAATACAGACCAGCTGGAACTCCCGTTCTGGGTCCAGTGGACTGACTAGCTGCTTCCAATTGTCACTTCTTTGACTGGAGGGTTTTTTTTTTTTCCGTCATATTACTGAGGGTTCTCCCCACCTGCACTCATCTCATCCAGAGTCCTAAGCACTCAAGGCTCTAACACACATAATGTGTGTGAGATGGTGTGGGTTTCCTTTAAAGCAGAGCTCCTCAAATTTTCCCATGGACACAGATCACCTGGCAATCTTGTTACTATGCAGATTCTGGCTCAGGAGTTTTTTTGGGGGGTGGTGTCGGGGATGGGAGTCTGCATGTTTAACATGCTCTCGGGTGAGACTGATGTTGCTGGTCCCAGTGCCATGCTTGAAGTAGCAAGTCGTCTCAATCAGTGGTTCTCAAAGTGTGGTCCTGAGACCGGCAGCCACAGACTTGTAGGAATGCACACTCTTTGGGTCCCCTCCTACTGAATCAGAAACTCTGGGGTGGCACCCAGCAGTCTGTGTTTTATCACGCCTTACCGGTGATGCAGATGCCAGGTGTTGTTTGAGAATCCCTGTTCTAAATAAATCACTGGTCCGCAAATGTGGCTGCTTTTTGGAATCATCTGTTTCCAGTTGATTGCTTTTTTAATTTTTGTATGTGTTTTTGATCATTTCTTTTTGTTGGTTTGTTTTTAAAAATCAGCATCATGGAGGTAAAATTTCCCGGGGAGTTAAAAAAAATATACGTTGGTTAGGTCCTAACCTAGAGCTTCTGGTTTGGTTGGTCTGGAATGTTGCCCAGACATTAACATTTTTAAGTCTCCCTGGGTGGGATGCAGGGTCAGTTTTTAAAAGTCTTGGCTACTCAATAAAATTACCTGGAGAGCTTTAAAAAAATGTATCCTGGTGCTTGGGTCTTACCCTTAGAGATTTTCATTTAGGGTGTTTTCCAAATTTGGAGTTTTAAGAGTCTTCTGAGATTGAGAACCACTGTGTCAACTGATGGGGATGGGGGCAGGTGTGGAGGGACTTCTACTCTAGAGCCGGATTGGAAAGGTTTTTTGTCTTCATTAGAGAAAAGGATTCTTAATCCCAGATGGAAATCCTGAAGGGCCAGTGAGGAATTGGAGAGAAGGATGAGCCCCCAGACAGGACAGAGATGGCTTTGTCATGGAGCTAAACACCCATGTGAAGAGAGGACAGTCCCAAGGGCTGAAATGCCTCTGGTGCCTGAGGTTTGCAGGATTGTTTTTATCTTTTAACTTTATGTTTACATTATTTCAGGCTCATAGGAAAATTGCAAGAACAGAACAAAGAATTGTTCTACTCTTCACCCAGATTCTGTGTGTATGTGTGTGTGTGTGTGTGTGTGTGTGTGTATTTTTTTCTAAACCATATGAGAATAAGTTGCAGATATGATGCCCTTTACTCCTCAAAGCTCCAAAGGTAAAATTCCTAAAAATATAGGGGACATTGTCTTATGTAACCACAATGTAATTATCCAACTCAGGAAACTTATATCAACTCCATACAATTATCTAATCTGTAAACCTTATTCAGACTCCGATTTCACCAAGGGTCTCAATAATGTCCTTTATAGCTAAACAATATCCCCGATCACATGTTGCACTTCGCTGTCCACTCTCTCCTCCACTCTGACACTGGTCCTCAGACTTTCTTTGTCTTTCACCACGTTGGTGTTTTTGAAGAGTGAGTCTGTAGAATGCCCCTCACTTTGCCCATGATTCCACTCAGGTTGTGCATTTTGGCAGGAATACTGGGAAAGGGCTGTTGTGTTCTTCTTAGTACGTGGTATCAGGAGAATGAGGTCCATTTCTTGGTTGGGGAGATTTTCAACGTTTTTTATTTATTTTTGGGACAGAGAGAGACAGAGCATGAATGGGGGAGGGGCAGAGAGAGCGGGAGACACAGAATTGGAAACAGGCTCCAGGCTCCGAGCCATCAGCCCAGAGCCTGACGCGGGGCTCGAACTCACAGACCGCGAGATCGTGACCTGGCTGAAGTCGGATGCTTAACCGACTGCGCCACCCAGGCGCCCTGGTTGGGGAGATTTTAAAACAAATTCGGATAGTAAATATTCCCGGTGAGAAGGAAAATCAAAAAGCATAGAGGGAGGCTGGTGTGGTTCGCATGAGCAGGTGTGATTAGCTCAGATTTTCAAAGGACAGGAGCAAAGCTGTACAAGCAAAGAATTCAAGGCAGAGAGGGAAAAAAAATGGAGAGAATAATGGCTGGAAAGTTGACGCTCAGAACATAGTCTCCACTACAAAACACCCTGAAGCTTACCAAACGGGCTTTTAAATCACTTGCTTAAAAAAACGCTGTGTTTTTCTGTCAATAAAAATAGAATATGCCTATTGTGGAAAACACAAAAAGCAGAAAGAAGAAAATATCTACTCCCGAGGTCCTGTCACCAGCTGTAATCACAGCTAATATTCTGGCACGGTTGCTGCCAGTCTTCAGGAAGGGCTTTTAAAGCTGTGCCTGGGACATGAAACAAAATAGGGAAGAACTAAGTCTTCTCCGCTGGGGGAGGTGATGTCATGCTAGCGAAGGCCCAGCCGAAAGGGCCGCCAGTGTGTGCACTTCACTTGGCCAGGACAACGTGTGCAAGCTGGGAGAGGACGGAGCCCAGGGAGGACATGTGGGGTGCACTGGAGAGCCCAGAGCCACTGCCCCGATCTTTGCAAAACTCAGAGGCTGGTTTCAAAAGTTGGGAGCTGAGCAATATTTTAGTGATTTGTAAAAATAAAAGCCAGCGTGAAAGCAGGATGTGTGGCCATGGGGGAGCCTCAACTGGAGACTCAGTGCACCCCTGATTCCGACTGGGGGAGGGCCTACAGGGCGGGGGGAGGCAGTGAGCATATGTCACCCAAAATAGGCTTCACAACTGTCCGTCCAGGTGGGTATTTCTCATTTCTGTTTTATAGACAAGGAAAGCGAGACTCCGATGCAAGCGATGTGTCGGGTCCCATCAGCGCCCCGCCCAAGGTCCTCAGTCACCTGGAGGTCACCCCAGAAAGTCCCCATTTGTGCTGATGGCTTCCTACTTTTCTTTTCAGGGATGTTCTCTGGACTTTGCGGTGTGGGGAGTTAATATCCTAAGGGCAACTCTCAACCAGGGAATTGATGGTGAATACCCCGATTTTTTTGCTCCTTGATAAGACATTTTTTTTTATTGTGTCAAGAAACTCATTACATAAGATTTACCATCTTAACTACTTTAAAAAATTTTTTTAATGTTTATTTATTTTTGAGAGAGAGAGAGAGAGAGAGAGAGACAGAGCACGAGCAGGGCAGGGGCAGAGAGAGACACATAGAATCCGAGGCAGGCTCCAGGCTCTGAGCTGTCAACACAGAGCCCGACATAGGGCTCAAACCCACGAACTGTGAGTGAGATCATGACCTGAGCTGAAGTTGGATGCTCAACCGACTGAGCCACCCAGGCTCCCCTACCATCTTAACTATTTTTAAGTTTGCAATAAGTAGTATTAACTGTATGCACCTTGTGCAACAGATCTCTAGAACTTTTTCATCTTGCAAAACTGAAACCCCAAATCCATTGAACAATTCTCCTCATCCCCCTCCCCTCGGCCCCTAACAACCACTATTCTACTTTCTGTTTCGATGAGTGTAACTCCTTTACATACCGCATATAAGTGGAATCATGCAGAGTATCTGTCCTTGTGGGATGAGTTTATTTACTTTGCATAATGTCCTCAAGGTGCATCTAGGTTGTAGTGAGTGACCAAAATGTCCTTATTTTTTAGGCTGAAAAAATATTCCACTGTAGGTATATTCCATATCTTATTTTTCCATTCATCTATTGATGGACACTTGGGTTGCTTCCGTGTCTTGGTTATTGTGAATAATGCTGCGGTGAACGCGGGTATGCAAATATCTCTTTGAGATCCTGTTCTCAATTATTTTGGACATATGCCCAGAAGTGCGATTGCTGGATCATATGGTAATTCTGTTTTTAAGTTTCTGAGGACCCTTCATACTGTTTTCCACAGTGACTGCACCATTTTTTTTTTTTTTTTTTTTTGGATGAGACAATTGTGAGATGAGTTTTGGATACTCTCTCAGAGGGTCCCAGAAGGACTGATCATAGTGGTAACCGGCTCAGACATGCTCTCCTTCTATTGCCCGCCTTCTCCTTTCCCTTCTCACTCCCCCATTCTCCCAACTGTGTTTCCTGGAACCACCTCCCAGATATACCACCCGCACCAAGTCTTTGTGGCTGGGTCTGCTTCTTAACCAACGCCCATCACTTGCTTCAGGTTACACAGTTCATAAGTGGCTCATCTGAATGTCTGTTGCCGTATAATAAACCACATCAAAGCTCAATGACTGGGGTGCCTGGTTGGCTCAGTGCCTTAAGCATCCCACTTAGCCTCGGGTCATGATCTCTCAGTTTGTGAGTTCGAGCAGCACCGAGGTGGACTCTGCTGGCAGCGGGGGAACCGCGGGGGTATCCCTCTCTCTCTCCCCTTGCTCCACTTGCACAGTCTTGCTCTCAAAATAAATAAATAAACTTAATTAAAAAATTTTTTTTGTTATTTTTAATTTTTTTAATGTTTATTTATTGAGAGACAGAGAGAGACAGAGCATGAGCATGGGTGGGGCAGAGAGACGGGGAGACACAGAATCCGAAGCAGGCTCCAGGCTCTGAGCTGTCAGCACAGAACCCGATGCGGGGCTTGAACTCACAAACTGCGATATCATGACCTGAGCCGAAGTCAGACCCTTAACCGACTGAGCCATCCAGGTGCTCCTAAATAAATAAACTTAAAAAAAAAAAAAAAAAAAGCTCAATGTCTTAAGACAGCCACTTATTATCACTCATGGTTCTGCGGACTGACTGAGCTCCACTGGGTGGTTTTCACTTAGGGGCCGTGTGGTTGCAGTCAGATGTTGGAGGGGCTGGAGGCATGTAGAGGCTCCATGGGGCTGGACACCCGCAGTGGCTCACTCCCATGCTGGCAGTCGGGGGCTGGAAGCCCAGATCTCTAAGTGGTCTCCCTGTGGGATGAGGGCTTCCTCACGGCATGTTGGCTGGCTTCAGAGAGCAGCATCCCAGGAATGGACTTTCCAAAAAGCGCGAATGGGAAAATGCTAGCCCAGTCCAGGCCTTTGCCCAGGAGTGGCCGTGTCGTGTGCATCGCGTGCTCCTGGAGAAAGCACTTATAGGCTCACCCAGACTCAAGGGGGTGGAGAAATGGCCTCTACTATGTGATAAAGAAGAGTGTGTAGGATGGGAGATATTTTTGTAGCTGTCTTTGGGAAATACAGTTGGCCACAGTAACGGGGCCAGGATGCAAACCCAGGCAGTCTGAGTTGAGAAATTGTGGCCTCAACTTCTAGGCTGCCTCCTCTTAAGAGATACATTCTAGGGGTTCCTGACATCTTTAAAGATTTGTTTTAAATGTTTATTTATTTATTTTTGAGAGAGAGAGAGAGAGAGAGAGAGAGAGAGAGAGAGAGAGAATCCCAAGCAGACTCCACACTGTCATCACATAGCCCGATGTGGGACTTGAACTCACGAGCTGTGAGATCATGCCCTGAGCCAAAATCAAGAGTCAGAAGCTCAACCAACCAAGACAACCAGGAGCCCCTTTAAAGATTAAAAAAAATTTTTTTTAAGTAATTTCTACACCCAATATGGGGCTTGAACTCATGACCCTGAGATCAAGACTTGCACGCTTCACCAACAGAGGAAGCCAAGTGCCCCAGGGTTCCTGACATTTCTAGGAGGCTGTAGAACCAGCAGTAATGGCAAACTTGAGAAATGTTTTTGCTGATTGTGACGCCATTTTTATGTCTAGATTGACGTGACCAGGGAAGTGCAGGTCTCAAGTGGATTCCAAAAAGAAGACACGGGGGATATATGTGTTGACTTTTGGAAGATAATGGAGCAGAGTATGACATAGTTTATTTGTAACCATTAGAAAAGAATGCAGTGCCCATGAGGTGGGAAAGCTTGGTGGTGGGGGTGAGCCGTGTCAAGTTGTGGTGGGCTGAATAATGACCACCCGAGATACTAGAACTCGAGATACTAGGACCTAATCCCTGAAACCTGTAAATGTCATGGGGAAAAAGGTCTCTGACATGTGACTAAGGATCTAGAGATAGGTAGATTATCCTGGATTATCTGGGTGGTCTCTGAATGCCATCACAAGTGTCTTTATACAAGACAGGCAGGGGTGCCTGGGTGGCTCAGTTGGTTGAACGTCTGACTTTGACTCAGGTCATGATCTTGAAGTCTGTGAGTTCAAGTCCCGTGTCGGGCTCTGTGCCGACAGCTCAGAGCCTGGAGCCTGCTTCTGATTCTGTGTCTCCCTCTTTTTCTGCCCCTCCCCCACTCATGCTCTGTCTCTCTCTCTCTCTCTCTCTTGCAAAAATGAATAAATGTTTAAAAAAGAGAGAGAGACAGACAGACAGACAGACAGACAGAGGGAGACCTGACACTCATGCAGAGGGGAAAATGATGTGAAGACAGAGCAGAGAGAAATCAGAAGGTGCTGGACTTGAAAACTGGAGAGACACGGCCACGGGCCAAGGGATGCCAGTGGCCCCCAGAAGATGGAAGAGGCTCACAGATGCTTAACTGACTGAGCCACACAGGTGCCCTGTGAATAAACCCATTCTGATACAGGCTTGGCAAACTGGTTCATAACGAGAGTGTTCCCCGGGGGATTTATGGCAGCTTGCACAGCTCTCTACAAAGTGTACGTCAGCAGAGGGTCTCTGTTCCCTGGGCGGCGGTGGGGTGCACAGGGGAGTGCCACAGGGCTCTGGGATTCACTCTCCAGATCACTCTTTCTATCAACTTTCTGGACACAGACAGCAAGGAACTACGTAGGGCACCGCATGTGAAGGTGACACAGTATTGGAGGGAAGAGTGAAAGTGATAGCTGAACTGAGATAAACGTTATGTTGACAGATCACAACTTTGGAATAAAATCAAGATGGAACTGATGGGCGAGAAAGCTAGATTTTATATATTTTAAAATTTTTTTGATTTTAGAGAGAGAGTGCGTGCCTGGGAGCAGAAGAGGGGCAGAGGGATAGAGGTAGAGAATCTTAAGCCTGACATGAGGCTCAGTTCCACGACCCTGGGATCATGACCTGAGCCGAAATCAAGTCGGACACTTAACTTGAGCACCAGGTATCCTGGTGGGTATTGAGCCACCCAGGTACCCTGAGAAAGCTAGCTTTTACAGAGAAATCCTTTGCCTGAACACAGAACTGGTTGGGGGGATCTGGCTGGTCAGTTTAGATGAGAAGGAGCTAAAGGTAGCAGTAGTCAGTGGTGGGGTGTTGGTTTTTATAAGGATAGAATGTGGAAGGGCACCTTAGTAGCTCAGTTGATTGGGCGTCTGACTCTTGATTTCGGCTCAGGTCATGATCTTGAGGTTCGTGGGTTTGAGTCCTGCATCGGGCTCTGCACTGATTCTGGTGGAGGCTGCTTGCGATTCTCTCTTTGTGTCTCTGTCCCTCCCCTCCACCCCCAATAAATAAACGAACTTAAAAAAATAAAGACATAATTTGAAGCATTTTGCAGGGAGGGTAGTGTCCAGCTCACAGAAGGGGATGGCCCTGGGTACTCACTGCTGGTTGCAAGACATTGAACAACTTCGTTCAATTGTTAATGCCTCCTTCCTTTATTTGAAATGAGAGGCACATGGTAAGGCATCAGGAAACCAAGTGTGCTGGATTAGTTTGCCCGTCCGTGTTCATTTTCTGCCCATCTTCACTCTGCTCTGAGCAGAGCTGACCTCTTCGGGCCTATCACCCAGGATATCAAACTAGCTAATACTCTGAAATAAGCCACCCTGTGCAAGAAAACATAGTGGCCTGAAAAACAATAATCACTTAAAAATTATTTAAAATATTTATTTATTTTTGAGAGAGAGAGGGAGAGACACAGAGTGTGGGGGGCAGGGGAGGAGCAGAGAGAGAGGGAGACACAGAATCTGAAGCAGGCTCCTGGCTCTGAGCTGTCAGCACAGAGCCCAACGCGAGGCTCAAATGCAAGGATAACCTGAGCCGAAGTCAGAAGCTTAACCAAACAAGCCCCCCAGGTGCCCCACAACAATAATCATAAAAATCAGTTTCTATGGGTCCAGAAATCAGGAGTGGCTTTAGGAGGGTGGGCTCCTGGCTCCTGGCTCCTGGCTCCAGGACTCTCATGAGGTTGACATCGAGATGCACCAGGTCTGGGGCGCCTGGGTGCCTTGGTGGGTTAAGTGTTTGACTTCGGCTCAGGTTATGATCTCATGGTTTGTGAGTTCCAGCCCCTCATTGGGCTCTCCAACGAGCCTGTTTTTTTTTTTTTTTTTTTTTAATTACATTTATTTATTTTTGAGAGGCAGAGTGAGACAGAGCACAAGCAGGGGAGGGGCAGAGAGAGAAGGAGACACAGGATCCGAAGCAGTCTCCAGGCTCTGAGCAGGCATTCAGTACAGCTTCTGACGTGGGGCTCGAACCCACGAACCGTGAGATCATGACCTGAGCTGAAGTCAGACACTTAACCGACGGAGCCACCTGGGCGCCCCAAGGAGCCTGCTTTTTGATCCTCTGTCTCCCTCTCTCTCTGCACCCTCCCTTGTTTTCTCGCTCTCTGAAAAATACATAAATATTAAAAAAAAAAAAAAAAAGATGCACTGGGTCTACACTCATCTAGTCTTGACTGGAGTCAGAGTGTTGGCTTAAAAGTGGCTCACGCACGTGGATGGTAAGTTCCTGCCTGCCATTAGCAGGAGACCTCAATTCTTCACCCTGTGGACCTCTCTCCACAGGGCTGCTGCAGTATCCTCACAACCTGGCAGCTGGCTCTCCCAGGGGGAGCCAGGTGGCAGAAGCTCGTATGACCTAGTCACACGCTGGCCTTCCCACAGCCCCTTTCGCGGGCCAGCCCCGCATGATGCGGGAGGTGGCCACACAGGGGGCCAACTGCCAGGACGTGGGGTCCAGTTGGAAGCCTGCCATCCCAGGAACAGCGGGTGGCAGTGTGCCATGGCCAGAAGAAAATCAGGAAAGACCAGAGCTGGAGGGTGTGATGAAATTTGCCCTGACTCAGGTTGCCCAAGTTCCGGCCCCAGTTCCGGGACAGAGATCTCCCCTCCTCCGTCCTGCCAGTAGGACTTGTGCACGTGCTGGGAGGGAGCGAAGGCTTCCTTTGAGACCTGCCAGGATCACATTACACTGCCCACGGAGCAGGGCTTGGGGTGAGGTTGGTGCATTGTGAAGGCAAGAGCCATGGAGCTGCTGGCAGGAGACAATGGCCTCCATTGAGGAAATATGACATAACGGACCAGCCAGTCCACGGCCACCACGTCAGGAAACAATAGACATTTCAAGAGGGCACAGGACGTGCTCTGATCGGGCCAGCAATAAGCCACCATGCCCCGCACACCCTCCCGACCTGCCGTCTCAGAGACGGTACCACGGGAGAAATTTTGCCAGGATTTGCCTGAAAAGTTCAGTTGTTCAAAATAGCGTTTTAAACCCCCAGCGTCTTTGACCTTGGCTGCAGTCTGTCCTTGCTTGGTTCAGTGTGGCGCTCTCTGGATCCATTTTCCAAGTGTACAAAGCCATCATTCTCCATTAGCGCAAGGTGAGAAGAGATCAGGAGCTCGAAGGAGAGGGCCCGAGCATGAGGTGTTTAAAGCAGTCATGCAGGCACCCTGAGATTCGTCTGTTTCCTGACCTCTATCTTTGAGATCATGTGTCCAGCAGAGCGCTAGCTGACATGCTGTGCTGGGGGGGGGGCTGGGATGTTGGCCTCAGTTACGTGTCTGCTGGCCCGGGCTCTGTGGGCGTCTTGGGTCTTGGACTGGAGCAGAACTCTCAGCTGGGTGTGGAGTCTATCCTTCTCGGAGTCACATGCTCAGTTATTATCAGTGATGTAGAACTTTGCAGGGATGTCTCCCATCTAGGACTCTGAGAACAGAGAAAAATCCCCTTAGAAGGACTTTTCTTGGAGAATACTTGCCAGCTTCCAGGTCACCCAAGGCAGGGGGGTGTACGTGGTAGACCGTGGGTGTTCCTGATGGGAGCATCAAGAGAGAACATCGTTGGGAAAGATCCTGCTGATTGGGTGCTTAAAGGTCACAGTTCAGGGGTGCCTGGGTGGCTCAGTCGGTTAAGCATCTGACTTCGGCTCAGGTCATGGTCTCGTGCTTGTGAGTTTAAGCCCTGCGTCAGGCTCTGTGCTGACAGCTCAGAGCCTGGAGCCTGCTTCAGATTCTGTGTCTCCCTATCTCTGCCCCTCCCCTGCTCACATTCTCTCTCTCTCTCTCTCTCTCTCAAAAATAATAAACATTGAAAAAGATTAAAAAAAAAACAGCATCACAGTTCAATGTGGAAGATCACCTAGAATATCAGTGAGGGCTGTCAGAGAGAACAGGTTGGTGTTTCGATCAGGGCTCAGCCACTTACAATGAGGTGACCTTTGCAAGTTAATTTGCGCCTTTGTGGAATGGATGGCTGGTATTCTGTGGCCTTCCAGAGCCTGCTTCTTGGGAACTATCTGCCCTCCCCAAATTGGATGCAATTAAGGGGGTCACTAGAGGGGACATTTTCAGGAAAGGTCCTTAGAGCCAACCCAACTTTACACTGTACTTGTGTTTACCTAAATGTCTGGGGTCCTGAATAGCTCTGAGTAAGCTGAATTTTCTGTAGTAGAACCCTGTTTTAATTTCAGGGGGAAGTTCATTATTTTTTTAAAAAATTTATTTATTAAGTTTATTTATTTTGAGAGAGAACAAGCGAGCACAAGCAGGGGAGGGGCAGAGAGAAGGAGAGACAGACTCCCAAGCAGGCCCCGCATCATCAGCGCAGAGCCTGATGTGGGGCTTGAACCCATGGACTGTGGGATCATGACCTGAGCCAAGATCAAGAGTCGGACCCTTAACCAACTGTGCCACCCAGGCACACCAGAAGTTTGTTATTAAAAGGCAACCAGTTGGGGGCATCTGGGAGGCTCAGTTGGTTAAGCGTCTGACTTCAGCTCAGGTCATGAGCTCATGGTTTGTGGGTTTGAGCCCCAAGTCGGGCTCTGTGCTGGCAGCTCAGAGCCTGGAGCCTGCTTCGGATTCTCTGTTTCCCTCTCTCTTTGCCCCTCCCCCACTCATGCTTTGTCTCTCTCTCTCTCTCAAAAATAAATAAACATTAAAAAAAAATAAAAGGCAACTAGTTGAAAATGTTTGTAAAGCAAAAAAAAAAAAAAAAAAAAAAAAATCCTTTAGTTGAGCAAATAATCACTCCCTAGTTTCTTTACACTAAATTCATAATTTCTAACTGGATTGCATACTTTATTTTTTTAAAGTTTTTATTTTAGTTTTGAGAGAGAGAGAGACAGAACACCAGTGGGGAAGGGGCAGAGAGAGAGAGAGAGGGAGGCACAGAATCTAAAGCAGGCTCCAGGTTCTGAGTTGTCAGCACAGATCCTGACGTGGGGTTCAAACTCAGGGACGGTGAGATTGTGACCTGAGCTGAAGTCAGATGCATAACCAACTGAGCCACCCAGGGGCCCCATTGGATTGCATGCTTTCCAAGCCTTTGTGTAAAATTACCTTCCATTGCTCTTCCTTTCTGCTCCCCTCCCAGCTCTCTCCAATGCCTGTCTACTCTGACCTGTGTCCTGTGATGCTGGACACATAGATTGTATCAATGGCAGCCATGACATCTAGTTTCCAGATGGGTCCACCCAATGGGAGGCTATCTGGAGGGCAAGAGGAAAGTGAGGTCTTGGTATTTGCAACAACTCGCCTGCCCCAGCTCCCAGCTCCTTCCTGAGTCCCCAAGGTTGCATGCATCTATCTCCTGAAGGCCCCAGGTCCTGTCCAGGGTCCCCCCACCACTGTCATTCTCCCTGGGTTCCAGTAATCACTCCTGCACCCTCGGGAATGGTCCCTTGATGTTACTGGCCCCAGGCTTCTCTGTGACCCTGCACTGGTTTCCTAAATCCTGCCGGCACCTTTGTAAATGGTGCCCTTATCAAACTCCCCTCAAATCGCCCAGTTAGAGTGCTGCTATCAGGGTCCCCAGAGACTGTGACTGACGTGATATTCAAACTTTTATTCTGTGCAATGTTTTAAAAAGCTCTGTGGTATCCCTCTTCCTCTCTTGAAGGCCTCGGGAGAGAAGTGGGTGTGTGTGTTCAATCGAATCACTATTGTTTGAACTTAAAAAAGCAGAGCTGGGCTTTGGAGAAGGAGAGAAGAGTGGCTTTGTGCCTATCTTCAGTGTGAGAATCCACTGCATTTTAAAAGTCACAGCTGCCGGGGAACACGGACCAAACCGAAGATGGGTTCATCCCCGAGGGGCCTATCTTCAGAAAGCTCGGCGGACGTCAAAGCAGGACGGGAGAGAGAGGTCGTGGCGTCTGCCACCATACTGGCTGTGGTGGGCTTCACATGAAGGTCACATCAGGGCCTGGGGGCATGTGTGTGGGGGTATGTGTGGCGGAAATTGAGACGGGGAGTGAGTTGGTCACCTGCTTTAAAAGGGATCCCAGGAGATGGCTGTCGGGAAGGGACGTGTGTTCCAGACACCAGTGATAGTGGCCATGAAAACATCCTAGGCTGATGGACGAGTCCACGAAATAAATATCGGTCCAACATCTGGAGGAATCCTAGGGGCTGCTGAATGCGGTGCTGTGCTTCCTGGTGAGAAGTGAATAAAAGCAGACTGCAGCATAGTTTGCAAGCGTGAGCCCATTTTTGTGGAGTAACGTCTATTTTTATTTAGAATACATAAACTCGTGAGCTGGGGGGAACCATATTTGGCCACATGCGGGATGAAGCAGGAGGGGGACAAGGAGAGAGATGCAGACGTGGGGACACCAAAGGACCCAGCGATGAGTAACTGAGTCTAGTTCCTCTTTCTCGTCAGGGTCCCCCAGGGCCCTCCCATAATTCCCTCTTCTCCTGAGCCGGTCTGAAGGGCTCTTATCTGCCACATTGAGAATATGGAGGCGTTTAGCATTGGTAGGATCACACCCATTTTCCAGATGGGGAAATGAAGGCTGAGGGAAGCCAAGAACTTGGAAGTGAGTGGTGATTCCAACCCAGGTCATCTAAGGTGGATACTCAACATTTGCCACTTTGCTGGAGCCGGACGTCATCCAAGTCTGTGGCTCAGGGCTACATGACAGGAGGGAAGCAGCACTTGGCGGGATTATGAAGGACACTTTCTTTTCAACGTTTTTTTTTTTTTTTGGGACAGAGAGAGACAGAGCATGAACGGGGGAGGGGCAGAGAGAGAGGGAGACACAGAATCGGAAACAGGCTCCAGGCTCTGAGCCATCAGCCCAGAGCCCGACGCGGGGCTCGAACTCACGGACCGCGAGATCGTGACCTGGCTGAAGTCGGACGCTTAACCGACTGCGCCACCCAGGCGCCCCGAAGGACACTTTCTTAATAGAGGGGCTGCTTGCAGCCAGGTGGGCAGAGTGAAGGGAACCAGAGAAAGGCGTTGAGGCACCACTATTCGCTCCACTTGAAGGGCCAGGAGGAGAAAGAGCCCCTGCCAGATTGTGAGGAGGGAGGGAGGAGTGGAGGGGCGGGATGAATACTCTGCATGCTCCCTCTCCCCCCACCCCAATCTCCTGCAGGCTGATGCAACAGCAAGAGAACCAGGGCCCAGGCAATGCAACCCCCAGGCTCAGCTTTCCAGGGTGCAGGCAGGGCAGGGAGCCATCTGGGATGCGGAGTGCAAGCAAGGACACAGGGGTTTTCCGGAGGGGCCAGACAGGGTGCCTCAGGATCCAGCGTCTGACCCGTCTGACCTGAGGAAGGAATCCTTCTAAGTGTTTCCCAGGAAGTGGTGCCCCCTCCTCCCTCCCCTTCCTCCACGTCTTCCCCTTCCAGATTCTGCTTTCTATCTCCTTCTTCTTCCCCTCACAATGAGAAGTAGGGAAAAGGGGGCAGGAGGCACACAGAACATTCTCTTCGCCCCAAATCACAGCTAACTGATGCATAACAGGCAGGTAACAAATGTCTGTGGCCTGAATGAACATGGCAGGGGGTGAGCCCAAAGGCCTGGGGAAGGCCCCGAATGCTATTCTTTACCAAAGTAGATGCCCTGCCGACACCCCGACTCCCCACCCTACCCCAGCAATACCTGGGCACAGGCAGTGTATTTGCTAGGTGACTCCAGAAGCACGAGGGAGGGAGTGGGGAGAGGGAGACAGGAAGGGGGAGGCTGATGGTGGGCGCGTTCACGGGCAGTTACCAGCGTGGGCACCTAGGACTCCACTCTGCGGGGATCACCTGAGGAACCAGGTAGGACGCGCCTCCCCTCAGGATTGTCTTACTGGGAAGTGGAAGCTGCAGGGTTTATTCACCAGCTCCCGACCTGCGTGGGTGGTGGGCGGCTCCTGGCGGGATTAAATCCCCGGCTTCTAGACTGTTCTGAGCGCAGGCTGAGCAGCCGAGAAAAACGTTCACTGGAGAAGGACAGCCATGCAGGTGCTGGAGGTGAGAGCAGGGCTCCTCCTCGGGAATTGTCCGCTTAAGTGCAGGGGAGTCACAGGAAGGCCGAAGGGCCGGGAGGGGCTGCGAGAGCTGCTGAGGGGTCCATGGAGGAAGGAGGCTCTCTTCGGCTGAGGCCCACCTACGAGCACCTGCCATGTGCACTAAAGGCAAATAGAACAAGGGGTCCACTGAACTAACCACCGCCCCGGGTCCTCGAGACGCTAAGGCAGAGATGTAAAGCGCTCTGGGACCTCGTAGAGGAGACTGTGCCTGGCTCACCGTAGTCACTCCACAAAGGTTTGTTGAGGGAACATTTCCGGCAGTGGAGGGAGCTGAGAAGACTTGGGGAGATGGGGTTTGAATGGTTGACATGGTTGAGAAGGACTTTAACAGTTGGAGAGGACCGCGGGGTGGGGTGTTCTTGGTCGCCCCGAGCACGGGTATCTCAGGGGCTCCAAGGCAAATGGGACTGGGGCCACATGGGCCCAGGAGGAGCCAGATGAGTGTCTGGAGAGACAGTGGGTCTGCAGATGAGGACTTGGAGTGCCAGAGGACGCGCTGGCTTTTGTCTGCAGACAGTGGGGACCTCCGTAGGTCTTTGTACCCATCTCTGCTGTCTTATTTAGGTGGGTTGGGGGGGAAGGCTGGTGGCAGGGACCCCGATTAGGGGACACCTCGATAGAAGCTTTGAGTGGCCAGCAGGACTGAGCCCGGAGGAGGCGAGAGGCTTCAGAGAGGCGGGAGGCTGTCCACATTCTGCCGGCAAGTCTGGAACCAGCGGCTGCTTTCTGGACGCCCTAGGCCATCTGAGGTGCTTCACCTGAGTGTGGCTCTGTCTCTTGGGCCACCTGGCCCGCTGCACACTCTGAGCTGAGCCTCCCGGGAGACTCCCATGGCTGCGTCCCAGTGCCTGGCAGAGAAAGGGAGGTGGCGCGCCCTCCAGGCGGGGAGCACAGACGGGCCTTTGTGCTGAGTGGCACAGGGGAGGTGTGGGCTGTCTGCTCACTCAGCGTCGCTGGCCCCAACACAGGCTGTCTTTGTGGGGCCCAGGAGCTGGGGTGCGGGGGTGGGAAGGGGGACAGGAGGCTTGGAGACAGGTTTTCTGTGGAGCAGCCCCGATGTGGTTGAGAGCCTCACAGAGACAGGGCGGGAAGAAGCCCCTTGGGCTTCCAGGGTGTGGGTGGCCCCAGGAGGAGGTTCCCTTGGGCCAGCCAGGCGACACCACAGGGGAGTAGCTGTCACATGCCTCGCCTGACCTGAAGGCCCTCCTGACTTGCCCCCTTACTAATGAAACCCCTGGCACCCAGGGCCCATGGAGCCTGATCGGGAGCCTTGCGGGAGACTTAGCCATCTCCAAAGGTCAGCATTCCAAACGGGGAGCACACTGTCAATATTCATCATGCTTGCTCTGGTGAGGTTCCGGGTGGGTTGAAGCGTCCCCGGGAATCTCTTTCTCACTTAGGCTGCAGCGTCTGGAGTCAGCGCCTCCTTGACCATTTTTCCTGGCCTCTTCCCTGGCTGTTCCTCAAGCAGCCAATACTCCATAATTGCTCAGATGGGCTTGCCCGGCAGGGCCGGCCTCACAGTCCTGCAACTCGTGCAATCACACAGGCCTGGGCTCAGAAGGGCCTTGCGCTTGGCTTAATGGCTCTGCTGTCGTCACCTTGAAATTTTTAACGATTTTTGAACAAGGGGCCCTACACTTTGACTTTACGTTGGGCCCCACAAAATCTGTAGCTGTTCCTGTCTCGGGGCTCAGGCAGGGACAGGGGAACAGAATGACAGCCCGGTGGGGGTCCTCGCTCATCACTTCCCCCATCCCCGACTCAGGGTAGGACTAGGGAGGTCTCCACCAACCTTTGGGGTTCAGTGAATGTCTCTTAAACACTTTGCAAATATCAACTTACTCTACAGGCTCCTACACAATTATCTTTAATGATAACTGCTTCACTAAAATCAAAAGTGCTTATTGTGAAAATTTTAAACAATCCAGAAAACTGCCAAGAAGAAAGTGAGGGAAAAGTCATTCGTATTTCATCGTGGAGAAGTAACCACTCTTATTAACATTGTGGCGAATGATTTTTATGGCGCTGTGTGCGTGTACATTTATGTACTCTTAGTTTGGGCTGCTATAACAAAAATACCGTAGTCGCAATGGCTTAAAAAAAGAAACATTTCTTTCTCACAGTTCTGGAGGCTGGAAAGTCCAAGATCGGGGTGCTGGCAGATTTGATGTCTGGTGAGGTCCCTCTTTCTGGTTTGCAGATGGAGATCGGGCTGTGTCCTCCTCACATGGTGGAGAGTAAGGTCTAGTCTCTTGCCCTTTACAAGGACACCGGTCCCATCCTGGGGGCTCCACCCACATGACCTCATGTGAACCTAACTACCTCCCAAAGGTCCCACTTCCTAATGCCATCACACGAGGGGTTGGGCCTTTAACATGAATTTGGGGTCCATAACATGCAATATATATTTAATTAATTTATTAATTAATATTTATATTCATATCCATATAGACTTAGTCATATATTTTATATATGAATGGGAAAGATATATACAAACACTCACACATACACATATGTACAAATATATATATATATATATTATATATATTTTTTGTTCCTGTCTCTGTTTTTACATTCAGATTCGGGCTTTTGGGGGCACCCGGGTGGCTCAGTTGGTTGAGTGTCTGACTTTGGCTCAGGTCATGATCTCACCGTTCGTGAGTTAGAGCCCCACATCGGGCTCACTGCCGTCAGCTCAGAGGCCGCCTCAGATCCTCTGTCTCCCTCTCTATGCCCCTCCCCTGCTCTTCCTCTCTCTCTGTCTCTCTCTCTCTCAAAAATAAATAAACATTAAAAAAAATTTTTTTTAAAAGATTCAGGCTGTTTGAAGTCCAGGGCATATAGATTTACCTTGCTCCTTTTTAAAAAAATGTTTATTTATTTTTGAGAGAGAGAGAGAGAGAGACAGAGTGCGAGCAGGGGCAGGACAGAGAGAGAGGGAGACACAGAATCTGAAGTAGGCTCCAGGCTCTGAGTTGTCAGCACACAGCCCCGATGCGGGGCCCGAACTCATGAACCTCAAAATAATGATCTGAGCTGAAGTCCAACATTTAACTGACTGAGCCCCCCAGGCGGCCCTCGCTCATTTTTAAAAGCTGCATAGAGGAGCGCCTGGGTGGCTCAGTCGGTTAAGCGACCTACTCTTGGTTTTGGTTCAGTTCATGATCTCACGGTTTGTGGGTTTGAGCCTTGCATTGGGCTCTGCGCTGACAGTGTGGAGCCTGCTTGGGATTCTCTCTCTCTCCTTCTGTCTCTGCCCCTCCTCTGCTCGCATTCTCTTTCTCTCTCTCTCAAAATAAATAAACTTAAAAAAGTAAAAGCTGCACAGAATCCCGCTGCATTTATAAACCATCAAAAGACTTAACCAGCCGCCCCACCACGCACATGTTGGCAAACACTCACGCTTACGGCAGCGTTGTGACAACCATCCCTAAGGATATACCCTGGGGTGGGGGCAGATTCTGGGTTTCCTATTCTCCCGTTGTATAGACGGTGGAGCTGGAATGTTCTTTAAACCTCCCGACCAGTGGGCAAATTAGATGGGGCATATTTCCACCACCAGGTTTAAGCAGCTGTTCCCAAGCCTGAGGGCATGTGGCCCTCCCAGAATGTGTGGAATACCCCAATCCCATACCCTGGGGGCCAGGCCACCTGGCTGTTCACTCTCCCCACAGGCTCCAGTGACTTATTCCTTTAAATCCGTTCCTGGCAGACCTACGCGTGCTTTTCTCCTTCACCCTAATCTCACTCCTGGCTCCCTGGCCCTGCGTCTTCTCTGTGAGAAGGGACAATGACAGTTCTCTGGTGGAAGGCATCACCTCAACTGGCCGTCACCCAGGCGGCCCCTGATGATGATACAGCTTTGAGCACCTGTGGTAGCAGGTGCAACACCTCAGGTACAGTGTGTGTCAATGTGTATCTTTGTTTATTTCTTTTTAAATTGAGATACACTTGACATATACCATTATAGGAGTTTTAGGCGTACGACGTAATGATTCAATCTTTATGTATACTGTGAAATGATCGCCACAGTGAGTTAGGTTGACATCCAACACCATGCACAGTTATCCTTTGTTTCTTGTGATGAGAATTTTTATTCTCTTAGCAACTTTCACATATGCAACACAGTTTGTTAACTCTAGCCACCGTGCTGTGCAGGACATGCCCCGGACTTATTTACTCTATAACTGGAAGTTGGTACACTTCCCTCATCCCCCCCACCCCACCTCTGACAACCACCAACTATTTTGTCTGTCAACACATATCTTTGGGTTGGATAATAAATATTCTCACATTCTTTTTCTCTACTCCCCCACCCCCAACACTTTACTATGAACCATTTCAAGCATACAGAAAAGTTGAGTGAATTTTGAAAAAAGTTGAGGGGATACCTCCATAGCCACCACCTGGATGACATTTTACTGTTTGCTTCATATCTCTGTCCATCTCTCTGCCTCCCCAGGAATCCATCTTCTTTTTCTGTTCCTCTAAAGGGGAGTTGCAAACTTCAGTACACCGCACCCCTAAACACCTTAATATGTATAGCATTAGATAGAGTTGAATAAATATCGTTCATTTTTTTTCAGGTAGAAGTTACATGCAATGAAATGTTCACATTCTTAAGTATACCATTTGCTGAGTTTTGACAAACGCCCACACCTGTGTGAGTCAAACCCTTACCCAGATACAGACCACTACCATCACCCAGAAGTTTCCCTCACTCCCCTGCCCAGCCAATCACCTCCACCTGCCCCTAGAGGCAGCTACTGTTCTGATCTTTTATCAGTGGTTAGTTTTGCTTTTTAGAACTTCTTATAAGTGGACCCAGACCACAGACGCTTTTTTGTGTCAGGTTTCTTTCTTTTTTTTTTTTCAACGTTTATTTTTGGGACAGAGAGAGACAAAGCATGAACGGGGGAGGGGCAGAGAGAGGGAGATGCAGAATCGGAAACAGGCTCCAGGCTCTGAGCCATCAGCCCGGAGCCCGACGCGGGGCTCGAACTCCCGGACCGCGAGATCGTGACCTGGCTGAAGTCGGACGCTTAACCGACTGCGCCACCCAGGCGCCCCAAACGTCAGGTTTCTTTCATTCCCTATAATGGTTTTGAAATCCACCCCGCTGTACATATCAGGGACATTGTGTGGGTAATACCACGAGGTGTTGGTCCTTCACATTCTTCTATGTCACTGATACACTTTTATTTATTTATTTTTTAATTTTCTTTTTAATGTTTAGTTTTGGGGGGGGGATGGGGGAGAGAGAATCCTAAGCAGGGTTTGCACGGTCAGCGCAGAGTCCGATGCAGGGCTCGAACTCACAAACCGTGAGACCAGGACCCGAGGCGAAATCGAGAGACAGACCCTCAACCGACTGAGCCACTCAGGTGCCCCCTGATACACTTTTTAAAAGGCCCTTCTTTACAATTTCCATTTGACTTGACTGTCTGGGGTCCCACTGCCTGTTAAAGGGGGCTGAAGAGTCATCGTCTCTACGGCTCCAGGCAGGGAAATGCCCCCGGAAGCCATGGATGGAAACCTGCCCAGACCCCACCCTCAGCCCCGCTGCACTGCAGGATTTCTCGATGGACAAGGGCATGTCTGCGAACTCTGCACCTCGTTCTTTCTTCAGCCCACTGCAGGCTGCCTTTGTTTCCCACTTCCCTGACTTACCAGGCCTGCCTGCAGCATCCACTGTGGTTAGCCCCTGCCTTCCAGAAACTCCCTCCTCTGTTGCCCTCTTACCCACCTTGTGGATTTTCCTCCGGCCTCCCTGGCTGTTCTGACTTGGTTTCCTTGGCTGTGTGCAAAAGGTGAGGGTCTTCAAGGACTCGAACTGGCCCGTTGTCTCTGCCTTCAGTCTCACTCCCCAGTCAGTCACATCCAGAACCATGGCGTCATTGAGTGCCATCCGTGGGCTGGTAGGTCCCCAGCCAGGCCTTTCCTTAAGCCCTGCAGCCTCCGCCTGGGGCTCAGATAGACATCCTGAATTCAGCATCAGCAGAAACAGCCTGCACCCTGTCTTGCTCATCTGACCCTGCTCTGTCTCCCCTTCTCACTTAGGGGCCCCGTCGGCCTGGGATCAACCTTAATTTCCTCCACATCCTCATTGCCCACAACCATTCATCGCCCAACTCCATAGAGCCTCCCTCCAAATCAGATCTTAATATTTGTCCCTTCTCTTCATCTCCATTGCCATGGCCCTAGACTGTGAGATACCTTATGATGAACATTATATCTGGTTAATGTGCAATTCGAATGTAACTGGGCATCCTCTATTTTTATTTAGTAAGTCTGGCTGCCCCGTGGCTGGTCGGTGCCTCCCGCTGCATCTGACCTCATGCCTACCAAGCAGGCTCCTGTCCTGCTACCCAACCCCTGGGGACTCGGGGGAAACCAGGGGAGCCCCTGCCTCCCGGGCCCGCTCTCCCCACATTGCCCTCCTGCAGCGGGGAGGAGGAGTTCAAACCTCTGCAACCCCCTGGGATGTCTACCCAGCTCAGCCAGAGCTGGGCTTCTCTGCTGCCTTCACTCCAGGCCGCTCTGACACAGACGTTTCCCTTCTGCTTGGTGCGGATGACGTTTGCTCCAGGGGTCTTTAAGGGTGGAGGGGACTGGGATTTGTGAAGTTCTCAGCAGAGGGCCTGGCTCGCTCAGTGTCCAGTAAATGATAGTGCCCCTTTGGTCCTCCTGGTGCCGGCTCCCTCCACTGGCACAGCAAGGGGCCATGCAGGGGAATGCCCCCTCTCTCCCCGAGTAGGCTTCTTTTAAAATCACAGGGTTTGGGGGCAGTCCGTTAAGCTGGCTCAGTCCGTTAAGCGTTCGATTCTTGATTTAGGCTCAGGTCAGGATGTCACGGTTCGTGAGGTCGAGCCCCACATCGGGCTCTGTGCTGACAGCATTCTCTGTCTCCTCTCTCTCTGCCCCTCCTCAGATCATGCTCCCTCTCTGTCTCTCTCAAAAATAAGCTTTGAAAACAAAATAAAATAAAATCACAGGGTTTTAAACCACATGTAGGGGTGAGGAGCCCTGTTGCAGGACAGGTACGGAATTACACGGACAGAATCCAGCCTTGCAACTGGCAGAACAACGCGGGGTATGGGCACTTCCATACAGGCTCCCTGTGCCCACGCGGGACCACATCCTGGCCACAGGCCAGGCCTGTGGCCAGAGGGCTCTGGCTTAGCTTTCCAGCCTTGCTCCTCCGTCATTTTCTTTGCCTTCCTGGCAAACTTCTGCCAAGTTCAGAAGCAGAAAGAGCTGGCGACTGGGGACCAGAGAAAACATCCCTTTACTCCAAGTCTGCTCTTGGGGAAGATGTTATTTACTCTTAGTGCCTCTACCTTTTCATCAGCCAAATGGAGCAGAGAAAATGGGCCCTACCAACCATCCCAGAGCTCAGGAAGAGGGGTGCCTTCTGTCTATGTGGGCCGTGTGTGGGTCCTCCTCTAAGATCCGGCCCCCTGTCGCCCCAGGAAGGTTTCTTAACTCTCCCCTCCTCCCCACCTCCCCACCCTGTTAATTTGAAGCTGTTTCCTCTCCTATTTCTGTAGCACTCTCTACACTCCTCCGTATTGCCTTCAGCAATCTGTTGCTTGGTGACTCATTATTTTTACGTTTCTTTCTGCCTCTGGATTCTGAGAGCTCCTAAATCTGCAGGAGGCTGTGGGGCCCCCACACAATGCCTGGCACGGGGATGGTGCTCAATAAATGCTCCATAAGCAAGTGTAAGACTGTGGAATCTGACAGCCTTTGAGGCATCTAGAATGCAGAGAGAGGCCCCTCCAGCCTCCTGTTTCCCTGTGCTATTCTAAAACGAAACCATAATTCCTGTCTCTGAAAATGCGGCCCTCCTTCAGACAGCTGTAAGCCTCCTCGGGAAGGTGAATGCTCTCAATTCTAATTAGTCCTTTTCCTGCCCGTGGGTGAGAGGATCCCCGGAGTGGTCAGCTGTGCTGATGGATGGGGCTGGGCGCAGAGTACCAAGGCCAGGGAGGCCAGGCAGTTGCGGTGAACAGCCCGGCCAAGCCCTCCCTCCCAGCCCCGCAGGGAGCCGGGCTTTACTTTTGAAGCTAATGAGAAGCAGATTTGAGCAGTGGGATGGGCCGGAGACCCAGAGGCTGCCTCTGCTACGTGGCATCTTGAGCAACTCCCTAAGCTTTTGCCACCAACCAGCGGAGAGCCGGGTTGGGCCACGTGGCTGGAGGATGGGTCTCCCTCCAGCTTGACTCCAGGTCAGACTGTATTTTATTAAAAGACAGATCTAAACATTGCCAGCTTCGGTGAATGATGCAGTGGGCTTGTGGAGACGTGGGTCACCCACAGAGGGTGTCCCTCCTGTGATGGGTTTCTCCCTTCTTCCCTGACACATTAACGGTCCAGCCCACAAGCCTGAGTCCCGGGAGGGGTCTGAGGCACACCGAGGGAGCGGGCGTGCACGGGGCTCCAGCAAAGGCTGCTCTGAAGGTCCAGCTGGTTCCACCTCCAGCGAGGGTGCTGGGGGCTGGGGTGGCAGGCTCCATGAGGGCCGGGACTGGATGTGTCTTGGTGACATCTACATCCCCAGCATCTTGAGTGGCGTACCTGGTAGATGCATAATAAACACTACGCTACATAACATAATGGCTCTGCAAACAGTTCTGGAATCAGCCACGGTTTGAACCTCAGCTCCTAGTTAGAGCTCAGGGGACGAGTCAACCTCTCTAAGCGTAATTTTTGTTTCCAAAAACTATACAAGTATTTACCTTGGAAGGGTGTTTGGAAGATTGTATCTAGTATTTACTGAGCACTTATTTTGTACCAGGTGTCATTTTAGTGCTCTGTTTTCGCTCACCGAATCCCCACGACAACCTGAGGCAGAGAAGTTATTGTTCCCACTGTATGAGTGAGGAAACCGACACCCAGAGAGGTTAAGTAACTTTCCCAAGGTCACACCGTTGGGAAGAGGCAGAGCCAGGCTTTACGCTCAGGCTGTTGGCTCAGAGTCCAGTTCTGAACCATCACACCAGCTGCCTCTGAAATGCACCGAGCATAGTGCCTGGCACAGAGTAAGTGCCCAGTGAAAGGGAGCCATTGCAGTTTAATTAACAAACAAGAGGGAGGTGAAATGCAATGTCCTGGATCTTCCTGAAAGAAATGAAGTGATAGAATTTTGTACCATTCACGATTCATTCATTCATTCATTCATTCAAGCTTCACGTAATAATTCTGCACACTTTGCCCCAAATGCAGGGAGAGTAGATATTGGGGAAGCAGTAGCTCTGGGCTTGGCATACTCCTGGAAGCCTGTGTGGGGACAAAGAGCTGAGAGCCATTCAGGTGAACTCAAGGGGGAAAAAGTGTTCTCTGTAGGCACCTGGTTTGCAGGAGGAGCCCTCGCGGGCCTCATGACCGGAGGTTGCCAGGCAACCTGAGGCGGTGGGCACTTCTCTGACAACCTGCTCCCATCTCCCCGCAGACTGACGATATCTTCAAGGTCCTGTGCTTCTGTTCCCCCAACTCCGCGTGCGACAGACTCTGGGTTGCCATGGTAACAACCGGAGCCCCCATTTTATATGTTCTTACCTTTCCAGGGTCAGTATCACCTGACTGTGGCTGGGTCTTTCTGAGTTTAAATTCTACCCCCCCTCCCCACACACTCCTCCCCCAAGGAGTGGGGTCATCTCTTTCAAACCTGATTGTCTGCTGCTTCATCCTCAGCAAGGAAGGGGGGACAGTCCCAGAAAAGACAGAGTCACTAGGAAGGCAGCCCGAGATTGTGTACTATGAGCAGACTAAGGGACAGGGTACCTCTAAGCATCCTTTTCAGATGACTATTTCTGCACTATTTTAATTTCATCATCTTATTTCTCTTACCCTGAGACTATGAATAGCTCTGAGAGCCACAATAATAAGCTACAAGCCAGTTTCTTCACAAACCAGCTTTTCGGGGGGGGGGGCAGGGAACAGGTCCACTCTGCCGATGGAACGTGCCAGGCTCCTGATTGCCCCCAAACTTGTGCTCACACTGCCCCATCCACCCAGAATGCCCTTCCCTTCTACTCTTGGTCAGCCTTGAAGACCCAGCTCGGTTTCTGTTTCCTCCAAGAATTTTGCACACAATTCCAGCCTGAATTGGTTGGGACCCTCTGAGTGTAGCCTTCATTGTCTCTTCCATCCATGAGGTCATCTCCGGTGTTATTGTCAGGGAAAATCAGTGAAAAACTTTCAAATGGATAAGAGAAATAAAAAGATCACTGGGTGTCCTGTCTAGGGCACCCTTCCAGGTTGTCTCTGTCTTTCATTGTCTTTGAAAAGCTATTTTTACGACCCTGTAAGTCATCGAAAACAGACAATGATGCCAATGATTTGTGTTCATAGAAATACAAATTAGTAGCGTCCAGTGGAACTCAACTGACGGTTGCCCTGTGGATAGACTTCTGCATCTATTTGTAAGGTCACGTCAGCATGCTGCTTATTAGTATGTGTGTGGTTCTTAGAAATCTCCTTTGAGCCCGTTAGAAGACCTCAACTCCATCCCTCATTAATGAACGAGTTACATAAAATCTTTATACTTTTATGAGAGTCATAATTTTATCCTGTTTTCCCTAAAATTATTCTTTGTCATTTTTTAACTCAAGTTAAAAAAGAATGGTTTGACACATTGTATCAGTCAGAGTTGGGAGCAAGCAACAGGAATCAACAGTAGCTAACTTTAACAGCGAGGAAAAGAATATACTGGAGGTTATTAGATGGCTTGTAGAATTTACAGACAGCCCACAGTTGTGGGCTTGGAAAACGGACCCGGGGCTGAGGGTGGCTTGGTGGCAGGACTACAGGCAAAGGCACGGGATGGGCTGGCCTGGAAACCATCTCTGGACGCTGCCACTTCTGGACGTCACTGCTGGTGGCTCCTGGCCATGACCTCAGCCGCAAGCTGCCGCCACCATGAAATGAATGCTAAATGGTTCCTGAGTGTTTCCATCTCTGGCTCAACATTTGAAGTCCTGGCCAGCATTATCCAAGTGTCTGGGCAAAAACCTATCTATGCCTTTGCCGGAATAGGAGGCAGGGACGCTCCCCATGGTGGGCAGCGTCCCTCTCCCCCAAATAGGAAAACGGAAAACATTTGCCAAAGAATGACAAATGTCTACTTGAAATCACATTGTGAGTTCCATTAGTGCCATACCACAAAGTACACATGTTCCTTTTTTTAGATAGTGAGGGGATCTCCAAGGGGCCCGGCCTAGCAGATCTCGTAGAGACATTACCGAAGAGGCAGAGGGAAACACTGGAATTAGAGACTGTCCAAACTGGACAGGGTCACAGAAGCCACCTCGCGTGATCCTCTCATTTTCCTCCCGAGGACACTGAGCCGCAGGAGCTGGAGGTGCCATGTGGCCTGGAAGATGGTCCGAGTGTCATGGTATGGTTTGGGGACTGTCCTTCAGATGTTCATAAAACGGGGCAGTCCTGCTTACCCCCAAATCTGGTTACTGTCACCAGTGGGAGGGCACGGCCGTCGACTAATTTAAAACAGAGCATCCCGAGTCGGCCTCTGGGCCGCTTCCCGGCTTTGCTGGCCTCAGACCGCTCTTCAGGGGTATGTTTTGCTGACGTGGCTGGCCGCAGGGAGCTGGGAGGCACAATTTTCTGAAGGTCCATTTGCAAAATTGAAACCCTGCCCTTGAGAACTCTGCACATCACAGCTGTGAAGAGATGTGAGAGCAAGGCCAAGGGCGGCCTTCCAGTGAGACCTCCAGGTCCGCTGGGATGCCCACGGCTTTGCGTGGGAATTCAGCAGCCTGTGGCCCCAAGGTGCCCCCTCTCACAGGCTCTTTGGGGGAGAACGGGTCCCTGTCTTCTCTTTACTGGGGCGCTGTTCTTCCTCTCTGGTTTCTTGCTCTTAGCTCATCTCACATCTTGGTTTCCAGAAGGTGGGAGATTCTACCTGGGACCCAGGGGCGCAAATGTGGCCAGCGGGCACCCTCGACCCCCAGGCCTGGTGAGACGAGGGCTCTCCTCCACGTGACCCGGCTGTTGGTGCCCAGCCTGGACCGGACTGCTCTCCAGTGTGGTGAGGAGGAGGAGTTCTGGCAGACAGGCATACCATCTGTCACCCAAGGGACGCTCTTGGGGTTTGGCAGAGAGGCCCCTGCCTGGGCAAGGGCAGGAAGCCAGGTGTCTGGCTCCCCATCACTGCCGAAATTACTTTCTTTTCTCCATCAGGCACCTCCCCACCCCCAACTTGAGGGACCCAGTCTATGCCATGCAGCCCCCCAGGGCCCTCACTATCCCTCCCTTCTCTCTTCTGCTTCCAGTGAGACTTGGGTTCAAATCGCCCCACTGCCTTTTCAATGTGACTTTGGGAAAATTCCTTCATGTCCCAGAGACTCAGTTTCCTCATCTGTAAAATGCTGATGACAAGAAGGCCTGTCCCAAACACAGTGCACACATAAAGTGCATGCAGGGCTGTTATGATTACTGTGTGGGTTTTTTTTTTTTTTAAGTTTATTTATTTATTGGTGGGGGAGGGGCAGAGACAGTGGGAGACAGAGAATCCCAAGAAGGCTCCATGCTCAGTGTGGAGGCTGACTCGGGGCTTGATCCCACAAACCATGAGATCATGAGCTGAGACGAAATCAAGAGTCAGATGCTCAACCAACTGAGCCACCCAGGTGCCCCGATTATTGTGGTTTTACGTGTTTTTGTCTTTCTCTCTCTTTGCATTAGGTGATGATTCTCTTTCTCTACCATCCTTTAATTTTCCACAGTGTGTGGCACAGTAGTGTTCACAGGGCCGTTGGCTGAGGCGGGGGGGCGGGGGGGGGGGGAAAGGTATTGAACTCAGCCCTGTGTGGCTCCAAGGCCGTCAGTCTTCCTAGGACACCATGCTGAATTCCTCCTCTTCCTTACTGTCCTCTCCAGTTCTGCTCGGTCAGTCAGCAAATACCCCAAGTGTAACTGACTGACCAGCAAGAGAGAAAGGAAACGGGGAGTTGAGGTTTTTCTGTTTTGTCCTTTTTTTAAAACGCTTGCAGACGCTTGCTTGCCCATCTGAAATGGTCTTGGGCCTCATTTTTGGAAGGAGCCCCAGATCCCTGCATACAGAGAACGATCTTTGCGTTTCCTCACAGAGGTTTTCAGCTGGAGTGCTGGAGGTTGTCTCTTGCTTCCCTAGCTCGGGAAGACCAGGGGCAGGAGAGAGAGGACCCCGCCACACTGCTGGGTGAGCTGAGGCTCCCCCCCCCCCCAGGTTTTCTTCTCTTTTTTAAGTTTATTTATTTATTTATTTATTTATTTATTTATTTTTTAAATTTTTTTTCCAACGTTTATTTATTTTTGGGACAGAGAGAGACAGAGCATGAACGGGGGAGGGGCAGAGAGAGAGGGAGACACAGAATCGGAAACAGGCTCCAGGCTCCGAGCCATCAGCCCAGAGCCCGACGCGGGGCTCGAACTCACGGACCGCGAGATTGTGACCTGGCTGAAGTCGGACGCTTAACCGACTGCGCCACCCAGGCGCCCCAAGTTTATTTATTTTTTAGAGAGCGAGCGAGCGAGAGCATGAGCAGGGGAGGGGCAGAGAGAGAGGGACACACAGCATCCAAAGCAGGCTCCAGGTTCTGAGCTGTCAGCACAGAGCCCGATGCCGGGCTTGAACCCACGAACTGTGAGATCATGACCTGAGCCGAAGTCAGATGCTCAACCGACTGAGCCACCCAGGCGCCCCTCCCCTCCCCCAGGGTTTCTTGATGGGTAAGGGAGTCAACCAGGTACCCACGTGGACATGGCTATGCTCACCTGTCAGCTGGCAGTGTGGTGATGGGGAGAGCATGCACCTGCTGCGTCCACATCCATGGCTGTCACTTCACTGCTCTCTGAACCACTCAGGGCCTCAGTGTCTCCATCTGTGACATGAAAATGACACGAGAGTCTACCTTGTGGGGTGGTTGTGAAGATTAGATGAGTTTATGTGTATAACCATCAGGACCACTATTTTGGATACACCATGAAGTTCCCTACTCCCCAGATGATCCCTGGGATAAGAAGCTCTTCTCCCTTCCCTTCCCTTCCCTCCCCTCCCCTCCCTTCCCCTCCCCTCCTCCTCTCCTCTCCTCTCCTCTCCTCTCCTCTCCCCTTTCCTTTCCCTTCCCTTCCCTTCCCTTTCACTTTCCCTTTCCCTTTCGCTTTTGCCCTCTTTTCTTACAAGGCTCCACACCCAGCATGGAGCCCAACATAGGACTTGAACTCATAACTCCAAGATCAAGACCTGAGTGGAGATCAAGAGTCGGACACTTAACCGACTGAGCCAGCCGGGTGCCCCAGGAAGTTCTTTATTTTCAAAAATTACCTCGCACAATCTTTCCTGGTGCGGGGTGCTCTCCGTTACTTTATTGTGGACAGGTGCTATTTGGGTGAGACATGTCACCTGAAACAACCCCTCTTGGTGGTCACTCTGGCCGCTCACTAAGGTCATCTGAAGAAATTGATAAAAAGCAGGTAAGACCCGGTCCCCAAGGGTGTGGTGTCATAGCTTTGCAAAGGGAGTGTAAACAAGGACAGTAAGAAAGCCATCATCAGTGGTTACTTTATGGAGATAGCACACTGACACCCCTGGGATGAATGGAACAACAGCTGCCCCAATGTTATGCAAAGAGGCTCTCCCGGCTTGGGATGAAAATGCCACCCAAAGCATCCTCCAGATTCCAAAAATGCTGTATCGCCAGAACTGAGAGGGGAGGGTACAAGATGCACTCAGACACTCCAATGACTCAGAAGGTGGCTTTGATGATGATGAGGACCCTGAGCACCAAGATGAGTTGGAAGAGCTGGCAAGATATGGAGTCAGGGGCCCAGGGTGAAGACAGCACTAAGTTAACATATTATCACACATGTGATTGTAGGCATGTACCGTAAATAATCAATCAATCGTTAGAAACATATTTCATTTACTTTTGAAAAGATTACATATCAACTAGGTCATAACGCCTTTGGATATTTTGAGTGGGGAAATGGGGGGATCATGGTATGTGGGGATTGTCTTTTATTGTCCCCGGCAGCACCCCCTTTCCAGAAGGCCCTGATACTCCTTGTGACTCTGCCCTGGGGGGGAGGGGGAGGCTTCCTCTGGCTGCCTGCACTGGTGATGGCCAGAATAAACACCTTCCAGGAGCAGCCCTCACCCAAGGACCAAGGGGACTTGGGGTATAAATCCCACAGCTCCCTCATCCCTTGAAGGAGAGGATGTTCAAAGCACGAGTTCTGCACCGGCCCCCACAGTTCTCAAGGGGATTAAGCACCACGTGCCCCGGTGGTAACCTGCTTCATAGCATATCCTCTCCTGTCTGACTTGCGTTCTCTATGTCACTTTCCCATTCCCTGCCCAGAGCTTCCCAGATTCCCTCCAGATAAACTAGATTGACTGGAATGCTTGTGTCAGGGGCCGCTTCTGGGGAAATCCAACCTACGGCAAGCACAAATGATAAAGGATAGCGATGGTTACTCTCACCCATTATTATTTTGTTAAAGATCAGGAGAATGCACTTCCTGCTTTGTGTTCTTGTTCCCCAGAGCTTGTGAGAGCTGGGCCCGGTTCTGGGGTATCTTTTAGGTCTGGTCAGAAACGGGGAGGTCTGACTGTATATTTATCTCAAAATAATCTAAAGTGATTCATTCTCTCTCTCTCTCTTACTCAATTATATGCTTGAGCAGCTATGCCAGAAATCGGTCCATCCAGAGCAATTAAAAGCTTCCTTTGCCAGACCTTGGGGATTTCTCTCTGATCAATGAGAAAAACACTACAGCTGGAAAAGAGCCGAAACCAAAAATAGGGCCATCATGTCTTAGCTGTTCAGACAAGCTACAGCACCATTCGGATGTTTTTAAAAGACCCTTTTATTTTCCAATATGGAATGTTGGAGGAATGATAAGGAATTTCACATTAGTTTTTCAATGCTTTTGACCCCAAACTGGAATTCATTTGTGAAAATTAGTATCAGGCTCTATGTATCAGCTCACGAGCCATGGTAAGGTACTTATTATTATATTTATGATTAATAATAAAATAATAGCAGCAGAAATCATGTCCCTCATAGCTACCATGAGATGGCCAACATGCTAAGAACATCACACGTTTTTATCTCAGCTGACTATAATGTTACTATGAAGAGGTCACTGTTATTACATCTATTGTATCAATGCAGTTACTCAGGCTCAGAGAGGTTAAGTAGTTTGTCTGAGATCACACAACCAGGAAGTAGGAGAATGAGGTTACAAAGCCAGGCAGTCGGGCTCCAAAGCCTGGGTTTTTAACTATGGGAAGGCAACCAGCTTTTCACACCAGAAGGAAAGAAGAGACGAATGAGCTTTGTTGATTTCATTGCCCAAGGCCAGGCTCAACCTGACCTGCTTTTTAATGTTTATTTATTTTTGAGAGAGAGAGAGCGCACGAGCGGAGGGGAAGAGAGAGAGGGAGACACAGCATCCAAAGCACGCTCCAGTCTCTGAGCTGTCAGCACAGAGCCCCACGCGGGACTCGAACCCACGAACTGTGAGATCATGACCCGAGCCAAAGTCAGATGCTCAACCGAATGAGCCACCCAGGTGCCCCCTGACCTGCCTTTTACAAGAAGTTGAAACAAGGTGGATTTTGGTTCTCATGCCATTCCTCTCTGCTGCTCTCTTCTGTGGAGAAGTCAGAGAGTTTTGTCACAAACTGGGGTTCCCTAGGTCTCAGCTGCGTGTGGCTGCAGAAGGGGCCACAGCCACAGTGACGGAGAACATTTCCTGGGTCTGCTCCAGCCAGCTGCTGGTGCAATCCCCCACCCCCCCACCCCAGGAGACACCTCTGTGGGTCCACAAACAAGCTGGTTCCCATGGGAGCCTGCTGCTGTGCAGCTGAGAACAGCTGAGATATTGCTTATCTAGAAAGACAGCGTGAATACCCCAAACACATAATACTGGTTATGTGCCATCATAGTGATCACTTTTGAGCGGGGCGTACCAGGACACTCCGGGCTACCCACAGAGCCAGCGAGTGAAGAACAAGGAAAATCCCCCAGGGACATCGTGGGATGCTACACGGGATAGAGTCATCTCAGCTTCACCTGGCCATCATTCACTGTGTGACTTTGGCCGCATCGCCTCCTGCCCTATTTCCTCCTCTGTGAAATGGGCCGATGGTTCAGAGGAGCCCTGAGGCCCCTTTCCACCCCCAGAGATCTATGAGCAGCCCTTCCCACAGGCAGCTTGCATCCCCCCAACCCTTTGCTCTGCATACCGTCTGCTCTCTTTACTTCCTTGGGCCTGTTTGTGTGGTTATTCGTCGAGTTGAGGATTCAGCTGGACTGTAAGTTCAAGAGGTCGGTGAATGGAAACTTCTTTGTGTTTGGATTTGCACAGAGTGGGTCTAGCACAGTGGTTCCCAACCAGGGGTGAGTTTGTCCCCACGGAACATTTGGAAATATCAGGAAATATTTTTATTTGCCATGACGGGGGTGGAGGGGGGAGGGCGCCACTGGCATGTAGTAGGTAGAAGCCAGGGTAGAAGTTGCTAAACATTCTACAGTGCGCAGGACAGCTCCCACAAGACAAAATGATCTGGTTTATAATGTCAGTGGTGCCGATGCTGAGAAACCCTGGTTTAGAGGAGGCTAGATGGGCTCACTGGCTATAGGCACCAGGCATTGTGCAGTCCTTGGTTTGCCCTCCTCTTCAAGTTTCTCTCTCTACAGTCTGGAGAAGACCAGCAAATACTTAGGGCCAACCTGAGGCACAGTTATTCTTTGAAAAAAAATAGGTATTACATGCACTCAGTGAGAAGGTCAGTACAGACCAAATGATCCTCTGTTCAGTGGGGGCTGTCCTGTGCATTGTAGGATATTTAGCAGCGACCCTGGCCTCTGCCTACAAATCTCAAAAATGTCCACAGGCATTGACAAATATCCCTGGGGACCCTGGTTGAGAACCACTGTTCTAGAGGTGTCCTTTGCCTGTCCACACACCTATTTATTTATGAAAAGATATCTTTTTCTTATGGTGCTTGACACACAGTAGATGCTCCATGAATAGATATTGACAAATGGATAATTGAGAATAAAGCATTTTACATAATCAGTCAAATCCTACCTTAAATGCCGCAGAGGTACGGGTTACATATATCCTAACACAAGTACAGGATATGAAGTCATTCTTTCCTGGTTCTGACTTCTCAGTTTTGCCTCGAGGAGCACCATCTTGTTATGCTTCCAAACTATGTCACTGCTGAGGGCGAGGTTGTGGAGGATGAGTCCCAAATACCTTAAAGTCCATTCTCAGAAGCAGCCGGGTGGCCTGTAACAATGTGGATTATCTGTGTTCTGTGCACCTGAGGGTCTCCTTCCCCTCCCCTGACTGGCAGACTGGGGGAGGCATCAGGGATGTGCCTCGTCTACCCCAAGGGGCCCTTCCTGCCCCATCAGTCCCGTTCTGCCAACGTCTGGCTTTCGTGACAAGCTGTGGCCTTGGTTCCAGCAAGAGTGCCCTTTCTAAGAAGGTGGAGGCGTTAGTCCAGCTTGGGCAATCAGCCCAAAGTCCATTTTGTGTAATTCTGGGCTGCCTGCCCAGCTTCTTCCTGGAGTACAGCTGGGGCTGGGATGGTCTCTGGATTTTCCATGTTTCCTGGAGTGGAGTGGTTGGGGATCTGGGAGCTGGGCAGGTGACCTGTGTCCACCACCACCAGGACCTGCTCAGGGTGGATACTTCAGGGGCCAGCTTGCTTATTGCTTACTCTGGGTCTTGGGCATGGTGTATATGGGGTGATAAAGCCAGCTTTCCTAGAGAATGCACAGCAGGAGCGATGGGGCAGTGTCTTTTGAAACCCTCCAGAGAACAAGACAGACCACAGTCAAGAGTTATCATAGTGAGAAGTGTGGCCTGAGAGCTCAGCTGAGGCTGGGCTGGGGGTACCTCTTTGTGGTGGCTTTAGGATAACCGGATGTACTATACTGTGGCTCAGGGCTTCAAAGACACGTGTCCCAAGAGAGAAACCTGGGAGAGCCGCGTGGCCCTGTTCAACTGTGAGGCCCAACCGTGAGGATGAGGTCACCCAACCTCATTTCTGCCAGACTCTACTAGTTGAGAGGTCATAAAGGCCCACTGGGTTCAAGGTGAAGGGATACAGACCCCACCTCTCAAGGAGAGAGCGTCGAAGCCACCCTGGAGACGACCATGTGTGGTGGTCTGTGTGGTGGGAGACAGTGCTGCAGCTGTTTTTGGAAAATGCCATCTACGACAAGGCTGCACTGAGTTCCAATCTTAGAGAAAAGGGGAGAGCGGGGTGCTCTGTGTGCCATCCAGAAGCCCTCCCAGCTGCCTTAGTTCCCACTTAGCCTTGCCTTTAAAGCTTCTCTCAACAGTTGGGACAAGCCCAAGGTTGGGGCAGGTTCAAGAGTCCCAAATGTGTTCTCTTCCCAAGTCTCTTCCTTCCGCAGCTCCTCTTGTGCCTGCCCCCTCTCCCGCTGATGGGAGAGTTGGGGCAAAGCAGGGAATAGAATATTCAGGGTGAGTTTGCTAAGTCTGAGCTTTTAGGCCAGCAACTTTTGTCCATCCCAGAATATCCTCCATCCATTCTTGTACCCATCCCTTTTTTCTCCTCTTCCTCCTCCCTTCCTCACCATCAAATGCACTCTCTGAATTACCCCCATGCTCCTTCTTGAAGGAGCGATTGACCCTCCTCAGCCTCCCATTGACCTGGAAAGTGCACCCCTCTGAGATTGCTCTCACGTGGTCATCACCAAATCCTGTCAGTTTTCATCTTGTTCGCTCGGCCTCTGTGAACGTGACCTGCCTTCCTTCTTGGAATTCTCCTTGTGGCACCCCCACATCTTTTCCTACCTCTCAGTCTGACCCCTTCTTCCTAGTTGGTTCTCTTTTCTCATTTAACCCCATTGCTTCTTCTATCCCCTATTACCACTGACTACAGGCCCTATTTCTCTTGTTTCCTACCTACCCTCATGAGCTCTGAATCTCACATTTCCAACTTTCCACCCCATATCCCAACCTGCCTGACCTCACAACCACCTGGGGTCCCCTAGACCAAAGTTAAACTCAGTGTCTCCTTCTCATTTTGGGCTATTCATTCCCATGTCACCGAGTGCCACCACCCAGTCTGGCAAGGTGGAACTCTTAAAGCATCACAAATGCATCCTTCTTCTGGTACCAACAGGTTAGCAACTCTATTCCCAGAAGATCTCTTGGACACATTCATTTGTTTGTTCATTCATCCCTTTTTTTTTTTTCAAGTTTATTTATCTTGAAGGGGTGGGGGGGAGAGCATAAGCTGGGGGAGGGCAGAGAGAGAGAAGGAAAGAATCCTAAGCAGGCTTCACACTGTCAGCACAGAGCCCAACGTGGGGCTTGATCCCATGAACCTCGACATCATGAACTGAGCCCAAATCAAGAGCCGGATGTTCAACCAACCGAGCCACCCGGCTGCCCCTGTTCATTCATTCATTCTTTTAGTTAGGAAATACTGATTGAGTATGCGCTACCCCAGGCACTATTCTAGTGGCTGGAGATATAGCAGTAAGTCCGACAGAGTCTTAGAATCTACAAGGGAGAGAAAGACAACAAACGGGTTCATAGACAAATGGTGGTAGATGCTGTGAGACAACAGAGCTAGGCGAGGGGTGGGAGGAGGAGGGAGGATAGTTCTTTTATGTTAGGTAGACAGGGACAGCCTTACCAGTCAGGTGACATTTGAATAGAAACCATAAGGAAATGAGAGCCAGCTAGGTGGATATTGGGTCTTTCTTCTTTATCCCCATGGCCACAGCCCCTCATTCTTTTCCCCTGAAGCATGGCAATTACCTTCCAAAAGGGCAGTGGCCTCTTTGCCTCTCTGTTCTTACCCTTCCTTCTCTACCCCTTTCAGTGGCTTCCTACAGCTCACAGAATAAAGTTCTTACTCCTAACTATAGTCTGCAAGGAGCTTCACCATTGGACTCCAACCCTCTTTCCAGCTAAGTCATACTGTCATAGGCAGAATTCTAAGATGGCCCCATACTCTGCACTCTTTCTGTTCCTCCCTGTATAATCTTCTCCCCTTAAGTGCCCGTAGAACCTGTGACTTGCCGCTAGCCAATAGAATGTGGCAAAGGCGAGGAGGGTGTCATTGCCTTCAGTAGGTTATGTTATAGAGGGGTCTGTCTTAGCTGACTTTATCGAGAGAAATTCTCCCGCTGGCCTTGAAAAAGCCAAGAGCCATGCTGTGAACTGGGCTATGGGGTTGAGGAACCAGGGGCAGCCTCTGGAAACTGCAGGAGGCCTCAAGTTGCTGAAGGCAGCCTCCAGCCTCCGGTCAGGAGGAAGCTGGCACTCTCAGTCCTGCACTTGCAGGGAAATGAATTCTGCCAACCGCCTGCGTAAACTGGGAAGCACATTTTTCCCCTCATTAAGCTTCAGATGGGATCACAGCCCCAGCTGACACCTTTTGCAGCTAGTGAGCAAAGAAACCAGCAGAGCTGTGCTCTCTCCTGACCCACTGTAAGATAATTAGTATGTGTTGTCTTAAGCCTCTGAATGTGTGGTGGTTTGTTACACAGCCACAGAAAACCGATACACTCGCCCTGCATAGCCTATACCAGTCCTCAGGCCGTCCCAGCTTTCAGACATGTTTTCCTTTGCATGCCTTGCTGAGAACACAAATTCTGTCCACAAATCTCTAATCCTACATTTTCTCTCTGGAAAAATCTTGTTTGTCCTTCAAAACCCCATTCAGACATACCCTCTTCTCCTTCACACTCTTGTGACACCCTGGCCCTCCTCCCCACTCCCCAATCTTGCTTTTCTCGACAAGCATGGGGTTGGCTGCTATATGCCTGCATGTCAGTCCCCTCTCTTCTCTTTCCAGCTTAGGGTCTAGCTCAGTGCCTGGCTTCCAGTCATTCAAGGGTTCCTCACTTGGGGATGCGTGTTGGGGGGTGGTGGTCCTGGATAGGGCCTGTGCTATGCATAAATCCCCTAAAATTGCTTCGAGAATGCTGCTTCTTAAGCAATTTTTCTGGGCCCATTGCTTCCACTCAATTCTCAAAGAAGCTCGAGGTCCTGGGAAGATTAAGACCAATTGAAGCCTGGTGTCAATACATGGTTCTTGAATTTAAGCCACTGGGTTATCGCCTGCTAAGGAGATTTTCATTTTAAGCCTTCCTGCTAATTGTGGCTTTGCTAGAGGAATTTGAAGCTTCTGGGGTATTTTGCAGGAGAGCTGCTGTTTTGACACGTGTAAAAGCACAGTCAGGTAGGCAGCCCCAGGCTCCGACCAAGGATGAAGGTGGTCCAGGCTGGGGAAAGAGAAAGGAAGGAGGGGTGGAGCAGGGGTGCAGGGAAGCCCACATGTCCAAGAAGAAGAAACAGAAGGGAGAGTCTTGGAGACAAAGGGAGCACGGGGGTGGGGGTCAGGGGACCAGCGGATTCTGCGCTGAAGGAGCGCCTGTGTTTCTCCTTCTAATTGTGCCAGGTGCCAGGATACCTAGTCCCCACTGCCGGCTCCCCTGGGCTCTGGAGGGCTGCCTTTGGCAGCGCAGTGTATTTTTAGCCCTCCAGTAAGTGGAACAAAGCGCTCTGAGAGGCAGTGCTGCGCTCTTGGCTCTGGGCTCCAGGCAACACTCAGCAGCTTTCTGAGGAAGCGCAGGACACCCTCTCCAGCTGCAGTGGGGATGTGGGTCCAGCTCCCTCCAAGTCTCTTTCCCTCGGGGGTGGGGGGGCCTGGGAGAGGGATGTCCTCACCAGAAGGAGGACAGTCAGGGCTGTGTGGCTGGGCAGTTTAGGGGAGAGCAGGTGAGCGGGCCTTTCACTGGGAAGGACACAGCCTGGCGCCAGATGCTTACCTCTTCTGGCCGCTGGCGCTGGGGGAGATGACTGGTCCTGGGACTACCAGGGTTAGGTGGGCAAAGCAGGGCGTGCTAGGCTCGGGGCGGGGATGGTGGGCGAGCCCCTGGCCCACGCCAGAGAAGCCTGTCCCTGAAGGCGGCGAAGACCGCGGTGAAGGGAAGTGTGGGGGAGAGTCTCTGGAAGCCACTTTCTGACATCCCAGTGGTGAACTGTCAAGGTCAACCTTGAGCATCGATCTGCCAAATATTTGCTTGGATCGCTGACGCAGCAGACCTCTCACCCCAACCTGCTCCCTGCTTGTACTGGGGCCTTGTCTCAACCAGACTGCCTTACCCCTTGACCCTCGAGGAGATGGGACTGTTTCCCAAAGAGTCCTTTCCAGACAGATGTGGCTGGTCTAGTCCTCTCATGGGGGCATAGGCTGTGGGTGAAGGTGGGCAGACTAGAGGCTAGAGGCTGGGGCCAGGTGTCCCCACGGACCCTTTGTTTGAAATGGCTACCTCCGACAAACTAGACTGAAGTGATCAAGGTTCAGCACAGCTGCCCACGTAGAACCAAACTCCACAAGGCCGGGCCCTTAGGGCCTTGTCCCCACCACAGCCTTCCCACCCACCAATACCAGGAAGAAGAGAGACATCACTTCCTAGGCAAGACAGAGAGAAGCCAAGAGCAGGGCTTGGCTGAAGCCAAACCTAGTCTCCACCTCCCCGGGGGACTCTGAGTCCCTTCCGCTCCAAGCCCCCAGCCTCTCAGTTTGCTTCCTGTACAGCGGTCATCACATGCTGACTCGTGTGTTCTAATTCTCCTTTGCTGCGTATCCACCCACCTGACTCATGAGATTGGAAGAGAGTGGGTTTGTTTTGTGTAGGTATGGCAGCTCCCTGGGAGGAATAGTGCTCCGATTTGTGGGGCGTACCTATTCCTGTGCTGTCGAAATACTCCCACCATGGCCAACTTCAAGCTATGATTGTTTCACAATGGGCTCATGTTTCTAAATATCTAGCAGTTGGCTGTGGTGAACCAGTCTTCATGGGTATGAGCTCACCACTGCTGGAGGGTCCCCCACTGCTGAAGCTTAAGGTTTGCACTCAGCAGGTACACCCAAGGCTGGTGCCACAGAATCCTTGCTTGGATGGATTGTTCTATTCAGTACATGTTTTGTTTTTGTTTTGTTTTGTTTTGCTTTCTTCTGGAGCACCTACTCTGTTCCTAAAAGAATGTAGAAGGAATTGCTGGGGGGAGGATCACTTGTGAACAAGGTAACAGTCCTTCTCTCCTCCCTATATCTTGGCCCCTTTGCAATGTGACCTTCCAGTTTCTACCATCAAGAGCTAGCACCAGTTTCTTAACCCTTGATTCAGGCCTACCCTTGTGACTTGACTTAGCCACTGGAATATGGTGAAAATGACTTTGACCATTCTAAGCTTGGGTCTCAAGAGGACTTGAGTACCTCCTCTCTTGTCTTGGGATCCTGCCAGCCAGCACATATAAAGCCCAGGCTATTCTGCTGAGCAGTCGAGAGGTCACATGGAGCAGACACCCACCATCTCAGCCAAACCATCCTTGATCAGCCAGGCTCAGCAAACCCAGCAGCTGGCCAAAGGTGTAGGAACAAGCCCAGCTGAGACAAAGGTGTCAGCCAGCTGAGCCCAGCCTAGATGGCTAAACTGCAGACTCATGAGCTGAATAATGGTTGTTGTTTTAAACCACTAAGCTTTGGAGTGGTTTGTTATCCACCAAAAGCTAACCAACAGAACACCATGCTTGCGTTCAGAAGTAGCTTGGCTCAGGGCACCTGGGTGGCTAAGTCGGTTAAGCATCTGACTTCGGCTCAGGTCATGATCTCACAGTTTGTGGGTTCGAGCCCTGCACTGGGCTCTGTGCTGACCGCTCAGAGCCTGGAGCCTGCTTCGGATTCTGTGTCTCCCTCTTTCTCTATCCCTCCCCTGCTTGTGCTCTCTCTCTCTCTCTTTCTCTCTCAAAAATAAAATAAACATTAAAAAATTTTTAAAAAGTAGAAAAACAAAAGCAAAAATCAACTACTGGGACCTCATCAAAATAAAAACCTTCTGCACAGCGAAGGAAACAATCAGCAAAACTAAAAGGCAACCGACAGAATGGGAGAAGACATTTGCAAATGACATATCAGATAAAGGATTAGTATCCAAAATCTATAAAGAACTTATCAAACTCAACACCCAAAAAACAAATAGTCCAGTGAAGAAATGGGCGAAAGACATGAATAGACACTTCTTCAAGGAAGACACCCAGATGGCCAACCGACACATGAAAAAATGCTCAACATCACTCATCATCAGGGAAATACAAATCAAAACCACAATGAGATACCACCTCACACCTGTCAGAGTGGCTAACATTAACAACTCAGGCAACAACAGATGTTGGTGAGGTTGCAGAGAAAGAGGATCTCTTTTGCATTGTTGGTGGCAATGTAGGCAGGTGTAGCCACTCTGGAAAACAGTATGGAGGTTCCTCAAAAAACTAAAAATAGAACTACCCTACTACCCAGCAATTGCACTACTAGGCATTTATCCACGGGATACAGCTGTGCTGTTTTGAAGGGACACATGCACCCCCATGTTTATAGCAGAACTATCAACAATAGCCAAAGCATGGAAAGAGCCCAAATGTCCATCGGTGGATGAATGGATAAAGAAGATGTGGTATATATACACAATGGAGTATTACTCGGCAATCAAAAGAATGAAATCTTGCCATTTGCAACTATGTGGATGGAACTGGAGGGTATTATGCTAAGTGAAATTAGTCAGTCAGAGAAAGACAAAAATCATATGACTTCACTCATATAAGGACTTTAGGAGATAAAACAGATGAACATAAGGGAAGGGAAACAACAATAATATAAAAACAGGGAAGGGGACAAAACAGAAGAGACTCATAAATATGGAGAACAAACTGAGGGTTGCTGGAAGGGTTGTGGGAGGGGGGATGGGCTAAATGGGTAAGGGGCCCTAAGGAATCTACTCCTGAAATCATGGCTTCACTATATGCTAATTTGGATATAAATTTAAAAAAAATAAAAAATAAAATTAAAAAAAATTTTTAAAAAGTAGAAGTAGCTTAGCTCTCAGCTGGATTGTCCATCTCTGAATGAGGTAGAATTAGCCTCCTGTCCCCTACAGCTCATTAGCTATGAGCCAGAACTCTAGGTATCAGCACTACTGACCCCTGCGGTACCTGAGTTGTGGCAGAGTATTAATAGTATTAATCCTCCCCTAACACAGCCTATTCCTATAGGCTGTGGGAAGGAGTCCCACAGCTCCCTGATGGGAGAGCCCGAAAAGAGGCCTACAGTCGGAGACCGCAGACCCCAACTGGGATGAGCCCTTCTCCGCTTTGACTTTGCCTGGCCCATGCAGCCCCACGGCTGGAGCTGCCCTTTTCCCCCTGAGCAGTGAAGACTTCACTGCCCTTCCTGGGAAATGTCCCACCAGGAATGGGGACACTCACAAATTCCTGTCTTCTGGCCATAGAATATAAACATATTTTGGGGGAGGTGGAAAAAGAAGAAATCCACATATTTGGAGTGGGGAGGAGGGAGAGAGCCAGGTCTTAAAACTTAATCGATTTCTTTTTTAAACTGAAAACTTTCAGTTCACAAGTAAAAGCTTGCTTGTAACCTACGAAGGAGTGTGTGAAGAACCAGACCTCGCCTTCTGGGCCCTCTAGGTTTGACTATCAAAACTCGGTAGTAGCAAAGAGGCTTTCTGGAGAAAGAGAGAGGAAGCAGGTCCTGAAACAGATTTGCAGCTGTGTGCGGTGGCGTTCTGTGGTTTTCCTCTCCCCAGCTGTGTGACCTTGGGCCTGTGTATAACCAGGGAGACTGGAGAGCTCCACAGTTCCTTTATGAGGTGGTCTTTTTCTTGGTTTAAAGGGAAAAGCCAGGGAGAGCTGGAGAGGTTTCTGACAGTTGACTGTTCACTATACCACCGGAGGTATATACTCACCCTGTTTTGTTAGCACACGGCATACTTCTTGTGCTGACGTGAGGGCGTTGATGTCACCACACTCTCCCAGTTTGTATCTGGCTCAGGATGCTGCCAGAACATACACATCCAACATCGTCCCTCTTCCCCACCCACCTCAGCTCAGGGAGCAGGAGCTTTGAACCTGACTGGTCAGGTGGGGAAATGTCAATGATAGGTAGAGAGTTAATTAGCAATCACTCCGCCGAGGAATATGATGTCTCTCACTGACAAGTTGTGTGACCATGGGCAGGTTACTCTACCTCTCTCCGATCTTCCATTTCTTCCTCCATATTTTCCATTTCCTTCTCCATATTTTATATTATGTCATGTGAAACTTTTCCAATGGTGAATCACATTCAATATTAACTAACTATTCAATGAAAACATATAGAGTGACGACGGATGCTTTATTGTATAGAACATACCCATGGAGCGCCTGGGTGGCTCAGTTGGTTGAGCAACCAACTTCAGCTCAGGTCATGAACTCACAACTTGTGAGTTCGAGCCCCGGGTCGGGCTCTGTGCTGACAGCTCGGAGCCTGGAGCCTGCTTCAGATTCTGTGTCTCCCTCTCTCTCTGCCCCAACCCACTCACATTCTGTCTCTGTCTCTCTCAAAAATAAATAAACATGAAAAAAAATTTTTTTAAAAGAAAGAAAAAAAAAAAGAACATTCCCAGAAGTCAAGTTTTTTCTTTGTACTTAATAAAAAATTATGTTGACCTGAAGGTCTCATTTGGTCTCAAGCAGCCACACTGCATACTCAGAACTTCTGGGATGTTCTCATTTTTCAGTTTCAGGACTTTGACTTTGTTCAGTTATTTGTGGACACCTGGGACACATTTTTTTTCTATAATTTTTTTCAGCGTTTTATGGGGACACCCTTGTTGCTTATCTTAAAGGGTTGTTAAAAGAATAAAAGGAGGGGTGCCTGGGTGGCTTGGTCGGTTAAGCGTCCAACTCTTGATTTCAGCTTAGGTTATGATCTCACGGTTTGCGCATTTGAACACACATTAGGTTCTGTGCTGGCAGCATGGAGCCTGCTTGGGATTCTCTGTCTCTCTCTCTCTGCCCTTCCCCTGCTCTTTTTCTCTCAAAAGAAATAAAGAAAGAAAAAGCATTAATTAAAAAAAAGAATTAAACAAAATAATCCACCTATGGCATGAAGCTTAGCGCCTAGACTAGTAGATTCTTCATCAAGAGCAACTGCTGCTGTTATTCGCCCCAAATGCTGGCTATCCACTCCTGCTGATGTGGAGCTAGAGTTTCAGCCCTGATGGCAGGGCCACTCAAGAACCACTGTGCAAGGAACGTCAAGTGTTGGGAGTCCATACATCTTGTTCTCCAGGCCACAGATTGAGTGACTTCCAATTCTCCCTCCTGCTTACCCTCTCTGTTGCTGTATGGATCAGAAGAGACTCAAAGATGTCAGCTGAGGCAATCTCCTGCCCTCGAGTAAGGCCTGAGAGACTTTTTCATCCCCATCATAAAATGAAGGCAGTAGAGCCTGTCGTTTTCCCATATGCCACCCTATCCATTCCTTATCTTTTCCTGCTCTGTGTTGCAGAAGCCTGGCCCTGTGGACTACATTTCCCAGGCTCCCTTGCACCCCAACATCCTGTAGGTTCAGCCAATGGGAGGTCCTGGTGAGATTCTGGTGGTGGGAAGATGGGAGAGGGGTAAAGCTCCCTGCAGCCCTCTCTGCTTCCGGGGTTGTCTCCAGTAATGGCTGTGTTTTCTCCACAGTTCTAGCTCCTGCTGGACATGGTTCCAGCTTCTGCAGGTCATGGTTCCAGCCTCTGATAATCCCCTCCTTTCTTTGTCCCTTGAGCCCTGGGAAAGTAGCATTTTCTTGCTACTTCTAATCTCTGGGTTGCTTTGCCCTTCCCTGTTTAGGTTTTCAGCTCTTTTGTCACTTTTGTAACTCTCCCCCCACACACCCTTTTTTTTTTAAGTTTATTTATTTATTTTGGAGAGGGGGGAGGGGCAGAGAAAGAGGGAGAGAGAGAATCCCAAGCAGGCTCCACACTATGTGGGGCTCAATCCCATGAACCTGGAAGATCATGATCTGAGCCAAAATCGAATCTGGGGCTCAACTCACTGAGCCACCCTGACCTGACACTCCTGTAACTCCTTTCTTGTATTAATTCGCTTTTTAAAAAAGTTTATTTTAATTCATTTTGGGAGAGAGAACAAGCAGGGGAGGTACACAGAGAGAGGGAGATAGAATCCCAAGCAGGCTCCACACTGTCAGCTCAGAGCCCAATGAGGAACTCGAACCCATGAAACCTGAGATCATGACCTGAGCCGAAATCAAGAGTTGGACACTTAACTGACTGAGCCACTCAGGCACCTCTGTATTAATTCACGATTAAACCCCTTGGCCTGGGCTCTGTTTTCCTAGTGGACCCTGACTACTGCAGCTACCATGGTAAACATCTTGCAGACATTCCACTCCTCAGGCCTACAGATGCTCCCTGAGGAGAAGGGGGTATGTGAGATCATCCAGCTGGACGTGTCCTCTTGGCCTCACCGATTCTTTACCCTGTGGGGAGGAATGTGGCCTTGGAGAACCAGCATGGCTCTCAGAGCCCACTCCTTACTCCTTAGACTGTAGGGGGTTCATTCTCCACTTCCAGGGGATGCCAAGTTCAGGTCATTTCAAGCTGATTTCCTGTCCTCACTCATCCTGTAACATAATGGACAAGGTCTTTGTCTAAAGGACCAAAACTTCTAAATTCAATCTTTGCTCCGGAATCCCCTTTGGAAGGTTACCTTGCTACAGAGGAGCATCTTAGCCCGCCCTGAGTGGGTCCCTCACCTTGGTGCTCAGGAACTTCAGGCCCATGACTCACACATAGAACCCTGTCCCAACACCTGCAGGTGCAATGCCTGCCACCCTCTTCCTGTTCTAGATCACCCTGGAGGCCCTTACCTTGCAGCTGTCCCTTCCAGTCCTGGGCCCTTTGCCGCTCAATATTTCATCCAGGAAACATGTGGGCAGATGTTTTTGGCAAGCCACTTGGTGGTGGTTAACCTGTGGGGCGCCAGAAGGGGTAAATGCCCTGTTTGGGGGATTCCCCACCCCCTGTCCTGCCCCCAGGCCATCTGGGCTTTCTGGTGGAGTGAGCTACATACATATTTATAGTGGCAGTGACTGTGGGAGCCTGGGGAATACATAATGGCAGCTGCAGCTTTGGGTGTGCTCCATCCTCTAAATTAAATCCCTCTCCCACTGCCTGTAAGTCAGGAGGCCCAGCCTGCAGCATGAGCTACAAGCCCTTGATGAAGCACCCAAGGAGCATGCCGTGTTGGGGCACCAGAGCTGAGAAGCCCTTTCCACTACAGATGAGCAAACTGAAACCCTTGACCCATGCGTTCTGACTCGTAGGGTCTTTCTGTAGACCCAGGTGGGTCTGGCCTCATAGGCTTCTCCCGGGCAAGTGTGGACTCTTCAAACTTTAGCCACTCCTTAGAGTGTGGGGCTGCCTAGGAAGCCGGGGGTCAAGGGCAGCCCTTCTGGGTGTGAGCACCCAGGTCCTGATGGGCTGCTCCACGCTCAAGGGCACAGGCAGAGCCTCCAGCCATGGTCACGGAGGGAAGTGCTCTCTGGAGCCCATCCTTGAGATTGCACCTGTTCTGGGCCTGAAATGTGAAGGCATCCCCACTCCTGGGACGTGTCACCAGGAGCTGCTTGGAAGAATCCTGAGAAGCCTTTGTGAGATGGTTGTGCTGGGAAAATTTTGCCAACCACAGTTTAAAAGCGAAACAGAATGAGCATATGGGTGTGTGATGTGTATACGTGTGTGATGGGCATACATGTACATGTGTGATATACGAGAGACTACTGGTTGGCATATGTACATGCACACGTGTGTGTATGCATGTGTGGGTATTATGTGTGCATGTGCGAGCAAACGCATGTATGCACATGTGTATATAAGATCATGTGCGTGCATGTACATTTATGTGTGTCACATATGTAAGTGTGGTGTGTGTGTTTGTGAAGAACGGTCTAGACCATGGCATGTTACTGGCTCCTGGTTTTGTCCCCTCCTAGGGGAGGAGGCTGCAGGATGGTGACAAGCCATCTGTGCTGGGCAGTCCGCCCTCCCATGACCATCTTTTGCCCCAAACTTTTTACCTGTTTAAGGCTTCAACTGGAGCCTGCTACCAGTTTGGTGCCGCCTGAAGATTTTCTGTCCTTTCCGTTGATGAAGACGTGCATGTCCCTTGAGGAATTGGAAAATATAGAAGAGCACGAAGAAGAAGATAAAAATCACCCTTAGTCCCAACACCAGAGTCCTGGCTGTGGCTTCATCTGACTTTCCTGTCCAGCTACAACTGGGACTTGGTGGGCAGAAGGGGAAGCAGACATGAGTGACACTGTCACCCCAGGGCCCTTGATCCCTGACCCACACACTGGTCAAGGCTTTGGAAGCTCCTAAACTGCCATCTTTTGTTGCTGAATTCGTCATGGTTTGCAAAGTTCCTAAGGTGACTGGTTTGACCTGAGCTATGAAGACAGACATACTGACCTGGGTTTCAACAAGGGTTTCACTGACCTAAAAGTTGCTTCATTCTGCTTGGGTCAGTTTTTTGCTTCCTTATCTCTAAAATGGGGTGAAGGTAAGTACCTTGAGGGGTAGTTGTCAGGGTTAGAAATCTGGTGGTGTCCCTGGCAGTGGCTACATCTCCTGCTGGGTGGCCCAAACTATGGGCTCCAGTAACCCTACCTTCTCCCTTTGTCCCTCCCTGTCACGGCCCTAGTGGTGGCAGCAACAATGTCCTGCTGTTACTAACCTCTGGGTCACCTTGCCACCCATTTGGCTCTTAAGCGAGTCAAAGCTGCAAAATAAATCCCCTATATTAAATTCCCTTGGTTTAAACACCTCGTGAGGCTTTGGTTTTGTGCTGGAATTGTAAGTGATACAGATATGACACACAGGGCAGTGTCTGGTGCTTGGATGATGCTCAATGTGTGACAGGTCTGTGGCTGTGGCCCCTTATGGGCTTGTGACAGCCTCACCAGCTAACCCCTTCCCCAAATGATGACATCAGGAACTGTGCCTTCTCTGTACTCTTGATCCAAACCCTCGCTAGGCTTATTTAGCTTCTTAAATCACACGGCCCAGTGGTACCAGCATGAGTTCTGGAGTAAGGTGGCCCTGGGTTTGAATCTCAGATTCACCATTACTAGCTGGGTGGCCTTGAGCAAATCACTTTCACTCAGCTACATTATCTAAAATGAGTGGACAGGAACAGTATTTTGTAGCAATGGTGTATGCAAAGTGCTTGAAGGAGAGGAAGCTATCATATTTGTTAGCTTGTATTATTAATATGGTCACCATAGCCCCTTCTTTCAAGAACTTGGGAAGTTTTTCACTTGGATTTGCATCAGTGGACATCACAATGGCTCACCCCTATTCCTCCCAGCATCTCTTGATATAAAGAGCTCCAAGGTTGCTGTGACAGGTATGGGCAAATTTGTAACAGGCTGAGAATCATTGCAGGAAGAAAAAGGTAAAGACTTGGAACCTTCCTTTTTGATATTGGCCTCAAAGCATCCCACATGGACTGAGGAGGTCACCAAAAGGATGCGGGCCTCACCACGACTGGAGGGTGCCCCTGGCGGGGTCTTAAGTGTGCCAAGCCAAGGTCTAGATGGTCACAGCATGTGGGCCAGCCTGTGACTGAGGACAGGTGTGCAGAAGTAAAGAGTGGCAATCCCGGACACTACTCTGATTCTTCACAAGACACTTAGAAGAAGTCCTTCCTATAATTCACCCTGCCCCTTCTCTCCTCCCCTCCTGGCCCACCTGTGTGTTTGCACCTACCTGGAATGCCTTTTCCCCTCTTGTCCATCCAGCAAACCGCTACAAATCCTTCAAGACCCAGCTAAGCGAGCACCTTGGGGGTCTGCAGGCAGAACGAGACACAACATTCTCTGTTCTCAGAGCTTGCACATACTTCTTTTGTGGCACTTAGCGCCTTCTCGTCTGTGCACCCCTAATAGCTTATGTGTTCTTTTATTACAGGACTTAGCATGACCTCCTCCACGATTGTATTATGGTTTGTACATTCTTCTATTATGGCACCGGTCACATTTCTGCAGTAACAGCAACAACAACAGCTGTAACTATTGAGAGCTTTAGCGACCTGCCAGGCACCGTTCCACTGGCCTCACGTGCATTGTCTCATTGATTCCTCGCTTTCCCGAGGTGGCACCACAGATGAGGGGACACACCCGTGTTCAAACCCACTGTTACCTGGTTGGGGAGTCTGTGCTCCCAAGTGCCATCATTTTGCCTGCGAACCCGGGGACAATGGGTGGGGGGATGGACCGACTTAGACCTACCTCGGTTTACCTAGTAGCTGTCAGGGCACCTGTAGCCTAGTGAGCACTTAATGAACGTTGGGAGAAATTTTTAAAAATTCCATTGTGCCGATGTACCAAGATTTTTTTTTTTTTTTTTTTTTGAACCCTTTCCCTATGCTGCTGTGAATATATCCAGACACATCCCTCTTTCTTGGTCTGGATTATTTTCTTCCAGGCAGCTCCTGGGACTGAAAGTCTGGGCGCGAGGATGTGCCGCTTCAAGCGCTGCCAGGTCACCTTCCACGTCTCCGCGACGCCAGCCGCGCAGAAGCGCACCCAGTTCTTGGCAGCCCCGCCGGGTCTCTTCTCACCTTGACGTGGCTGTAAACGTGACCTTGGCTGCCGCGCGGGTGCAGGCTGAGCCGCTGGAGTTTCCAGCTGCACGCTCCGCGCCCTCCCCGCCGCCCCTCGGCAGCCGGGTCCCCCTGAAAGAGGGGAGCCGCCGCACCGCACGCACGCACCCACCCGTCTAACCACTCCTCTGCCTCCAGCTTCCGATCTGGGGCGGGGAAGGGGGGGCAACAGGAGGTGGGGAGACAGAAGGGTGGATGGAGGCAGCACTGGGGGAAAGTGTAGGGCACTGGGTGGGAGGGGGCAGGGACATGGAGAAGGGGTGGTCCTGAGGGTAGGGGGGCGGCGTGAGGGGGGAGTGGTTGAGCCCTCTTCCCACCGCTGCAGGGCTGGGGTGCTGCAGCTCCCCGATTTCTTGGCTTACAGAAGGAAGGCAAATTCTCACCCTGGACAGGGACGGAGCTCTTCTCAGTCTTGTGCAGCACGAGGTGGTGGGGGGGAGACCTGGGGGGGGGGGGCGAGGGAGCAGGCACGGGGAAGCTGGCAGCATCGGTCGCTACCCGCTCCCAACTTGGACGCCCTCCTTTTTTCCATCGCTTATCAGCGATTTCCGCACCTTTCCCTCCACCTACAGGTAGGTGGAACTTCTTTCACTGCTACAGATAGAAGGCCAGAGACACCCGGGTGAGACCAGAGACATAGTTAAGCACAGAGATACTCAGTTTAACTCAGACATCGAAGTTAAGGGTGCCCTAGCCAGTTGAGATCAGTCTATTTGTGAGTTTTGGGGTTGCCAAATAAAACCCAGGGTGCCCGCTTCAATCTGAATTTCAGATAGGCAATGAATAATATTTTTGGTGTAAGCATGGCCCCGTGCAATATTTAATATAAGTATGCCCCGAATATTGCATGGGGCACACCATACAGTAAAAAAAAAAAAAAAAAAAAAAAAAATTCAAAAAAATCATTGTTCATCCGAAATTCAAGCTGAACTAGTTATCCTGGGCTTTTATTTGCTAAATCTGGCAACCCTAGTGTGTTTCCCTTCTTTTCCCAAATTTTAAACTCCGAATTCTGCCCCGCCCCCAACAAGCTTCCCTCTTTCACCTTCCTGGAAGAAGTTTGGCTTCTCCAAGACCCGTGTTTTATTTACTTTAGCAGAGTCACACTGGGTCTCAGTTTCAAAGTCTTTGATGTTATTACCAGAGACTGGGGTTGAGGAAGGTTTCTTCAGGACACTGGAAGGAAATTAAACCTCGGAAAATATGCCTGACATTTTTTTTTTTTTTTTCTTTCTGCAAAGAAAATCTGCCGGTCGGGCTTCGTTATGGTCACGGGAGCAGGAACAGAGGAGTTAAGGCCAAAAACCTCATTTCTCAAGCCACCACCAGCTGCAACCCCAGCCAACAAGTGATTTATCTCCAGCTGCACTGGTGACCTTCTCAGGGTTTCCATCCTCAGCTGAACTTGTTCAGGGAGGCCCCAAACTTGTAGGCTCAGAGGGATCTGGGAGGTCAGCTGGAGCAGGGCTTCTGGAACTACACAAGTTCATCCCCTTGGGAGATTTTACCAGTCTCAGAGCTCAGGCCCTAGCCCCAGTCCCTTAACTCAGGATCTGTGGAGGGGGGACCCGGGCATCACCATTTAACAAAAACCTCCCAGATGATTCTAGTTGGAGTTGCAGTAAACCACAGTAATGCTTCTCAGTGGCTGGCAGGAGCTGGTGGGTAGATACCCAGCTCCCTCTCCCTTGGTCAGGCGAACTCTGAGGCATGTGACCCTCTCCTGTTGGGCATCTCTATCCTTGGTTGCCCAGTTGCCCACAGAAGTAACTGGCTTGATAAAACACCCTCTGTTCGTTACCTTCACCTCCTGGGAAGTACCAGGAGGCTTTTGTTTGCAACCAACAGAAACCACGTCTGGGCTCTGGCTTCCTTTCCCTTCGATCTGCAGACCAACTTTTTTTTCTCAGTGTCTTCCTTCATACTCCAAGCCTGCACGTTGTCTAGATGGTATCTGTGTTCCAGAATTTCTAGCTTCCAGATAACTGGATTGCCTCTGCACCACTCCCTGCAGCATTCTTTGGGAATTCCTTTCACTAGGTGACTGGTGGCCTGGGTTCCTCATCCCAGCGGCCATGCAAACTGCCCGATACTGGTCACATCTTACCCTGGGCCTAGGGCAGGGTCAGATACACAGTATCTGCACAGTTGCTCTGTGGTGGGGGAGGGGGGTGTTTGGGAGCAACCGCGAGTCTAAAGAGTGATAAGCAGAGGAAGGGGTGGGGTGGGAGAGCAGGGAGGCTGTAGGAGGGGCTGAACTTCCTACGTTAATTCTCAGACAAGACAATATCCTTTTACAGCCAAGACCTCTGAGCCTCTCAAACTGTTGTAATAGCCCCTGGCAAAGGTATTCTTTCTCCACCGCAGGAGGGGGAGTGGCAGGGGGGGTGGGGGGAGAGGGGGGTGGGTGGTTCCTTTGGAATAGATCCTGGGGCCAGGGCTCCTGTGCCTGCGATTTATTAAGGAAGTTCTCTCAGGAGAAACTGAAGGTAGGAAGGAGGTCGAGCCAGGGAGGGTCTCAGGCAAAGCCCTGCAAAGGGTAGCTTCCGCCTGCCTCTTGATCAGTGTTATCTTGATCCAAGAGAGGAGAGCTGGACTCCCACCCTCTTGGTGCCATTAGTCCTTCAACTCGGTTGGTGGGCAGGCGTGGGAGGAGCATGTAAAATTCTAGGCGCCTCTGGCTCACGGTCTGGCAAGAGGCTCCAGTAGCCTGAGGGAAGCCTTCAAGGAGGAGCACCGGGTACACACTTCAGAGCTGGCAAGGGTCAGGGTCATAAATAGGTAGAAGGAGACCTGAGGGAAGGGTGGAGTGCTGATGTTGCCCACTCCAGGATGCCACGGCCTGGGGTCCCCACGTGTAAGTGCGCACCCATAACTCAGAGATCCCAAGCTCTGACCTGCAGGCCAGGCTCCACCCACAGATTCATTCTGCTTAATGATATGCTGCCTCGCCAGTGCCTTGAATTCTTCCGAATTAGTTGCCAACGTTTGAATCGCAGGCTATTTTTACACAAACATCCAGATCTCTAGGTCAGATTTGGTATCAGAGGCCCACATCTCCACATGGCCGCCATTGGTGGGTGTCATAGAGTCTGCCCAGCCTGAGCAATTTTACCTGGTAGCCTTGATGCCACAGTCCCCACCACTCTCTACTGTGTCCCAAACATATGCACAATTTTCCTTATCAGAGAGCTAAGAGGAATGAAGTATTTTTTGGCCTACCTCTCTGAAGTGGAGGAAAATCCACGGCCCGAGGATGACTAATGTGGATACAGGATGTGTCTGTGTATGAAGAATGAAGCCCAAGACGCCATTAGGAGCCTCCCTGGTGGTGCCCACTGGGACCACTGGGCATCTGAGTTTGCCCCCTCCTGCTTCAAGCTTTGTGCCCCCACCAGACTCTTGCTCTTCCACCGAGATCCAGTGGCTCTGCTTCCCCTCCCCCATCCCATTTTGTTAAAAGCAGCTGTTTTTCCCCTTCCAGGTCTCCAAGTGCTGATTTCATTTCTTTCCCGACAAAAGTTTGAAGCCAGGAGGGAAATGGTTTGGCAGGAAATCAACACGCAAGGGGAGGAAGTAGGCAGTGGAGACAGCAGATGCTGTGTCGGGGTCTGAGACGGGGTGTCCGCACCAAGACTGGACCCAGGCCCTGAAGACCCCAAGAGGCAGGACGACCCCGGAGGCCTGGTGGGGCATCAGCCCCTGTGGTATTTGCTCAGTGCCTCAGAGTTTTCTCTCAACAACTATAGCTGGGGTGGACTGCAGGGAGTTCTTTCTCCCGGTCATTCTCTCCAGTGTAGGTAGGGAGAGGCTGGGACCAGGAGAAATGGAGGGGAGACGGCAGAGGCCCACCGCAGAGGCCTCAACTCCTGTCCACTCAGCTTTAGGGGGGACTTTTGAGCACTTCCGTTGCCCAGAGGTGGGGGGTGGGGAAGGAGATCTGACGGATAATGAGATGCTTAGCAGGTGACCAAAGATGAAAGCGGGACAGCAGGCAACCCTGGCTCAGGACCCATGGGCCCGGGGCAGGGTGGCCCGGGGCAGGAGCCCTGTCCGCTCCCCGGGGCTCTCACAGCAGCTCCCCTCATTCTTCTCCCTGAAATCACCCCTCCCGACCCAGCTACGCCAACATCTTTGACAGAGCTCTGGAAAAATTCCTTTCTCCTTAATGATGCCAAGGAAGGGCTGCAGATTTCCAAGAGGAGCACTTCACTGAGACCTGGAGGGAAAAACCCAGGGGCAGAGAAACGGGCGGGTTTACAGAGTGCAGACAATCTGACCACCCGTCTGGTGGCGGAGCACTTGGTGGGCAAGGTGGAGGAGGCGGCCGTTCCTTGGAATTCCTTGGCTCAGCCGGGCCTGGCGGGAGGCTTGCTTCCAGCCTGGCGGGGCCGGCCCGTCGTCCCAAAGAACTGGGATCTTTTGAATGATCCATCTTTCCTCCACGGCTATGAATTATGAAACTCCTTTCTCTGGCGTATATTTAGCAGGGAGGCTGAGGGGAGGCGGGCCGCTGGTGCTGACTTTGCCTCAGTTCTGTTTTCCCAAATAGTTCAGTTCAGGATCCAAACTTGTAAATTCCACGCAGGGAAGCAGAAGCTTTGCAGTTAATGAGGCTTCTCTCCCTGGGGCGCAGTGATGCCCGGCACTGCTCAGTCCCACCTCCCGGGTCCCTCCCTAGGCACCACGTGCACCTTCCGGTTGTCCCCTGTGCCCCTCCCCCTCTGGGAATGTGTTTTTTTCCATCTCTCCGTGCTTCCAGGTCACCACCCTGGTCCACGACCCTGATCCACTCTGACCTGAGCCCCATGGGCTGCCGCGTGTGGGATTCCCACTCGGTGCTCATCGGCGCTGAGGGTTTAAGGGGCTTCAGCGCGTTTCATCATCAGATCACACTTTAAGGCGGGTTCTCACACTATCTCCCCCATTTTAGGGATGAAGAAAATGAGACTTGGAGAGATTCAGCCACTTGTGGATGGCAGGACTTGAACCCAGCTCTGACTCCAGAGTCTGAACTCTTAGCTATTTAGGACGTTGCCACGAGAGAGCTGTAACCTGCAGGCCGCAAAGATGCTCTGGCTGCATGAAGGGTGGTCCGGGCCGTCCTGAGGGAGTGGGGTCAAGCTCAAGAGCGTTGTCTTTGACATCCCCGGTTCTCCACACCACATTGCACATTTTGGGATTCCCCACCGCAGGCCCCGCCCAGCCAACCAGAACCCCATTCCCCGGGATTCTCAGCGGTACCGTCGAAACTCGCTAGCCGGGCCCGCTGGCTGCTGGCAGCCATGGATGGTAATGAATTTGATCGATCACTATCTCCAGCTTTTATGGTACAAGCAGCACAGTGGCCAGTCCAGGCTCTGGATTCCCTGGCGACATCCACCACTACCTTCGTGTGAGGGGAGGGGCCTCACTGGGGCTCATCTGCCCCAAGCCACCAGCCCTCACCCCCGCCCTCCTGCACCACCAGGACTGGGAATTCCCATCACAACATTCACTCGCCAAAGGCCACCTGGATAAGTGTTTCTCTTTCTAAATCTGAGCTTATTCAAAGAAAAATGACTTCAGCTTGGCACGGGAAAAAGGTCAGGACGTTGTGCTGTTGGAAATGTTTACGAGCTTGAAGAGAACTGAGAATTCTTTCGATATGTAGCATCCTCACCCCCTGCACGGTGAGGTGTTTCACCCATTTGGTGGCAATCAGAAGCAAGGGTTTCATAAAGGGTGTCGGGAAGCATGGGCGTTTTAACTGGGGGTGTCATCCAGAGGATGACGTAGCAACTGGCCATGACCATGAGGAAGAGGGACTCATTTCAGATTGAAATATGAAAGCGGCAACACTCATTCCGTGTGTGTCTTTTTAAAGTCTATTTATTTATTTTGAGGGGGACAGAAACAACATGAGTGGGGAGGGGTGGAGAGAGAGGGAGAGAGACGATCCGAAGCAGGCTCCCTGCTGCCGGCACGGGGCCCAACACAGAACCGTGAGATCATGACCTGAGCCGAAACCAAGAGTTGGACGCTCAACTGACTGAGCCACCCAGGCTCCCCTGTTGTTGTTTTTAAATCAACAATCATTTCAGTGTATTTTCAATTTCATGTTCACCTTAATTTTCCCTGACTTTTCATTAGAAAAATTTTATACCATAGAAACCTGTAAGAATAATAACTATGAGATTTGCCAACAAGTTAACGTTTTGCTGCATTTGCTTTCTCCCTCTCAAAACAGATACATTGGTCCAAAACAGATATCAATATTTCTCTCCTTCCTCCCTTCCTTTTTTTTTTTTTTTTTTTCCCTGAAATATTCAAGAGTAAGTTGCAGGCCTCCTGATATTTTACTCAGACATGTCTGCTAAGATGGTGAGCGTTCTCCTTCATAAGAACAAAACCATTATCACACCCAATGAATTTAACACAGATACAAATCCACTCTCTCTCTATGGTCCGTCTTCCAATTTTTCCAGCCATCCTGATTATGTCCTTTCCTGCTTTGATCCCGGACCCGACCAAGGCCCATCACCTTCTGTTGGGTTTCCTCAATCCTCTCCGATCTGGAACTTTCTCCGCGCCTGCCTTGTCTTTTGTGACACTGATATTTATTCATTCATTTGGCAGAATGCCCCTCATTTTGGATTTGACTGATTGTTCCTCATGAAGAGATTCAGGTTAAACGTGGGGCATTTTTATGCTATTTTCGAATAACTGACATACTGACATGAATAAAACCCAGAAGGCGTGAAAGAATACACGCTGAAGAGTGTCCCTCTTTCCCCTGTCCCCAGCCACCCATTTCCCTTCTTGGGAGGCAAACTGGGTTCCAGGTTTCTGCGTCTCCTTCAAAGGTAACCTGAAGGAAATGTCTAGTGGTGGCTCCCACACCTTGAACCGGGTGGTTCAACGGGTGTGTGTGTCTCTCTGATTGTGTTCTTTCTTGCCCAGAAACCTTGGAACGTCTCTGGAAGGCTGTCTAAGACCCTGATATGGCCACAGGATCTGGTGCTCTGCCCCCCCCCCCCCCCCCCCCCCCGCTCCGGGGCCACTTTACTCCACTCTTGCCCGGAAGGTCCCTGTCACAATGGCCTCCCCTCCACCCTTCCTGTCTGCCACACGCTGTTCCTCCTCTCTAGAACACTCCTGCTCCACTTCACCTAACCAGCTTCTCATTATCCTGCATGTCTTATCTACCAGCCCCTTCCTCCAAGAAGCCATCCCTAAATCTCGGGCAGTATTACATCTCCTCGTAAGGCCTTCTCAGGACACCCTGTTCCCTCTCCGTGCTCCAGGAGGGAGGAACCAGTTCTAATTTGGGCACCCGGCTCAGTGCCTCACGCATAACAAGCTTTCAGTAAATATTTGTGGAGAGCGGATGCGCCCGTGAATCTTTCACATCATGCAGGAGGCACCGGAGCCAGGCTTGGGAGGGAGAGGAGGGACTTCCAGGGCTGGTCCGACCCAGAGCCGAGCTGAAGAAGTCAAATATCCCAATGTAGACGGGGGTCAGCAATGAGGCCAACAGGTAACTGGCTCCTACTCTATCAGTCCTGAGGGTAGGAGTTCCCGGGAAGAGCAAGCAAGTTCCCAGTGGGCCTTAGATCCGGAATCAGGGACCCAGCAATCAGGGAGGGAGACCTGAGGTCCTGGGCCCTGGGTGAGGCTGGGCGTTCCGGAGGATTATTAAATGGATACATGAAGGCTCAAGAATCATGCAGGGCCCTACTGCTATGCTGCCAGGAGCCATCAGAGACGATGTGTGCCAGCCCCTCACAGGAGGGCAGCGAGGCCCAGCAAAGTTAATAAAAGCCTCCCTCCAAAGTCTGGAGCAGAAAGCATGAGGCATGGCCTTTGATCCCTGGGTTCTGCAGGGTCCCTTGAGCTCAGAAACAAGGAAGGAGTTGCTGAGAAAATCTCTGTAAAGAGGTTTCACACTTTGGCCCACTGGAGAGATAGCTTAGCTCACACAGGACCCCACTCTCCTTCCCCACTTCTCCTTTGAAGAGAGAAGCAGAATGACTTCTAAGAACCTTGAACGCCCTGCACGACTCGGTGGGAAAATATATTCATAGAAAAAAGAAATCCCAAGAGGGTAATAGTACACCGAGGTGGGTTTGTTTTGTTTTGTCTTTTATGGTCTTTTCTGCTGCTTTCAATTTTTTTTTTTTTCTGCAATGAATTCCAATTATTATGTACTTCTGCAAAAGTAAAAAACAAAATCTTTTCAAAGATTCTGTACACGTTCCTCGAGAATGCTGGTTCTAAACGTCCACTGTGCACCGGAATCACCTAAGGCTCTAGAAATATTGATGGCTGTGGGGGGAGGGGTGCCCGAGTGCTCAGTTAGTTAAGCGTCAGACTCTTGATTTCCACTCGGGTCGTGATCCCAGGGTTGTGGGATTGAGCCATGCGTCAGGCTCGGTGCCGAGCATGGAGCCTGCTTAACATTCTCTCTCTCTGCCCCTCTACCCCGCTTGCACTCTCTCTCTAAAAAAAAAAAAAAAAAAATTTGATGCCCGGGTCCTACCCCTAACCGATTCAGATTTCATTGGTTGAAGGTGTGGCCTACCCAGGTGATTATAATGTACAGCCCTGTTGGGAGCCCCTGATCTAAAAGGAGTATGCATTAGAGAGGCCAAATGAAAGATACACTATCACGGAATATCCATATCCAGGGCGGCCACGTTCAGGCGTATGAGCTGAGTATTGCATAACTTCAGGGGACCCCGTTTCCATAGCCTACAGTGTGAAGGGGGCCTCCCTGGAGTTGCACAAGGCCTGGTAAATATGGATATATAATTATATATACATAGGTACATAATTAAACACTGATTACATTTGTTAACTACAACCCTCCTGGGTCACGGGGCGGGGAGAGCAAAGTGACTTTCACTAAGTTGTGCAGAGCGTTTTCAAAGACTTAGTTTGTGCCTTCTGGGAGTGTGAAATCTGAAGACCAAGAGAGGAAGAAGAATCAAGAGCCAAGGTGAGCACAGCAGTCTGGCACCCTGGGTTGCACCGCACACTGGACGGGAAGGACATACCTGAGAGAGCTGGGACGTGTGCCAGGGGCAGGTAGGAAGTCACCGGCAGATGGTCAAGATGTGGTTGGTGGAAGCACTTTTGGGGCGATGGGACAGCAGTCATGTGGGGGTCGTCAGCTTTTGCCATGAAGCTTTTTGGTTTCTGGCTGTTGAGGTGACCACAATTCATGGATGGGATCTAATTCCCTGCCCTTGAATCCGGGCTGGACTTTGACTTGTTCTGATGAATAGAAGGCAGTGTGAGTGAGGCTAGGAAAGTCGTGAGGCTGCGAGATATGCACCTTCCGCCCTGGCCTCTTGAATCGCTCACTCAGCCATGTAAGCGAGGCTATCTGTCCCTTCCAGCCGTCCCCGGTCCCAGCTGACACCGCACCAAGCAGAAAACCCACCTGGTCAACAAACAGAATTGTGAGAAATACCTTGCTGTTGTTTTGAGTCACCAGGTTTTAGGGGTTTTTGGGACCCAGAAGTAGGTAGCTGGAGCAGGGCCATTTCTGGGCTGAACTGCTTCCGGGGCCTTATAAGGCTAGAGATAAGGGCAGGTCCCAATACAGCAAGGTTGTTGTTTTTAGTATTTACATTCATCAAAGTAATGGTACATGGCAAGCACATTACTGGCCACAGCTTGGAGACATCAGAGAAACCTACAATGAAAGCAATTGCATGTTACTCACCTTACTTCCGCCTACTCACCTCCAGTTTTGAGCCCCAGAGACGATGTCTTTCGGCCGTTCCTATTGACGGGCTTTCTCCACGCTCCAAATCACAAACTTATGCCTCCATTCCTCCATTACCCTCTTTAGACAGTAGCTGCCCACTCCATGCTGGCTTAGATAAGGGTTTAGTTCACGCCTCCCAGCGTGTGAACTTTGTTACTATTTTTGGTTCCTCTGGGAACACCTCCTACTCCAATACTAGTTGCTGATTCCCAACTTTGGGGATCTCTCAATTCCTAACATGAAGAGATGGGCACCCCTCCCTTTGTTCATGCTCTGTCCCCTCTCTGATAACCCGCGTTTCGTGGCTTCGCTTCGGAGCACTGAGCTCTTTAACATTGCGTTCTGGTGCCTCCCTGGGGGAGCATCCATGGGGTCCTCAAAACTAGGCACAAAATACCTTCCATTTCCTGGGGGAGTTCAGAACTTCCATCAGATTCTGGAAGGGGTGAAGTGTAGGACCCTACACTGGGTGTCTTGTGTCTGCTGCCCAGACCCACCCTCACCATCGCCACCCACTGTGCCCTGGGGACAGACCCACACATCATGTGCATCAGCAGTGCTTACCACCCGGGTAGCTTTGTTATGCCCAGAATTCGTGATCCCCAAAGACCACTAGGGAGCCGAGTCCGAGGCAGAAGCAAAGCTCAATCCCCTACCTGCACCGACACAGCGGTGAGATACCGAGGAGAGAGAGCGAGTTTCAAAAGCACAAAGGTTTTATAGGGGTCTAGGGGCAGTTGGTGAGGTAATGGCTGTGGCCTCAGCCGATTAGCTGGGGAAGGGTCGGAGTCCTGTTACGCAGGTCGCTGGGCGTGTTTTGATCAGGAAGTTTGAAAGGGTGAGCGGGAGGTTACTCAAGGGGAGGAGGCGCGGTCTGAGGTTTCTGTGATTTTCCCGGAAAAGGGGTCATGTCGGGGACATAGTCACTCAAGGTGGAGAACACAGAACAAGATGGAGTCGGCCAGCGTAGGCCCGCCCTTTCAGCTTCTGGCTGGGGTCAGCCAGTGGGGAGCTCTGGTAGGAGCCAGGGGAAAGGAGGAGTGTGAAGGGCGTTTATTCCCGTGGCTCCCCTCCAGTGGGGCCATCTTAGACTATCTGTGTCTCACTGAAGGACCTGCTCCATTCAGGGTGGTCCTTCTTCCAACAACCCTTCCCTTCAGTTCCAGGAACCACCCCGTCTCCTGGAACTTAGGGCAAGGGGGTGATAACAGCTTAGTTGCTCTTAGCCTCAGGTCACTACGGTGTCCCTCGTGGTCCCACCACTCCCCTCCTACATCTTTCTAAATAGGCCCTTTCATCACCCACCTGAATAATCCTAATCTGGCTATGGCATTGGTTCCTGTTGGGCCTGTGTCATGGATCAGGTTTCTTGGACACGAACTAGGAGATGGGGATTGTGTGTGGAGGTTTTGGAGGAGAGATTTGGGCACAAGGAGAAGCTGGTCTTCGATGATGTCTCTGGTGGCGGGACGGGGGGAGGGGGTCCAAGCTGCAAAGGCCTGAGGTGGGACAGCCTTTAGAGTTATCCTGGGGGTTCTTGGGTGGCTCTGTAGGTTGACTGTCTGACTTTGGCTCAGATCATGATATCATGGTTCGTGAGTTGGAGCCCTGCTTTGGATCCTCTGTCCCAATCTCTCTCTGCCCCTCCCCCGCTCATGCTCGCTCTCTCTCTCAAAAATAATCACTTAAAAAAAAAAGAGTAATCCTGAATCCAGGCAAGGGGCCAGGTCTGTAACCACACCCCCAGATGACCAGGCGTTAAATGCAGCACCGGCTGTAATGTCAGGTGAGGTAGGTTTCTCTGGTGAGGGCAGTTCCCAGGAAGGGCCCATGGACAGCAGGCTCCAGACCCCATCCAGGGCCACAAGAGCCCTGGTGTGGGATGGGGGAGCTCGTGCATGGAGCCTACTTCACACCTGGCCCTTGTCCCACCTTTTGAGACTGGGTCCTTCTTTCCCTGTATCCCACCTCCTAGCATCAGACTTTTTGTTTTGAAATACTTTCACCAAAAACTTACAAAAACAGGACAAAAATCATCCAGATGTCCCAGTTGTTAATATTTTGCCCTCTCCTCTCTTTCTCTCTCTCTGTGTGTGTGTGTATATATATATATATATATATATATATATATATATATATATATTACATACATAATATTTATAATACACACACGTATTTACACTCGTGCCATTATTATTAATTTCTGAAGCGTCTGAACGAGCTGTAGACCTTCTGCCACTGTGGTCTGACTATTTCAGTGTGAAAGTCATGCACACGAGGGCATCATCTTACGTTCTCTCCACGCAATTGATCAAATTCAAGAGGTACAATATGACTCGAAGCTATTATGGAATGCTGGATCCATATACACACACCCCGGCCGTCCCTCTAATGTTCTTTACAGAAACCCCCCCCTCCGGTGTCCGGGATGGACCCCAGATCACACACTGGATTCATTTGTCACCTCTCTCTAGTTCCCGGTCTTTGTCCACAATGACACTGGCACTTTTGAGGACTGCAGACTGACTGTTTTGGGAATTGTTCTCCCGGTTGGGTCTGCCTGCTTCCTCCTGATGAGATTCAGATAGTGACTTTTCTCGGGACTCCGATGCTCTGGTCACCCCTCCTCTCCAGAGCTAGCAGAGCAGCAGACCTACTCAGGTCTCATCCGTCACGAGTGACCAAGCGAGCTGAGACAACATCCAGGTATTCTTAGCTGCAGCCAAGGATGGTATATTTTCCCTAGTACCTGGTAAAAGAAGTGACAGTGACAAACACATTTTTATTCACAGCCTTTCTGCCTAGGGCTAGGCTGGGGCTCCCTTAACCCTGCCCCCTGTTGTGTTAATTGAGGTAATGAATGGGTGGGGAGGAAGCCAGAAGACCCCAGACCCGGTGGACCTGGGAATCCAAATCGATTTTCAAAAGGATGCCCTTGGAGCTCTTCTCCGAAGGAAAATCCCAGAGGGAGCAGGGAGGAGGAGGGGGAGGCTAGTGATCCAAAAAGCAGACAGGGGCTGGGAGCTTGACCGCCAGCGAAGGAAAGCTGGGTAGGCATCGCCTGTGGCATGGGACTTCGGAGAGAGCGTGAGAAGGTAAAGGAATTTTTAGAAAGTTTGTAGTGTGTTTGGAATACGGTTCTCCCACCCCTCACTCCTTCCTCCCCTCTGGTGTTTGCTTCTTCAAAAGACTTCAGGGAAAAAAAAAAAAAATCAAGGCTTTGAGAGAGGGCTGTGTTTTATTTGAATTCTCCTCCGTGTTCAGACTGGCCTCCAGGTGGCCCAGTTATATTCTGGTTACATATGAATGGAGGTGATTTCATCTGGGTCAACAGTAAGGGCTGCTTTTGTGGAATAAACACAGGTGAGGCAGGTGGTCCAGCCAGGCACCCCCCACCCCCACCCCAGGGCTTCACCAGACTGGGGGTCATCATGGTTGCTGAGTAGGAGACCACAGACGCTGCTCTTTACTTCCTTCTGATTATTTCACGAGCGCGAGTTTTGCGACCCCAAGTAAGTTGGACATTCCAAGGCAAAAGCAGTGGGCGGGGATGTGCACTTGCTCTGCCGCATCCTGTCCACGCAGTCCCTCACTTCTTTGGGCCTCCACTTCTCCGCCTGTAAAATGGGGCGATTAATACTGACTCTCAGACAGGGTGCGTGTATGATTAAACAGGATATACCATGTGAAAGCCCTCGACAGGCCACGGAGCATGACATGTATGTATGGGGCCCAGGTACCTTCAGGGCCTCTGTGTTCCACCCTCATTTAGGAAGACCCCAGGGTTGACTGAGCACTACAGCACTATAGGGATGAACCACTGACCTGACAGCCCCAGACACCTCAGGTTCAAAGCACACTCTTGGCATTCCCTATCCTGGCTTCCCTTTGTCACTATGGAGACAGGTGACCAAAAGAGACCTGAGGCCTCAGAGGGTCTGTGAGGGATGCTGGGCCCTGAGCGTTCTTCTGAGAGCCTGCTTACCAGGAGGCCCTGTACTTTAGAAGGCTCTGCTCTGCCCCTTGTCTGGCTGTACTCCTGCCCATAAGGCGAGGAGTCTGGGGGCCCTGTGACATGACTACTCAGAGCCTGCGAGACCTTTCTGGACCAAACCCCATGGAACTGGGGCCCTGGATTTCCTGCCCAAATGGCACGAGGCCTCCTCCCAGGGCCTATGTGGTTCTCCCCGCTGGGTTGTCTCCTAAAGGCATCCTGTGACTGGAACATGCAGGCAGGTGCAGGGCTGGCCAAGGGGCAGCTCTTTGTGGAAGTGTGGGTGGAACCTGGACCCCAGGCTGTGTGACCCTGTGCAGGCACAGGAGGCCTTCCCGGTACCAGATGGAGTCGTTGGGGCCACGCAAGGGCCCATGTCTTGGCCTAGGTCAGTTCTCCCCACCCTGCGATATCTAGGGATGCAACTCCATGGAGCCCCAGAATTCTGAATTCAAACCTGGCCCCCCAGATCTTCTGAAAGTCAAGGTAGGAGCATGGAGCATATTTTACTGAATAGCTCATTTGCTTGCTTTATAACAGTAAATATTCAGAGACATGGTATGTGGGCCTTCGTCTGGCCTGTGACTCAGGCCTGCAAGTGTGAGGGGCAGGCCTGCCCACAGAGCTGACCGTGCCTGAGCCAGGGCCGGCTCAAGCCAGGACCGCCATGTGGCATTCCTCTGGGCTGTCCCCCATAGAAGAGTGGACGTCAGGGGAGGGACTCTCTCAGAGCAGAAGCAAAATGTTGGTGCTTTTAGGAGTGTAGCTAATAGCCTCGGACCATCTTAAACTCATTCCTGGCTTGGACTAAATGCGGGTGGCTGCAGAGTTGGGCAGATTGCCAGGATGCTGGATTTAGGGAGTCCTGCTTGAGGAGCAGGTGGCAGGACGTTTTAGGAGGGAAAGGAAGTGCCTTGGGAGTTCCGTCCTGACCTTTCACCAGAAGCTAAGGGCTGAGGCCCACCTGTCTGTGAGCTCGCCCTTGACCTCCACCCCAGGATCACAGCCCGCACCACCAGCTGCAGCTTCACCTCCAAACTTCGGGGGTCTCCTTGCCCACTGACAGGGGGCCTGGATAGCACAGGCTGAGGCCCAGGCCAGTGGGGCGGGTGTTGACGGCTGCTGGTCGAGGAAGCATGTGTCTCTCGGCCCAAGGAAAAATTCAAAAGATATTTGGCTATGGATCTAAAGAAAGAATCAAAGAGAGACAGAAGCTCTGGAGGTGGGAAATTCTTCTCAAAACCAGTCTTTTGGGGGCGGGGGGCACGAACTTGGAGCTCCCACTTTTTCCAGAGGCTTCTGAGGAGCCACGTGGCAGTGAGTCTTGTCCTCCCAGACTGTTGCCTCTCTCTGGCCAGAGACAGTGTTTCCCAGGATGGACTCGAGACCATTTTTTTTCCTCTCTTCATAGGAAATTCTGAGCGCATGAGGTAAACCACGTCTGGGAGAGAAGGAATTCGCAGAGTGGAGCTGCCAGAGCATCGGCTCTTGCAGGGGGGTGTGGGGAGGAGCCTGCTGCTTGCACATGGGCTTTGCTGACTCAGCCTCCCCCTCGGAGAGCGGAGAGCGGGACATTCTCAAGAGGTTTTGAGTTAATCCTTCCTGATTTGCTGGTCACTGTGACTCAGTCCGACATGGGGACTGGAGTCCCTCCTAACTCCGGTGTGGGGGTTGGGGGGTGGGGCGCGGTGGGAGGCGGTAGCCAGGCCTGGATAAGCAGAGGGAACACCAATGTTACATCGGCTGGGCTGTAGAGACCCTAGTTCATGCGCTGGGGAGGGCAGAGACCAGATTGGATGGTGGGGAGGCTGGCTTTTGGCAGCAGCAAAGAACAGCTGGAGAGAGATCTCCTTTCTGTTTCTCAGCCTTGGAGAGAAGCCTCTGTGGAACCCAAACCAGCAAAGGCAGGGCCAGGCATCTGGGGAGAAGCCACCCTGGGGGCGAGCCCTGTTGCCTGCAGGGAAGCTGGAGTGTCCCTTGCGGATGGCACTTGGCTTCCATTTGGGTTGGATGGGCCAGCAGAGTAGGACCTCCACCCTCCACCCCCCTGCGATTGTGCAGGGATTCTCTGTAGTTTGTTGCTCATTTTTCTATGGGGGCTGCAGAGCCCGCCCAGGGAATGCTGCTTGGAAATTCCAGCCGCTGCCTCCTGAGGGGCTGGGAGGCTGTGTGGCAGCTGCTCAGAAGGAATTGTGCTCCTGTTGGGTTTTCCCCCGAGCCGGGGGACAGTCGAGTCAGGCGATTTGGAGAAGGCTGAGGTCAGGGCTTTTCACACAGGAGTGACCACCCCACTGATGTTGACGGGTCTGGCTTGGGTTTGAGAAGCGCGGACTTAGCTCAAAGCTTTTCCTTCCAATCCCCTTCTCCTCCTCCTTCCCTTTTGCTGCTGAGTTTATAGAGGGCGCGTTCATTACCCAGGGCTGCTATAACAAAGTGTCACAAGTTGGGTGGCTTACGACAAGGGACATTCATCTTCTCACAGTTCTGGAGGCCAGAAGTTCAAAATCAAGGTGTTGGCAAGGCTGTGCCCTCCCTGCAGGCTTCGGGGGGAATCCTTCCCTGCCTCTTCCAGTTTCCGGTGGAAAGCGTTCCTTGGTTTTTGGCTGCATCCATCTATTTTCTGCCTCTGGGTTCTCACAGCCTCCTTGCATGTCTGTGTCTCTCCTCTGGCTGTCTCTCGTTAAGTGTCCAGTGACACTTGTCACTGGATTTAGGGCCCACCTGGAGAATCCAGGATGATCTCATCCTGACATCCTTAATTACATCTGCAAAGACCTTCTTTATGAAATAAGGCCACATTCACAGGTTCCAGAGATTAGGATGTGAACATCTTTCTGGAGACCACTGTTCAGCCCACTACAGAGGGTTTCTGTAAACCAGGCCCTTTTACCCATTTAAAAAAAAAATTTTTTTTTTAACGTTTATTCATTTTTGAGAGAGAGAGAGAGACAGAGCATGAGCGGGGAAGCGGCAGAGAGAGGGAGACACAGAATCTGAAGTGGGCTCCAGGCTCTGAGCTGTCAGCACAGAGCCCAACGTGGGACTCGAACCCACGAACTGGGAGATTATGACCTGAGCTGAAGTCGGATGGTCAACTGACTGAGCCACCCAGGAGCCCCACCCATTTAAAAAAAATTTAAAAAAAAAATTTTTTTTTTTAACGTTTATTTATTTTTGAGACAGAGAGAGAGACAGAGCATGAACCGGGGAGGAGCAGAGAGAGAGGGATACACAGAATGGGAAGCAGGCTCCAGGCTCCGAGCCATCAGCCCAGAGCCCGACGCGGGGCTCGAACTCACGGACCGTGAGATCGTGAGATCGTGACCTGAGCTGAAGTCGGACGCTCAACCGACTGAGCGACCCAGGCGCCCCTAAAATTTTTTTTAAAGTAAGCTCCATGCTCAATGTCTCACGATCTTGAGATCAAGAGTCATGCATTCCACCGATGAATCCTGCCAGGCACGACTTACCCATTTTTAAACGGCTTTAAGGACACTCACGTTGTTGTGTGACTGTCAGAGATAAAATAGAAAGTCTCATTCATGGGTGAAGCTTCTTACAAGAGATGCCTTCACCACACAAACCACTATTCACGCTTCTTTGGGGAGCTATGACGAACAAAGTCTCAGGAGGGGAGGCAGACAGGACTGAGAACGGGGGTGACCCCACAGCAATAGTCCAGGACCGGGGTGACTCAGTGACTCAAAGAAGATGACCGCCCACTGAATGTTCTATCCTGTCTTGTGGCCACGCCATCCACACTCTGCATACCCACGCTGGCTTTTTCCCTCCAGACCAATGGTTCTCAAAGTCTGGCCCCTGGCCCAGCAGCAGCAGCATCACCGGGGCACTTGTTAGAAATACAAATTCTCAGTCTCCACTCTACATTCCCTGGGTCAGAAACGAGGTGGGCTCAGCCTCCGTGGTTTAATAAGCCTTTCGGGTGATTCTGAACCACACGAATGGATGAGAAGTACTGCTCTGGATTTTCAGAGACAATCCTACCTTGAAAGAACTCACCGTCTCCTCTACAAAGCTACAACGTTTATTGCTAGAAGCTTCATGAATAGAGGGAACAAGGAGGCTGACAGATTCGGGAAGATTTCAAATGGGTTGCCAGAGGGCACATCTTCTTCTTGGACTTGTTTGGCCTGCACATATTTCAAACAATTTAATTAGTTGCCAGCATTAAAGAAACAGAACATTTCCCATAGAAATCCACCTTTTTCAATATTTCTTGAAAAAATTGGTATATCTGGCACTCCTGATATACTGGGTTCCCGTGTGACAGTGGATTGGGGCAAAGCAGGGGGCCACCTGAGACGTGGGCTTTCCAGTCAGCTATCCACGCCTCCTCAAGACAAGGAAGTGAGCCCCACCTGACAAGCCCCCTCACTTATGTCACTGCACTGGCTGCTGTGGGGATTTTGAGCTTTCAAAACCTATGTGTGAATGGAGGCTTCAAACCAAAGCCCACTATGATGGTTAATTGTATGTGTCAACTTGGTTAGGCCATAGAACCCAGATATTTGGTCAAACACTCATCTGGATGTTGCTATGAAGTCATTTTTTAAAGATGACATTGACATTTAAATCAGTAGACTTTGAGTAAACCAAACTGCCTTTTTCAACATGGGTGGGCCTCATCCAATCAGTTGAAGGCTCTAAGAGAAAACCCCAAGGAAGAGGCAATTCCATTGCAGTCCACCTTTGGAACCCAGCTACAGCATCAACTCATCCCCAAGTCTCCAGCCTACTGGCCTATCCTGCAGATTTGGGACTTGTCAGCCTCCACAGTCATGTGAGTCAATTCCTTAAAAATAACTCTCTCACACCCATCCTGTGAGTACTGTTATTTGTTGATGACCCAGGACCATTCAGGGACAAAGAGCCATAGGAATTCTGTTTGCTGGAAACTCCTGGGGATACGTTCGCATTCAAACCACACCCTCAAAGATGGAGGCTAGTGAATAATAAAAATCAACCATGATGTATTATCAATAACAGTAATTGTTTAACTATAACAGTATATGTGTTTATTATATGCCAGACACCCTGGTAAAGGCCTTCTTGTAATCAAATCTCACCTAAGTTTTGGCACAGCCTTATGGGACAAGTCCTAGCATCATTACACCATTTCACTGATGGAACAGTGACAGTAAGGAAGTACTTGCTCAAGGTTACTCAGCCCATGAGTGGCAAAAACAAGATTTGAACTTGGAGTAAGATTTCAAAGCTTGTAGGCATAACCACTATGCCATAATGCCATGCACCCTGAGTTTCCCAGATGAGATTGGCAGTAGAATACCTTGGACTAAAGAAATCTGACATGCTGGATTGTGATTCAGGTAGTCCTTGGGTCATAGATTGCCACGTCCATCTGCACAGGTTGTGTGCTATACAACTGTATTCAACACTACCAACATAAGTATTAACTTATGGTATATGGTTGCCGCAGGCAACAAAGAAAGAGACACCTGGTATTTCCCACTTCTCCCAGGGGTAGAGAGAGGTGGTGGTGTATTCATATAATGGAACACTCTACGGCAATGAAATAGAACAAATAATACATGCAATAAAATGGATGAATCTCCAAAACTTGATATGGAGGGGGGACAAGCCAGACCCAGAGAATGTATATTATATAATTGCATTTATAGTGAAGAAACCTCCTAGACACCAAGTTAGCCAAGTGATCAAAGTTAGCATCACCAGGAATAAGGCGTACTGACGTCTTGAACCATTTGATATGATGAGGGCACAACACAATTAACGGAATTCTTGCCAAAAATGCAAACCTCATTCCAATATGAGAAAACATTGAACAAAACCACATTGAGGGATATTCTACAAAATAACTGACCAGTACCCTTCCAACATGTCAAGGTCATGACATGGAAACACTGTGGAACCGTACGGACCCGAGGAGACTCAGAAGAAATACCCACTAAATGCACTGTGGGATCATGGATAAAATTCTGCAACAGAAAAAGGACATTATTGGCAAAATTGGTGACATTTGAATTAGGTCTGCAGTTTCGTTAACGGATGTTAGCTTAAATTCACCAATGCTAATTTTCTGTTCTTGGTAATTGCGCTGTGATTATATAAGATGTTAACATGAGGGGAAGTGGGATGAGGAGGACAAGGCAACTCTCTGTAGCACGTGTGCAACTTTTCTCTAAGTCTAAAATTAGTTTAAAATTACATGTTAGAAACCGAAACAGTCCTAGGAGCCAGGCAATGCGCGGCCGGTGCCGTTGACCCGGCTGTCTCCTGCGGGCCCCGCTGGAACGAGCAGGGTCACACGGCTGTCTGGTAAAGTCCACCGGGAATCAGACGTAACAATTTGCTACCTGAGGAAGCCCTTGGTTTTAGGTTCTTACTCTTCTGGCAGAGGTTGGCTGGTCTTGGCCCTGTGGATGTGCTGGGCGCTGTGACCTTTCTTGGAGTCCTCAGCTAGGTGTGCTGTGGGGTGAGGAACCAGGGAGAGGGGCTCTGACCCAGTCCAGGGAAGGTGTCAGCCTGCTGGGTAGGGGGAGAAGGCAGCAAGGGGGCTTCTCTCTGTGGCAAGGAGGCCTCCTGGTCCCTCCTGCATGGGGACCAAAGGCAGGACCTGGCCTTTCTCCTTTCCTGTGGCACCACTGCCCCCAGGCCCACACCAGTCTTTCATCTGGTGCCTGCCCCTTCTGGTTTCCGGTGAGCTCTGGGTGGTCCGTGAGGCTGTTGAGCGACTGATGAGACCAGGACTGTCTGAGGATTGATGAGACCAGGATGAGGGCGTTGAAACGGATCTTCCGGGGGTTTCAATTTTGACCTTTCTCACTCCCTCCAACACCTGGATGGTTATTCAGATGAAACATGGGCAGGTTCCACGGCACCGATTTCAGTCTGAGTGTCTAGCAGTACATATTTGAGCCATGAAGGACCCCTGGATGATTGGCTCCAGACCCCACAGAGAAGCACATGGGCTCCTTCACTGAGAAATTGCTCAGATCTCCTCCGGGGATTTTGAAAGATGTCCCCGCCCCATCTCATTCACACATTTCTCACTTGATTCGAGAACTTTCTTCTGCCACTTTTGAACCATTTGGGGATTTATTTAGTCTTTATCTTAGGTTGGGTTCTCCTAGGAGCAGACCCCAAAACAAGCATTTTGAGGGTAAAAATACTGGTGGGAATATGGGGAGGGAGACAGGGCAGGGAGGGAGGAAGGGAGTGGGGTCTGCTAGGCATGCTAGGGCATGCCGCGGGGTGTCCCCCTACGGGATGAGGGAGCAGGGGGCGGGGGGGGGGGGAATCTGTACCATTGTACATGGTGGAACACTGCTGGCCCACTTCTGGACGGTCATGCCCGTGCGTGGGTGAGGTTGCCTCTGCAAGCCAGAGACACTGCCCAGGCAGAGACGCTGGTGCTGGCAGTTGGGGTTAGCCAGAGCTCCTGGCGGTGGCGAGGCCTGGGGTTGCCAAAAAGACATGAGTGTCCTGAGGGAAGAACAAAACCTACCTGAGGTCAGGATTGGTTGTTTAAACTGCTTCACGAGGGTGGGAGCCAGGGTTACGTAGAAAGAAAAGATTCCCAACGACCCTCTAGAGAAGGTTGGGGAAGCAGGTCTGGATCCATCCTGCAAAGAAAGGTCATCCTGCCATCCAGGTGAGCCTTGGCATGTCCCCGGTACTTCTGAGAACCTGGGGCTAGAGCCGAGGGAATGTGGAGCCCCAGCTAGGATCTGGGGAGTCCTGGGTCCATTTTGGACCCCACAGAGCCGTCCTGGTGGCTCCAGAGGGCCTCAGTGCTGAAAGCTGTCCTTTCTCTTTCCATCCCGTGAATAGCATCAAGCTGTTTTGAAGCCAGTCTTCCTTAAAATAGTTCTGTTTAAAAAAAAAACAAGAAGTACCACCTCTTTATCGGCTAGTTTTTGAAGAGCAGCCAACCAGTGAGCAGAAGGTGCTTTCAGCTTTAGGGTCTGAAGCCTGCAGGGGCCAGTAGACCTCCCCCACCCAGGGGTCTGCTTTCTCATAAGTGCATCCCCCAAATATGCCAGATACTAGATCTAGATGATATTTCTGTAGAGTTTTGAGTAGGGAAGTTGTTATTGCAGAAATGAAAGGGTGTTTTTACAAATGGCCGCCAGAATTCCTCGCTGTCCAGGGCTGTCCCCCGGAGTCCCACTGAGCCTCTAGAACAGCGCTGTCTGATAGAACCTTCTGGGATGATGGCAAGGTTCTGAATCTCCACGGTCCACGGCCGCAGCCACATGTGGCTACGGAACACTTGGCATGTGTTTTGTGCAACCGATGAACGGAATTTTAAACTTCGTTTAAATCGGATTAGTCTAAATAGCTAGCCGTGGCTGCCAAATTGGATCGTGCAGATCTCGAGCAACGGAAATCCTGAACCTAGGCAGTCTTCATGGTGGCCTGTGGGCTGGGGCTGAGGTTGGAGTACAGGTAGGTGCAAACGTATGCACTCAGAGGCAGGGCTGGAGCCCAGAAAGAAAACATCTGATGGCTTCTTCTCAACTCACGTCTTCTTTAGGAGACGAAAAGGCTATCAATATGTCAGTTCACGTCCTGCCCTTAGCCTGTGATAATGAGTGTGACCTGGGTGGGCAGAGCAGGCAGGAAAAGCTAGCATCTCAGAGCCTGCCTGTGTCAGAAACTCTCATATGTTCATGACACCCTTTCCTCTTCATGACGCCCTTCCAAGGGCAGGGTGGTGGTGGGGGCTGCATTTATCCCCATTATCCTGGGGCAGGGGAGGGAAATAAGGCTCAGCAAAATGTGTGCATGGGCTTCACTGTAAAAAAGTGCTGACTCAGGATTTGAACCCCGGTCCACGGAGGCCCGTGATCCCTGGGCATTTGGAATGTGTTTTTTCTCCCTAGAAGGAGGCGGTGTTGCCTTGAAGTTTCTCCCACACTCTTCCTCAGAGTCCCTGAGTGACCATGACACTCCCTGGGGAGAGTCCCGGGCCGCAGAGCTGAGACTGTCCGTGTAGGGGCGCTCTGCTCCCTCAGGTCTGGTGGTGGACTCGTGTGAGGGCAACATCTCCAGCCCCCGCCGCTCCCCCCACCCCCATCCCAGCCATAAGTCACATGTTCACAATAACAAAGAATGACCAGAACTGGGGCCTGGCAGTCCAAGGGACAGCACATGCTTTTCCATTTTCTTCTTTCTCTTCCCTGATTCTCTAGAAGTGAATTAAATATAAAACAGAACTTCCTGACCAAAGGGTTAACAGACGCTGGGAAAGCGTTGTCTAGTGGAGAAATTATTCTCCTGAGAATCTTTTTAAAGCTACTTCTTCTTAAAAAAAATTTTTTTTTATGTGTTTATTTTATTTTTGAGAGACAGAGTGTGAGTGGGGTGAGGGGCAGAGAGAGAGGGAGACGCAGAATCCGAAGCAGGCTCCAGGCTCTGAGCTGTCAGCACAGAGCCCGACGCAGGGCTCGAACTCACAGACTGTGAGATCGTGACCTGAGCCAAAGTCAGATGCTTAACTGACTGAGCCACCCAAGTGACCCTTCAAGCTACTTCTTAAAAAAAGTGGGGGGGGGGGGGGAGCAATGCCTGGGTGGCTCAGTCAGTTAAGAGTCTGACTTTGAATCAGGTCATGATCTTACACTCCGTGAGTTCACGGCCCGCGTCAGGCTCTGTGCTGACAGCTCAGAGCCTGGAGCCTGCTTCAGATTCTGCGTCTCCCTCTCTCTCTGCCCCTTCCCCATTTGCACTCTGTGTCTCTCTCTCTCAAAGATAAATAAACATTAAAAAAATTTAAATACTGTCAACTTCTTTTTTTTGTTTTTAATTTTTTATTTTAGAGAGAGAGGGAGAGCACATGAGCCGGGGGGGGGGGGGGGGGAAGGACAGAGGAAGAGAGAGAGAATCCCAAGCCGGCTCCATGTTCAGCGAGGAGCCTGATGCAGGACTCGACCCCATGACTCTGGTATCATGACCCGAGCCAAAATCAAGAGTCTTAACTGACGGAGCCACCCAGGAGCCCCAAACACTTACTCTCAACTTCCACACTTATTTCGCGATAGTAGCACTGGTCTGGAGCTGGAGTCTGCAAACTGTGGCCTTTGGGCCAAGTCCCGCCCACCACTTGATTTGAACAAAGAATGGTATTTATGTCTTAAATGACTTGGGGAAGGGGGGCATCATGAGAATGACATTTCATGACATGTAAAATGCCTATGAAATTCACATTACAGGGTCCATAAGTAAGGTTTTACTCAAACATCCCCCATGTTCTTTCATTTATGCATCATCTATGGCTGTTTCTGCGATCCAATGCCGTGGAAGCCAGTAGTTACGAAAGAGACCCGTTGACCCATGAAGCTTAGTAGTATTTAGGGTCTGGCACTTTACAGAAAAAAAAGTTTGCTGACTTTTCTAAGTTTGCTGCCTCTTAGAATCCCTAAGGAACTTAAAAAGTATATATATAGCTCACCAGGGCCTCCTCCAGCCCCGTGGAATCAGAATCTCCAGGATGGAGCCTGGGAATCTATTTTTTGAAATTCTACCCCCACCCAATGCCCCCAGGTGGTTCTGATGACCAATGGCTCTGGAAGCACCCACCAGGTGATATGCTTCTCAGAACATACAGACTGAGTCCTGCTTCTCTGCTCAGAGCCTCTCTCTGGTACAAAACCTCTTGTGTCCAGAGCTATTGGAGGTGTGGGCTCTGCAGCAACATTCCTGGTGGGTCCAGCCTTTCCCAGGCACACAGCTGGGATTCACTCCTGCCACAATTCAGCCCCTGCTTGCCTGCCTTCTCCTGCTGCCCACAGGCGTCCCTGAGGTCACCCCAGTCTGGGCCCCCTGGGCTTCTCGTGGGCCTCGGGTGTCTGGAATTCTTGGCTTGTCTCAGGGTGGCCTGGAGGAGCTTTGTGGCTCTGCGTCCTGTGCACTGGGCGACTCTGCTCACCTCAGCCAGGACCCACGCCTCTCCCACCCTCTGGTTTATGTTTCTGGCACCAGAGCCCGGAGTCCTGAGCCAAGTGCACACGTGGCCTGAGCCAGCTCTACGGGGGAGTTGAGAGCTGGAAGGGAGACTGACCACGAAGCAGGCCTCTCTCCTCCCTGGTCTCTTCTATCTGCCCGAATTGCCTCATGACTCCCATCTTTGTGTTTTCGACCTCTTTCCTGTTGCCCCTCAGCTCCCAACCTGTTAGACTCAGCTCTGCCTTCTTCCTATTTTCCTTCTCTCCCCACCTCCTCTCTCCTTCCTTCCTTTTCCCCCCTCCTACCTCTCTGCTTTTTCTCACTCCCTGGCATTCTTTCCCCTATGCCTTGAATGTTCTAGTCAGACCACTGTTTCTGGCAGAGCTAGGCTACTCACCTCAGAGAGCTGGCCCCTCCTCCAGCATGATATGACATTGGACCAGCTCCTTTGCTAACGGTAGCTCAGGACTGTGGGCTAGACACGTATACAGAGTTTTCTCTGGGAAAATATATTCAGGTCCTGCCCTCATGGAGTTCACAGTTTAGGGAGAGCTGGACAAGACACTGGCAATTTTGATAGTGTCCTAGAGGACACCCTGGGGGTCAGGACAAGGGTGCTGGGTAGGGCAGTGCCCAGCAAGACATTGAGCCTGGCTGGGGGGGGGGGGGGGGGCGGGGGGTTGGGAGCTCTTTCTGAGAGGACATCACCAGCTCAACATGCAGGAGCTGGAGCCAAATTAGGTTCAAGGTGGAGAATGTCCCCAGGAGAAGGAATGGTGTGCACATACAGAAGGTCCTGATGAAAATCCGTGGAAAGGTCTTACGTGAGGGAGGGCTGATTTACACTTCTGAAAACTCACTCTCATCTGGAAAGAGTGGACTTGAGTGGGTCAGTCTAAAGTCAGGGAGACCACTGGGAAGCCACTCTAACCCAGAGATGTGAGACATGTACTAAGGCAGAAGCAGAGAGGTTGAGTGGATGGGACAGCTTTGAGGAATATTTGGGGCTTGGGGATTGGGTGTGAGACATGAAGGAGAGGTGAGAGTGAAGGGTGACATTCAGGTTTCTAGCATGGCTATCTGAATGGGTGGTTGTATTGGTCAGTTACTTTTGTGATGATGCTACATAACAAGCACTCCCACAATCAACAAACTCTTTATTTCATACTAATAAAGCTGTAGGTCTGCTGCTGTCGCCTGATTTTGAGTGGACTTGGCTGGGCTTGGCTGAGCCTGGCTTCTGGTTGGGTTCATAATGACTTAGTTCCACAGCCTAAGCCAAAGGGCAGTAACTACCTGGTATAGGTTTTTGTCTGGAAAATCATAGGAATGCAGATCATACAAACATCTTTAAATTCTTCACTAGTATCACATCAACTGCAGAAGTAAACTGAAGGTCACTAGGGGAGACAGGAGCTAAAGCCCCTGGGGACTGAGGGCTGGGGCTGATCTTCCCTGGAAAATGTAGCTAGGTCTCCTGCTCTCCCTGGACCAACACAGGTCACTTTTGTGATGTATTTCTCAAGTCCTTAAAAGAAGCTAGAGAACAGAGGTGTGGTAACAAGAAATGGGTATGACTGGTGTCTACAAAAGTTTTTGTCCATCCAACAAATATCTATTGCACATTTGCTTTATGGCAGATTCATCACCTCCTCCTGTGAGGTACACATGCCTGCTGGAATCACAGCCTTAGGTTAAAGCCACTGTTCCCCTAGCATGAAAAATAGGCTTTTGGTGTCCTAATGGGTAGTTGAGCCATCAAATTGTAACTTCAGCTAGAATTTCAGAATAGTCAATTATGTAAACTTAACGAATTTAAAATTATTATTGGCTGTAAAAGATCTGAAAGAGTGACCCAAATCCCCAGACATTTATTCTTTGACTTATTAAGAAGTTTAGAGGTAGGCAATCCAGGGCAGAACCCACGCTTGTTACATCTTTCTGCTCCATTGTCTGCAGTAAGTAGTTTCTACCCTCAGAGTGTCCTCATGGTGCAGTATGGCTACTGGAGCTCCAGCCATTGTATGAAGTGCAGTCTGGAAGAAGGAGGAAAGGGAAAGGGATATTTGTCTCAGTTGAGACAGGTGCCTTTGAAGCAGGTTTCCTGGAAGCCCCACCAACACTAAGGCTTACATCCCACTTCGTCACATGTCCACACCTCACTACAGGAGAGACTGAAATGTAGGTTTAGCTGAATACATTCCTTCCCTGGATAATGTCAGGGTTCTATTACCAAGCCAGAGAGGAAGAGTAGATATTGAGTGGCATACAGAATTTTCCCCCACACCTTCCACATCCCCTCCACCCCAAAACAGACAGGCAGTGGAGTATAGCAGGAAAAAAACAAAAAAAACCCAAAAACACCCTGGTTTGGACTCCAGTTCAGTCCAAGACTTAACTCCCAATTCCAGTCCTTACCGCCAAGGCATCTGGGGAACATCACATAACCTCTCTGGGCTTTCTGGTCCCTCTTCTGCAAAATGAATTGTTGACAATATTTGCCTTCCAGCATCCAAGTGGGACCAGGAAGTCTATGAATTATAATACACTGTACAAAAGTTAATGACATAGAAAAATTGAAAATAGAGCAAATACCTCTTTCCACTAGAAGGGAACACCTGATGGCCAGCTTCTCCCTAGACAGAAGGGATTCTCCTTTGTTCCCATTGCTTGTCCCCCACCTCCAGGCTGTCATGCTTATAACAGGCATAGCTGGGGGTGATGCAGGACTGAGAGTGGAAAGAGCTAGGGCCCTGCAGATGCGCCTGGTATTCCCATGCCCTGGAGACAGTAGATACCTCAGGAAGGTGTCTACCTGCGGATGGCTCTCCTAGATTCAGTGCTTCTCAGCTGTTCCAGTTGGGCTGTTGACTTGACCCCACCTTCACTGCGTTTCTCTATGTGGCTTGGGCTTCTCACAGCATGGCAGCTGGGGTCTGAGTGGGAACATCCCAAGAACAAATGTTGCAAGAGGAAGAAAGCAGAGACTGCCACTTCCCTTATAAGCTAGACTGGAAAGGACATGCATCATTTCCACCCAGGTTCAGGGGGTGGGGGAACAGGTGCCCCGTCTCTATGGAGGAACTGCATTTATATGAGGAAGCGTGAGGATTGATGCAGCATCATCAGTCTTCTTAGAGAGCAGCCACCACAGCCCCCCTGGCTGTATGTTAGAACCACTCAGGTGATTTCGCCTGCATGATAAAACATGGAGTCCTGAGTGTACCTCAGAGACTGCAGCGACTGGTAGTCTGCAGTGTGGGTGTGACCATATTTCAAAGCTCTGAAGGTGATTCTAATGTACAGCAAGGTTGAAAACCATTGGCTTAATCCAACCCTGAAAAAAATCCAAAAGACCCAGGGAGGGAAAGAACCCAAAGCTTGGACCTTGGGAAGGTCCTAATCAGACTCCAGGAGGCTCTACTACCCCCCCACCCCCACCCCTCCATTGCCTGGGTTAGTTTAGGTCCCATAGGACTTTCTTTTCTATTTTTTTTTAATGTTCATTTATTTTTGAGAGAGAGAGAGAGCAGGGGAGGGGCAGAGAGAGAGGGGGAGACACAGAATCTGAAACAGGCTCCAGGCTCTGAGCTGTCAGCACAGAGCCTGATGTGGGGCTTGAACTCAAGAACAGCGAGAACATGACCTGAACTTAACGGTCAGATGCTTAACCTACTGAGCTACCCAGGCACCCTCTTTTTTTTTTAATGTTCACTTATTTATTTTTGAGACAGAGAGAGAGAGCACACGCACAAGTTAGGAAGGGCAGAGAGAGAGGGAGACACAGAATCCGAAGCAGGCTCCAGGCTCTGAGCTGTCTACACAGAGCCTGATGTGGGGCTCGAACTCATGAGCCATGAAATCATGACCTGAGCTGAAGTCAGATGCTCAGCTGATTGAGCCAGCCAGGCACTACCCATGGGACTTTCTGCATGTAGTTGCCCATCTGATGGGGGAATAGGGAAACAACATGGAAGCCAAGGTGGAAAGCCTAGTGGGAGTAGGGCCAGTAGAGTTTATAAAACTACCTGGGAGTCTCATTGTTCCTAGACCTTTTATTTGAAATTGGTGGGTTGGCCAGATTTTTTCCATTGTCTTTGCCAGGAATTAACTTGTGTCAGAACATGGTGTAAGCTCTAATGAAAATGTCAGAAATCCCATTTTTAGAGTGTTTTGGGGCCATCAGCCTGCTAGTGGTTAATATCCCTTTCCCCCAAATGGCAATACCTAAAAAGATGTTTTCCAACACCTTCATTTCAGGATGGAAAGGCAGGGAGTATGCTCATGAATATTCATGGTTCTGCCTACTGGCCTCACATATTAGAAACTACTCTATTCCTAAGGCTAATGAGCTCTTAAATTTCTTTTGTGCTAGAGGATGAGGTTTTATTTTTCTGAATAATTTATTTTGGTGCCTGTCCATTTTCTGAAAGGGATCTTTCCTTTAAGACCCTGGGCACATTTCAAGAGCAAAGAGGAGTTTTAAATAAACCCCCCACGCAGAGAAGCCCACGAGCCTAGTGATAACATTGATGAAGGCAGCACCAAGGGGCTGGGAGGCAAAGGATGAGAAGTTTGCTGTGAGCCCAGTTCCCGGGGAGATCAATGTCTAATGGGAACCACATAACACCCCTGCAAAATGCATAAAACCATGCCATGGAAGACACGGAAATGTGAATGTGGACAGTACATAATTGGAATTGGAGACTCCTGGGCCTTTAAGGGACCTTATAAGACACTTTGCCCAATGACCTGTGAGGCACTGGAACCCCCATTATATTATTGCTGAAGCAGCACAGAGAGGATGGTTGTGTTCTCTCTCTCCCTGTCTCTTCTCTTCTCTTCTCTTCTCTTCTCTTCTCTTCTCTTCTCTTCTCCTCTCCCTCTCCCTCTCCCTCTCCCTCTCCCTCTCCCTTTCCCTCTCTCTGCTTCAGTTGTCCAGTTCTGGCTGTTAGGCTTTCTTTACATCCATCCACATGTCATTCTGTCCGCACCCTCCACTTGCTCTGTGAACCGCTCAGCTGCTCCTGTTCAGTTCCTGTCCTCTGCACTCTGTTCTATGTCACAGGGGCTGGAACCCTACAAGTGGCATTTCCCAGACTCTCTTGCCTGCACACAAGCCCTATCCACAGGGCAGATGAAATCCCAGTCGTTCTCAAACCCAGACGCACCCTCCAAGCTTACAATCTTGGTTTACAAGCCTCCTCTACAGTCTTTCTCAAGATCCCCTGTCAACCTCGGGGAGGATTCCGATTGGACTTGCCTGAGACAATCAGAGGGCCCAGAAGGATGAACTATTCTGATTGGCTAGCCTGGGTCACATGCCCACTGCAGAGGTGTGAAGTTGGGGCTGGCTTCGTGGTTGTCAGCCCCACCAGGCCCAAGTGCTGAATGGGAGCTCCCCAGGGTAATCGGCAGAAGGGAAATAGGAAAGCAGGCAGGACAGACAAATGCTGTGGCCGCTACCGGCCACTTCAGCTCCTCACTCCTCATTTTGATAGCTCCTATGTTGCACTGTCACATGCCCCAGTGGCACCGGCCAGGTTGTGACCCTCTCATACCCTTCCCTGGTGTTGGGAGGTGGGAAGCACACATATTCTCCTGCCAGCCTAAGTATAAATGTATCTCGGTTTGGGCTGCCCCTGAGACAAGTACTTGGGTACGGGTAGTTTATCTGAGAAATGACCCAGGATGCACCGGGAGGGAGAGAGAAAGACAAGGGAAAGAAGAAAAACCAATAATGGGTGGGCTCATGAGAGGAGGAAATAGGACTCAAGTGCCTTTGGGGACCTTTTGAGAGATTGTCTAGTTTTCACTTCAAACAATCCCTCAGCATTGGGCACATGGGCATGAGGATTCAAGGGTTCCTTACAGCACTTGCCATCATCGCTCACTGCTTGGTCACTGCTCCCGGGAGCCGTCTCTCCCTAGCTCTTCTGGCCAGACCTGCTGGGGTGGGATGGGCCAGACCTGCTGGGGTGGGGAGGGATGGAGGACACTCTCGGGCAGAGGGACACAGATGCTTGAGGGGGAAGCCCTTGACATGGCCCCGAACTGTCCCCTGAAGCTGTGAGAGACTTCCAGAGGGGATTTGGCTGCCATCTGTTACTTTGACCATTGCAGTGGCCCCATGAGGTTAGTATTACTCCATTTGCTAGCCAAGGGCGCTGAGGTCCAAACAATTTCAAAGCTCTGATACTAGACATGCTCTAATAGCAGGCAATCTGACTTTTAAAATAGAATGACCTAGTTTACAGGGTTCAGGGTTTTAAAAGTTTCTTCCAAAAGTTTGACCTGCATCCTGTTTTGCGAGTTTGTTGCTACAGTGGCTTATTAATTGGCATTAATAAAGACTCTGGCAGTTACTATCTGATAAGCATTTCAAAGCATAGGAAATAGACACATGGGTGAGACATAGTAGAGCTTCATGCTTCAGAATGTTGATGCGGCTTGAGATTGACTTTAGCTCTATAGGGTTCACGAGATAGGGGGCCGTGGCACTCGTGGGGCATTTCCTGCTACAAAGGGAAACCACAGCTTATCTCCACGGCTACTTCATGCCCTACCACGAACAAGGTTCTGGCCGGCAGCGCTCCCTGTGAGTCAACCTCCCAATTTTTCAGACATCATAAACATGAGATAGTTTAGAATTTTTAAAAAATGTTTTTAATTTATTAAAAAAATTTTTTTTTCAACGTTTATTTATTTTTGGGACAGAGAGAGACAGAGCATGAACGGGGGAGGGGCAGAGAGAGAGGGAGACACAGAATCGGAAACAGGCTCCAGGCTCTGAGCCATCAGCCCAGAGCCTGACGCGGGGCTCGAACTCCCGGACCGCGAGATCGTGACCTGGCTGAAGCCGGACGCTCAACCGACTGCGCCACCCAGGCGCCCCTAATTTATTTTTGAGAGAGAGAGAGAAGTGAGTGAACACGAGCAGGGGAGGGGCAGAGGTGGGGGGGGACAGAGGATCCAAAGCGGGCTCCGCACTGACAGCAGACAGCCCCATGCGGGGCTCGAACTCACAAACTGCAAAACCATGACCTGAGCTGAAGTCGGACGCTCAACCGACTGAGCCACCGGAAGCCCCGTGATATGTTTTTATGGTTGTGAAAGCCCCTCCAAACATCAAATCTCACAAATCAAGGACTAGATGGGGTCCTGGACCCTGTCACTTTGTTCTTGAGATCCCAGGCCAAGAAACTTGGCACAAAGGGGACGTGGGGATCTCTTTGGCTTAGATGTAGCAATGAGATGTTAGGATAAATGTAACTTTCCATTTTGCCTCAGTAACCTGAAGAAGGCAGTTGATGAGCTCCCAGACCAAAGCTGTGTGGCATTGGGCACGTCACTTAACCTCTCTGGAATCTAGCTATTTGTATAGAAAATGAGGGAGTTTGGTGAATCGAATGGCCAATATGAGCACCACAGGTGCTGGTGCCACTGCCCCCTCCCTGCCCGTGGCATAGAGTGCTGTTCTCTTATGACACCAAGCTAGGTGTTGGCCTCAGAATCCTTCTCAACGCAGTAAACCAGGAAGCCACTACTGAGCAATCAGATCTGGCAGGTAGGTTGAAACCCATTTGTCATTCCTGGACAGGACGGTCTCTAAAGTTCCTTCTAATTTTATTTTGTTGGATTCTGTGAACATGTAAACCAGGGGTCAGCAAACTGCCTGCAGGCCAAATCAGGGCCATTGCTGGTTTGTGTTATAAAAGTTCTATTAGAACACAGCCAGACCCACCGGTTTCTGGATTGCCTGCGGCTGCTTTTGTGCTACAACGGCACAATTAGGTAGTTGTGATAGAGACTGTGTGGCCTGCAAAGTCTAAAATATTTACTATCGGGTCCTTTACAGAAAAAGTTTGCCACCCTCTGATTGGAAACTTTCCTTCCCTCCAACATTTTCTTTCTTTTTTTAATGTTTTATTTATTTTTGAGAGAGAGAGAGAGAGGGAGCACAAGCTGGGAAGGACAGAGAGAGAGGGGGACAGAGGATCTGAAGCAGGCTCTGCACTGACATCAGTGAGGCCGATGTGGGGCTCGAACTCATGAACTAGGAGATCATGACCTGAGCCGAAGTCAGACGTTCAACTGACTGAGCCACCGAGGTGCCCCCCTCCAATGATTTCTTCCGTGAGTGAAGCTCCCCTTTGTAGAGTCCTGTATGGCTAAGCAATACTCTAAGTGCTTGTGGGACTTTGGCATTCTTAAGTCAAGAGAGAAGGAGACAAGCCAGTGGGAAGCTATAGGGAAGGGAATTTTCTGGTGGGGTAGACGGAGGCAGGTGGGGAGATGGGATTAGAGAAAAGGTAAAGGTGTATCCAGACAAGAGGGGCAGAGTCCCTTCCTCGTGCTGTCGCTGAAGGGCCACTCTGGGCAGCCTGCCTGGCGTCCAGGTTGGAGGCCAAGCCAGCTTCTGCAGCTCTGAGCTCCAAGAACGCGGGGATGGCCAGCTGCCTACTGGCTTCCGTGAGTAGTTTGGCATGAAAAGTGCAGGCTTGGGCCCTTGTATTGTTTCCTGAAGGGAAACAACCACCTTTTCTTGGTCTGTGGACGGCCACCACTGCCCGCCAGGATGTTGGCAGGAGTGTTAAATGGCACCCTTGAAGGCTGCCTCAGGAGCTGGGACCTGGGTGGTGCTCCTACAGCTATGGGGGACAGACCGCCGTATCTGGGCTTGGTCTGTGGGGTCAAAATCCATCGCCCCGGCAATGAACGCCATGATGGGTCGTGCATGATTCTTGGTGGGTATAGCAAACTCCACAGTCCCTTCTCTTCTTCCCCATCCTGGTCTGTTGGGATCCCTTTGCCAACTTCTGGGTGCTGTGCTGCCAATGGCTCACACCTGGGGCCTCTGGGGGCCTGCCCTTTGGCACAGGGCCTCTTGCTCCCGCTGAGAGCCCAAAGTGGCTGGACGTCTCAGTCTTCCTGCGGGGCAGCCTGTAGCCAGTGACCGCTGCAGAGGACAAAACCCAGCTCCTGGGCCTCCAGGTATAATTTCTGCCCCAGCTCCCTGTGGGATCAGGCTGAGGCTGGGACTCTGTCAAGCCCACGCACGTTCAGGTCAGGCCAACACCGGGCCCTGAGTGAGCAGGCTAATGAACACAGACAAACCACTTTTAGATTCAGACAGTTTGTCACTCACGTAGACAGTGAAAGGGAGCGTTAGCCAAAGGTGCCAGCTCCCCAGCTCCTTGGCCCGCACGCCCAAAAAAGGATGACGCCCACATGAAGGAGACCAGATGATCACAAGGTGACTCGGGGTTACCCCGTTGCTGAGGAGCCAATTCTAAGATGCAGCTTTAGGGGGGCAGGGCAGGAGCTCCCATCCCTCGTTGGAACCCTGCCTCAGGACAGCCTCCGCTGGGATAGCGAGGCGAGTGGGGACAGCCTGCCTGGGGATGATCAAGGTGTCCCGCCAGGGCCCGGTGTGCCCGATTCCTGTTGCTGCTGTAATTCATCACAAACTTGAGGGCTTAAACAACATAATTGTGGCGTCCAGCTCTGGAGGCCGGAAGTCTGAAGTAGGTTTCTCTGGGCTAGCGTTGAGGCGTAGCCAGCCTGCACACCTTCCAAAGGCTCTAGGGGAGAATCACTGTGCTCGCCTTTTCCAGCTTCTAGACGCCTGTGTCTCCCGGCTGGTGGCCCTGGCCAGCCATCACACCAGCCCAGCCTCTTGTCACATCTCTCTCCCTTTTAAAAGGGCCCTTGTGATTATGCTGGGCCAACCCAGATGATCCAAGATCATCTCCCCAGCTCTAGATCCTGAACTTAATCCCTGCTGCAGTCCTTTTCACCATGAAGTTAGCACAATCACTGGTTCTATGGAGTAGGACGGACGTCTTTGCAGGGCGTTATTCTGACCACCACGTTCAGATTAGCTGGGCTTCAAGCCTTTGCCTCCATGGCCTGGATGCATGCAAGACGGCCAAGCTGCCGTGGTGGGCCGGCTTTGCCTGGCTTCTTCCTCTTCCCCCTCCAGTCCCTCTCACACCTTACTAGTTCATCGTGGGAACACACGCTTAATAAATCACTTGTCCCAGGTCGTTGGCACAGGGGATGCTGCCCTGAGACAGTAGGTCACTCCCTGTGTAGAAAGAAGTACTAGGTAGGGTACTGAGACTTGCTTTCTTAGCTCCTTTGCAAGATTATAGACCAGGGGACCCAGCTCCTCAGTTACTTAAGAAGTTGGCTGGAATTCTTGAGGGATTATGTAAACTTGACCCCCCCCCCCTCCCCCCAGGGAGGGAAGGTCTGAAGGGAGTGTCCTAGACCCCGTGCAGTCTCAGGAAGTTTCAGCAAGGCCTTTAGGGGGCCATGGAGCCAAAGTGCTCATGAGAAAGCCCTGTGTCACCCAGGAATGGGCCACCCTAGTGCCTCTCCCGTGCTCGGTCATTGGCTGGGGGCAGCTGGTGGGAGGCGTGGCCTCCATGCAGCAAGTGGCCATGGCTTCAGAGCCCAGCAGCTGGGACCCTCTGCCAATTGTCCCCCGTCCTTGACACCCTCTGCACTTGGCATCTCCTCCTAGAAGGGCGCGGCCAACTAGAGAGAGAATTTGAACTTTATCCCAGGCACGTTGGGGAAACTCTCGGGATGATTTAAGCCAGGGGAGGGACACGGCCTAGCTGACAGTTTTGAACAGCCGCTGTGGCTGCCAAGTAGAAAAGGGATGGTGGTGGGGCAGAGGGGGAGGCAGGGAGGCTGCACCCTTGTCCAGGGAAAGATGGTGTGGCTGACCTACTCAGCGCAGTCCTCAGGAACACTCAGAGAACAAGGCAAAGTGGACCTCAGCTCGGTCTCCTGCCTCATCTCAGCAAAGTCCACACCTTCTCTTCACCTCTGGCTGCTCAAATTCCATGGGGTCTGCACTTTCGGACCCACCCACCCCCTTCCAACTCTCCCTTCTGCCAGTTCCTTTCAGGCTTCACCTCAGGCACCTCCTTCTCCTGCCTGTCCCCAGTACTGTCCCTCTCCTCATCCCCTGCAGTCCTGTTACCAACTCTCTGCCCTGGGAAGATGTGGACCCTGTCCCTTGAGAGTCTCCTGCACCCCGCGAGCCATGCAGATCCTAGGGCCTCATGGCAGACCTGCTGAATGGGAAACTCTGGCCCAGAAATCTGCTCTAGCAAGTCTTCTAGGGTAGGTGGTGCTGATGCCCTGGGAGCCACTGTGGCACACCCGTGGCAGTCACCTTTGGAATTGTTAAAACAATCCTGATCCCAGACCAATCAGGATCTCTCGGGGTGGAGGTGGGGTGGGGGAACCTGACTTCAGTACCTTTTCAAGTTTCTCAGATGATTCCAATGTGCAGCCAAGACTGAGGACTGCTGTGTGTGTGTGTGTGTGTGTGTGCGCGCGCGCACGTGTTCATACATGTGTGGTGTACATGCAATTCATTCAACATTCACTGTGCCCCAGCAACACACACTGCACAATGTTAGGTGATCCCCAAGACTGTAGAGCTGGTGTCTTACAGGGTTACAGCAAGTAAACAAGGGCTTGCAGTTCTGCGTGTGTATTCCCATAAGTGTGGAGGGGGGGAAGGGGTCAGGGAAGGTGAAAAAACAAGACCTGGGGGAAAAGGCAAGATCCAAGACAGGTTGTTAAAATAAGCCATTCAGGGGTGCCTGAGTGGCTTGGTCGGTTAAGCTTCCAACTTTGGCTCAGGTCATGATCTTGCGGTTCGTGAGTTTGAGCCCCACATCAGGGCTGTCATCTGTTGTCAGCACAGACCCTGCTTCAGATCCTCTGTCTTCCCCTCTCTCTCTGCCTGTCTCTCTCTCTCTAAAAATGAATACATTTGAGAAAAAATAAAAATAAAAATAAAAGAAGCCATTCAATATTGGGGAAGTGGATGCTTTTGTGAAGTCAAGCCCTCCCATCCTGACCCCCTCTGCCATCTGACCCTGGCGGGTAGCAATGGGTCCATTAAATATCTGGACAACCCCAGACCATGAAGCTGGATGTGGCTCTCTGATTCCTAGCCCACAATCACACTGTCCCAGCAGCTTGTGGGTTGGGGGTGGGGGTGGGGGAGGGCTGGAAAATGACAGCCTTCAAACAGTGGTGAAGTCTGAGATAGGAGATGGGGCAGGATTTTGTCGGTATGCTGGGTGGCGGGAGAGGAAGGCAGGGGAGCCCCTGGCAGAGAGGGAGGCAGGCATCAGAGCCTGCAGGGGATTTGAGGCTGTGGCCATTCACATCTCCAGGCTGTTGGGACTCTTCTGGTTTCTGGAGCTGAGTTCAGGGTAGTCTCTTGGTTCAAGTCCCTCTATTAGGAAAGTTCATCTGCACCTATAAGTTACAAATGAGAGTAAGTAAAACTCTGGAGCAAAATAGTACAGGCCCCGTGGCACTTGCCTTTTCCCCAGTTCCTCCTGCAGGGACATTGTCTATACAGGTGAGGTCCGCCCCGGGAGTGGAGAAAGACTTGGCTGCTGGATAGCTATGTTTCTGTGGGGAGGCTCCACTGCCCATGTATTCTTGGAAAAAGAAGTGCCTTGAGGCAGACTTCTTGTCTGGGTTTCAGCAGCATCAATATGAACACAGGCGACTCACTGTCTCTCTTGTCGATGCGCTCAGAGCAGCGATAACATCCACCCCTCCTTGCCTCCAGGTTGGATATTGGGTCAGCAGGTGCTGTGACCTGGTCCGGACCATGTGGGCCTGGGTCTGGGCTTGCAGTGCCTGAAGGGAGGGAAGTTGGTGGGGGCAGGAAGTCCCCTGCTAAGAACTCTGATGGGTGTCTTGGCTGGGCTTCTCAAGAGCAGAGCTGAGCAAGGACTGGTGCAGGTTGTTTCTCTCGTGGTGATCCTAGAAGGTAGGGGTGCAGTGTGCTTCACTGGGTATCTCTGTGAAGCATGCACTCAGTATCAATCCACTGAGTAACCCTTTGGAATTCATTTCAACTAAACCCCCGGAAGAGTGTTACCTCCTAGAGTCGTGCCCGTGTGTGAACCTCGTTGCCTCTCAGGGTTTCAGAAAAAGCCCTAAGATGGCAAAGTGGAGAAGCACTCCAGCACAATTGAGATATGATGCTGGCAACATGCGTGGACTGTCCATCACAGCCACTCTGAAATCAGAGGGACTGAGGGGAGGTGGCCCAGGCACGGGAGGCATTGGCCACGATGTGCACTAGTTCTCAGATCAAATCACAGTCCTGCCATTTGCTATCTGTGTGGTTTTGGGCCACTTTTCACCTCTTGAAACCTCAGTTTCCCCATCTGTAAAATGGAATTGATAACACTGCTTCTCTTATGGGATTAATATGAGGAGTCAAACAGAGGTTCTAGACAACTGTGTATTGACATGCAAAAGAATGAAGTTGGATCCCTACCTCACACCATATTGACAAAACTGACTCAAATGGACCAACCACAAGACAGAAGAAAACACAGAGGTAGACCTTTATGACCTCGGATTTGGCAACAGGTTCTTAGATACAACACCAAAAGTGAGACTAGATAAATTGACTTTTATCAAAATTAAAAACTTTTGTGCATCAAAGGACATTATCAAGAAAATGAAAAGACAGCCTGCAGAATGGGAGAAAATGTTTGCAAATCATATATCTGGTAAGGACCTAGTATCCAGAATGTATTAAAAACTCCTACAACTCAACAAAAAGACACCATTAAAGAAAGGACTTGGGCAAAGGACTCGAATGGACATTTCTCCAAGAAAGACATATAGATGGTCAATAAACACATAAAAAGATGCTCAGCATTATTAGTCATCAGGGAAATGCAAATCCAAACCACAATGAGATACCACTTCATACCTACTAAAGTGGCTATAATAAAAAAAAAAAAAGAAAACAACAAAATGACATGTGTTGGCAAGAATGTGGAGAAATTGTAGCCCTCAGACATTGCTGGTGGGAATGCAAAGTAGTTCAGCCTCAGTGGAAAGAGTTCAATAGTCCTCCAGAAGTTAAATGTAGAATTTAACCCAGTGATTCCACTCGTAGGTGTATATCCAAAAGAATCAAAAACTGTTTCTCCAACAGATACATGTACACACACGTTCATGGCAGCTCTATTTTCAATCGCCAAAAAGTGGAAACTGCCCAAATGTCTACCAGTGGATAAGTAAACTGTGATCTATCTAACAGTAAACTGTGATCTATCTAACAGTAGAATATTATTCAATCACAAAAATAATGAAGTACGGATACATGCCACAGCCTGGATGAACCTTAGAAACATTATGGTAAGTGAAAGAAGCCAGGCATAGAAGGTCACATGTTGTATGACTCTGTTTATACAAAATATCCAGAATAGGTAAATCCATAGAGACAGAATGCAGACCAGCGGTTGCCAGGGGCTGGGAGAGATGGGAAATGGGGAACAACTGCTTAGTGGGGATGGGCATCCTTTCTGGGGGTATGAAAATGTTTCAGAACCAGACAGAGGTGCTGGTTGTGTAACATTGTGAGTGTACTAAATGTTGCTGAATTGTTCACAGTTAAAAAATGGTTGATTTTTAAAAAATGTTTATTTACCTATTTTTGAGAGAGAAGGAGAGAAGGAGACAGAGAATCCCAAGTCAGTTCCACACTGTCAGTGCAGAGCCTGATGCGGGGCTTGAACCCATGAACCGTGAGCTGAAATCAAGAGTCCGACACCTAACTGACTGAGCCACCCAGGCACCCCTAAAATGGTTAATTTTATGTTATGTGAATTTCACTTCAGTTTAAAAAATAAAAATATTTTTAAAAGAGAGTACACAGGTAGATGATGGTACCCTAGCATCGTGCTGACTCAGCAAGTCATGGTGTGACAAGCGGTAGCTGTCAATATCTCTGTCCCCATAACTGGAACCAGTGTGATCCCAACAGTGCTCTTGTCACCTTGGACCCATCCCACACACTCCCATCAGGCCAATTCTTCCTTGACCCCAGGAAGGAACCTCTGTCACTGCTCCTCTGCTCAGTCTTAGGTCATAAAAGGTCCTCAGACCCAGGACACCTGGGTGGCTCAGTTGATTAAGTGGCCAACTCTTGGTTTTGGCTCAGGTCATGGTCTCACAGTTTGTGGGTTCGAGCCCCACATCAGGCTCTGTGCTGCAGGTGTGGAGCCTGCTTGGGATTCTCTCTTTCTCTCCTTCTCTCTGCCCTTCGCCCCTCTAAATAAATAAATAAAGTTAAAATGTCCTCAGACCCTTTTTCAAATACAAGACTTGACACATTAATACCTGATATGCACAGTTCAGTGTAATCACCCAAGCTCCGATGTGACAGTCCTGCCCAGCTCAGGTTCGCTCCACTTGCAGTGGGCAAGTGGGACCAGCCCTCTTGCTATTTCTCTGACCTGGGCTCCTACTTCTCCTTGACATTCACTTGGCCATTGGTTCTTCCTTGGAGCAAGTTGAGGGGGAATGGTGAGGGTCAGGGAAGGGCCACGTCCCAATAGGACTTGAAATGTTCTTTTCAGTGCCACCCTCTCTCACACTCATCTGATACTCGACAAGCCTGCAGGCGCCCTTGCCCTGTCACTTCCATCCACAGGGGCCTGGCTGGCTCCAGCGCAGCCACCCCACCCTCACCTCCCTGCTCAGGCTGATGGCCACAGTCTCTAGACTTCACGTTCCTAGGCCCCTAAACTGCAAGGTCTCCCTGATTCCCTTTGCTCCAGTTTTGAGGTGAGACGGCAGCATTCCCGCCTGTTCCCCAGAGAGTGGGCCTCACACTCGTTGACCACTTTCCTCAGAGAACTCTCTGGTCACTTTGGATTCAACCCTCTGACACCTTGAGGTGGCTGGGAGACGAAGAGTCCCACGCCTGGTTTCCAAGCACCTCCTTTACGAATCTGGCCCGGGTTTCCTTTGGCCTGCTGGAATCTTCCTTCCATTTCCTCATTCCTGGCCTTTGGGCCTCAGTAAAAATGAAGATGGGAAGAGGCCCTTTTAAAAAATCCTGTTACATTTTTATGTCACAGTATGCATTCATTTCCTGGAGCTGTTGTGACCAATTACCACAAACTGGTGACTCAAAACAACAGAAATATGTCATCTCCCAGATCTTCCAGCAGGAAGTCCAAAATCAAGGCGTTGCCAGTGCTGTGCTCCCGGGAGAATCTGTCCTTGCTCTTTCCAGGCTTGGGCAGCTCCAAGCATGCCGTGGCTGGTGGTACAGAGTTCCATCTCTGCCTCTTCCTCACATAGTCTCCCCCACTGTGTGTCCTCCTTTCCTGTCACCTAATCTCCTGTTGCCTCCCTCTTATAAGGTCACCTGCACTCGAGTTAGGGCCCATCCAGTTAATCCAGGATGATCCCATCTTAGGATCCCTAAGTTAATTTCCTCTGTAAAGATCCTTGTTCCAAATAAGGTCACACACATAGGCTCTTGAGTAGGACATGTTGAATGGAGCCACCATTCCACATAGAATTTCTTATTCATTTATTTTATTTTAGCCTCATTCTCTGCTCCTATATTCCTCCCTACCACAGGCAACAGAGGAGGTTTTTTAATGAGCAGAAATTCTTTGAAAGCTCTCCCAATAAGCAGAGTCTATGTCCCTTTTCTTGCATCTGAGTGGGCTTGTGACTGCTTCCACCAGTGGAGTGTGGTAGAAGTGATGCTGTGTGACTTCCACGCAGCCTCCTCCTTGCTTCCTGGCACTCTGAGCCTCCATGTAAGAACTCCAGCTACCCTGACACCATCATCCTAGTGCCAATGCTGATTCCTGGAGGTGATCTGGCTGACAGCCCCAGCTGAACCCCTGCCAAAATGCCAGACATGTCAGCAAGCTCCTTGAGCCCTGCAGACCAGCCCAGACTCCCACAGATACCACCTAGTGACCCCAGTCAATGCCGTGTGGAGCAGAAGCATCTCCTGACAACCCTGCCCAAGGTCCTGACATAAGGAACCCATGCACTACTATAGAATGGTTGCTTTAAGTCACTAAGTTTTGGGATAATCTGTCACAGGGCCATAGTAACTGGACTATCACCCTTCTGTCTATTCCTTTGGCTTGTATGTGTTCTTGAAAATATGTTTTGTTATTTTGGGTGCCAGCATTTAAATTTATATGAATGCTGTCATATCATGGATCTCATTCTGCTTTTTTCCGCCCCCTTTCACTCAGCACTGGTATAAAGCCCCTGCCATGCCAATATGTGATACCTGTTTTGTTACTTCAAACTGTTGGCTGGGCTTCCCAGCTACACGTGGTCTGCATAATTTCTCCACTCCAAGTGAAGGACATTCACCTTGCTTCTGGCTCCTGCCATCACCACCACCAACATGATCCACTGCTCTATCCTTGGCCTATTATAGGTTTGTAAGAGCAAATCTGGGGATTGACTCAGGGACAGAATATCTGGTTCACAGGATGAGTGACTCCTTTTTAGAGTAAGAAGTGTGTTGGCCATGCCAGTTTACATTCATGTGCACCGATAGGGTGGAAGGTCCTAGTGTTCCAAATCATTATCTCATTGTTGTTTTGATTTTACAATTTCTGTGATTACTAACTACTTTAAGTAGTTCTTTAAATAGTTGTTAGCTTTTGTAGGTTTCCTCTTATGTTGATTGCTTGTTCATGCCCTTTACCCATATTTTGGTTGGGTTTGCTGTTTTTTTTCTCATTGATTTGCAAAAGGTATGAAAATAATTTATTTTTTAATTTTATTGTTTAAATTTTATTTTAGAGAGAGAGAGAGAGAGAGAACAAGTGTAAGTGGGGAGAGGCAGAGGGAAAAAGAGAGAATCTCAAGCAAGCTCTATGCTCAGTGCAGAGCCCTACTCGGGTCTTGATCCCACACCCTGGGATCATTACCTGAGCTAAAATCAAGAGTTGAATGCTTAACTGACTGAGCCACCCAGATGTCCCAGGTATGCAAATATTTCAAATATTACTTTGTCAGTTTTAGACATTGCAAATATTTTCCCTCATTGTGTTATCTGCCTGTGAACTTTGTGGAGTAGAGATCCTTGGTTTTGATAAAATCAATTCACCAATATTTTACCTTATCATTTGTGCATTTAAAGGTGTGTTTAACAAGTCCTTTTCTATCTTTGGGCCATAAAGGTGTTCTTCTACCATGTCTTCTTTTAACTTGACAGTTAGCATGTTATTTTAGGTCTTTAACCCCAGCTAGAGTTCACCTTTGTGTGAAGTGATAGGTGGGGATCCAATTTCATTTTTCTTCATCTGTTTCATCAGCACCATTTACTAAACAACCTGCTCTTTTCCAATTGATTGTGGAAACATGAACATTTCTCAGCAGGGGAATCTGTGTTCTCAGTCTTGCCTCCACCACCTAGATTATAAACTCCTTAAAGACAGAGGTGTCCTCTGCTTCTTCCCTTCTTCTTCCTCATCCATTTTCTTCTTCTTGCAACTCAGTGCCTTGCACCGTCCTGTGCATGGAGTGGCTGCTCATCTACTGGTTAATTGGAGTCTCCAACCTTCATTTGTTTATAATAAGCCCCATATTTCTTGGAATGCACATAGAATTGTTAAGTTCACCGAGCCTTGTGAAACAGGTAGGGGACATGATGGATGGAGAAGTTCTGGAGCAGGCGACTTTCAAGGTAGCATACCAGAGAGGCAACCCACCTATGAGGTTGGCAACTCCCACCATCCTGGGGCCCTGCTTCCTCCAGAAAGTAAAGAAAATAGAAACTAGCAAGCAACCTTTATGTTAGATCTTAAGGATTGGGACCTTCCATAACAATGCCATTAATATGGAATCATAACATGATTCCATAACATTGCCATTAGTATGGGGAAGAGGAGAGGAGCTACATTCTTTTGAGCACCTCCTATGTGCCCAACACTGTGCATTGGGCAACAGGCCACAAGAAGTCCTATTCTTGCCTTTAAGAAGTTGCTTGGAAGAGGATGAAATTAGAAACAGAAAAGTGTGCTTAGTGCATTGATGGAGATAAGCTGAAGGCATTGGATGAGGAAGGGACTGGCAAGAGGGCAGGTGTCTGCAAAGGAATGCAGTTGGTTGAGGAGCCTGTGAGGGGTGGGACAGAATGAAGAGGATTCTGGAAACAGACGGAGAGGGTGTGGTAACAGGGCAAGAGGAGAATCACAGGAGTGAGCAGCCATGGAGGCCAAGTCTAGGAGACATATGGTACCCTCAAAGTCATCTCTCAGTCCATCATTGACTGGGGCTACAGCAGGGACAGTTCCTGTGCATGCAGATGGCTCCCCACCTCCAGCACCCACCATGGCTCTCTGCTTTCTTCCCTCAGGGATTTAATGCCCTTGATGAATGACCCTTAACCAGTAGGCTCCAAGAGTCCAGCTAAATGTTCCTGCGTTTCATCCTTGGCGGAAGCAATTCTAAGGAGCATCCTACACAGTTCCTCAAAGGACCCAGGAAGGATGAAGTTCCAGGTGCTCACAGCAAGAGCCTAAAACATATGCTCTTTCCTTGTCCCACTTTCCCCACATTTCACTCCTGCCTCCTGGGACCACCTCCCAAATAAACTACCTCATTGTATCCTTGTCTTGGGTTCCACTTTGAGTGAGACTGATAAGACAGGAGAGTAGAGAGTTTTAAGAAAGAGAGTGCAGAATTGTTCCAAATGGGACAAAGTGGGTGGTGATATTGGTTATGAAGACTGGTCATTGGGTTAGCAATGAAGAGCCACTGACATCCTTGGTGCCAATTTGGTGGCATGGTGGAAAAGGCAGTCCTGGGGGCTGAGGAGGCAAAGACAGTGAGTGCTGCTTTGAGACGTTTAGAGAAGAGTGAGGAGAGGTTCCCTTCAATATTCAGCTGTCCCCTTCCCCCCACTCCCACCCAGTTCCCATCACACTCTGCTTTCTCCCCTCCAAGAGTTCTCTAGCCTCCTTTGGGGGATGACATTGCTTTGTATACATTTTTTTTCTGGAATTTTCCATGATGTATTCTCTAGCACCCCAGGGTCTGTCACCTGTGGAAACAGTGTCTCTGCCCCTGTTTCAATGGCATGGAACTGTAGTCCATGTACCAGCTCTGTGTTTGGAACTATTGTCTGCTTTTTTCGAGGCTGCCTCAGACATCTACCCAGCCATCCCCAGCAATGAGGTAAGCGGCAAGCTGATGGCGGAAAAATAGGCACAGACAAAACATAACCATCTGTCCAAGGTCAGCCAGGAAGCCTGCGGCAGCCTCAAGTCTGAGACGCAGAAAACAGATCTCCCAGACCTAGCTCCAGTGTGATGAACCCACACACTTCCGAAGCAGGAGAAGGAGGAGGAGGAGGAGGAGGAGGAGGAGGAGGAGGAGGAGGAACAGGAAGTTCTCATTCCTTTTTGTCTGCAGGGAAATAACCCATGGATGCTGGCAGCATTTTTAGGGCCACCAGCAAGGAGTCACACAGCTGCAGTGTCACAAAAGGGTGGGGAATGTGTGCTTGGCCAGGCCTGGGCCCAGAGTCAAGAGCAGACACGGGCCAGCTTCTGTGGTGAGCCCCAGGGCACAAATGCACTTGTGAATGGGCTACCAGGGCTTGCTTTCTCCTCCCCAGTGCCCAAGTTCAAAACCAAGTCAGGGAAGGTCTTGGGTTTGGAAGAAAAAAGAGAAAAGGGAGGAAAAGAGCCATGATGAGGGGAAGGCCTTGCCCTTGGAGGGATTGAATAATTCCAACCTTGACCACAGGGCAGCACTTAGCCAGGGAGGAACACGTGTGAGTGTGTGTGTATGTGTGTGTGTGTGTGTGTGATGTAAAAAATCCACAGGATTACCATCATGCATCTTTCTGAAGTTAGGAAAATGAAAGTTTATATTTTCAAGTATGTGAAGAAACAAGCACACATACATCTGGGGATAGAATGTAAAATTGTGAATTTAAAAATGACAATAGGAGACTTTAACCAAAGGCTTGAGAAGCATTTATTTAATCCAGCGGTGTGCTAGTACGTGTTGAACAACCAGCTCTCAAAACAATGGCAAACAGTCCCATCTGCAGCGTTTGCCAACTTCCATGGTGTGGAAAGTCCCTCCATGGCCGATTGCAGCCTACCTGAGTGACATCACTGAGTGTGGAAGTAGGCAGAGACGCGCGCAGTCTACTCTCACAAGCTGGCAGGAGCTGGCTCCAGCCTACTGCCGACGCTCGTGCACTCCTTGTTTCAGAGCAAGCAAAACAGAGGCCCAGAGAGAGACAAAGACCCCCTCAAGGTCATGAGGGGAATTCGTGAGAAAGCTAGTTCTCACGTCCTAACCGATGCCTTTCCCTTTGTTCCATACTGTCGTTTCTTTGTTTTAGTGACTCTTCTCCAGCAGAAGTGAGGCTTCCATCAACGTGAGTCTTCCTTTTCTGGTTTTAGAATTGTCTGTGTGTGTATATGTCTTTTGTAGCTATTTCATTTGGCTGTTCCCTCTGCCAGAATACAGCTTTTCACTTGCCCAGAGATGGCATCCTTTTTATCCTTCAGGTTTCGAAGGCCATCCACTTAGAGAGGGCTTGCTTGACCTCCATATCACAGCCAGTTCCCTCCCTGTCACATGGCCCTGCTCATTTTCTTCACTCCAGTTAGTGTCTAAAATCATCTTATTATTGTTGTCTCCTACCTAAAGAGCAGTCTGTATGTGGGCAGGAACTGTGTCTTGTTCACTGTTACGGTAGCTATTAGAATGGGCCTGGAGCCTCTTCCTTTGTTTGCCAGATATTTATTGAGCACCTACTGTGTGCCAGGCACCATGTTGGCACATGGCTTTCAGACAGAGGCTGGATCCTGATGCTCTAGAAAGTGGTGTGTTCAGAGCTTCTCTCTGGGGCTGTGTCTGGAGGCTTGGACCCACAATGCCTTATTTAGGAACAAAGCAGAACAGAGAGGCAACCGATCTGGGATTCAGGGAGCGAGCGATGGCTGTGGAGACGCCTTGGGCTTATTACCTAGTGTTCCAATTATCTACTGCTGCACAGCAAATCACCTCCCAAACCAAGTAGCTTAAAACACAGTGTTTTACTATTTTATTGTAATTTTTTTTTTTTTTTACATGATCTCTTGCTGTCTGGAAAATGCAATCTGCTGCAATTAGCCTGTTGTTTCAGCTTCTCCATAGAATTATATGTGTATATATATGTGTGTGTATATATATATATATGAATTTTATGAATTATATATATATGATGAATCATATATATATATATATATATATATATATGACTTTTAATAGGTGAACTGAAACAACTAGCAGATTATCTTACATGCAGAAGGCCCTCAGTGGGGGGGTCATCCCCTTTCTTATCCTTCAGACTCAGAGGCTGTTACTTTTTCCTTCATTTTTAAATTGTTCATGAAGACATTAGAATGAAAGCTTTCTAGGGCAGGGATCTCCAATTGTTTCTAAAGCCACTTTTTAAAGTTTATTTATTTATTTTTTTGAGAGAGCTAGCGAGTGATCGGCAGAGGGGAGACAGAGAATCCCAAGCAGGCTCCACACTGTCAGTGCAGAGCCTGATGCAGGGCTCGAACTCACAAACCGTGAGATCATGACCTGAGCAGAAACTAAGAGTTGGACGCTTAACCAACCGAGCCCCCCAGGCGCCCCTACTAATTTTTGTTCAAGTCAGGTTTATTGAGGTATTGTTTACGTACAATAATGTTCACCTTTTTTTTTTTTTCCAACGTTTATTTATTTTTTGGGACAGAGAGACACAGAGCATGAACGGGGGAGGGGCAGAGAGAGAGGGAGACACAGAATCGGAAACAGGCTCCAGGCTCTGAGCCATCAGCCCAGAGCCTGACGCGGGGCTCGAACTCACGGACTGTGAGATCGTGACCTGGCTGAAGTCGGACGCCCAACCGACTGCGCCACCCAGGCGCCCCATTGTTCACCCTTTTTAGCAAACAAGTTGTGACTTCCGACAAATGCATATAATGAGCAGCCATCACTGCTATCGGGATACGGAATGTTCCCGTGAACCCAAGATCCCTGTGACCTTTTCCAGTCAATCTTGCCTTCCCCAGCTCCTAGCAATCACTGATCTGTTTTCTGTCCCAGCCCTTTTACCTTCTTTAGAATGTCATGTAAGTGGAATCGTAGAGTGCGTAACCTTTTGAATGTGGCTTCTTTCATCCAGTGTAATGCCCTTGAGATACATCCATGGTGGTGAATGTATCAGTAGTCCATGGCTTTGTGACGCCGAGCCATATTGACTGACGGCACTGCAGTTGTTTTTCTATTCCAAGCCTGTTTTTCAGATAAGGAACTCCTTAAATGAAGTCCAACGTGGGAACTCAAAGTATGGAGCAGATGAGAACAGAGATCTTCTGGCACAGTGCAGACGGTGGGGGTGGGGTGGGGAGCCACACCCGTGTCACAGCACCAGAAGCCCCTACAAGGAGTCCAGGGGCTCCTCGGAATGCAGTTTGAAGACCCCTGGTTGAGACGCTTATAAACAAACCTGTCTGTTCTCTGGCTTCTCTCAAGTCTTGAAGCCTCCGTGAGTTTTATTTTTCTGGAAGTTGTTTTCTGTTTTTCCAAAGAGGTGGACCTCAGCGAGAGAGAGGATATGGGCCAGGATGGGGGCATGGGCTTAGAAGTCAGCTCTGTCTTGACCTTGGCACAGTCTTGGGCAGAATCTGGCCCCCTCTGGATGGGTCTATTTCCCTATCTGCAAAATGGGGATTGTATTAAAATGGATGCCAGAGAGACCCCCTCGTAGGGAATGCGGAGAGGGCAAGGATGCTGGCTCTTGACCCCAGGGCCACCATCTTGCTTAGTTCTTTCTCCTCTATCCCAGTCAAGAGGGGGGCTCTCCTCCAGAGCCACCACCCTGTGGAGCAATACTGGACTGAGTGGAGGAGGACAGATAGCATGGAGGGTGTGGGCCATGGGGTGGGAGGAGAGTCTGTTCTTGCCTTCTCTGCCAAGAAATGAAACTGCTTCTTGGCCCTGCCCCTTCTGGCCAGGACGGCCGGAGCCCTAGGAATCACCATTCTTTCACGTGGCCGACATGCCACCACTCTGATGATGCCTGTGGGGACACTGGGCTTTCTGGCTTTCTGTTATTTGCCTTGGCCAGGGAAGCATGGTTGATATGCCACAAGGGTGTCTCGTAAGAGTGCTGGTGTTCTTACTGGAATAAATAATTAATAGTGAAACCGTACAATCAAACATCCAAGAGTACTGTCCCCTCCAAAGCCCAGGGGCTATCAGAGTCACACCCTGTTCTCAGAGAAGGGATATTTAACTTTATCTCAGACTCTTCTTCTTGGGACACCTTCCAAAAACACTCCCCACACCACTCTTCACACACTTGGGGCTAGACTGCCTTAAACAAATAATCTTCACCGATATTACCCCACCGCTGATAGTGACACAGGTGGCATTATATCTGTAGGTGAGTAAAGTGCAAGTGGCACATTCTGGGCAAGTAAAATGTTCTCTCTGGCTCCTGTCCCCGGCCCAGGCCCTCCTGCAGACTCTGGGACAGCAGCCTGTGTAACCCCATTCAGCAGGGGATGGTCTTCTACTTGTCCACCCTGGACTCCCAGAATCTGTGCGGACCAGCCGCCCCGGACTGTCCTTGGTGGGTGGACATCTGACGTCCTTGTGCACCAGGCTTTCCTGTGGCTGCATTGTCCACCTTTGCAGGGCAACCCTGGGTGAGCCTTCTAAGGCTCTTCTCCTACAGGGGCCTTGTGGTCAAGGCTGGTCAAGGCTCATGAAGAGGTGAGAAGAAAACATTCAAAATGAGCAGCAGAAGCACCAAGAACCCACCTGGCAGGTGCGTCATTTCCCCTTGATTGTGTCTCAAGTCTGCACACAGTCATTTTGCACCAGCTGTCCCATATGCCTGGGACACGCTTCCCACAGAGATCAGCATGGTTTAGTTCCTAAGCTCCTTCATGTCTTTGCTGAAATCTTGCCTTTTCAGGAGGCCCCACCTGACCCTCTAATACTGCACACTGGCCGCCACCCTGCTCCCGCCCCCCCCCCCCGCCAGCTCCCTTACCCTGTCCTAGTTACTTCCTCATAGCATTTACCTCTGATACGATAGTTTCCATATTCATTATGTTTATTATTTAATGTCTGTCTCTCCCTGCTACTGCGTAAGCACAAGGAGACAAGGCTCTTTGCTTTGTTCCTTAATCTATCTCGAGTGCCTAGAATGGTGTCTGGCAAATCGTAGGTGCTCAATAAACAGTGCAGGGTGAACCGATGAGTATCTCTGGTCAGCAATGGAAAGAGCACTGAGGTCTGAAGACGGGGGTCTGAAGTCTTTGTCTGTTGTTTAGTAGCTCTGGCAACTTTGCCTGTGCTGTTTGGCCTCCCTGGGCCTCCATTTTCTCATCTGGAAAATGGAAACAGTAGTATGTCCCCTTCACAAGAGTTTAGTCGACACATGAAAATAAATAAAAAGAGATGCATTCGTTTTCTACAGATGCTGTAACAAAGTACCAGAAACTAGACAGCTTAGAACAACAGAAGCTTACTGTCCCACAGTTCTGGGGGTAGGAAGTCCAAAATCAAGGTGTGGGCAGGGTCGTACTCCCTCCAATACCTGTAGAGGAGGCTTCTTGCCTCTTGTTTGCTGACAATTCCTGGTGTTCCTTGGCTTGTAGACATATCACTGTGTCTCTTCTCTTCTTAGAAGGACATCAATCACCTCACTTCTCCAGGAAGACCTCATTTGAGTTGATTACATCTGCAACCCTATTTCCAAATAAGATAACATTCTGTGGTTAGGACTCTAACACATCTTTGGGAGACATACAATTCAACCTGTAACAAGAGAGATGAACTTTAATAAGATATTTTATTTAACTCAATATATAAATAGAGCATCGCTTGAATATGTAGTCAGTATAAAACATTATTAATAAGTACTTCATCTTATTTTCTTGAAATCAGTCTTTTTCTTGAGATCAGTGCATGGTTGATGCTGACAACACATGCCAGTTAGACCAGTTGTGTTTCCCTTTTTTTTTTTTAAGTATATTTATATTTATTTTGAGAAAGAGAGAGAGGGTAAGGGATGGAGAGAGAGGAAGAGAGAGAGAGAATCCCAAGCAGGCTCTGTGCCATCAGTACAGAGCCCGATGTAGGGCTCGAACTCATAGACTGTGAGATCATGACCTGAACCGAAATCAAGAGTTGGATGCTTAACCAACTGAACCACCCAGGTGCCCAGGCTGCATTTCCAATGCTCTATCAGTGTGCTTGGCTGGAGGCCACCATACTGTACAGCACAGGGGTAGATGGAGTTAATATGGCTATGCAAACAAGGATAAGCCTAAGTCCAGTTAACAGCAGCCCAAGGAGTTAACTCAAAATAGAGGTTTCATAATTTAGGCTGTAGGCACCCTTGTCTTGCTCTTGATAGGATTTCTCTGCCCACTGCCATCCTATACCCAGGCATTTCTTTTTGTGTCCTGGGCAGTGTAAATATCCTTTCAATTAGATGTGACCTGTAGTTAGTGTTTTAGAAACATATCTGGGAGGCACCTGGGTGGCTCAATCAGTTGAGTGTCTGACTTCAGCTCAGGTCATGATCTCGTGGTTTGTGGTTTCGAGCCCTGCATTGGGCTCTGTGCTGACTGCTCGGAGCCTGGAGCCTGCTTCGGATTCTGTGTCTCCCCCTCTCTCTGCCCCTCCCATGCTTATGCTCTGTCTCTCTCTGTCTCTTAATAATAAATAAACATTAAAAAAATTTAAAAAGAAAAACAGGGGCATGTGGGTGGCTCAATCAGTTAAGCGTCTGACTTCGGCTCAGGTCATGATCTCATGGTTCATGAGTTCGAGCCCCGCATGGGGCTCTGTGCTGACAGCTCGGAGCCTGGAGCCTGCTTCGGATTCTGTGTCTCCCCTCTCTCTTTGTTTCTCCCCTGCTGCACTCTGTCTCTCTCTCTCAAAAATAAATAAAGATTAAAAAAAATTTTAACAAAACAAAAAAAAGCATACCTGGAAGCCCAACTGAAGGACTGGCAGACTTAGGACTCAATGTGGAACACTTACGGGGGTGCGCATACCCCACCCACCTCCCAGTTGAGGCTGAATACAGTAGTCCTGTGGGTGTGGGGAGGGCACGCTGTGCTCACAGCGAGGTCAATACTTTCCAGACTCCCAGTTTCCCTTCCCAGCGCCCACTGCTCCACACATGGTGTCCACAACTTGTCCTCAGCAGCCAGACATGCCCATCCCATTTTCCTCTGAAGTCAGGGAGCCATCTTTAACTCAGGATCCCAGATATACAAGTTCAAGACCACCAAGGGAGCTTAGTCACACCCTCAGAAAGGAGCTGTGAGCCCCAGGTGGTCAGAGGCATGGATTCCCCAGCAGGGGACCTGGGAATGTGCATTCAGACTCCACTTTTATCCCTTACACATCTCTGCCAAGTCAAACATAGCTCCTGGCACTGTCCAGACGTGAGTGCATGCTCTGTGCTGGTCATCATGGAGCTCCTGGGCCTTCCAGGGCTGGAACAGGATGTGGCAAACAGGCTTGTGTGGCATCCTATAAGTTTGAGCAGTGAACTTCCCTCCCCCTACCACTGCGGCCGGCTTCACAAGCCAGAACAGAGGGAGGGACAGAGTCCCCCTCCAGGCATCTGGCACAGTTCCGTAGAGGTCTTTTCATTTCCAACCTTAATTTCTGCTTTTGTCACTCTACTGTGTCCCCGTGGCCTCATATTTTCCTTTACCCCTGGAATCCTGGCTGCTTCTCTCAGTTTGGCAGTCACGGCCCTTCTGTTTGTGAATCTTCGCCGGCTCTGTCCTTTCCGACACCCGCCCGCTGTGTGCTCTGTGGACATCTGGGCACGGGTCCAGGGCCTGGAGTTGGAGGCCCAAATTCAGCTTTATGCAGCGTTGGGGGCTGTATGTCCGAGAGAAGTCCTGCTATTGGAGCCTGGGACAAGGATTTAACGGTAAGTCGTTTATTTGGGAGGTGCTCCGTGAGACTCTGACACTGGGGAGGCCCCAGGGGAGTGGACAGGGAAGGAAAGGGGCCAGTACAGGTATGTCACAGAGTAGGTTAGCTCTGGGGGCAATCAGAGCTCAATGGTGTGGGAAACTCTGGCGGGGGGCGGGGGGCAGGGGTGCTCACAGGCAGGGCAGCTTTCTGAGGCTTTAGAAAAAGCTTTTGTGTAAAGAGAGACAGACCTGGCAGATGGAATTGGTAAAGCCCTACAAATAAGGGTGGGGCGTCCAGGTTTGCTACAACAACCTTCCAGATAGGCCCATCCATCCATCCATTCATCACATATCATTGGGCATCTACTTGCATCAGACCAAGTGCGAAGGGCTGGGAATAAATGGTGAACACACAAATGGAGGAAGGAATGGTTCAGGGGGATCAGGGGGGTCGGAGGTGTGTTAGGGACAAGGGCATGGTGCTGGCTTCCAGCTGCACAGTTGCCAGCTGGGTTGCTAGGCTGAGGCGTGAGTATGCAGACAGACCGGATGCTCTTTGGGGGTAACAGCAGCAGCGGTCCCCCATGGCCCGGCTCCTCCTCAGGCCTGTGTGTTGTCTTGACCAACACGTAGATCTTGGCCACCTTGGGGACTCATGTGTCTTGGGGACTTTAGCCTCTTTGGGAGGCTCACCCAACTTGAGACTCTCAACTACCTTCTGAGTCGTTTCCACCCCCTTCAACACATTTTTCTTGGAGTCAGGGTATTCCAAGATAGTTGACTTGGATTTGTATTTTCAGAAGAAAATCTAAGAACCCAGACAGGGAGAGGAGAGACAGAAGAAAGGAGAAGGGCAGGAATAAGTTGTCAGAAAGTAAAGGCATCAAGGGGATGGGGCAGCGACTGGAGTGGCCTCCTTCCCACTGCCTTATCTCTCACCTCCTCCCTCCCTGTCTTGTTTGGCCATCAGAGGCCAGGAGGAGAGGGGAGCGAGAGGCCACTGACCAGCATCTCCCACCTTGGCATGTCACGAGGAAGGGGCAGTCTCTGAAACTCATCCAGTAAGTAATCTTTTGCCAAATCCACCAGAAGAATCTCAAAAGCACAGGCATCTGTCCCAATGTGATGAGCCCCAAGTAGGGGCACAGCCAGCATTTGGTACGGTGGGGGTGGGTGGGGCACAGGCTGAAGGCCAGCGGCCACCACGTAAAGGGGCTTGTGGGCACTTGAAGCACAGCAGTGAAGAAAGACATAAAGAATCTTCCCAAAGCTCCCCCCAGTGACTCATTCTAGGCCTTTCTTCTTCGCCCTGGGACAAGGAGAGAAGTCTAAGTGGATGAGAACCCAAAGGGAGAGAGGCTTACAGCCCATCCCAAAAGCCTGCCTGGCCCTCACCTCAGCCCCCCAAGCCCTTCCATGATCCCCAGAGCCAATCCCTACACCCTCAGCCCTTCCCTGCACTCCCATCCCGATCCAGGGCAGGGAAATTAGCATTTATCAAGTTAAATGTTAATTTCACTGGGTACTCACTAGGCGTTTCCCACGCATTATGGCATGCATGACAGCGGCCCTTCCAGGTGGGTCCCTGCCCTCCTGGGGCTTCATCTGGCAGGAGATATAGACCTCCGGACAGGTGGTTGTACACTGGTACCATGAACACTCTAAGGCTGTGGCCCCAGGAGGGTAAGAGGTGCTGACAGAGCTGCAGGACCAGCAGAGGAGCACTGGGGCAGTTGCTGAAGCTGGTGGGGCACTGGGAAAGTGGGAGCAAGCTCCCGTGACCCGGTTAGGGACCTGATGTCCATTCTGTCAGGGAGAGGGTGGTGGGATAGGAGGAGGGGGGCCTCTGGTCGGACCTGGAAGGGCCTGTAAACCATATTAAGGAGTTGAGATTTTATCCTGAGGACAAAGGCAAGTCATTGAGGAGAGTCAACCACAGGAGTGGCCTGCCCAGATTCATGTTTTGGGAAGACACCCCACCATCCCTACACCCCATCTCCCTCTCCCCTACGGAGTCTGTTTCAGGTCCCTAAGTGGGTCACATGTGATCTCTGATGGCCCTGTAAACAATGGGTGGGGTGGGTGCCAGAAGGACGGTGGAGGGACGGACTGGGGGCTGGAGGTGGCCGTGGGCTGGGCTGGGCTGAAGCGGTGGGGGGGGGGGGGTGGAGAGAAAAGGGACCCCCTCCCCCGCCAGGCTTTTAGGGAATCCCTAGTAGTTCAAGAAAAGCAGGCAGCTCTGGGCTACCTCTTCCTCCTTTTCTGTCTGTATTTTTATGTTTTTTTTTTTAATCTTTATTTATTTTTGAGAGAGAGAGAGAGACAGAGTGCGAGCAGGGGAGGCACAGAGAGAGAGGGAGACACAGAATCCAAAGAAGGTTCCAGGCTCTGAGCTGTCAGCACAGAGCCAGATGCAGGGCTTGAACCCATGAACTGTGAGATCATGACCTGAGCCGAAGTCAGCCGCTTAACCGACTGAGCCACTCAGGCGCCCCTATTTTTATGTTTTCACTCTTTGTTTTGCTTTTGGCTTTTTCATTGGCCCTTACTGTAGACAGTACGTGCAGGAATTGAAGTGGGCCGCTCACTGGATGTTACATGTGTGCCCAGCTGTATGGCCCAGATCAAAGTATGGGGCGCCCCAGTTCCCAGGGTTTCCCTCACACTCCTTTCAAGTCAGTCACCCCCCCCCCCCCCCCAGTTAGCCACCACTCTGGACCTCTGTCACTATTGGTCAGTTTTGCCTGCCATTGACCTTCATGTAAATGGAATCATACATCGCTGTACGTTGTTTATTTTTTTCTTGCTGAGTTGTGTTCTGTTGTGTGAACGTACGCATGTTATTTATATATCCTCCTGCTGGAGAGTCTGGTTCCCGTCTGGGGCTGTTGTGAACAGTGCCACTATGAATATTCTGGCACATGCCTTCAGGTGCTCATGCCCACGCAAGCACTCATTTCTGCTGGGCGTTTCCTCAAGTGTAGAGTTTCTAGGCAGCATCCTTAGGAAGTCCCCTTGCATCTGCCCCCCATCTTTCGGCAAAGGGAAAGGTTTTAAGGGGACTGGGAGGAGGGATTTCCTTACACTGAATGTACCCCCACAGATGGGTGCTTACCTTGACACCAACACACTTGTCTGTCCAGGGGGCTCAGATGTTCTCCGCCCCCCCCCCCCACCACCCACTGAACAAAGTGAGACAGGTTTTCTTACTTTGGTGAATCTTAAGAGCCCCCCTACATCCCTTTCCTCCCAGTGGATTATTTTTTCAAATTTTTTATTCTTGAATTCTTTGAGAGAGAGAGAGAGAGGATCCCAAGAGGCTTTGCACTGCCAACACAGAGCCCAATGCAGGGCTCAAACTCATGAACTGTGAGATCATGACCCAAGCTGAAACCAATAGTCAGACGCTTAACAGACTGAGCCACCGTGGCGGGGGGCGGGGGGGAGGGGCGGCTCACAGTGGATTATTTTGCAGGCTGAACGACCTGAAGACCCCACACTGGGAACGTCTGTGTGGAGGGATATTCAGGACAAAGCCTTCTCAGAATATTTATTTTTGTTTTGGTCCCCAGAGCTTGTTTGGTCTAAATCTGGAGGCAGAGGTCAGTGGCAGCAGGACATCCGTCCCCCCTTGGGACAGCCCAGGTGAGCAACACAGCCCTCCATCCTCTCTGGCTTTTGGCTGCATTCAGCTCTGAGTACAGGGGTTGACTTGTCCAATTCCGTTCCAGTACTGTGTGCACAAAGCAGGGGAGGAAGCAGGCCTCTGGGGCACTCCCAGGTGCCCAGGCCACAGAGACCCTTCCACAAATGAGGGCTTTGTCCCCTCTCAAGCCAGTAGGGTCTCTGCACCTGCTGTCCCCTCTGGCTCCCCACCCCCCCTGGATATTGCAGACCCCACTGCCTTCCCTTCTCAGGCCTTGACCTTCTCAGTGATGATTTCAACCCCTCACTTCCTATCCACTTTCCCACCGTTTCCCCTCCTTAGCCACACCGCCTCTATTCAGCTTGGGGATCATCTGTCCTCCTTCCTCCTCTGTTAGAATACAAGCCCTGTGAGGGCAGAGAGTTTTATCTGTCTTGTTCTGCTGTAACCCCAGAGCCCAGGACCCTGCCTGACACACAGTAGGCGCTTAGCGAATAGGTCCTGGATGAATGAAGGGGTGTCTGCTGTGTCCTGTCTGGAACTCTTTTTTCTGATTGTTGTTGCTTCTGCCTGGAGGAGGCAATGTTATCAGTCTCATTTAGAGAGACAGGGGGCCACACATAGGACCACACTGGCTTTATTCAAGAGGGACCTATGCGTTACTGCTTGGAGCCAGACACCGGACAGGGAGCTGACACAGGATTCTGAAACCCATTGTGACACTGCACACCAAGGTTAGTAGATTCAGACTAGGGGACAGGGCTCCTCTCTGTTTTTATTGATGTTCCATTAAATGTGTGTGTGCGTGTATGTGTGTGCACAGACACACACATATATGTATCATGCAAAGTGAAGTTTCTTTCTCCCCTCTGTCCTCTGTGTTTTATTTCTCCCCAGAGGCAACCCCGGGTGGCCGTTTCTTGTTTATCCTTCCAGAGACATTGCATGCCTTTATAGGTACCCCCCACCCTTTTCCCACAAGTCACAGTGCACACTTTTCTTTCACTTAACACTACGTTTGGAGGTACTTCCAGCTCGGAGCATTAAGCTCCCTCTGAAAAGGCCACTGAGTATCCCATTAGGTGGAGAGAACTTAATGGAATTAACCCTCCCATGCCCAGGGACACAAAGGCCGGTTTCAGTCTTTGCCCATCACAAGCAATGGCACCGCATGGCGCGTATGCCTTGAGAGAGAGGGGAGGAAGGTAGGAAAGAGGGCAAGAAAGAAGAAAGGGGGGGGGAGGAAGGGAGGGAGGAAGAGAGAGAAGGAAAGAAGGAAGGAAAAAGGATCCACCTGTATGGCTTCAGAATGTATTTGACAAATATTTATTGGTGCATATTTTAAAGCTTCAGACATGTTGTTATAAACCCTAGGAGGCTCTTGCCCTTGGAGCCAATCTAACAATGAATCTTAACTCCCTGGAGGGAGGGCGGGGAGTAGGGGCTCTGCTCCCTGCACTTTGAACTTCCCACAGTGGCTGGGTTTTACTTGGAAGCACTCAACCACAGGCTTGGGCGACTCACAAATACGCATTTGGGCCAATGAGGGTTGTGAGTTAGTCGTGATATATTTAGAATGAGCCCTTTAGTGGTGCCCAGGGCCAGAGAGTAAATAGCTGCTTGCAGGGGCATTTAAAGTGAGCAGAGAAAGAGGCTGTAATTGCAGAGCTCAGGGAATGCTGTACTTGAGAGCTTTTCTGAAATGACATGCTATTTGACCCAATATTTTCCCCAAATGCAGAGGCCGCTTTGATCTCTGAGGCTAGCTGCGCTTTTGCACAATGACTGGTTGGTGGTGGTGCTCTGCCAGTGGAGGTGGAGGAACTGGCCCCAGAGGGCTAGAGGCTGATAAGCTAGGAGGCCTGGGCTGGGAGTTGGTGGAAGGCGTCTTGGGATTGAATTCTCCCACACCAGACAAGGATTGAGTGCGGATTGAGTGCAAGCAGATGATTTGTGAGAAGTTTCCTGGAAGCAGGAGGAGAGGAGTGGGGAAGCGGGAGAGAGGCATGGGAAGGAAGCCCAGTCGGGGTGTACCTGGGTGGGTACAGCTGGGGCTCAGGCCACCGGAGACCCCGGGGGCTGGCACAGAACATGCTGTAGAGGCTGCTCACCTACGTGTGAGGAAGATGGGGTATTTATTCCACCAATATCCGTCCATCACTGGCTCCCTGGGAGAGGTGGGTGCTCGAGTCCCCAGCCTGCCTTGCATGAGGCTGGGTCGAAAAGCTGTTGGGATGGCCTCTAAGAGTTTTATGGAAAACCTCCCAATTGATAAGTATTGGCAAAAGATCCCCATATCTTTTAAATAAACGCTACAAGAGCCACACAAAACAAGTTGAACTCCGGGATGTGGCTTTGTGGACCTCCAGACTGTCACCACTGCTGGGCAGAGGGCAGCACCCCACTGCCCTCCCTCCAAGGGGCTGCATCCCAGACTGGGAGACCTCCAGACACACCAGAGCCAGAGGAATCAGAGAGCTCTGAGTGGCTGGCCATTTTCCTAACTTTGCAGCTCTTCATCTGCCCCTCTCCACCCCACTTAAAAAAATTCTAATGAATCAGTCTGAACTGGAACAAGATCTGGATACTTGAGACTTACAGGGCTGGAACAGAATGGGAGCATTCTTTGGATTGAACTCAAATATCCTTTTGTGCGAGCCTCTGATTGAGGGTAGTAACAAGAATTACCCTGCAAGCAGCCGGGACAGTAGTTGTTTACAGGTTGTAATTTAGGTCCCATTAACAGCTCCTCACCCCCAAAAGCTTCACCCCCCACTTCCCCACTGGGGAAATAATGCACTATCACGACATCATTCTTCAGCCTATGACCCAGTGAGAAATTCCACCAAGTCAGAGCAGGCTGATAGTTTAGACCCTCCTCAGTTGCTAACACCTCAGTTTCGATGAGTTTTCCAGATTAAAACGGTATTGCTTTCTACTAACATCCTTGCAGATAAATGAGATGATGTTTGGGATTTGTTTCTGAGTAATACAAGAGGTGCAGAATGGGTCAGGTGTAGACAGAACAAGATTGGTCATGAACCGACCATAATTGAAGTCAGGTCACCATGGTCATATACTACTTTGGCATTTATTTACCATTTCCAATAATGAAATTGGGGGGGGGACTTTAAAACTTATTGTTTTGTTGGTGAGTGGATTAAATGCAAACACCACAGAATAAGAGCGGAACCGAATGATATGCTGAAGGCATTCAATACCTCAGAGTAGGTTTTATGGAATGAAGTCAGCCGACACCCTTCACTGCACATTTTGCTTTGGAGCCTAAAGTCACATTGACTATGATTTGGGAAGTAGCAAACTTCTAGAAGAGAACTTAGGTTTCTGTATTGGAGTATAAGCAAATATTCTTGGGTGACTCTTGGTGAAACGTAGCCTCAAAGTCAATTCTCACATGGTTCTAGAATCCCTTGGGAAACACAACACCCTCTAAGGCTGTGGGGTGCCGCAGCTAGCTCACGTCAGCACTCAAGAGCTGATTGTCAACATCCCTTCTGAGTTCTATTTTCAGTAGCTTCAGTTTGGAAGGTTGAAATTGGTTACAGTGGGAGAATTTATGCCATAGTAGTTGGCAAATGCTACATCTTGGGACCTTTCTTTTTGGGGAGCTAGTTGTTGGATGCATATCAGCACACCTCTGCTGTGGGGTCTCTTGTCTTGGGATGGCTTCACATATAGAGCTACCATCTTAAAGGTCTGTGGACACTTTCTGGAAATAGATTGATGTCAACACTCATTGGAGCTTTGGCAAAGGGAGGACTGACAGGAAAGGGGACACAGCAGATTGCCTTCATTTAACAAGGTGATGTGTTCAAATGAGCCCAACCCATGGTAGATACCTACTTCATGTCAACATACTTCTGTTGAGCAATACCAAAGAGCTGGGGCAGGTTCTGAAGGAAGTGATGTACATATTTGAAAAGGATGGTGATTAGTTTCATCTGGAGTGTTGTGTTAAGAAGGATTCTGAGGCCAGTCCGAGCTCAACAGGGAAGAGAAGAGTCATCTCTTGGTGATGCCAGGCATTTGCCACCCTTGACCTACTACTATGTGCCCTGTCCTCAGCTAGGTTTTTGCTCTCAAGTAGCTTAAATTCTTGCAACTAGTAAATATTTGTTCCTGTGTGCATTTGTTCATTTATTCATCCTTCCACCCATCCATCCACCCACCCATCTATCCACCCATCTATCCACCCACCCATCTATCCACCCATCCATCCACCCATCCACCCATCCACCCATCCATCCACCCACTCATCTACCCACCCATCCATCCATCCATCCATTCACCCACCCATCCATTCTTCTCAGGCTACCTGGAATGAGTTTATCAGCAACTTCCTAAGAGGAAAGTGCAGGTATTTGAAGCAACCAGATACAATTAAAAAAATTCTTTTTGGGGCACCTGGGTGGCTCATTCAGTTAGGCATCCGACTTCAGCTCAGGTCATGATCTCGCTGTCTGTGGGTTCGAGCCCCGCATCAGGGTCTGTGCTGACAGCTCAGAGCCTGAAGCCTGCTTCAGATTCTGTGTCCCCCGCCCCCCGCCACCTCTCTGCCCCTCCCCCGCTTGTGCTCTGTCTTGTTCTGTCTGGAGACACAGAATCCAAAGCAGGCTCCAGGCTCTGAGCTGTCAGCACAGAGCCCAATGTGGGGCTCGAACTCACGAACTGTGAGATCATGACCTGAGCCAAAGTCGGAAGCGTAACCAACTAAGCCACCCATGCGCCCTGCAACCAGATACAATTTTAAAATCTGCTTTTTGATGGTTTTTCATCATCTACTTTCCCTTTTCCTGCAAATAATACATACCCACTTTTCTTTGGAGGGCCCCCTCCTTACCTCTCAGTGCACCTCTGATTCCAGGATGGTCAATCAGCACATCAAGGCTCTTGACCACAGTGATTGGTTCAAGTTGAACACCTGACCCAGATTAGTCTAAGGAAAGCCCACCCTGGAAAACTACATTGGTAAAGAGGCCCACTTTTTTGGCTGAGATTGACTTGTTCTATCGGTGGCCATGTTTTTCTATTACATGAAGAGAACTAGCTTGAAAGTGCAGAGATAAAGGCAAATACGAAAAATGAAGAGAATTGGAGCCTCATAATATTTTTGAGCACCCAGAACCTACTATTCCTGAAACCAATACCTCTAGATTTCTCAGGTGCACAAATCAATGAATTTGTTGTGTTGTTATTAAAGCTACTTAGAATTGGATTTCTGTATCGTTCTCAAAGAGTCCTAGTGATACCCTGCATTGATACCTCCAGAGGACCCAAAGCCATATAGATGGTCATCACCCCTACCTAGTGAGTAATAAAGGTGGTTCGTCTCCAATTAGCCTGCTGTCTAGACAGTAGAGAAATTTTCACCAGTCCCTATAGGAAGACCGTACATTGTGGGATTTCCTGGCTCTGATTTTTATAGGTGGAGGAGGCCTGCCATGCCCCAGATTCAGTGCTGGCTTTGTATGGGTGCAACACTAACCACAACCACTGGCTGCCCAAAGGAAGTGTGCCAAGGAAGTGAGCTTCCTAGTCTGTAGCATATGTCCCTGGGGTAGAGTGTGAACAAGGCTTGAGAAAGCTCTCAGTGTTTGCTACTGGGTTTCCAACCCCAGAGAGATTCCAGGGAACAGACAAGGAGATGGGGTGTTTGGGAAGCTGAACAGGGGCCATAAATAAATGAGCAAAACAACATGATTTCAAGTGACTTCTAGGCCGGGTGGGAAAGCTAATTGTTTGCTTATCCCTAGCAGGTCTATTTGCTCTCTGAAATTTCCCATACCAGCTTCATTGCCCTTGGGGCCACACGATGCACGGTTCAAAGAGAGATGGGGTGCTGAGCCGAGAGGGACTCTATGGGGCTGAGTTAGAATCTCTGGGTTTAAGGACTGATTCTATGTTGTGTGGCTTTGGCCAGCGAGCTTGCTGTGTCCTTCTCATTGAGGTGGGAGAGTGTTTTCCTCATTCCCATTGCTACCAGTCACACCTGCACCTCATCCTTGCTTACCTGGATCATTCCATCACCCCCTAACTGGTTTCCTCCCCTCCACTCTGATCCCTTAGGGCTCTTCACACAGCAGCTGACCTGACCTTTCCTATATACACAGCCTGTTGTGCCAGGCTCCCATGGGAAGCCCTTCATCAGACTCTCAAACCACTTTGAAGAACTCCTTGATGGGACCTACAAAGGGCAACACAGACCTACCTTACGACCTAGTGGTTCCACTCCCGGGCATACGCCCAACAGAGATGGGCGCCCAGCACCACTGAAAGACAGCTAAGAGTGTTCACAGATGCTTCATTCCTAATAGCCCCCAACTGGAGCCACCCAACTGTCCATCCACAGGAGAATAGATAGGCATGTCACAGTAAGCTTACACAGTAGAATACTACACGGCCACACATGTATGACCTGCCCTACATGTGGCAAAATGAGTGAATCTTACAGAGACAATGTGGAGTGAATGAAGTCAGATGTAAGTGAGCCCAGAGTCCTATGACCTCATTTATTTGAAGATCAAAATTAGGCAAAGCAATCTTTGGCAATGTAAGCCAGGACAGTAGTTATTTTCAGGGGCTATTGACTGGGAAGGGCACAGGGGAGCTCTCTAGGACACTGGAAATGTTCTGTGTCTTGCTCTGCTGGTGTTTTCATAAATGTATGCGTATATAAAATATGTCGACCTGTACACTTTTGATGGTGCATTTTATTACGTGTCAATTATACCTCGATACAAAAGAAATAAAGATCCCTCCCATGGGTCCCGTGGTCCTGAGAATAAAACCCTCATTTCTCTGCATGGTCTGCCCCACTCAGCTCCCCCCGCTCTAGGTGCCTTGGCCTTCTTTCTGTAAACTCCGTCCTGCCTCCTCCCACAATGCTTTCTGGGGCTTTGCACCACCGGCACCCACATGGCACCTCCTCTCCCCCAAGTGGCTCCTACCCCAGTTAATATGACCAGTTCTGCCATTTGAACCAGGTGAACAGGCACCCTCCCCTCTCCATGGTCCTCCCTGCAAGGCAAGGAGTGGATGGGGCCAAAGGAGGGCCCTCGTCCAGAGCCCAGGAGTGTATACAACTCTACGCACAAGGCCCCCCTGCCTGCTGCCAGGGCCACACAGGGCTCTCTTCCCTGGGTGTCTTCTCCTGCACCTATGGAGAGGACAGGGTGGAAGGTAAGTGTACATCTGGGTTGTTCACGTGGCTGAAGGCCCCTTCAGAAGCAGGATACAGCCTAGAGCAGGAAAGGAAAGGAGTGGGCTTAGGCCAGCGGCCCCCACTTGAACTCTTGTCGGGGGCCCATAAATATTAGGGGTGGGTCTCCTCTCTGTTGTCACAATTAGCAATCACCTTGTTTATTCCGTACTTGCTTTTTATCTGTCAGGGTTGTGAGGACAAGAGTGGGTTGCCAGCATCTAGCACAGTGCCTGACACATAGTGAATGTTCAATACGCACTCACTGACTGTGTCACTGAAAGCTGTCCCTCAACCCAGTGGCCTCTCTTGATGCTGTGAGGAGCACGGTGTGGTCATAGGGGGCTGAGCTGAACTAGTCTGAAGGGTGTCGTTGGCCTGGAGCATGGCAGCTCTGGCAGGCACGTGAGAGCCAGCCCTGTCTCAGCGTTGCTTCATGGGGGCTCATGTCCCCCTTTCCTGGAGAGGTACGGCTCACCCACCCAGCACTGACTGGGCTGCAGTGAGCTTCAACTGAGCATGCACCTTGGCTTGACTGGAGGCTGGGGAGTTGAGTTCTGGGGTCATGAGTGGAGCTCCACATGACTACCCTGGGTCAGGACACGTGTGGGAGGCAGCCCAGCTTTCAGGGTGGTTGCCTCACAGGGGGGCATTCAGGAGGCCTGAAGACAGTCTGCCCTCCTCCCCTCTCACACCTCCTCACCACTCATAAAGTCCAAGAGGCTAGCTAGGCCTGCTTTTGGCTTATTTAAAAATAGCAGATATATAGCAACATGCATGTGGCCTAAGTGTGCAGCTTGCCACATTTTCACAAACTGCACACCCCCAGATCAAGAGCCATCACAATATTAGCCCCAGAGCCCCCCCACGCCCTCAGAGACTCTACCTTGTAAGGCAGCCGCCATCATCAGACAGCAGGGATTCACTTTGCCCTCTTGTGCTTACATACTTGGTGTCACCCAGCATGTGCTCTGTGTTTAGCTTCTTTTGCTCAACATAGTGTCTGTGTGTATACTTGTAGATTGTTTATTCTCGCCGCTGTAGAGTATTCCATTGGATGGCATTTATTTGTTTATCCATCTGTTTACTTAGGATTATGATTATTATTTATTCAATTTATTTATCCATTTTACTGTTGATGGACATTTGGGTAGTTTCCAGTTTGGGGTGATTATGGCGCATGCTACTGTGGACCACCATTTATTTGTTTGTTTATTAATTAATTAATTAATTTAGAGGGAGAGAGAGAGTGAGAAAGAAAAAGAGAATCCCAAGTAGGCTCCACGCTGAGTGCCATAAGGCTCAATCCCATGACCCCAGGACCATGACCTGAGCCAAAATCAAGAGCTGGATGCTCAACCAATGGGGCCACCCAGGTGCCCCTGCTGTGAACCTTCTTGAACATGGCTCTTGCTCTTCTCTTTGGCATGTGGGAGACAACTGCAGGGCCATAGGATGAATGTGTGTCATAGGTCAACTTCCATAAATTCATAGAACCTGTTTTCTTGGGGGAGGGGTAACATGGTTTTCCCAGGCTTTGGTCCTTCTCATGCAGGATGCGAGGTGTCTGACTTGGTTGTGAAACAGTCTCATTTTCATTTTAAAGGAAGCTGCCACCTCCCCCCATACCATGGTCACCAAAGAAACTGCCAGAGCCTGGATCACACATGAAGACATTCCTTCTTCCTCCCAACCCAGCCCCAGGCAGCACCTGCTCCAAGGCTAGAGGGGATGGAAATCACAGTGATAGGGGAGGAGATCACCAGAGAAGGAGAGGAAAGGAGAGGGGGAGGGAGAATCAGCTGCAAAATAAAAAGGAGCAAAACCTGGGGGCTGTGAAGTGAAATCAAATAGCTCTGGAAAAGGTCTATAGCTTCAAACTGGTGACAGTTGTATCTTTCTACCAAATTGTTATGAGACATGGCTTCAATTTGAAAGCTTTCAGGACTCACCTCAAAATGATGCCAGGGAAATGAGATAAGCAGGGTCCCAGGGCCATCTTCAGAGGAAGCAGGAGCTTTGTAGAGGAGGGAGGCCTTCTGGGGACTCACCAGGCCCTTTGCACCACCTACAGTAGCCCTCCAGCAGCAGCGGGAGACTCCAGTGCTTCAGGGCAGGTGGGGTGGAAAGAGTGTGGCATGGTTCTTCAGGACACAGCAGAGGGACCCTCCTCCTTCTCTCTCAATGCCAGTCTCACCTGGGGCTGGGCACAGTCCCAGATGCTAGGCTTTTCAGAGAGGGAAGGACCATGACAGGCAGGTGAGTGATGCACTTGGCTTGGGTGCAACATTTAAGGAAACACCAAGAAACTCAGTAATCGGGATCAAAAATACTTTAACATGCTATTCTTTTTAAAGTTTATTTATTTATTTTGAGTCAGAGACAAGGAGAAGGAGAAAGAGAGAGAGAGAGAGAGAGAGAGAGAGAACAAGTGGAGAAGGGCCAGAGAGAGAGGGAGAGACAGAGAGAATCCCAAGCAGACTCTGCACTGACAGCATGGAGCCAGAAGCGGGGCTCGATCTCCCGAACCGTGAGATCACGATCTGAGCTGAAACCAAGAGTCAGACGCTTAACCGATTGAGCAACCCAGACATCCCTAACATGCTACTTTTTGTTAAAAAACAAAAGTAACTCCAAAAATCCATGATGAACAAATTGTCAAAATTTCAAATGAAGACATGACCTAATCTTCTGTTGCCTGACCCCGTCTCACTTACCTGTCCCTAGTCCTTACCCTGGTTCCAATAAAACATCATTTACAAAGCCAGGCAACTGGCAGGAAGACCACAGTTTGCCAATTTGCTTTTAGAAAACTATTGGGTGAGGCTGACCATCTCCTTTCATGAATCCATCAGCTTGTTGGGTCTCTGGGCGTGACAAGAGACCAGGGCTCCAGGTGTTGTGGACTTTGAGATTAGCAGACAGGAAACAGAGGACAATGAGGCACTCATCTATGGGTGGCTGACTGCCTAGGTTGGGGGTGGTGGCAAGATGACAAACGGTCTGCCAAAACACACACATACCTCATTTTATTGTGCTTCACAGATACTGTTTTTTTTTTTTTTTTTTTTTTTTTTTTACAAATTGAAAGTCTGTGGCAATCCTGTGTGGAGCAAGTATTTTAGTGCCATTTTTTCCAACAGCGTTTGCTCACGTGGTATCTCTTTGTCACTTTTTTGGTAATTCTTGCAATATTTTAAACTTTTTCATTGTTGTTGTATTTGTTGTGGTGATTTGCCACCAGTGATTACAACTCACTGAAAGCTCTGTTGATGGTTAGCATTTTTAGTAATAAAATACTTTTTAATTGAGGCATGTACATTGTTTTTTAGATATAATGCTATTGCACACTTAATATTTTGCACACTTTACACAGTAGAGTGTAAACATAACTTTTACATGTGCTAGGAAACCCCAAAATTCATTTGACTCACTTTACTGTGACATTCATTTTTTGAGGTGGTCTGGAACCAAACCAGCACTAATCTCTGAGGTATTCCCTATGTTCTTCCTTACATAGTATAAAGTCATGGCTGAGAAGCAGTTATCCAGCCAGGAACTTCATTTCCAACAACCCCTTACATTCTGGAAGGGTCATGTGAGCAGTCCCCACCAATGAGAATGTGGCTAGAAGTGAGGTGGTTAAGAAGTGGGTGTGTTTTCTCTCTCTCTCTCCCATCTTCCTGGCTGAATGTCAAGGACTCTGAGACAGGGAGAGGTGGAGCCACAAGATGGAAAGAGGATTTAGATCCCCAAATTAACCTGTGGAAAGCAACCTCAACTTCAAACACACACATTCCACTTTCAAGTGAGCCAGAAAAATCTTGTACTGGGTAACCTACTGTGTTGCAGGGGTTTATTTGTTATGGCAGCTAGCATGACCCTAACTCGCAGAAGAAGTCATCAAAAGTTTGAGTAACCCCAGGAAGGAGGTCACAGAGGAGGCTGGCTGAACGGGCTCCCAGGCTTGTGTGGGATTTGGGTTGGAGTCCAGCAGATGTTACAGGTTGGGAGGTGAGAAGAGCAAAGGAAAGAAGGAGCTTTGTGGGCCTTTCAATGGTCTCATTTGAACCCTCAAAGTTGGCAGTAAACTTGGAGGGGGCATCTAATGATTGAGTCTACAAATCCTTCCCACTTTGATAAACTTTCCCTTCTCTACTGCCAGTCATGATGGCCCACCTCCTGGTCCCCACTGAGTCCACCATTACCTTCCTCCAGGACTTTATAAACTACAACTAGGGGCACCTGGGTGGCTCAGTCAGTTAAGCATCTGACCCTTGATTTCGGTTCAAGTCATGATCTTAGGGTGCATGAAATCCACATGATCAGTGTGGAGCCTGCTTGGGATTCCCTATGCATCCCCTTCCCTGCTCATGCATGTTCTGCCCTGTCTCTCTCTCTCTAAATAAACATAAAAAACCAACCCTGCAACTTAAAGATCAGACCCTCTGTTTCTGGATGCCATGGGCGTAAGGGCTAGAGGCAACCATGTTCCCTGCATTGTGAAAGTTGAAGTCTGTGCTCAATGGGAATAAAGCTGCTAGGCAGAGAGAGAGACAGAGACAGAGACAGAGACAGAGACAGAGAGACAGAAACAGAGAGAGAGTAGTGATGGATTGGATTATGGATTCCAGCTGCCTGAGACCCAGACTCCTTCCTGCTCTTCCTGCACTAACTTGAGACACCTCAGAAATGACTCCTTCCAACAAATTCCTGCTCTGGGCCAGGCAAGCTCTAACTGGGTTTCCTGTCATGTGCACACCATTGATTCCAATGAGACCAAATCCACCAAGCCCAAATATTTATGCAGCACCTACTAGGTACAACGTGGTGTGATCAGCTTTTTGTGGCTTTGAGAGAGGCTGTGAGAGGGGATGCCTCAGGAAGATATAGAAGGGATGAGACTATGAGAAGTGGGTCAGGACCCTCTGCTCTGGTTAGAAAAAAAGAGAAGTGAAGAGAGAAAGAATCCCATCCATAGTTCTCTCTTTAAGGACACCACAAATTTGGCTTTCTCCCTCCTTCCTCCCCAATCTCCTCTCTGATCTGATGGGTGATTTACACCCATGATCATCTTCTGAACCCTAGAAGCAACAATGCTCTGCTATGCCAGCCTCAGCTGATGGAAGATGGGGCACCTGAAAATGTGGAGCCTTGCAGGGAACACAAATATTAGAATTACATGTGTTGCTTTCCTTTCCAAAAGATTAAGCTCAGAAATGAACAGACATTTAACCAAAGAGGATACACAGATGGCAAATAAACACATGAAAAGATGCTCAATATCTTTAGCCATTAGGGAAATGCAAGTTAAAATCACAATGAGATATCATTATATACCTATCAGAATGACTAAAATAAGAAATTGTAATGAAGCCAAATGCTGGTGAGGATACAGGGTAACTGGATCCCTCATTCACAGCTAGTGGGATGTGTTATGGTGCAGCCATGCTAGACGAGAGTTTGTCAGTTCTCTTTCTTTCTTTCTTTCTTCTTTCTTTCTCTTTCTTTCTTTCTTTTTCTTTCTTTTCTTCCTTTTTCCTTCCTTCTTTCTTTCTCTCTTTTTTTTTTTTTTGAGAGAAAGAGAGAGAGAGAGAACACAAGCACAAGCAGGGGAGAGGCAGAGAGAGAGTGGGGAGAGAGAATCCCAAGCAGACTCCATGCCCAGCAGGGTGGCCAACGCAGGGCTCCATCTCATGACCTGAGCTGAAATCCAGAGTTGGACGTTCAACCAACTGAGCAACGCAGGAACCCTTGGCAGTTGCTTTTAACTAAACGTGAGGGGTGTCTGGGTGCCTCAGTCTGTTAGGCAACTGACTTTAATTAAGGTCATGATATTGTGGTTTGTGAGTTCAAGCCCCGCCTCAGGCTCTGTGCTGACAGCTCAGAGCCTGGATCCTGCTTCAGATTCTGTGTCTCTCTCTCTACTCCTTCCCTGCTCACACTCTGTCTCTCTCTCTCAAAAATAATAAACATAAACATTTTTAAAAATAAACAAATAAAAGTGAAACATGTAACTACCATACATCCCAGCAATGCACTCCTAGGCATTTATCCCAGGGAAATGAATACTTTTGTCCACACAAAAACCTATATATAAATATTCATAGCAGCTTTATTTATAATAGCCAAAAACTGGAATCAGCCCAGGTATCCTTCAATAGGTGAATGGTCAAAAACCAAACAAAACAAAACAAAAAAAACAACTATGATACATCTCTGCCATGGAATAAAGGGATGAACTATTGATACGTGCAATTTGGATGGATCTCCAGGAAATTATGTTGGGCAAAAACAAAACAAAAACAAACACAAAAATTCCCCAAAAGGTTATATACTGTATGATTCCATTTATATAACATTTTTGAAATTATGAAATTTTAGAAATGAACAACTAATAAGTGGTGACCAGGAGCTAAGGAAGGGATGTAGGTGGGAGGGCAGGGAGTATGGCTATACAAGGACAATGACAAAGGACCCTTGTAGTGATGGAAATGTTATGTATCTTGACTATCTCAATGTCAATATTTTGGTTGTGCTATTTCACTGTTTTACAAGATGTTGCCATTGGGGGAAACTGAGTAAAGGGTACAAAGGATATCTCTGTTACTTCTTACAACTTTATATGATTTTAAAATAATCTCAAAATGTGGTATATACATACATATATATAATATATATACACACAAACACACAATGGAGTATTACTTGGCAGTCAAAAACAATGAAATCTTGCCATTTGAAACTACGTGGATGGAACTAGAGGGTATTATCCTAAGCAAAGTTAGTCAGTCAGGAAAAGACAAATATCATATGACTTCACTCATATGAGGACTTTAAGATGCAAAACATAAGGAAGGGAAGCAAAAATAATATAAAAATATAAAAAAGTATATAATATACATAAATATATATATAATATAATATAATATAAAATAATTAAAAAACAGGGAGGGGGACAAAACATAAGAGATTCTTAAATATGGAGAACAAACAGAGGGTTACCGGAGGGGTTGTGGGGGAGGATGGGCTAAATGGGTAAGGGGCCCTAAGGAATCTACTCCTGAAATCACTGTTGCACTACATGCCAACTAACTTGGATGTAAATTAAAAAATAAATAAATTATTAAATGTGAAAAAAATAAAATCATCTCAAAATATAAAGTTTAATTTTTAAAAACCCTACCTGAATGTATTGGAGAGTGAACAAAAGCAGGCAGAAACAGGAAGGGGCTATGCACTTGGAATAAAGGAATGGCATTTTTTATTTCTATTTTTTATTTCTATGGCTTTCACCTGAAGTCAGTTCCCAGCCTGAACTACATAGGGTAGCTAAAACTCCAGTAGAAAATCTGCAGTCTTTCTGGCTGAAAGAACCAGAAGACAGGGTCTGGGCAAGTAAAGCTGTTAAGAGGGAGAGGAGAACCCCAGCAAAGAGAGGATTGGCCCTATATTCTGTGTACTAACTCTGTCCACATCTCTGGCTGATCCCTGAACCATGCATGTATGGAAAAGACTTCCAACAGCCCAGCCAAAGCCAGGAGAACTGAACTGAGATTTGAACAACTTCCCAAAAGGCAGAGTCTACAGTTTGAGTCTGGGCAAGTTTACTGCTTTATAAAACAAGTAAGCAAACAGACAAATAAGCATCAATATTCTTCAGAGGAATATAACAGAATCCAGAATCTCCACAAAACAGCATCCACAATACCTAGAACAGAATCCAAGATGGACATAGGGAATCCAGGATTGTCCTTGATTCTTCCTTGTCTCTTGCTTTCGATAATCATCCCATTACTGAGAGCTGTCTGCTCTACCTCGGAAACAGTCTCATTTCATCTGCTTCTCACCATTTCCAATATGACCTCCTTGTCCCAGCCAACATCATCTCTGACCTGGATTACTACCATGGCTCCTCGCTGGTGTTCCTGCTTCCTCTCTTGTTCCTCTATAATTCATTCCTTACACAGCAGTCAGAACCAACTTTTTAATGTATAGATCATGTCACTTACTCTTAGGATGTAATCCAGCCTCCTCACCATGGTCCACAAGGTCCTGCTGGACTGACCCAACCTATCTCTTTGGCCTCGTCTCCTCCATTCATACCCTTCCTTAACCACGTTCCACTTTCACTGGCTTCTGTCTGCTCTTTTAGTATCCTTAGCACCTTTTTACTTGCTGTTCCCATTCTTTCTGTTATCATTCAGCTTTCAGTCCAAATATCAGCTCCTCTGATAGACTTTCCCTGGACCTATCACCCCCAAATATAGCCTGGCAATCACTGTTATATTCCCTGGTTTTATTTTTCTGAATCATTGAGTTACTATTTGTTTACATTATCTGTCTTTCCCAGGTGGCACGTTAGCCCCACATAGGACTTTGCCTATCTTGTTTATTGCTTATCTGCAGTGCCTGGAATAGCACCTAATACACAATAGTTTCTTATCCCAGATAATTCTTATCCATTATGCAGAATGGCCTTCCCATAAACAATGCCATTTAATTATGCCCACAGAATCAGACAGGACCCCTCAGGGATAGCTTGTCTCTGTGTCACAATGTCTGGGACCTCAGCAGGGAAGACTAGAGTGGCTGGGAGTATCTCAAAAGGCTGAGATGGTGTTAGACAATCTACTTCCAAGAGGTCATCCTCACTCATGTACCTGATGCCTGGGTTGGAATAGTTGGGAGGTGGGGCTCATCTGAGAAGGTTTGGTGGAGCCCCGCCTGGTAATCTCAGGGTCATCAGATTCTTTATATGGTGGGTTAGCTTTACGTGAACTGGGCAAAAGCTTTGTAGCCTCAGAAGTCACAAAGCAGAGCTTCTACCACATTCTGTTGGTCACAGCTGTTAAATATGGGACTCTACATGCCTATGTTAATGAGAAGAATGTAAAATAATTTGTAGCTGTTAAACAAAACTACAACAGTTCTTAATAAATATTTGTTGGCTGAATGAATGAATGAATGAACGAATCTTTATGAGGATATCCCTAGGTGATTGGTCTCATGTATCAGCCATTGAAGTCGAAGCCAATAGTGAAGTATCTCTCCAAAGGATGACACTTAGATAAATGCATTTTCCCCCATGCCAACTCAATTAGAGGGTCCTTTCTGTTGCCTGCTCTGCTTCTTGCTCCTCTGGCCTGCATTCACAAATCGGTGAGTGAGGACATGCGTCACTGAGTTGAATTTTCTAACGCCTTGCCTTCCTTCTCAAGCCACTGACAGCAGAGGCTGGACCCGACAGGAGCAATGCAGTGCACGCTGGCTGTCCCAGGCTGGATGTGGACATGCCATTCTAGATCACTTCATGTGATGTGAAGAGTTGAAAGGTATGGATCCCGCCCACCCCTGCCCACCATCATTAAGAGTTTAAAACCAGAAGAACTTTGAGCCTGGAATTGGACCGAGATATGGTGTGCACGATCATATGCAATGTAAGCAGTTGCGAGCACTCTTCCAGAAGATGGTAAAAGAACAGAGAGAAGGCTTCCTCCCAAAAGGTAGTTAAACGATGGAGGTCGATACACAAACACATGTGTATTAATAAAACCCATCAAACATGGCTTTGAACTGAAAAATGAAGGGCCTCCAGCATCAAAGCTTCCCAAGGGGCCCTGGGTGAGGCAAGCTTCTGGTCTGTGTGCTTCTTAATCATTTCCCTCTCCTTCACCTCCTCTTCCCTCCCTAGTGCACCCCAATCTTCCTGTGGGAGTCCCCACTGAAGGGACCCCACTAAGGTTACCAGTGGTGCCCTTGTGGCCATACCTCATGGGGACTTGTTGGTAATTTTCTTGCTTGGCCTCCGAAGAATTGATGCTGCCTTTTGGACCCTCTCTCCTCTCTCGATGGCCTATGGAACTATTCTTGCAATGTCCCCACCATACCTCTGACTGCTCCTTCTTGGTTGTCTGAGTGTGTCCCTCTACACCTTCTTGCTCCTAAACCCTTGCAGTTCCCCCCACTTATGTCCCACCTTCTATTCTTTTCTCAACATCCTCTCCTCCACCTGTGCCTTCAACCTGTATCCTGGTGACCCCCAAGGCTCATCTCTTGCCCCAATTTTCTTCCTGACTCCAGAACCACAGGGCCATTAGCTTATGAGACTTTGGCCCTCAGACACTGCACAGACACCTCCAGTTCAATGTGTCCAGAATAGAACTTGTCAGCTTCTCCTACAAACCTGTTTCTTGCTCCACTCCACTCCTCCACTTCCAATCAGTCCCCAAATCCTGGGAAGGAGGGCAGTGGCTTACAGAATATCTCCTAAATCTCTCTCCTGGGTTTCATGCCCTAACACTGTCCTAGCTGAGACCTTGCCATTTCTTACCTGGATTCCTGCAATCACCTCTGATCCCACCTTCCCTCTCTCTGCCTTCTCTGTGCCGTGGTCATAGTGACATGGCCTCCCTGCTTAAACCCTCCAGAGTCTCCCATCAAGGTCAGAATAAATTCAAAGATGCATGAGTAACACATGAGGTATTGCCTGATTTGGCCCCACCTCATCTTAGCTGCAATAAGGCTCCAAGTCCAAGCTCCTCCACTTACTGGCTGTGTGACTTTGGGCAAATAACTTAACCTCTCTGTGTCTTATTCTCTCCATATACAAACAATGATTCTAACGTCTGTTATGACAATGCAATGAAAAATGCACATGGGTGCTTAATACTGTGCCTGGCATATAGTGGACTGTCATTGACACTCTCATCTTTGTGGAGAAGTCGCCATCCCCACACTCCAGATACACCATGGCCCCAAACTCCAAGGATCTCTTGTTATTCCCCCCCGCATGGGTCAGCCTGTTACCTCTTCCTCTGCCTGAAATTCCTTTCCTCTTCTTTCCCCACCTTCTTCCCAGGCTTCTCCTTCTTGAGACCCCACTCAGGGATCACACTTTTCTGAAACCTTCCTCCCCTTCCTTCATCCTCCGATCATGGCTGGGCTCTCTAAGCATTGTTTAGCTCACCAGCGGTAGCAAATTCCTCACTGGAAGGCAGATTACAGATTACATGCTTTGCCCTGCACAGTGTCTTTCAAACTCTTTGAATTTGTTACAACATTGAAAAGTTGGGAGACCTCACGTGAAAATCTAGATTTCTGGCAACTCCTGAAAAGACATGTACTAGAATGTTCTCAGTAGTATTATTTGCAATAGTTAATGAACATATTAGTCTATTCGTACAATGAAGTACTACACAGCAGCCATTGCTATATAGCTGCAATATTAAACATGAACCATACATGAATAGCACACGTGAATCCCACATAGCATGGAAAGAGCTGGGCACAGAAGTGTACATATGGCAGATACCCATTATATCAAGTTCAAGAATAGTCTAAACAACGTCTGCACTTGATGTCAGCACGACAGATATAGGGGATGTAAACCTGCTTGAAAGGGGCATGAGGGGCCTCTGAGCTGGTGGCAATATTCTGTTGTTGATCTGGGCGGTGGTCACCTGGTGGTATTCTATTTCTGAAAACTCTCCGAGGGGCTAGTTTATGATTTGTGCACCTCTCTGTGTGTCTATTACACTTGACCAAAAAATTCTGTAAAAGATCATGTTGCATAACTTGATCACCCATCATATTCATAAGACTTTGCTCTAAATAACTTCATTCTTCCCAAAATTCAAATGGACTTTCAGAAGACAGAGATTCGCCATGTTGAGAATATTTAAGAAAACATTTTGGGCATTGGTAGCCTTTCTGATGGACGAATCCAGAAATGCTCTGAGCCAGTAGTGGGTGCCCCCCTCCCCCCCAGTGGCTGTGTCCCCAGGGCACTGGGGAGGGCGAATTAGGAGGGAAAGCTCTTTGGGCCTTGAGGTGGGCCTGCCTGCTGGTGGAGGTGACTTAGGAAGGGCTCTCGTTCTGAATTTGCTTCCTTGACGCAGGCCTAACTCTAAGACTGTTAAATATGGGTCATTTGTCCATTAACTTATGCACCCATTAAAAACACTGCTGTGTGGATTTGAGAATTTTGATCTTCTGCCTTACAATGCAAACCCCAGGAGGCTGGCCGGAAATGTCCCATGATGGGAGGCTCTTGAGGACTCCCTGCTGCTTGGCCAGACAGGGCCAGAGAAGGGATTTCCCAGCTTCTTGGCTTCCCGTGGGTTTTCCCCTCCTGACTCCCACTGTGGCAGTGTGGGCTGTGCAGAAACCGCCCTCTCTGTGGAGGCCCGTGGCCGCCCTCCCTCCTTGGCATGGAAAGCCTGCTCCCTGGGAAATGCTAGTGCAGTCCCAGTGCTCTGTGTGTCCCAGAAGCAGCTCAGGGGCCACAGGCTGGCTGGGCCACTGGTGGGCTCTTTGCTGGGTGGGTCCTGGGAAGGTCTGCCCTCCTTCCGGAAACAAATCTTTGTTCTGCCTAGTCACAAGCAGGCTTATCTATCAGGGTCAACCTCTTCCAGGTTTCACTGTAGGGCGGAACAAACCATCCTGGAGGCAGCCACCTGTTGAGTTTGCTCCAGAGCTGAGTCAAGGAGGAACCGCCAACTAGGACTTGGTTCAAAGACCAGAGGCTGTAGCTGCCTCCAGGGAGAAGGGCTGGGTGGGCCACAGGGTTTGTAAGGAGGGCTCTAGGGCGAGCCATCAGCACAAGCCAATGCAGATTTATTGAGGCCTACCTCACTGTTAGTGAAAGGCCTGGCACCAGGCCAGGTTCTAACAGTTGATTCTGTGGGTTGAAATAATGAATGAGGGGCACCTGGGTGGCTCAGTCGGTTGAGCATATGACTTCAGCTCAGGGCATGATCTCACAGTTCGCAAGTTCGAGCCCCGCATCAGCCTCTTGCTGACAGCTCAGAGCTTGGAGCCTGCGTCCAATTCTGTGTCTCCTGCTCTCTCTGTCCCTCACCCCCTCACGCTCTGTCTCTTTCTCTCAAAATTAAACGTTAAAAAAAATTTTTTTTTAAAAGAAATAACGAATGAAATAACTAAATTATGCAGTATAATAAAAGGCAGTAAGTGCTATTGAGAAAAATTAAAGCTGGTAGAGGAGATAGGGAATGCTGAGGGTGGCATTTTTTTTATGTTTGTTTATTTTGAGAGAGAAGGAAACAGAATCGCAAGCAGGCTCTGTGCTGTCAGTGCAGAGCCCAATGTGGGGCCCAATCTCATGAACCATGAGATGGTGACCTGAACCAAAATCAAGAGTCTGATGCTTAACTGACTGAGCCACTCAGGCACCCAGAGGGTGGCATATGTAATGAGAAAGTCTGGCTGAGAAAGCGTTTTGTAAGCAGAACCTTGAAATAGGTGAGTGAGCTATGCAGAGACTGGGGAAGGGTGTTCCAGGCACAGGGAACAGCCATTGCAAGGTCACTGAGCTCCCTGCTAGGAAGTGGGTCTGGGTATTTACGGGCCAACAAGGAGGCCAGTGTGGCTGGAGTAGAGAGAGCCAGTAGGCAGAGAAGAAGCAGTCAGGGAGGGCTGTGTAGGGTCTCCTGGGCCACTGTGAAGAATTTGCTTTTACTCTGAGCGAGATGTGGTCAAACTAACTCAAAGCCACATTTAGCAGATTGATTTAGCCTTCTAGAAACTAGCATTTGCATTAAGAATCAAAAGTCCTAAAAACTTCCCTGTTTTTTCACCCATTTAGACTCGTTTCTAAGCATCTTCCTTAAGGGAAGAATGAGAAATGTTATCCATATTTACAGTTACAGCTCCATTCATTCATTCAGTAAAAAGTGTATAGCTACTCATAAAAGCTTTGTTTATAATGCTGAAAAAATCCAGCAAACACCTGAAAGTCCAAAACTAGGGACACAATTCAACACATTATTGCACATAAATTTGATGAATTGCTATAGAACTGGTAAAAACTATTTTTCAAAGACTGATGGGGGAAAACAAGACATATAAAAGAAACAGGGTAACTGATGTTTGATAGGATCTCAATTTGTTTTTTTAAATGTACACATGTGCATGGTAAAAACAGACTCATGGACACTGTAACTATGGACACATGTACATGTTGCAACACGGATGAGCCTTGAACACATTATGCTAAGTGAAAGAAGCTAGTCACCAAAGACTGCATCTTGTATGATTCCATTTACTTGAAATGTTCAGAATAGGCAAATCCATAGAGACAGAAAGTGAACTAATGATTTCCAGGGGCTGGGCAGGAGGGGCTGGGGGTGATGGCCAATTACTAACAGGGTTTCTTTTGAGGGGGTGATAAAAATATTCTGAAATTAAATAGTGGTGATGATTTGCACAATTCTGTGAGTATACTAAAAACCCCTGAATTGTACACTTTAAAAGGGCGAATTTTATGATATGTGAAACATATTTCAACAAAGCTGTTATTAACAAATGTATACCTACGCCATTGGAGAAAGACTGGAAGGAAATAAAATATTGGATGGTAGTTTTTTTGCAAGAAAGTTATCACTTTTCTCCTATATCTCAGTGATGGTAGCAAGTTTGCAGAATGACAAAGAAAAAGGACAAGTATGGCACGGAACAGAGCCTATTTGGGGACTTTCTGCAAGTTTCACCCACCTCCTGACAAGGATTCCTATGGCAGTGATGTGTGATGTTTGCCCCACTTTTCCACTGTCCCCTCTTCTAGCAGACAGTGCTGCTGGCCCCTTTGGGATTGGGCGGGACTACATGACTAGTTCTGGCCAACGACTGTTAGTGAAAGTGACATGTCACTTCTGAGCTGGAGCATGTAATTGCCCATGCGAGCCATCCCCAGGGCTCCTTCTGCTGAAGCAAACTTTGAACGTTCAGGATGGGGGCTGCTCTGTCAGCCTGGCTCCTAGTCATGACAACACGGAGCGCTCCCAGCAGACCCGAGATGGGCATGCTAGGTGACTGGGACCTTCCTTTGGGAAGCTTTGTGGTGTTTTTTTTTTTTGTTTTTTTGGTTTTTTTTTGTCACAGCACAACCTAGCTGGTACCGACGAATGTGTGTAAACCATGTGATCTGAAGAGACACTGCTGCCATTAGCCCTCTGCAGCTGCTATCCAGACCGAAACAATGCAATGACTACCCATCACACTGCAGTCCAGTGTCCTACCTTCTTTTATGTTCAAAATGCCCTTATGTTTATTTTTGAGCTCTCTTTATAGCCAAGATGGGAGATAGGAGAATCAAATATTCTCACTGCACAGGCAAGTCAAGTGATTTGTTTCTGGTTCCCAGACTCATTCAATGGCACTGTCCAGTGCACCGGCCACAGCGGCCCCTCAGTCTGGTCCAAAAAATCCAGTCACTGGGCCAGGTTAAGCAATACAACAGCATAGCTTGTTCAATGAAGTTTGTCTTTAAAACAAACCAGAGACTTGACTGTAGAGGAAAAACCATAGCACAGCAAAGAAGTGTCTGGGAGAAATAGGCAAGAACGGGTCTATGAAGATAACTACTTACTTGTATTTCTCCAAGGTGACCTTGATCTTAGGAAAGAAGGGAGAGAATTAGAAAATAGGGGGGTTGAGAAAGGGGATCTCCAAGTCTCCAAGCCAAAGAATTTGAAGAGGAGTTTCCCCCCTGCCTAGAGTGACAGCTCGTGATGTGAGGCCAGTGACATGGGAGGCTCCAGGGGTGGTAGTGGCCGCACAGAATGTGTCCCAAGGCCCTCAGCCAACGCTTCTCTCCTCAGTCTCCCTCATCCCTTCTAATGCCCGTCTGTCCCTGGCACCCAGTCCCCAAGGGTGGCTCAGCAGGCAGCCGGCACAGTTTTAACGTCACGCAGACCTGGACTGAAACAACTCGCAGCATCAGTGTGGCCATGGCACTCGAATCCTTTGATCCTCAGTTTTCTCATCTGTAAGAGAGAAAGTACCTGGCTCACCCCAGGAGGACTTGGGGTGCTACAGCAAAGTAGCTGGTACAGTGTGTTCGGTCAATCATTCTTATTTCTGCATTTCTGTATTTAGAGCAGCAAACATTAAAAATTATATATATATATATATATATATATACACACACACACATATATACACTCATGTATATACACGTGTATGCATATACACTCACATATATACATATACATGTATACAGATACATGTATACACACATGTATATACACAAACACACATACACACATGTGTACATGTATGTATATAGATACATATATACACATGTGTGTATAGATACACATACACACATATATGTGTGTATACACATATACACATACATGTATATACACATATACTAATGTATATATATACTCACATATATACATACATATGCACACACACACACATATATACACACATACATATATACACATACATATATATACCCATATTTCCCAAAACACTTGCTAAAAGGTTTATCTCCACAAGTCAGCATTCTTCCAAAAGTTTCCCAGAGTAAATCACCCTGGCCTCCCACAACTGGTCACACGGTTGACAACTCTTGTCTTGCCCTCTGAGATTGCCATAGTTTCATCCTACATTCTTCCACACTGAGCCATACTCTTTACCAAATACTCTGTTCAAAGTTTAGCTTCCATTATTTCCCCACTCTGCCCCCACCACAGTTGCTTGGCTTTTGGTATGAGCCATGGGATCCCTCTCATCACCATTACCAGGATATCACTCAGGGTGCCCTCTAAAAAATAAGTGGGGCTTCCCACTTTATACCTGGAGGTGCTCCACACTGAAGCTTCACGTGGGAATTCTAGCAGTTAGCTATAGCTGCATACACAAAACATAGTGGCTTAAAACAATAGGATTTATTTATATGAGTTTGTGGGGTAGTTAGGTGCTTTTCCAGCTCTGGGCCAGGCATGGCCAATCTCAGCTGGACTCACTCATGGATCTGAGGTCAGCTGATGGGTTGGCTGGTCCAGGATGGCCTCACTCCTATGGCTGGCTCTTGGCCAGCTGTTGGCCGAGGCAATGGAGACAGCTGGGCCATGTGTGTCTCATCCTCTAGCAAGCTAGCACAGGCTTGTTCGCATGGTCGTCGCAGGCATAAAAGAGAGCAAGCAGAAGCCTAGGCTCACAACTGTCATGGTGTCACATCCGCCATATTCTTTTGGCCAAAACAAGTCATGAGGTTAGTCCAGATCCAATAGGAAGGGAGGGAGACTGCCTCTTGGCAGGAGGAGCTGCAAAGTTGTGTAAAGGGTGTGGATATGAGGAAGAGTAAAGGGTTGTTGGTTGTAGTAACCAGTTACTACAGGATCTTTCTCAGGTGCAGGGAGCAGGGCTGCCCTATTCTGAGTTAAGCACCAATGGGGTTCCAGTCCCCAGTGGCTGCTGCTGAGCACTAACTTTCCTAGGACAGAGAGCCTGCAGTGACTCTACAGGTTACCACAACTCACTCTGTCTGGGCCAGTTGGGTTTGTGTTTCCCCTCATAGCTCTTTCTCCCTCACCTTCTTCCCCTGAACACTCCCCACCACCTTCCCTGTCCACAGCTTATTCAATCCGGACCTCCCCCTTTAACACTAAGCTCAAATGGCACCTCTTCCTGGAAGACTTCCCTGACTACTCTCATCCATCCCTTCCTCTCCTTTGTCTACACACAGTCAGTGCTGCACGTTTTAAACCTTAGGTTTCTAGAGCCACCATGCATGAAGCTCTAATCAGGTGCCAAGAATGTTGATCTTCCCAGTGCTTGAGTAGATACTATTATCATCATTTTACAGATGGGTAGCTAGGTTGACAGGGTGACTTTCCAAAGGACTTCCAACGGGTGGTGAGGGATGGATTCTGTTTTCAAAGTCAGGCCTGTCCTACTCCACCACCTAGCAGAAGCTATGGGTGCCCTGCTCCCTGTGTGCCCTCACCTTCACCACTTCAGTGCACACAGTGGCCCAGCTTCCAGCTGCCAGTGCCTGCATCTCTGCCTGACCTCCTTCTCATGAGGTTCACTTTCCCCACATGGAAGGTTCAAGAGCTGAGGGATTAACTTCCTGCAGGAGCAGTCCTCAACAAATGGCTAATAGGAGCAGGTGTTTAGCTACCCCAGGGTGGGGTGACTTGAATGTATGTCCTATGCTGGCTCCCGGGCAGGACTGAGGTCCCATTGTCCACAGTGCTAGAGATGGAACACCTTTCTTGGCTGCTTTCCCCTTCCTGCCACACTGCCCACTGCCCTACTGACATTTCCTGGGAACATTCGTGAACACACTACTTTCCCTGAGACCGTTGTATCAGGGGATACTTCCGGGATGGCGCAAGCTAAGATATACCTCCTAACACCTTAGCTGTTCCCCCCCCCCTTCTCTTAATCATCTCTTGTTAAGCTGTAAGCTACTTGAAGCCAGAGAAACTTGTGTTTATTCCCTTGGCCTTTCCTCAGCACCTAACCATGCTCAGAGCCTTAGACGCTCTGCAAATACTAACTGAAATCATTTATTGATTCACAGATACCCTCGGACTACAGATTTGGGGACAAGAGTCAATATCTGACCCCTCTTCCTTGCAGGTGGTTTGGCTTCTGTTTAAGATGCTGGTCAAATCCATCATAATTGGTAAATGTTCTTAGGTACCAATCTTCTCCCAAATCTTTGGAACAACTGTCCTGCCAAGTAGAAGATGAGCCTTTGATGTGGCTGAGGACATACACGCATGCTCACCTCTCTTGAGTGTCCTTGAACATGCCTTTGGGGATCAGTGGGCTGATGTGACCCTATGAGATTGCAGTCAAAATCTGAAATAATCTGATTTGTCCTTTCTTACCCACTCATTAAAGAGTGCGTGGTCCCTAAAGAGTGTATGGTATACAGTGTCCTGTACTTGTCTACTGGAACAGAATTAGATAAGCTGGTAGCTGGGCTCCCTCCCACCTCATAGCTATGAATTCTGTCCCAAGTATCATATGACCAAGCACTCAGAACATCAGGCTCAGAGGAGAACCCTAAGAACAGAACCAGAGCTTCTCTTAGGAACCATGTACCTAACCTACACTATTTCAATTAATCCAGCCTTTGAAGCAAGGTAATTACCTTCCTGCCCTTATTTTACAGATGAAGAAACCAAGGCTCAGAGAGGTTAAGTAGCTCACCCAGGATAAGGTGCTGATTGGCAGAGCTGGAATTCGCACCCATGTCTGGCTGCCTTCAGAGGCAATATTCTTTTGCCCACCCTGGACTCTATCTAAAGCACCCTTTGGCAGGGTAAGGACACATTAGACTGGAAGGAATGTATCAGTTAGATACTTCTGCATAGCAAACTTTCTCAAATATTAGTGGCTTTGAACAGCAGTCCTTTATTTTTGCTTACACATTTGAGTCGGCTGAGGGTTGGCTGATCCAGGGTGGGTTCTGATGGGCAGCTTTGCATCAAGCTGCAGGTCTGGCTGGCCTCAGGTCCTTGCTGCAAGTTGGGCTCAGATCAGCTTCACTGGGGTTCATTCTAGGATTCAGGCAGCAGTTATCCAAGGAGATAGCTCTTCTCTTGGTGTTGACAGAGGCATGCGAGAGCACGTGGAAATGCACAGTGGATCTCAGAACTGGCATGCTGTCATTCCAGACTCATACCATTGGCCAGAGTAAGTCACATGGCCAAATCTAAGAGTCTGGGAGTTACTTTGCCTCTAGTGGGAGGGACCGTAAAATCATCTGACAAAGGTGGAAAATTGCAGAGAGAAGTGAAGAATTGAAGGCAATAATTTTATCTGTGAGAAAGACTAAAATCAACACAAGGGAATGAATGGCTGTAGAGAAAATTGTGGGGAGCAGGGTTCATCCTCAGTGTCCCTCCAGTTACATTACACAGAGAACAACTACTCTGAATTTCAATATCTGTGCTAGGGTCCCTTTGTAGAGGCTGCTTAGTCTTGGAAGACCATCTCCTCAGGTTTCTCAGCTCCCTAATCCTCCTACATGATCCCAGACATCAACCTGATTAAAAGGGACAAATTTCAGCAATATGGGAAGTGTGTGAAAATAGAATGAAGGACAAGACTACTTCCCATTTTCCTTTCCCTAGAGCCACCCAGCTCTTGTCTTAGAAAATGAGTGACTTCTAAATCCCATGACTATTTTAGTAGAGAACTAACCCAATGGTGGGCTGTGCAGGAGGGAGCAAGGGAAGGGCTCTGGATAGTCAGAACCTGAGGTCTTAGAAGAGGAAGATATTTATTTATTTAAATGTTTATTTATTTATTTATTTTTGAGAGAGGGAGGAGGGGCAGAGAGAGAGGGAGAGAGACAATCCCAAGCAGACTCTATGATGTCAGCACAGAGCCTGGTGCAGGACTCAATCTCACAAACCAAGATCATGATCTGAGCTGAAATCAAGACTTGGGTACTTAACCAACTGAACCACCCATGCACTCCAAGATGGAGTTGTTTAAGTCTTTGGGCCAGCCAGCTGGCTCACCTGGAATTCTTCTTGACCTCTTCTTGGGGACAGCTAGAGAAGCAGAGCTAGAAAGAGCTAAACGGACCTCAGTGGAAATATCCCAATCATATTATGAACTTAGGAAATGTAACACCTGTGAGGCACCCAGGAAAAAATATTGAACCCAACTGATGACTGTGGTCTTGATTAGTGCTGTCACCAAATCTGCTCCTGAGTTCAGAAGAGTCTATGACCCTTTGGAGTTAGGTATGACCATGTGATTTGTTTTGACCAATGAAATGTGAACATAAGTGGAATAGATCACACTGGGCAGAGGATATGAAATACAGTGTGTAATCCACCATGGTACCTTCCCAATGCTGTGAAGCATGTATTGAAAGAGAATCTCCATCTACCTAACTCTCACAGTGATTATAACAGAGCCCTTGTGATGGCATATACTGGACATGAAGCCTAAAAGAATAATCAAGATTTGTTGACTAAATCACTGAGCTTTGGGGGATTGTTTGTTACAGCAGCATAATCTAACCTCTTCTGACTAATATAATCATCCAACTCAACCAACAGAGAGATGTTTCAGAACAAAGAATTCAGGAGTGACAAAGTTATGATTTTTAAAGTTTTTTTTTAAATTTTTATTTTGAGAGAGAGAGAGAGAGAGGGAGAGAAAGAGAGCAAGCAGAGGAGGGACAGAGAGAGAGGGAGAGAGAGAATCCCAAGCAGGCTGTCAGCACAGAACATGATGTGGTCATCAATCTTACAAACTGTGATATCATGACCTGAGCCAAGGTCAAGGGTTGGATGCTTAACTGACTGAGCCAACCAGGTGCTCCAAAAGTTATAATTCTTAAAATAATTATACCAACAATGATTTATAACCTCTTAAATATACAACTAAGACTAAGCAACTGCAGGGATTATGCTTATGGGAAGAATGTAAATTCTATAGACCTTGACAAGTTAAAAATAATACTAAAACCTATTTTTAAAAATGAGAGGGAAGAAATAAGAGTACTAATTTCTTTTTACTTTTATTACTTTTTTTAATGGGAATTCACACCATCTAACATAGAAAATTAAAGTTTAAAATAAACTTAATGATACTAACCTCCCTGTTACTGTTTCCCCCATATTATTCTTTATGCTCAGAAGAAATTGATGTAGAAATGATGATGTCTAGTAATGAAGAAAAAAATGCAGTGCGGTTCAAAAATTCTTTCAGTTCCATTTTTTTCTTCTGTCCAAATAAAATTAAATTCTAGCACTTTTGTCTTAAGTTGGGTTCTTCCAGAAGAAGACTGATACTAAAATTTAAATATTTCAGGAGGGGTGATCCCAAGAAACCCCGGCAGTAGAGTGGGAAAGCAATATAGGGAAGAAAAGAAAGCAAATGCCAGAGGTGTTAAAGGGCGGGGGGTCTCTGTGAGCAACTGGCTGAGTCCCACTGGGGAGCTGGGGGATACCACCTCAGAGCTGTCCCATCCAAAGGGCAACTGCCACTTCCACCCATGAGTGGGTGTTAACTCCCTGACACTCCCTCCCTGCCCTGTGCATGGGTAGACCCTACTCCTGCAGCTAGAGATACCCTCTGGCAAAGGGTACTCAGGTGCTTACTGAAGGAAGTTACTGGGCCGTACTAGAACAGTGAATGCCAACAGCATATGGGGCCAGGCTCCAATACCACCTGCCGACATTTTCTTGAATTTAAAAGGCCTGTTTAATGGGCTCATCTCAACTGAATTATTCCAAGTGAAAGAAGCCAGTCATGCAAAAGGTACATATTATGTGATTACATTTATTTGGCTTTCTGGAAATGTCAAAACTATGAGGACAAAAACCAGATCATTTGTTGGCAGGGGCTGGGGAGGGCCACAGGGATGACTATGGGGACGTACCAGGGAACTCTTTGGGATGATGAAAGTGCTCTCCATCTTGATTCTGGTAGTGGTTTGGGGACAACGCATTTGTCAAAAGTCACAGAACTACACACCTAAAAAGGGCAAGTTTTCCTGAATATAAATTATACCTCAGAAATCGGACTACAATGCTCTTAAAAATATGTCTGCATATTAGTTGCTGTTTCAAGACAGTTTAATTCTCTTCTCTTGAGGACTTAATGACTTGCTTCTAAAAATAGAATAAGACAGAAGTGACATAGTGTGAATCAGAGACAAGGTCATAAAAGGCATTGCACTTCCTGCTTGCCCTCTTACTCCCTCTTGGGTCAGCTGCTTTGGAGGAAGTTAGATGCCACTCCATGAGTAGCCCCATAGAGAGGCCTATTTAAAGAGCAACTGAGGACTCCAGTTGACAGCCACATGAGTACAACATCTTAGAAGTGGATTCTCCAGCCCCAGTCAAGCCCTCAGATGCCTGCAGCCCAGCTGACGGTTTTCACCCTCATGGAAGACCCAGAGACAGAAACACCCAGCCAAACAACTGTGTGAGATAAAATGGCTTGTTTTAAGCTGCTATGCTTTGGGTTCCTCTGCTATGTAGCAATAGATAATCAACACACTGGCTTCAAACTTAAAGTAACCTATTCTAAAATAATCCATATGCTGAAATATTTGGCATGATATTCATGTAAGGTGAATGACAATTGTTTTTAGGTGGTCAATTTGAGGATCACTTGTCTTTCATTTGTTCTCTTTTATATATTCTTGTACTGCTTGGTATAATGACTGTGTATCCTTAAAGTTAAAAACAAAAGTAGGGCGCCTGGGTGGCTCAGCTGGTTGAGCATCAACTCTCAATTTTGGCTCAGGTCATGATCCCAGGGTCGTGGGATCGAGCCCCGCATCAGGCTCTGCGTTGGGCAGGGAGCCTGCTTAGGATTCTCTCTCTCCCTCTGCCCCTGTCCCCTACTTGCGCTCTCTCTCTAAAGTAAAAACTAACAAAAAAGAACAAAAAATAATGACCCCAAGCCTGGGTATCAGTACAGAACATGTCGTTTACCCAGGCATCAGAGCAAGGGGATGTGTGTTCACAGGAAGCAGGAACACCACTCCTTCAGACAGTTAGAACTCTCCTGGGCCTCATACTCAGTGGCGCCACAACAGCAAATGAGCCACTTCTGAAACTCGGCTTCATTCTTGTGCATCAGAAGGAACTGTCCCAACAGGGTGTAGGCCTGTGGGGAGTGGGGGAGGCATGGAGAAAAATGGAAAAGGTTATAATAAGCCGGCCCAGATGTGCTCTTCTCCAACACTAGGAATTGCGTGAAAGTCAAAGGAAGGGGCACAGGTCAGATGTGGGGGAGAATGACGGCAGGCCCTGAACCCCTGACCGGGGTGATGGGGATTCTGGGACTGGCCCCTGGTGAGGTGTGAGGCCGAGATAAATGCACATCTCTCGGGATGGGATTGAGGGCTGTCTAGCCTGGGGTGAACCAGAACTTTCCTTTCTCAACTTTAATGAGCCCATAAATCACCTAGGACGTTGTTAAAAGGGAGGTTCTGACTCAATTAAGTCTGGAGTGGGGCCTGAGAGTCTGCATTTCTTTTTTTTAAGTTTATTTATTTTTGACAGAGACAGAGTGTGAGCATGAGCTGGGGAGGGGCAGGGAGAGAGGGAGACACAGAATCTGAAGCAGGCTCCAGGCTCCAAGCAGTCAGCACAGAGCCTGACGCAGGGCTCGAACCCACAAACTGAGGTCGTGACCTGGGCCAAAGTCAGACGCTTAACCGACTGAGCCACCCAGGCCCCCCAAGAGTCTGCATTTCTAACATGCTCCCAGCTGAGCTGGTCCAGGGACAACGTTTTGAGTAGCAAGAGCTTAGCATACTTCTAATGCTCCCTTCTGGTCTCTGATCTAGTATTTCTCTCTCTCTCTCTCTCTCTTTAAAGATATTAAGTCATCTCTACATGCAACGTGGGGCTCAAACTTACAACCCCACGATCAAGAGTCATTGGCTCTACCAACTGGTGCCAGCCTGCCACCCCTAGTATTTCTTTTTAACACACCCCCACACACAAACACACACACATGCACGCATGTGTGCACACACAAAGAGGAGTCAGAGAGGCTCCCCACCCCATCACTTTCTCTATTGACCTTGCAAAGTTTCTAACTCTCTTCACTTGACATTGTGGGTAATTCTGTGCTGTCGTGGTGGAGCGGAGACCGTCTTGAGCATTGCAGAAAGTTTAGCAGCGTCTCTGGCCTCTACCCACCGGATGCCAGTAGCGTTCTCCCATCCCTCCAGACTGTGACAATCATAACCATCTCCACACATTGCCACGTGTTCCCTTGGGGACAAAATCTCCCTGGATCAAGAATCACTGCCCGTGGCGTTGGCAGATGAGGGGCATCTTAGTACCAATTTGTTCTTGCAAACCAGCTCTGTGACCTTGGGCAACTCACTTAACCCGTAGTGAAGACCCCAAGAACCCAGCCTCAGTTTCTACATCACCTGAAGGCACATAACATGCCCCCCCCCCACCTTGCAAATGGAATTAAGTGGATCTAGAGTGAGAACATTAGGAAAATGCTAATGCCTTGCTTGTCCTGGAGTATGTGGCCCTGTGGGGGGAGCACGGAATATATAAAACTCCATAAACCTTGCCCACCTTTCCCTTCTGAAGAGTCTGTGTGCATGAAAAACACATGTAATTAACATTAAGTACACCGGGACAGATAGCTCTATGGCATTCTCTCATTCTCTAACTACTGCCCCACAGCCTTCCACTTCTCTCTTACAATTTTATCACATGATTATTGACAAGGAGCAAGCTCTCCATGGAGAAAGTGGTGCCCGAGACTGCACGGCCAGGATTGACTGAGTCACTAAATGGTGAAGCCTGGAGATTTAAGGTCACGTAAACGCTGCCTCTCGAGGCTGGTTTGGGGGCCCTCGAGCCTGGAGTGAATGGGAACCAGCGTCCACGCTTGCCGTCCTGGGTCCTCTCCAGGAAAACCAGCTGGTGTCTCTTTGCTTTCAGTTACATAAAACAAAGCAAACTTCACCCTAACCAAAGGGAGCATTTTTTTTTTTTTTTAAGAAATTAAATAGTAGCTGAGTCCCAGCTGTAAAATGTGCCCAAGCCTTGGAGCTTGGGGTCTCTTCTTTTGAGTCATGGTCCAGTTATTGAAAAGATTGAAAAAACAGCCAGGGTGTCATGGTCATGTTAACCTGCTGCCTTCATCATCTTTTTAGAAAAGCCGTATAGATGCTTAGAACGATCTCGTTTTACTTTATCAGTATCCTTGTACTTTCTTTGATGATTTTATGGAGATGTTTTTTAATTCAACATTTAAAAAAAAAAGAACATTTATTGAATGTTCATTGAGTCAGTAGCTGCAGTGGATGTGGGAGGCGCAGAAGTGAATAACAGAATCAAGGAGAGCCTTGGCTCTGTCCAAGGAGAGGGAGCATTAGTGATGATAAATAATAATGATGGTAATAGCAAGTGGCATTTGGGTACCTTCAATGGGCTCCAGACCCCTGGCACGTTTTAACCCAGTTTCAATCTCCAGATGGAATCACCAAGAATCTGAGAAGTTGACTCCTGTTTTCCCGAGCCCCATTCTTGCACATCTCGACTGACAGAATCTGGCTGGGCACCTGTGGCAGGCTCTGCCGTTTCGGAGGCCTCACTGCTGGTCATCAGCCGGTGGTGATTGGAGCCTCCACATCCCCACCAGCCTCAGCAGCCAGGAAGCCAGGGAATGTGTGGCACGCAGGACCAGAGGCAAATTGTCCAGGAATGCCATAGGAAGAAGGGCCTCTTCTTGTGGCCTCCGGAGCCAAGTTGCAACCTGTCTCTTGTCCTCTCACCCTGCCACCTTCCAGTGGTGGGGAGGGAAAGTCAGCCCACGTCACCCTGCTCCCAAGGGAAGCCGGAGTTGTGGGCCCCCATCACGGCCCTGCCCAAAGCCTGCTCGGTTTCTCCGCTGGTTCCAGAAAGCGAGGCCTTCACCAAGGAGAAGAAAATCTCTCGCCTCTCTCTTGGACCAAAGCTCACGAATTTCTGGCTGTGGGGAGGGAGATACAGACACACAGCAACACCGAGCAGGCAGCATGCCCCCACCACCCCGGACAGAGCCCCCCTTGGTTTAGTGTTCTGCTGTTGCATCTTGAAGTCCTCAGTATATGTGAACAAGGGGCCTCGTATCTTCATTTTGCACTAGGTGGCTGGTCCTGGTCAATGCCAATTAAAACTTTTCATCTTCACGGTAACACCTGGCTTTTTCTTTCTTTCTTTCTTTCTTTCTTTCTTTTTTTTTAACTTTTTAAAAATTTGAACAAAGTTGGCACCCATTAGTTTTAGGTGGACAACAGAGGTCCGCCATCTTGCCCTCTCTGATTCTCAGGCTTGTCTGACGCCTCTGCTGGGAGCTGCCACTGCTTGGAGCCTACACCGAATGCTCTTACGTGGCCACAAGACTTCGTTGTGTGATCAACAACTCTCTTTTCCTCTCACCGGCTCTTCAGCCTTCATGGCCACTGGTAGCCATTGACAATCTTGAAAATCCAGTACCTCTCGGTCATATCTGGCTTAAAACTCTTTGCCTCTAGTGCAAATGCTCAATCCAATGCAGGGCTTGCCCCTTCTTCTTTCTTCTCCATGTCTCCCTGGGATATCCTTTTTTCTTTTCTTTTTTAAGTTTATTTACTTATTTTGAGAGAGACAGAGACAGCGTGTGTGGGGGAGGGGTAGAGAGAGAAAGAGAGAGAGAGAGAGAGAGAGAGAGAGAGAGAGAGAATCCCAAGCAGGCTCCATGCTGCCAACAGAGAGCCTGACACGGGGCTCAAACTCATGAAACCATGAGATCATGGCCTGAGCCAAAACTAAGAGTCAGACCCTTAACCGACTAAGCCACCCAGGTGCCCTTTGGGCATATACTTATACTAAAAAAGTATTTGTTTAACTGACATTCAGATTTAACTGAATGGGTCCCTGCATTTTTTCTGGCAACTCTATGCAGGGTAACCCCAAACTTGTGTGACCGACTTCTTGTAGGGCCCAGATGTCTGGTAGTGGGGTCCTCTGAATTACCAGCCCCGCACCCTGGGACTGTCTGCCCAGATTCAAATTTCACCTTTCTCATCCTGAGTGACTTTGGAGCAGTCACGTGGCTATTGTGCGCCTCCGTTTCCCAATCGGTAAAATGGAGGTGAAATCGTATACCTTATAGGATTTTTTGATGATTAAATGAGATATATGTCACACACTGAGGCCAGTCAGTGGCTGACATGTAGCAAACATCACACACAAGTTCTGCTATTAGGAGAGCCTTAGGCAGCAGGCACCCAGAACATATACCCCTTCCTGACCTTCCAAGTATCTTTCAGGAGGAAGATTTAGTCTCAAGGATATGACTTTATAGTGTCTTCAAAGAGCATTGAACCAAACCAGAGTCTCTGGGATGGAAACGTCCTTCCTCCCTGTTGGATGAATTCCGGGTTATCCCCACAGTAATGCACCCGCCCCACAGGGCACTGCTCAAAGTCCCTGGATTTACTGAGTGCCTGGAAATTCACTTGCCCCTGGGCAGGGCTTTCATAGGGAGAGGAGGAGTACAAAGATCATAGAACTATGATCATAGAACATAGAGGAGACGTGGGAGAGCCCCAAAGGCAAGCTGTGCCTCTCTAGCATAATGAGTGTGGGTTCTCAGGCCATGTGTGCAAAAAATAGTCAACAGTACAAATGTCACAGCAAGGGGTCCTATTGAATACTCAGTGTTCAGACACACAAGCTCGTTAGGCTGGGGTGGGCGGGCAGAAGGAAGCCTTTCTTCCCAGAGAAGGTCAGTTGTGAATGGGGTCCTGAAGCAGGTGAATGTCCATTTCAAGAAAAGCCTGCAAGGTGGGTGGTCCTGTATGTGTTTGTGATTCATGGACAGTCTGGCTTGGGTATGGTGTGGATGAGGGTGGGGAATATAAGACAGAGCTAGAGCTGGGCTATGGAAAGCCTTCAGCGCCTTATGCACAACGTATTTCCCCTTCCTGGTCATTCCTTTGTCCTTTGCAGCCCTTTCACTGTTAAATCTAGACCAGCACTATCCAGTAGAAATTTATTTTTTTAACGTGTATTTATTTATTTTGAGAGACAGAAAGTGAGAGAGAGTGGGGGAGGAGAAGAGAGAGCAGGCTCTGCACCATCAGTGGAGAGCCCCATGGGGGGCTTGAACCCATGAACCGTGAGATCATGACCTGAGCCGAAGTCAAGAGTCGGATGCTCAACCAGCTGAGCCACCCAGGTGCCCTTATCCAGTAGAAATTTAATGTGAGCCAGCCACATATATAATTTTTAATTTTCTAGTAGCCACAGGAAAAGGTGGGGGGGGACGAAACAGGTGAAATGAGTTCTGATAATATGCTTTATTTTCTATTTCAAAAATATTATCATTTCAACATGCAATCAATAAAAAATTATTGATGAGATCCTTTACATTTGGGGCGGGGTACTTTAAAATCTTAAATCTTTAAAATCAACCTCGTGTATTTTACATGCAGAGCACATCTTTATTCAGACAGGTGCTCAAAAGGTACAAATGGCCAGCGGCCAGTGGTATCAGACAGCAGAGGTCTAGATTCTCAGAGATCTAGATCTGCCAAAGCTGACTGGCTTGGGAAAGGGCAGGCACAAAATAACCCAGGAAGGGTGAAGTCAAATTTTTGACTGTCGAGGTCCTGAAGAGATTTGGGTGAATCCATAGAGGAATCAATAGTTTTAGTTAAAAGTCATGCCGTAGCTGAGGGAGGGGACAGCCACCCCCCAGCAGAGGCCAGCAAAGACCAACGTTAGCGTGAGGCCCAGAAAGGTGTCTCTCCCTAAGGTCTCCTGCAGGCAGGGTATAAAAAGCCAGGAGCTCAGAGGAAGTCACATCTCTGCACGTTACTATAAAGATGGATATATGTGTCATTACGCATGTGTCCAAACCCAGAGAAACTCTGCAAGTGAACCCTAATGTAAACTGTGGAGCCTGGGTGATTATGATGTGCCAGTGTCATTTCTGCAATGGTTACAAACGCACCGCTCTGGTGGCGGTGTGGCTAATGAGAGAGCCTATACAGGTGGTACGTGGGAAATCTCTGCATCTTCTGCTCAATTTTGTGTGAACCCAGAAGTGCCCTAAAAAGAAAAGCTTTAAAAATGTATAGGAGCCTGCATTTTTATCTGCTAAATCTGAGACCCCTTCCCTGGACCACGCTCTTACTGCTGGCCCTAACCACCAACCGGTCCTCACCCAGAAACACTTGTTCACCTACAAAGTGTCTCATGGATCCTTTCGCACACCCAGCCAGGCTCCAGCCCTGGTGTCTCGTCACCAAATCCCAGTGGAAGCCCCCTTCATGCTGCAGTAGCCACTTGGACCCTGATCCTCCTGCGTGGTTTGTGACGATACAATCCATGGCCATTCTCCCCCTCATTTGGGCCCCTGATCAAGGCATTAACTCCCTGGAGCCTCTGTCTTCTCCTCTGTAAAGTGGACATAGAGGCCCTCCTCCCATTTGCGGGTGAGTGAGGGGCTCGAAGCAAAGGAGAAAAGCGAAATCCCCTGCGTCAGTGCTTGGAATCAGCGACCCTGGGAATGAGTAGGGCCTGGAAGTAGCGTGCTGACCTCCGTGCTCACCAGGAGGTTGTGAACACAAGAGGGGCCTGGTCATACACAGCCAAACAGTTCCTTCTTCCCTACAGCCCTTCGTCTGTGTAACAGGTTCCAGGATGCCTGAAAATTTCCCATTATACATTCATTCCCTTATCTTTTTTTTTAATGTTTAAATTTTTTTAAACATTTATTCATTTTTGAGAGACAGAGAGAGAGAGCGTGAGTTGGGGAGGGGCAAAGAGAGAGAGAGAGGGAGACACAGAATCTGAAGCAAGCTCCAGGCTCCGAGCTGTCAGCACAGAGCCCAAAGTGGGGCTCAAACTCACAAACCGTGAGATCACGACCTGAGCCGGAGTCAGACGCTTAACTGATTGAGACACCCAGGCGCCCCGATTCGTTCGTTTATCTTAAATATGCCAACTGGTCAGTTAGGCTGGAAACACAGGCTGGAAAAGGTAAAACTAGAGGGACAGGAAACAAATCAGTGGTTGCTAGGGGCTGAGGGTGGGGGATATGAAAGCACAAGGGGACATTTGGGGGTGATGGGATTGTCCTAGGTCTCGATTGCGGTAGTGGCTTCATGACTGCATGCATTTGTCAAACCTTGCGGAACTGTGTACTAAAAAAGGTGACATTTGCTATATGTAAATAAAAATATTTTTTTAAATGCCAAGTATGTCCGAACAACAGCAAAAAACATTAAATCGAAGGTGTTAGAAGCCAGAATAATGGTTACCTCTGAGAGTGGGGGGATGACACAGGCCAGGGAGAGACACAAGGGAATCATATGGCATTCCGGAGGTGTCCAATCACTGGATCTGGGGGGGGGGGGGGCATGAGCATATATATATGTAAAAATTCACTGAGCTGAACCCTTCCTATCAATGCAGGCACACCACAATAGAAAAGAAAAAGCGACAATCATTTCTTTTTTTTTTTTTTTTTCAACGTTTATTTATTTTTGGGACAGAGAGAGACAGAGCATGAACAGGGGAGGGGCAGAGAGAGGGAGACAGAATCGGAAACAGGCTCCAGGCTCTGAGCCATCAGCCCAGAGCCCGACGCGGGGCTCGAACTCACGGACCGCGAGATCGTGACCTGGCTGAAGTCGGACGCTTAACCGACTGCGCCACCCAGGCGCCCCTGCAATCATTTCTTTTAAAGAGGAATTTTCCATGGAAACTGTCTCCCTAGCAGGCTTGCTTACTTCACTACCTGCTTGGTCCCATCTTTTATCCTGGAGGAAAGAATCAAATCTACCTCAGTCCCGGATCTCCAGCTTCCTAACAATATCACCTGTTGGATGTTAGATTGGTAGATATTCAGAATATTTAGCAGCTGGTGCAGGCAAGGTGTTAACCAGAAAACCACAGGCCCAGTAGTTCAGATGCCCCCTGGGAGCAGCCGTGCATTGCCCACTGAAGGCACACCACGCTGATTATCAATTGTGCACGCCACAGTTCCCAGCCTCTTTGGGTGTTTCTGTAACATCTTCCTGCGCAGTGGTGCAGACTGACATTAAAAACTAAGGGAATGGGGGCTCCCGGGCGGCTCAGTTGGTTAAGTGTCTGATTTTGGCTCAGGTCATGATCTTGTGGTCTGTGAGTTTGAGCCCCATGTCAGGCTCTGTGCTGACAGCTCAGAGCCTGGAGCCTGCTCGGGATTCTGTGTCTCCCTCTCTCTCTGCCCCTCCACGCTCACACTCTTGTCTCTCTCAGTCTCTCTCAAAAATAAATAAACATTAAAAAAAAAACTGAAGGAAACGAACAGCAATAACTGTGTGTGAAATCTCTCCACTGAGTGTGCAATGTTCTGTGTGAATTCCCATTTGCCTTTGCCTGTGCTCACTTTCTTTGGGTTCTCTTGGGATTGTCTTCTATTCTCCCCTAAAGTTCCAAGCAGCTTTACCAGCACCCTAAAACCAAATCATTACATAGAAAAAGAATGTTCAAATTCCACTGGATGTCCTTGAGGCCATTCATGGGTTGTGAGCGACATCTTGGAAGCTCGTATCTTACTCTGGTGTAGCCCCCAGTCTGCTGTTACTCCACCTGCCGCTGTCAGGGTGGTGCCCTGGTGGGGCAAGTGAGACCCCGCGAGTCTCTTCATGGAGATGGAAGTGTGTCCAAATCATCCGTCCTGACAGCTCAGCCCCAGGCTTGGGCAGCCAGCTCACTTCTGTTGACCTCTGGGTGTTGGAACACCCAGTGAATCATGCCTGGCCCAGCTGCTCTGAGCCAAAGCCATTCAATTTGCCCATCATCTGCTGGCCCTCGAGGCTGCCCAAGCATGAGGGGTCAGCAGCACTGAAGACTGTGGCACCCTGCCAAGTGGCAGCTTTCCTCTCTGATGGCGCCTTGCAGGGACACAGAGCGGCAGCTGCCATCTGGCAGGACTAGGGGAAGAGACATTGGGGAGAGAAGTTGGGGAAATAGGAAAAACAATGAATTACCTTGTTGAAACCTTTGGTGACCAAATTGATTGCAAGCTCATGGCTGATCCCGTCCACCCAGGCAACATCCTTTTCTCCGATGGGTTCAGAGAGGAAGGCTCTCAGCCTGGGAGACATGTGATTCATCTTCTGTAACAGCAGTGGGAGGAACACAGTTAGAAGGTGGCCGGCTGCTCACAGCGAAGAGGGGACAATGGGGGACTGCCCTGCCGAGGGATGGGGACAACAGATGATGGCAGGCTTCCTTCCAGCACCCAATAGTTATTGGGGACTTTCAGATAGCAGGGGCAGTACCCTGCACTGAAGGCCTCAACACATCCATTGCCACCTGGATGGAATGAGAGATATGTTATGATGGCTGTGGATGAGTTCAGCAAATTCCACCAAAAGATTGTGTTTAATGCTAAGAACTGCAACAGGTTCTCCTCTCCTCCTCTTCCCTCCCTAAGTGCTTAAAGGAACATTGCTTTTTGAGACTAGGGTTGCAGTTGGGGCAATGGGGATATGTGGGTCATAGGTGCAAATGTTTAGTTATGTGGGATGAATAAATTGTGGGCAGCTAATATACAGCATGGTAATAATGGTTACCGATAATGTATTATATACTTGCAAATTTCTAAGAGGATAGATCTTAAGTTAAATCTCACCATACACACACACAGAGAGAAGGACACCTATATGGAACTGATGGAAAAGTTGTTTAGCTTGATCGTGGTGATCTTTGCACCATGTATATAATTGATCAAATTATACACCTTTTAAAAAAACTTTTTCCTGGAGTGTTTTTTTTTTAATGTTTATTTATTTTGCAGAGTGGGGGTGGCAAGCAGGGGAGAGGCAGAGAGGGAGGGAGAGAAAGAATCTCAACTAGGCTCCATGCTATTAGCACAGAGCCTACGCGGGGCTCAATCTCATGAACCATGAGATCATGACCCGAGCCGAGATCAAGAGTCAGACTCTTAGCAGACTGAGACACCCAGATGCCCCTGTACACCTTAATATAAACAATTTCTGTAAGTCCAGGATATCTCAATAAAGTTGTCTTAAAGAAAGAAAACATTGCTTCTCTTAGCTAATTAACCTACCTTCTCCACCACCAACACTTTTATCACACTCTGTAATAGTTGGTTGTTTGGTGGCAAGTAACAGAAATCTCTTAAGCTGGATCAAATATTAAAGAAAATATTATAGAACTCAAAAGCCCAAGGATAAGGACAGGGATGGTGCAATTGGGGCCACAGCTCCATTTTCTCTGATTCTTTCAACTTTTTCTCCCTGTTTTGGTTTCAGTCTTGATTGGTTCCCCTCATAGCAGTGAAATGGCTGCTTTAGGATTCACATTCCTCAACACTCCACCCCGGAAGAAAAAGGAAACAGACAGAACGTATCTCTGAGGAGTTCCAAGCAGAGCCCATCCAGTCTTGAAGGTCTACACAGGGCCACCAGTGTGAGCTTAGTGTTGGCCATATGCCCTAGTCCTAGATTTGGAGTGGAGTTAGCTTTCTCTGAACCATACAAGCTGTGAGATCAAGCAAAGTTTACCTGAACAAAATTAAAATTATTACCCAGAGAGGGTAATAGGATATATTAGGATTATTAGGATAATTTATTTATTTATTATTTATTAGGATTATTACCCACGGTGGGGGGGGGGGGGATGAGTGTTAAATAGTAACCATAATATCCCACTATAGTCCACCCCTTTGGTGCCCCAACATCAGTACATTCTCATTCCCTTACATTGTCATCAGAAATACCCACACTGGGCAAATGTAGACTCACCTCCTCCCTCAAAGGGTGAAGCCCTATGACTCATCTAGTTACTGGATTCAGATTCAAGTTTGTATTTGCTGGAAGATGCATCATAATCTCCATCATGTCTGGAAGTAACAACTCACGGGATGGTAACCTATAAATTAAATTCTGAACTTCACTACCATCAACATAGTCAGTGCTAGGGGGGAAAAAAAAAACCCAGTGTATCTGCAATAAAATTTTCCAGAAGGGCAATTCTCCATTTGAAGAAGGGGACAATGGGAAACACATTCAGATGTCATTGCCCTATAGTATATACAATATTGAGGAAATATTGGGGGAATTCCTTGCCATGATGGTAAAGCAAGTTCCTCAGTTGGCAGAGATAGTTGCCCCCAGTTCTGGGTTCAGGTGTATCTGCCCCATCCACTGCCTTGCTAAAATCTGAGTGGGCATAAGGTTGATGTCTTTGGAGGAGTATCACTGCTTTAACAACACACTTCTTGTGGGTACAGGTTCGGGGATTGCCCCGAGGAATGGGCAATTTCAGGCATTAGTTGGCCACTTGCTTTGGCAAGTCAGTACCCTAAAGAATTTACTGGGTTTCTTCTATTCAAGTCCATGGGCCAGTAGTTCAAGCTGGATTTTGTTTCAGGTCAGAATCCTTGAACTGGCAACTGGGCTCTGTGTCTTGCCCACTGCCCTGCTCCTCAGATTCATGGCATCTTCCTTTACCTCTGATGTGAAGGTACCCCAAGTCTGCTCCCTGCCCCCCAGATATATCCTAGCTGCATATTCACAGTGAGTTGTCGCTGTCATCAAGCTAGATATATCTAAGATCAGATGCTCCATAGAGACCTGAGAATTGGGGGCACTGCTTTTCCAGGGCCCCAATCTTTTGTTAAGTCACCCTACTTGCTGCCCGTGTTCTAACTTTAGCTCGATACTTTAGCTTTGCCAACCCAGTGGAGCTTGCTTATCGAAATCCAGTCACTTTGGATTGCAGGCCACTGGCAGAAAGACCCTCTCTCAGCAAAGCTGGGTTTTTATCCCTCCCCATTTTCAAATGGGCACCCCTCCTTCTAGCCAACATCCTGAGTATTTCCCTCCAGATCTCCAAATGTCACATCTCCCTACACATAGGGTCTCTATCACAGGGTAAAACAGGAATAAGCAGCCATTTTGCTAAACCGCAATCACCGTCTTTCTAGTTCTGGGTAGAGACACCCTGCTGCTCTCTGTGCGAATATGTCTTCTTGGCTGAGCCACTTTTGAGGTTTAGTTATTGTAGTATCCCTTTCTTGGTACCAAACTCTGGGTCAGTTTGGACAGTTCATAATTCAAGTAACAGAAAAATCCAATTCAAACTGGCTTGCACAGTAAGAAGGTTTTATTAACATATGCCACCTAAAAGCCCAGAGGTGGATCACAAGCCTTCAGCTTGAGTTCCCTGCAAATCTCTTGGCTCAGCTTTCCTTTACATGTCGGCTCAGTCCTCAGCTTGACTCCTTTTTGGAAATAATCGGGCTGTAGCCGGACTGGTGTCCCTTTTGCAAGATGCTACCCCCTCCCCCAAAGGAAAACTGTTTTTCCCTCGAAGCTGCCAATGGATGCTTTCTCCAGTCCAAACTGTCCCATGCCAAGCCCTGATGTGTGTCCTTCCTCTGGTTCAGAAGGCAAGTCAGTGACCTACAAAGCACATAGGCTGCAGGGGTGGGGGTGGGGCACAAAATCGGGGTAGCTGCCATGTTAGTGGGGGTAGTCGTCCCCTACCACGATACGGAACAAGGTCAGGAGAGCATACCAGTGTCCACCACATGGTCCTCAGTAGATTGTGAGGGCCACGGCTACCTCCTAATGCCCTTTGCTGCCCACCCCAGTCCCAGTCCCAGTGCCTGGTATGCAGTAAGTGCTCAGTGACCTAAGTGACTGATCCATCCACTGTTTGCAAACACTTCCAGCACTGGTCCCCTTGCCTGTTCTTATGCTCCCAATTCCCCACATTTAACGTCCAGCCCGCCTTGTAAGCTTTCCTGCTCCAGGAGACACTTGTGACACTTTAGAGACACAAATTCTCTAAAAAGCGATGAATCCGAAGGCACCGATTGTAATAGCCAGGGGACTCCTAAGAACAGAGGCCTTGATGTGTGGTGGGTTCGAGGAAGGATAGCGGGAGCCAAGACTGGTTGTCCAGGGGCCCCTGACACTGTGGGCCTCAAATACACAGATGTGTAAGCTGGGAATACACTATTATGTGGAGGGCATCGATCTCTTCAGCAGCTCAATATGAAGATCTCTCTTAATCGGTGCAAATGCATTAAAGGGTGAGCTCTACAGCCCCCATCCTTGGATGATGAGTCGGGATCAGGGGTCCAGCTCAGGTCTGGGCTATAGGAGATCAGAGTTTCTAAGCAAGAGGAAGAGCCCCAGAGAGTTCTGGCGGGGCTCACCAGGTTTGCCCAGGGAAAATTCCACTCACTATCCACGTTGGCCATCTGGTAAGTTAAACAGTTCTGCCCATTAAAAGAATAAATGGAAACTACAACATTGCTATCAATGCAGCAGCAGCATCAAAGACAGGTAATGATTAGCAACACCTTGTGTGTATTTGCTTTTCTCACACACCTCATCTCACTTTGATCCTTGAAACACTCTGGGGCATAGGCAGCAGCGATTTTGATCCTCCTGAGGACCCACTAAATAGAAGGCCCTCACATTCATTAGGATGTTTTTATCTGCGACAGTCGTTCTTAACTGGGTGCAAATTGTTTCCCCCTCTAAACCCCAAACATTTGGCAATCCGTCTGGAGACACTCTGGGGTGTCAAAGCTGAGGGAGAGGGTAGTGCTATTGCCATCTAATGTGTAGAAGTCAGGGCACCGCCGAACGTCCCGTAATGCACACAACAGACCTCCCACAACAAAGAATTATCCAGCCCCAAATGTCAATAGTTTCAAGGATGAGAAACCCTTGGCTAAAAGTAATAGAAAACCCTGACTCAAATGGTCTTAAACAAGAAATATTTTTCTTTTTTTTAACGTTTATTTATTTTTGAGACAGAAAGAGAGACAGAGCATGAACGGGGGAGGGGCAGAGAGAGAGGGAGACACAGAATCGGAAGCAGGCTCCAGGCTCCAAGCCGTCAGCCCAGAGCCCGACGTGGGGCTCGAACTCACGGACCGCGAGATCGTGACCTGAGCTGAAGTCAGACGCTTAACCGACTGAGCCACCCAGGCGCCCCAAGAAATACTTTTCTAATCTCACATAATCAGAAATCCATTGGTGAAGTGGACCCCAGGATTTTGTCCGTTAGTGGCCGTGTCAATAACCAGACTAGCAGCGTCCAAGGTCCCAAGGTGCATACAGAATTTGTGTGGATCCTGTCCTGACATGGAAACTTCCAAAGGAAGGACAGACCATTTCTTCTTAAGTGTCTCCAGAACCTCTTCAGTAGAACTTGCCTTAGTTTCATTGGCCAGAACCAGACAACATGTCTGCCTGTAAGCCAGTCACTGGCCAGGGGAGTGGTCTGTGTGGAGGTGTGGATGAGGTCAGCCCCCTGAACATAAATAAGGCAGCTCAGAGAATGCCAGGTTCTGGAACAAGTAGGGAGAGGCGGTGGATATTGGGTAGCAAAGGCCCGTGTCCACCACGTCTTTCAACTAGTCAAAGGATCGGGCCATCACAAGTAGCGCTTCTCAAAGTTTAATGTGCACACAGACCACCCGTGGCGGGGGTGGGGAAGTCTTGTCTAAAAATGGGGGTTCTGATGCAACAGGTCTGGGGTGTGACCCGAGGTGCTGCATTCCTAACCAGCTCTCAAGAAGATGCCCAATCTGGGGGCCCACAGATCACACTTTGAGTGGCAGGGAATTACATGATGCTATTCCCCCGCCACCTTTTTTACATTTTATATTGAATTGTGGCAAAATACACATAGCAGAAAATTTATGTCTTAACTATTCTTAGGTGTCTAGTTAGGTGGTGTTGAGTATATTCACACTGCTGTGCAACCAACCTCCAGAAGTCTTTTCATCTTGCAAAACTGAAAACTAAGTCAAATTTAAAATTGACTACTCCAGATTGCTCATATAAGTAGAATCATCAGTATTTGTCTTTTTGTGGCTGGCTTATTTCACTTAGCATGATGTCTTCAAGGTTCAACCATGTTGTATCATGCACGGGTCAGAATCTTCTTCTTTAAGTTCATTTATTTATTTTGAGAGAGAGAGAGAGAGAGAGAGAGGCAGGGTGTGTGTGTGGGGGGGAGCATAAAGGGAAAGAGAGAGAGAATCCCAAGTAGGCTCCGCACTGTCAGCAGTGTGAGCCTGACATGGGGCTTGAACTCATGAACCCTGAGATCAAGACCTGAGCTGAAATCAAGAGTTGGATGCTTAACCGACTGAGCCACCCAGGCACCCCAGAATCATCATCTTTTTTAAGAATGAATAATATTCCACTGTATGGATACATCACAGCTTGTTTATTCACTCGCCCATCAGTGGACATTTGGCTTGCTTCTACCTTTGGCTATTGGGAATAATGCAGCTATCAACATAGGTGGCCAAATATCTCTTCAAGATCCTGCTTTCAAATCTTTTGGATTGAGTGGAATCGCTGGATTATATGGTAATTCTAAGTTTCATCTTTGGAGGACCACTGCACAGTTTTCCACAGTGACTGTACCAATGCCGTGTATTCTTAAACTTTACCACACATTAGGCTCATGCTGGGAGATACAACCCATGCTTGGGTCCCTCCTCTACCATTGGACTTAATCAGCACAGGCCGTGGGCCGGACATTGGAACTTTTAAAAACTCTCAGGTGAGTCCAATATACTGCCAAGTTTGAGAACCACTGTTTCTCTGTCATTTGCTTTTTTCTCATAAAGTTATGAGCAGGTTTTCTAGGATGATGGGATTTCAACTAAATGGGACTTTATAGTGGGTTGTCTAATGTCCGTGTTTCCAGATGGCTGATGCTCACCAACTAGCAGGCAGTGTCTGTCCCCCTTCCCCAGGCACATCAAATCCTCATTAGCCATCGATAGGAAGATTTAACTATGACCCCTGACGGCTTTGAAGTCAGAGAACTTCAGAGCGGACAGACCTCAATAGCGGCCTACTCCTTTTTTTTTTTTTTTTTTTTTTTTAATTAAAAAAAGGGATCTTCACTTCAAAGGAAATTTTACCTGGAATCCCTTTATATAAAATAGATCAAAGCAGAATTACTCTATTGACTTTCGAACGAGGGGAGGGCACTAAAGCCTACCCTGGATATGTGGCGCCATCCCTATGCCCCCTCCCTTAGGTCCCCTTCAAACCTCTGTCTGATCCAGCCTAAAACCCTCATTTCACCCTAAGAAAACCAAGGCCCCAGAATTTCAGCGGCCTGCTCAACATCCTGCACCTAGCACAATATGGTTGGCTCTGTTTCCCAGAGGAGCACTCCTTCTAAGTCTCCGGGCAGCTCCTGGGTGGGATTCAGGGTGGGCTACATTATGGTCAGATCAATCACTTGACCACCCTATGACAATACTACCGCAGATGCCTTAACATGGTCCCGCCCCATGAAAGAGTCTTATATTACAAGGTGTTCTCTCAATGACACCATTTTGAACCACAAAGTACTGTTTGGGGAGGATACATTGGCGGGAAATGACTTTAACCAAGTCTGGTTTTAAAGGCTCAGAAAGTCACTTACCTGTTTAAATAAGGAGTAAAAGGGTCAATGGAATTTAATCATGATTCCCAAAGGAATGACCTTCTAGTTGCAAATGTTTGGCATCCTTTAAAGATCATTTTAAAAATCTATACAATAAGTCTTTGTAAGGAGGCAATCACAAGTGCCCCATCAGATTAATGGAGTGGTGGTGGTGGTGGGGGGGGGGGAGGGTACTGCTCTAATGTCATACAAATTGGAACTGGGAGCTTGGGATACAATTTCTGGTGGGGACATCATTGTACACAAATTCAAAAAGTGAACATCTCAACAACCATTAGCTGGAAGGGAAGTTCATTATTCTCTGGAGCCCAAGTAAGATGACTCAGGGAGTGACCCCAGTGATAGAGACACAGGTGTGGACCATACATGAATATAGTTAGAATACGATAGTTTCTTTGAAATCTAAATGGAAAAGTGTAATATTTCTAAATATATTACTTTGCATAATATGTGATTTTAAATGTATATAATTAAATTATGAAATGAAAAGGTGTAAGTAAACTATTTTATCTACATCCCTATGAGTTCGTATATTCAAATGGCCAAAAACACCATTCGGGGGTGGGGAGGGGTCTTCTTGTTGAGTAAATGAAAGATTATCTTATTTTTGTGTTTGCTTTTTTTTTTTTAACGTTTATTTATTTTTGAGACAGAGAGAGACAGAGCATGAATGGGGGAGGGTCAGAGAGAGGGAGACACAGAATCTGAAACAGGCTCCAGGCTCTGAGCTGTCAGCACAGAGCCCGACACAGGGCTTGAACTCATGGACCACAAGATGATGACCTGAACCGAAGTCGGCCGCTTAACCAACTGAGCCACCCAGGCGCCCCATGTGTTTGCTTTATATTTGGGCATATGTGACACTGCCTACTCTAGGGAACTGAGGTTTTTTTTTTTTTTTTTTTAATTTTTTAAGTTTATTTATTTATTTTCAAGAGATAGAGAGAGAGAGCCGGCAGGAGAGAGGCAGCCCAAGTCAGCATGGAGTCTGAGTGGGGCTCAAACTCACAGACTGTTAGATCATGACCTGAGCCAAAACCACAAGTTGGACACTTAACCAACTGAGCCACCCAGGAGCCCTGGGAACTGAGATGTTAATACTACCTAAGCTTTGTGTTTTGCTCTCACGTTTTATTGAAGGGATATGGGACAGAAATCTGCATAGGCAGTAACATTGTTGAAAATGCTGCTACCCACATTTTGTTCTAGAAAATGCCCCCTGTGGTGAATGTTTTTTTAATGTGGAGAAAAAAGTATACCTTTCAAATCTGGTATATTTCTACCTTGATGAAGAAACAGAATTTGTAAACATATTTCTCTTTTTACTCAGCCTGCTGGGAAGCTTTGAGCTCAACCAAATGGCCACATAGAGAAATTAGCATGGATAAAACCTCTCTCCCCTCCTGGTCACCATATATGCTGCATCTGCTCAATGCCCTCATTTTCTTTCTAATTTTGCTTTAAAACTTAAATTCATGTGCTCAGAGTACACACTATTTAAATTATGCTGTTTTACTTTGTGCTCAAAGCCTCAAAGATACGGAGAATAAAAATCATTCCTAAACTAAGCAGATTTATGGAAAAATTAAGGTCCATCCCTATGGCTTCAAAACACTGCAGCCTTGTAGCACCAAGAGAAGGCAAGAGAATGAGGGTTAGAATAATCTCAGGATTGTCCCTACAGAGGCCTTTGGCCTGCAGTGTGTGGATGGGGAGACAATGGAGTTGGACCAGAAGGGAATGAGGACAGTAGACACTTCTCACCATCAGGATCCAAGGGAATGTTGTTTGTCAAATACCACTCCTGGCTCTATATACCTCTGCCCTGCTCTTCCAAGCTACATCTTCTCTCTTCAAATGAACCAGTCTGCCTCTGCCTCCCAGTCATTCACAAAGAATAAAAAGAAGGGTGGTAATATTCCTTGGACAATGAAGTCTGACCCTGCGGGGCTCTCTCCCTCTTAGCCGTTAAAGTTCTGAGGAGACACTGTAAGGTTGCCTCCCTTTTTGGATGGACGCTCATGGCCTCAAGACATAGGGCTCCACTTTGTACCGTCAACTCAGGAATTACTTTCCAGGGCCTACCATGCTCACCACAGTGTCATGGGATTGGCCCATGGACACACCTCACCTTCTCAGACTACATGCTGGAGCACCTATGAATGCTTTCTCTGTGAGGATGGCTCAGTGGATGGGCTCTAAGCCGGCTGGCGGCCCTCTTTGCCACCACATATGGAGAGCCTGCCTGAAAAGGAAGCAACATGGACAAAAGCAGATCTGAGAGACAGAAGCCCCAGGCAATGCAGATGGGCAGAAGAAACGCCCAATATAGGGAGTCAGAGATAAGTGGGTGCAAATACCTGCCCCTTCACTTACTAGCTGGGAGACTTGAGAGGATTTCTGAACCAAAGACTCGATTTCCTCATCTGTAAGGTGAGCATAATGAATGTCACCCAACCACAAGGTGGCTGTGCAGATCAGATGAGTTAACTGAATGTCAAACGTGCAGTACTCTGTCTGGAAGAGAGTAAAGACTGCTGCAGGACAGCCAATTCAATGGGGTTGTATTACATCACGACTTCCCAAGCCCATTATTATACAGATCTCTATGGTTATATGATCAAGTGGATTTCTATTGCACTAAGCACTATCTTCTTGTTTGTTTTTAAGTTTTTATTTAAATTCCAGCTGGTTAAAATACACTGTAATATTAGTTGCAGGTGTACAACATAGTGATTCATCACTTCCATACAACACCTAGTGCTCATCACTACAAGGGGTCTCCTTAATCTCCATCATCTATTTCATTCACCCCTTCCACACCTCCCCTCCAGCAACCCTCAGTTTGTTCTTTATAGATTGCTTTCTGGTTTGCCTCTTTTTTCCCTTGCTATGTTCATCTGTTTCATTTCCTTTTTTTTTTTTTTTTTTTTTTTTTTTTTTACTGTTTGTTTATTTTAGAGACAGAGAGGCGAAGCACAAGCTGGGGAGGGGCAGAGAGAGCTGGAGACAGAATCTGAAGCAGGCTGCAAGGCTCCAAGCTGTCAGCACAGAGCCCAACGTGGAGCTTGAACTCACGAACCATGACATCATGACCTGAGCCGAAGTCAGACACTCAACCGACTGAGCCACCCAGGTGCCCCGGTTTCATTTCTTAAATCCCACATATGAGTGAAATCATATCTATCTTTCTCTGACTGACTGACTTCGCTTAGCATAATACACCATAGCTATATCCGTGTCATTGCAAATGGCAAGATTTCATTCTTTTTGATGGCTGAGTAATATTCCATCGTATATAAACACCACATCTTCTTTATCCATTCATCAGTTGATGCATGTTTGGGCTCTTTCCATAATTTGGCTATTATTGATAATGCTGCTATAAACATTGGGTTGTGCATATCCCTTCGAATCAGTATTTTTGTATCCTTTGGGTAAATACCCAGTAGCGCAATTGCTAGATCATAAAGTAGTACTACTTTTAACTTTTTTGCAGAACCTCCATACTGTTCTCCAGAGTAGCTGCACCAGTTTGCATTCCCACCAACAGTATAAGAGGGTTCTCCTTTCTTTGTACCCTCGCCGACACCTGTTGTTTCCCGTGTTGTTGGTTTTAGCCATTCTGACAGGTGTGAGGTGATATCTCATTGCAGTTTTGAGTTGTAGTTCCCTGATGAGTGAGCACTAACTCCTAAAACATGAGCTTGTGTGTCCTTCACATCCCATGGAAAGACCCTCTGGCAACTGCCCCTATAAGGAGTTACCTATTGTCTACCTCTGTTCAGCACAGGCTGTCTCTAATTCTGGGACCAGCACCTCTACTTCCCTGTGGGCATTCACTCTTTTCCAAACCTCAGTCTCTATCTTCCCAATACCCTGGTGTCAGGGGGCAACCATGTTTAGGCCTAGACAGTGAAACTCGTATATCATTTTGGCCACCGCAAATGGTTCTGAGACGGGTGCATTCTCTAGCCCAGCCCAAGCTCAGTTGGTAGAATAGGAGTACAAAACTGCTGGTGATGACCTCCGCCATCACCCATATCTGAGAACCTGCCTAGGAAGGAAGCAACATGTAGGAAAACAGATCTGTGAGAAGGAAAGAGACAGAGTCCCAGTACTCATTTGCAAACCTGGATCTAGCTGTGCCTGAAGGCACCTACTTCTGGACTTTTCAGTGGTATCAGAAAATTTCTCTCACTTTTGTTTAATGCAATTTAAGTTGGGATTGTGCGATTTATGACTAATATACCCCCAATGTTCATTCACTCATTCACCCACTCGTTCAACAAGTGTTTGTGGTATACCTTCCAGGCACCGAGTACAACGCAAGGTACAGAAGCATTCTCATTCCACCCAGAGGCCTGGGGCAGGATTAGCCCCACAGCTAGGCATCAGGGGTGGAAAAAAATCATTTTTCAATGACCATTAATGCTTACCACTCACAAATAAAAGCAATATTTGCCTTTCTTGCCCTTAACTCCATTAACTCCAATTCTACAATGGCAAACAAGATTCCTCTGCTCCTTGGTGGCTGTCTTACACATGACCCTTTAATTGTAAATCTTTCTCCTGATGCATGCAATGAATACCCAAATAAATGCAAGGATTCCTCAGAAGTTTACTGAGCACCATCTGTTACAGGCCTTGAGTCAAGCCTGTGAACATGTAGGACAAAGATTTCTGTGTGCCTGTCAGAGAAAACCTCAGTGATGAGGGGGAACGTTCCCAGAAGCAAGAGATCACCTCTTCAGGAACTGTAAAGGAGAGGGACGACTGTCAAGCCTGTGAACATGTAGGACAAAGATTTCTGTGTGCCTGTCAGAGAAAACCTCAGTGATGAGGGGGAACGTTCCCAGAAGCAAGAGGTCACCTCTTCAGGAACTGTAAAGGAGAGGGACGACTGTCTTCCCAGGCTCCAGACTTGAAAGGTCAGTGTAGGTCTCCTAGAGCCCTCTGGGGTGTGCTGGATTGAGGGTAGGAGACCTGAGTCTCATCTCAGCTCTGCCCATGAACTTGGGCGTGTGACCTTGCTCAAGTCACTTCCATTTCATGTGTATAAAGTCAGAATGTTGATTAGCTGGACCTAATCGTTCTGATCCCTCCCAACATTGTGTGTCTATGTTAACTTATGCCTTTTTGGTGGTACAAAATTCATACAGGTTTGTCATCCCTTTTCTGCCATTTTCAGGTCCAAAAAGCTCTGAAAACCAGAAGATTGTTTTGTTTACAAAAAAAAAAAAAAAACGTATTTGGCAGCAAAACCTGGCCTGGACCAACATAAAGCTATTTATAGTCTTTATTATCCCTCTTAGTGTGAATATTTATACATTTCACCACAAGAATATTAATGGGTTTGTTTACAGCATACTGAGCCAGACTCTACCAGGAATGTTCTATAACACACAGAACCAGCACCATATTGCCTTTCTAAAATTAAAAACAAAATCTGAATTCTCCAAAACTTCTAGCCCCAGTGGTTTAGACGTAGGTTTTATAGATGTAGGCTAAGATCACTGTGCCTGCAGCCAAAACACCCTGCAACAATCTCTTGCAGAAGGCACTTGTCTCCCCGGCTTGTCCACACTCCTTTCTTGTCCATGTCACTAAGGCTTCAACCCCCTCTCCCCAAATAGGCACTTGTCTTCCCGGCTTGTCCACACTCCATCTTTCTTGTCCGTGTCACTAAGGCTCTCAACCCCCTCTCCCTGATTATCCTGTCTGCTCTGGATAGCCTCTGTCTGGATGGTAGTTCTAACTGGGACCATTGCTGGTCACATCTTTGCTTCATGAAAACATTTCCTGTACTTTGGAGCCTTGTTCTCTGCAAAGGACCGGGGTCTGAGCTAAGAAAATAAGTCACCTAAGGAATGGTTGAGTGTATTAGCTACCCTCTGTGGACAAGACATCTGCATTTGTAACGGATGTGGGGGGCTTATTTTTATCTTTTTTATTTTTATTTTTTTAAATTTTCTTGTGTATTTATTTTGAGAGAGAGACAAAGAGAGCAAGCAGAGAAAGGGTAGAGAGAGATGGAGAGAGAGACCATCCTAAGCAGGCTCTGCATTGTCAGCACAGAGCCCAATGCAGGGCTCGAACTTGTGAACCGTGAGACCTCGACCTCAGCCAAAACCAAGAGTCGGACACTTAACTGCCTGAGCCAACCAGGCAGCCCTGTATTTTTATTTTTAATTGTGAGAAAATACTCATCACACAAAATTTACCATCTTAATAATTTTTAAGTGTACATTTCATAGTGTAAAGTCTATCCATATAGTTGTGTAAGCAATCTCCAGAACTTCTTCATATGCATTAAATTCTAACTGCACCCCCCCCCCCATTCCCCACACCCCCAGCCCCTGGAAACCACCATTCTTTCTGTTTCTATGAATTTGATACCTCGTATAAGTGGAATCATACATTTGTCTCTTTGTGACTGGCTTTTCCCATTTAGCATAATGTCTTCAAGGTTCACCCACTTTGTGTCATGTGTCAGATTTTCTTTTTAAGGTTGAAAAATATTCCATTGTGAGTATATACCAAATTTTATCATCATTCATTCATTGAGGGACATTTGGGTTGCCTCCACCATTTGGCTATAGTGAGTAAATCTGCTATGAATATGCCTCTCTCTGCTATTACAGCCCCAGAGAGATGGGGAAAGCAATGTCATCTTGGGAAGGGAGAGGATTTCCCCCTAGAAAGAAGAAAAGAGAAAGGGACAGCCTATCTCTTCTGCCTCTTTCTGGAGAAAGCTTGTTCCATTATCCACAAGAGAGAAGACAATGTCTGGGAAGTCGGTAATAGGGGCAGGGGACTTGGTCTTCCCTCTCTGGGACACAAATCCCAAAGTGGGCAGACATGCTGGATTCTAGAGGGTAACATCTGGGATACCAGCTCGGCTGTGAAAAGGGTGTCTGAGACCTAGTGGCCTCCTTCCTTGGGCGTACCCAGAGATGACAGGAACAGGCACTTTCAGAACGTTAGGGGCGGTGGTGCAGCACTGTGAACAACGGCTAGATAGATGAGCCTGTGCACAAGGCAGAAGATACTGCAAGGGCTGATGGGCTAGCCGAAGCCTGGAGTCAGAAAGAAGAGGCCCCATGAGCGGAGACCTTACAACCAGGGCAAAGGTTCACGTCACAGACTCCAGAAGTGGGTGCCAAGATACCCCTAAAAGACCAGAAGGGGCTAATCACTTGTATGGACCAGAGCGGCCACACTGCCACAGGATCAGACTATTGCCCTGCAGATCCCATGAGTATTCAAAGCCCTGGGCCCCATAAGGACGGATCAGCACCTCTCCCCACCCCCACAGCACAAATCCCCTTAGGGAAGGCAGGGAGGGGCAGAGGGGTCCCTAAGGAAACACACTTTCCAACACAGACTCTTTAAGGTTTGCAACTGAAAAGACAGAGTAGTAGGTCCAGAGCCCGTGGACCAGCTGATATGCCCAGCCCCCAGCTGCTTGTGCCGCTGTTTATGCTTCCAAGGGTGGCTCTCTCTCCAGAGCAGGGTCTCAGCAATGGAAGCCACCACGCCTGGAGACACCTGGGAGGTTAGAAGGCCCAGGCCCTGCCTGAGGGTGGCCAGTGACCTCGGACCTTGAAGAAGAAAAACCCGATCCCCTCTTCTCAAGGTGGGACCAACTCTCCGGCACCACTCTTGTTCCAGAACGCTCATGGTGCCAGGTGGAAGCTGATTCCAGCCGGCACCACAACTTACGGAGCTCCTGCTCGCCTGTTTCCCTGCCCTGAGGGTTTATCATGAGGGTAGCCAGATTTAGAAAGTAAAAATACAAAATGCTCAGTTAGGTTTGAATTTCAAATAAATAATAATAAAAAAAAAAACTTATAGGCTAAGTACGATCCCCAAGTATTTCATAAGACAGACGTACCAGGGGCGCCTGGGTGGTTCAGTCGGTTAAGCATCTGACTCTTGGTTTCGGCTCAGGTCATGATGTCATGGTTCATGGGCTGAAGCCCTGTGTCAGGCTCCATGCTGACAGCATGGGGCCTGCTTGGGGTTCTCTCTCCCTCCCTCTCTGCCTCTGCCTCTCCCTCTCAAAATAAATAAACTTTAAACAAAAAAAGAGACAGACATACCAAAGAGGTTATTCACTGATTATCTGAAATTCAAATTTCACGGGGAATCCTGCATTTTTTTTCAGGCAGCTCTCTCCTACACCTCCGACTCAGCAGAAGCCCCTAAATCTGCCCACACTCCCGACCCTGGGCTGCCAGGTGAACTACAGGAGTCGGAAATTCTTTCTGTTGGGCTTTCCCTCCTGGATCTTATTCCACTTATGCCTCCCCGTCTGGATCTGATGAAAGCCGCAGACTCACAAAGCTTGTAGCTAAGGGGGAAATGGCATGATAATACGTGGCTAGGAAGATAATTGCTGTAGGACAACACATCACTCAGAAGTCGCCTTGAGGCAAACACTAGTTTGGACGTCAGGGCGCCCCTGCTCATGTGGAAAGAACGTCTGGTGCCAGCAGGGCTCACCCTGGGTCTGGGAACCGAAACAAGGATTGTGGGCAAGTGGGAGAAATGGAACCAAACAGATGTGGTTCGGGCAGGGACACCTGCTACCATCGCTGCTGTCGGCCTTCTGAGGCCTCTCCTGGAGAGGAAAGAGCGTGGGCTTTGGAGCCCCCCGGATCTGAGCGACATCCCAACATTGCCTCTTACTAGATATGGGGCCCTCTTTGCCCTGCGGGCCTTACTTTCTCCACCTACTACGTGCTTGCCTCTTTCTGGCCGTAGTCCCACAGAATCCTCAAAATTCATTCGGCAGCACTGGAAAATTGTTTCTGTTTTGAGACATGGAGCAACTAAGGCCCAGAGGGGCAAAGAGGGTCCCATTATCTAGTAAGAGGCAACATTGGGATGTCGCTCAGATCTGGGGGGGCTCCAAAGCCCACACTCTTTCCTCTCCAAGAGAGGCCTCAGAAGGCCAACAGCAGCAACAGTAGCAGGTGTCCTTGCCTGCCCACATCCTCTTGGGGATTCACGGTTCCCTCAGCCGGCATCTGTGGCTCTCCCGGCAGCTGACGCGTGCCAGCAGATGGATAAATGCTCAGTGCTGGCAGGGCTCAGGTGGGACAACTTGGAGGCGTGTTCCAGGTCACCTCCAAGATGTCCCCAGAGGGGTCGAGTCCCGATGGCTTGTGAGCAGAGTTAGTGGCCTCTCCCTTCCTGTTTTAACTCCTCGCTCTCCTGCTTGTATGACCTGAACCCCTCCCGGATGAACTAACTGCACTTCAACTAGGGTCTCAGGGTTGGTGACTGGGAAAGCCAGCCTAAGAGAGCAGTTAGTGCCTCTCTAGGTTCCCCAAGGCATCATGGGAAGTTCTTTCCCATGTATTACCTCATTCACCCTGCTCTCCCTGTGAGGACGTGGGTTCTGTGATTGCCCCCATTTGACAGATAAAATGCTTTCACCGACCCAAGGCATTGCCGGGCCTCAAACCCAAGTGAGCCTCAGACTAAAATCTGCATTCCCAAGTGCTGAGTCGTCAGGAGAGGTTTCTGCTGGGTTTCTGGGCTGTCGTTTTCTCTCCTTCCAGCTCTGCCCTGCATTCTTTCAATTGGGTGCAAATACGAACTGGGGCGGCTGGCCGATGGCCAGCACGGGGACGTCTCGTGGTATAGGGGGAACGGTGCAGTTGTATACTATCGTAAGCGCTGCACTGGTCCCACCCTAAGATACGTGAGGTCACCACGCCATGTGTCTTCCGCCTGTGCTTTGTCAGACAGCACGCTTTAGGCCTAGATTCAGCTTTCCTTGATTCCTTTTGCTCACATTTTATGTACCTGTCCTTGTTTCCTGGTCCTCAGCCTAGTGGTCCTTCTTCTAAGGACCCCTCCCATTCTGCATGTCTCTGGTTGCGAGGGCGTGTGTCTATGTTCTAGGAGTTTCAGTTCAGAAAATGGCCCTTACCCATTTTCCCAAGTGCACAAAGGTTGGGTGACTTACCCAACCTTCCCAAGTGCAAAAAGTCTTCCCCAAAAAATCACTAGCCTTCTAGGCTCTGGCTTCAGATAGAGGCCCCCGCCAGACAGTGGTGTTCTTCTCTTTCTGATTTGTTTCCATTCAAAGCCAGGTTCTTAAGGCCATAAAGAAAGGATTTCCCAAAGATTGCCATTGATTTCATTTATTGCATTATTTATGTGAGCAGATAATGAACTGTTTTGTATTGCAAACAGGACTTTTGCAGAGATTACACAAAGCAGTTTCAGTAATTCCTGGAGACCTTTTGGTGTATTGTAGCCATCAAACGATAAGCCTGCCCATTTGTAAACACACTCTTGGACATGCACCATAGCCACATTCCTTAAGGGGAAGAGACTCAGTTCCCTGGCCTGGGCAGGGTGGTGCCCCTCTCCCGCTAAGGACCAGTCTCAACCCTGGATTGTCAGGGAAGAGTTTAGGCTGAAAGAACCTCAATGACTCTTTTGAAATCAGACACTGTTTTGAGCATCTATTAAAAGTTCAGATGAGAGGCGACAAACAGAAATGCAAAGGGTCCAAGTAAGTGAAAAAATAAATAAATGAGTGAGGAAAAACAGTGCAAGGGCAAAGATAAACAAGGACTGACATTTGGCATTCATCAGAGAGGCCACAAAATGTGGGGGCTGTGGCTGAGTGCGGTCCCACATCTCACGAAAAGGAGGTAGTCCCCTCTCAGGAACATGGGTCCCGGGTGGCCAGATCTTGCGAGTTATTTCAAAAGAATCTAAAAATGTAGAGTTTTATGTGAAAGCTCCCATTTTCTAAATGTTGGGCAATACTTCAAATATCTATAACACGATGTGGGCCCAACCACACAAAGCCATACCACCAGTTTCTTCCAGAAAAATGTCCAGCTTGCACACATAAGTACAACTTGTCAAATTTCAGAAGTCTGTGAACCTCTGCCTTCAAGTTTCAAGTGGATGAGTGGTTCTCATCTTTAAACTTGCACATGGTTTGGGGCACCTGGGTGGCTCAGTCGGTTGAACATCAGACTCTTGATTTCAGCTCAGATCACGATCCCAGGGTCATGGGACTGAGCTCTGCATCGGGCTCCGTGCTGAGTGTGGAGCTTGCTTAAGATTCTCTCTCTCTGCCTCTCTCCCCTCTGTGCGCTCTCTCTCAAACAAACAGACTTGGACATGGTTTCTTGGGAACATGTTCAGACTGTCCCCCATGAAGGTTATCTACAAACAGGCAACCAACATCCTTACTTCCACTCCCATCTTTCCACTCGGTGGCCAGACACTACTCCTGGCATCTTCCCTTAAGTCCTCCATGGGGATTTTCATCTAAAAAGCATCTGATGATGGTCAATACTCAGGAAAATGCAAATCAACACCACAATAAGGTATCACCTCACTCCTGTTAGAATGGCTATTATCTAAAAGACTGGACACGCGAGTGCTGTAAAAAGGGAACCCTTGTGCACTGCTGGTGGGAATGTAAACTGGTGCAGCCACTATGGAAAACAGGATGGAAGTTCCTCAAAAAATTAAAAATAGAACTACCAGATGATTCAGCAATTCCACTTCTGGCTATTTATCTAAAGAAAGCGAAAATGCTAATTCAAAAAGATACATGCACCCTCATGTTCATTGAAACATTATTTACAGCAGCCAAGACATGGAAACAACCTAAGTGTCCATGGATGGATGAATGGACAAAGAAATTGTGGCATACACATAAAATGGAATATTACTCAGCAACAAAAGCAAATCTTGCCACGTGCAACATAAATGGAACTTGAGGACATCATGCTAAGTGAAATACAATGGAGAAAGACAAACATCATATGACCTCACTTATATGTCAAATCCAAAAAACAAACGAATACAAACAAACTGAGCTCATAGATACAGAGAACAGATTGGTGGTTGCCAGAGGTGAGAGGTGGGAGTGGAGGAAATGGGTGAAAGGGGTCAAAAGGCACAAACTTTCATTTATAAAATAAATAAGTCACTGGGACTTATGTCCAGTATGGTAACTCTAGTCAATAATACCGTATTATAGGGGCACCTGAGTGGCTCAGTCAGTTAAGCACCCGACTCTTGATTTCGGCTCAGGTCATGATCTTGCGGTTTGTGAGTTCAAGGCCCGTGCCGGGCTTTGTGCTGACAGTGCAGAGTCTGCTTGGGATGCTGTCTTCTTCTCTGTCTGCTTCTCCCTCTTTATCTTTCTCTCTCCAAATAAATAAAAATAAACTTAAAAAAAAGATCTTGTATTGTGTATTTGAAAGTTGCTTAGACAGTAGATCTTCAAAGTTCCCATCACAAGAACAAAATTTGTTACTATGTGTGAATTTGGATGCTAACTAGACTTCACTGTGGTGATAGTTTCACAATATAAACAATTATTAAATCATTATGTTGTACACCTGAAACTAACATGATGTATATGTCCATTTATATCTCAATTTAAGGCGGTGGGTGGGGGGGAAGCATCCACTGGTGGAGACATGATTTCCAGTCCATGTAAACCTGACTGAAAATGCCAGGGTGTGGTCCCCAGTCTCTTCCCTTCCGGAACTTGATTGCTGATGGCAGATGTGCAACCAAGTCATGCTTGGTGCTGGTCCTGCTAGCGTGAGTCAGATACACACAGCCCACCCTGCTCACGACATCTACTTCTCCACCTGGCCTTTGGATAGAGTCCCCTGGAAGTGACCAAAAAGACACATCTGCCACCCTGCTCTAATACAAAGGAAGACTTGAAAAGCCCTTTGCACATCTTGGGTTCTGAGCCATTGCCGTATGCTCAGTGCTGCTGCCCTGAGTGGTGGCACAGGGGCAGGAAAGAGTCAAGCCAGGGCATTGGCTGGACCTGTGTTTGATGTTGGCTTTGCCCCTGACTAGCTAGGAACCTGGACCTGAACCCACCTGTCCATTACCACCACCACATAAGGAGTTCTCACTATGGATAGACAAGGCACATTGAATCCTCAAATGTGTATGTGTGTGTGTGTGTGTGTGTGTCTACATACTCTGGAACTCATTTTTGGCCCACTTAACGGATGACAAAACTGAAGCTCTTAATAACACATCCGCGACTGTGTACTTGGCAAGGAGAGGAGCTTGAATCCTTCATGTTGAGGTTACTGCCAAGTAACCAATGGCCGCTCTCTATGCTTTGCAACTGTGGGCCATGGAGTGGCTTAGAAGCATCACACATGAAGGGCTCAGACCAGAGAGGTCCTCGGAGATGTTGTTGTTATAACCAGCACCTCACCCCACAGCTCTGACGCACAATCTCTGTCTGGATTTACAGAGCACACTTGGCCCCAGGAACTTCATTTCCCCCAGCCCCTCCTGCCCGGCACTCGCAGTGCCCTGGCTGTTGCTCTCTTCCGCGTTTGGCCAACCTTCAAGCCTCTTCAACCTCAAAATGCTGCCATCTTGCCAGTTGGGTGGCTATGTTTTTCCAAGTGCAGACCCACGGGGCTTTCTGCCCCATCAGTGGATCCCATCGGCCCGACAGCCCCAAGGGGAAGGTCCCAGGCAGGGGTCTGTGGCCCCTTACAGAAGCCAAGAGCCATTGCAGGGGGTGTCTGAGGGAGAGGAAAGCAAACGCCTTCCAGAGGGAAGGAAAACAACCAGTGCTGGGGGACAGGCCACCCTGAGCTACGAGGCAACGCTTCCATGCAGGATCAGATTTGTCACTGTCACGGCAGCTGGGGAGAAGCTCCATACTAACTAGTTACATTAACTTGCCTAAAGCACTTTCCCCTCCTCTGCCTTAGCTATTTCATCTATAAAATGGGTGAGGTGGAGTTAAGTTGATAATTTTCTAAAGTGTGTTCGAAAGAACATTAGCCTCTCATCTTCCCCTCACTCTTGAAGATTCATAGCATAGTCCAGCTTATTCAAGGCCCTGACAAGTACTGTGCAGCAAGGAACTGCTGTCTTGGCTTAATGCACCATCTTCTAAGCTTCCTGGACCAGAAAGCTTTTTAGGTGACATCAGTTAACATCCCTTTGGCCAGTGTTCTGCGGAACATGCCTTGGCTAATTCCCAAGTCCTTTCTGGTAGTCTCAGCTCCTGAGTCTGTGCTGGGGTCCAGAGGGCCTGGTTGGCTATGGGCCGCCTGGAATTGATAAGGCCCCTGCCCTCTGCTTCCCCGGCCATCAAAGAACATCTGTTTTGCATGACCAACTGTGGCGAGTTCTTGACTTCTCAAGATCTCTCTCTCCTTTCTGATTTCTGCACCTTTCCTGACCGCCTTCCATGTGGCTTGGGTGGGGCTGGCCTTACCATCTGGCTCCAGGAACATACCTGTGACCTAGGCCTGGCTGTTGAAGTAAAACATCCTCCTGGCCATCGTGATTGGTTTGTTACAGGCATGGCACTCCAGTGGGACGAACCAGAGAACTCCGGCACTTTTGCTGGGAAGGTTTGGAAAGAACTGGTGCCTTCTTCCTGGCATGGTTGCAAAGCAGGGCATTGCCTCTTCCTCTACTGTGGAAGGGCCTGCCAGAGAGATCCCTAGGGGAGGCAGAGCTGATGACGGAGGCAAATAATGCCTTGACAAGATCACCAACGGGCTGGATCCAGGCTTTCCTGAAGCCATGGCACACTCACCCATCCTTTTCCACTAAACTATTTTGAGTTTGGTTCTAACCTTGTAACCGAAAGAGCCCTACCCCACCAATTTTACAAGCGGTGTGGTGGGAATCCAATATTAGCGGAAAGGGGGAAAGGACTGTAGAGCTTGGCGAAGCAGTGTGCGGAAAGCATCTGGGAAATGGAGTGGGATGGTTCCCGTGGCATCGTGTGGGACCAGGCAAGAAAGGACTGATCCCAGGGACCCTGGCAACAGTGGGTAATGCTGAACCCAATGGAATGATGCACCAGTGGTAGTGTTCCAGGCCAAACCTAAACATGGGCTGGCCCTGACAGAACACATGCCAACACAGCCTTGGCCGTGGTTCTGATGGTCACAGACCCTCAGGCTTGGCATCTCCTGGGAGCTTGTTAGGAATGCAGAGTCTCGGGCCACACCTCAGACTTACTAAATCAGGATCTGCATGTTAACAAGGAGCCCAGAGGTGCGTGTGCACAGCCCAGTTTGAGAAGCACCACTATGGGGTTATTGGTAGTGACTGTGGTAGCATGCCAAGATGGCCACCATCAGCTCCTTCCTTCCTGTTTGCCCGCCCACTGGGGGGTGGGCAGTGTCTTCGTGCCTTTTATCTGGGCTTGCCCAGGAGTTGCGTGGAGCAACAGAATGCGGTGCCCTGGTGGTGCCAGTACTATGTTTCACCCCCCAAAAGCCTAGCAACTCTGCATCATCCCTCAGAAGCCAGCTGTCATAAAGTCTGACTACCCTGAGACCTCCACGCTAACCACATGGAGATGCCATATGGAGGCCCTGTGAGTTCCAGAAAGGTGAGGGAGTGACCTTCGCCAATGCCATGCAGAGCTGAGTCCTGCCCAAATTCCTGACTCATGGGATTGGGAGAAATAATTGATCATTGCTGTATTAAGCCATTAAGTTTTGGGTTACACAGCAAAAGCCTACTGAAGTAGCGACTATCTTTCCTCTTGCAGGGTGTTCACTCGCTCTAGACACTGCTGAGCACATTCCGCCTGCCAGATGTTGTTCCAGGCACTGTTCCAGGTCCAGGGTGAGTGATCGTGAGATAGACAGCACCCCTGCTCTTGCAGGACTGAAGTTTTTGTCCAGAAAGATGGCAATAGGCAAGAAAACACCCAAATACAATGCAACGGAGGAATGTTTGTCCCCTCCCCTCCCCCTACCCCAGTATTCATACGTTGAAATCCTAACCCCAAGGAGTGACAGTAAGAAGACAGGGCCTTTGGGAGGTGATTAGGTCATCAAATGATTAGGGTGGAAGAGTCACGCATGGGATTAGTGCCCTTATAAAAGGAACCTTAGAGAGGCTCCTGGGTGGCTCAGTTGGCGAAGTGTCCTACTCTTGATTTCAACTCAGGTCATGATCTCACGGTTTGTGAGATCAAGCCCCATATGAGGCTCTGTGCTGGACATGGAACCTGCTTAAGGTTCTCTCCTCTCCCTCTGTCCCTCCTTCCTCTCTCGCTCTCTCAGTAACTAACTAACTAACCAACTAACTAAATAAATAAAAGGAGCCTCAGAAAGCTCTCTTTCTACCACATGAGGTGACAAGGAAATGGCTGTCCACAACTTGGAAGCAGATGATCACCAGAACCCTCCACTCCTGGTCCCCCGATCTCAGACTTCTAGCCTCTAGAACTGTGAGATAAGCCTCCAGTCAATGGTGCTTTGTTACAGCGGCCTGAACCAAGACACACAATAATGTCTGAATTTAGGAGCAGTTTGGAGTGGGGCTGGGGACAATATTAGACAACACAAGGAAGGCTGCTCTGAGGGGACGCACCTGATCTGGGTGGTGACATTGAACAGGGGCAAACCATGCAATGACCAGAGGGAAGGGTGATGTTGCCAAAGCCCTGAAGGAGCAATGTGGCTTGTTGGAGGCATAGGCGGTGGTCTGTGGGGGGTGTTTGGGGGGAGGGGGGAGAATGAGGTCAAGAGATGAAGTCCCAAAAGTTGGCGGGGCTATAGCTACACTGACTGGTAGTGGCCACGAGCCACACAAGGCTATTTAGGCCAAACGTAACATAAAATTACAATTTAGAACTCAGTTCCTCCGTCCCACTAGCCACATTTCGAGCCCTTGAGAGCCATACATGGCTCGTGACTAGCATATGGGACACTACAGATGAGAATATTTCCCTCAGTGAGGAAAGTTCTATCAGCCAGCGCTGGCTGTAGAACAAACCAGGAGTCGACCAAGGTTCAAGGTCAGACCACGTGCCCTTGAGCTTGGCACCTCATTAAATCCCTGGAGGTGCTGGTTTTCCCCAGGATGAAATGAGGCTCCCGCAGCCCAACAGTGGGGCTGAATTATCCACAGCAAGATATCAAGTCCACAAACAGTTGAACTGAGGTCTTACTGGGAGAGCATGTTCAAGGCTTCATCCACGGTAAACTGGCAGCAAAAAGGCCTGTTTAACTGACTTCTTTGCAACCTCATTTAGGCTGCCAATTTGGGGCTCCCTGATGTGAAAAAAAGAACAGAGCGTGGCTACTATTTCAGAGCAATGCGCAGAAGGGAAATTGCTACAATTAGCCAAAGCTGATTTTGATTAGCATATTTTCTTCCTCGGCGCATAACATCTGTTGGTGTGGAAACAGTCACTCCATCTTGTCCCGTCAGAGTGAGAGGCACGGGCAGTGAATGAGGCAGGCCCACGGGGAGCCCGACAGCAGCCGGGACGAATGTGAAGAGGGGGGATAAAAGAGCCCCTGAGGAGGGGCACCTGGGCGGCTGTCGTTTGAGCATCTCTTGATTTGGGCTCAGGTCATAATCTCAGTTTGTGGGTTCGAGCCCCGCTATGGGCTCTGCGCTGATGATGCGAAGCCTGCTTGGGATTCTCTCTCTCTCTCCCTCCCTTCCCCCCGCCTCTCTCTCTCTCTCTCCCTCGCTCACTGCCTTCTTTCCCTCTCTCAGAATAAATAAATAAACTTGAAAAAAAATTTTTTAAGGAGGTAAAATAGCCCCTGAGGAACTGGGCAAGTTACCAGAAGTTTGTCCTTAGGAAGGATAAATAGGAAAGTGTTCCCCTCTCCCACCGCCCTCCCCGACCCTGCTCAGGCTGGGGGACGGCAGCTGGAGGCCGCATGCTCTCCTTAGAGTCGGCCACACCGGCATTGTCATTTGCTGTTGGTGGCGGCTCCACAAGTTCTCTACCCCTTGGGGCGGTTACCCAAACATCCTCATCTGAGAAATGCAGATGATGACACCCACGTGATGGGTGAGGGGCGGATTACAGAAAATAATCTCTGTGACCACATTCGGCATACAGTAGGTGCTCCATAAATGCTGGCTGAATCATAATCTTCATAGGAAAGAGTTTTGGGAGAAGAAGAGAGATGGGCTGAGGGGTGTGTGATTAGCAGTCAGGCTGGTTCCAATCCTGTCGCCCTCATTCATCCATTCAACAAACATTCATTCTGGGAATTGGTCTGTGGCCTCACACCAACCCCCTAGAACCAGCCTGACCACCGCTTTCCTATCTGGGGCCCAGCAGATTGCTGGAGCTGGTCTCTATGGTCCCTTTAGGCTTTCCCCCCTAACAAAGTTTGTAGGCCCGTCCTGAAAGGCCTGACCCATTTGGATTCAAACATGGGAGCTTAGCAAGGTTTCGAGACCCAGATCCTGCAATCTGGGATTTGGAACAGCTTTTAAAGATCTTTTGGTTCAGCTCCCGACTGATCACAAGGATCCTGTCCCAGCCCTGCTGACGGAAGGTACTCGGTTTGCCTGGATGCTTCCAAAGGCATTCTTACTGCCTCGCAAAGCAGCCCATTCTATTTTCAGCGCGCTCTAATCTACGGATACGCTTGCCTGTATATGGAGCGTATAGAAATTCTAGGTTAATGTCCCTCTTAGAACACGGCACCCAGCACAGAACATAGTTCTCAGTTTCCATATCTGTAAGATGAGCACAAAAATCCCTACTTCATCTTCCTGGTGGCAGGAACTCAGAGCAATAACAGAGATAGGGGGTCTGATACTAGGAGGCACTTGTTTGTTCCTTCCCTTTCCAAACGAGGGCTGTTGCAAGTGGAGGATGTGGACCCCTCTGGCTCCAGCCTCTAGACCGCTCTTTTCCTTCAGTGGGGCCTGGGATGAGACACAATGTTCCCAGCAGGCCCGATGGACCACTACGACTTGGACTCCTGCGTGTGAGGGAGAGGATGGCAGTCAGCTCTCACAAGAAGACAAACCACCCCGGGGTGCGAGGCGTTCTGCGCCCTCTGGTCTCTCTGGCGAATGGTCCCTCTGGATGCAGGGAGCCAACGGACAGACAGACAAGGCAGCCGGGAAAGCTGGCTCTGCCTCCTGGTGCCCCTGCTCCGGTCCCCACTGTTGGCTCTTGAAGGCCTGGGTGCTGGTGTCCCAGCTGGGAAGAGCCAGCATCCTCCCAGAGAGAGGGCCCTGCACCCCACCCCCGCCCTCCTCTCGGTTGCCTACTCTTCCGGTGTGCGAACCCATCGACCAATTTCCCAGGATGGTCTCAAATCTCTCACTGTCCCAGGAGGGAAGGAAGAGATTTGAGACGCCCGGCGCCACTGGCAGTGGGATTTCAAAACAGCCAAGGAGGGAAGGCACAGCGTACAGAGAGGAAAGTCGTCATGCATGTGGTCGGGGGGCGGGGGGGGGGGGGGGGGTCTCGCATCCCTCCCATCGCCAGTGAAGCTACACCTGCTCCCTCTGCTGTAAGGGTGTCACTGGGCCGATGGCTGCCTTTGTCCCCAGCTGGGACCCAGAGCGATCCTCTAGTGGATGTGCCATCTGGGAGCCTGGCCTCCCTGCTCCGAGCCTCCATAGAGGCACCGAGATGACCTTTGCCCAGGCAGCCGGGGCAGGTGGCCGACTGGGGCTGGGTGGCGATTAGAATACCACTTCCTCCATTTGGCAACCCTGCCGAGAGAGGTCTGGAAAGGGGTGTCTGAGTCAGGTGAACTAGCTTCCCCAGACAGGCTCGGGCTTGTCCCGGCACACTCCCGGTCGCCAGATCGGATGAGCCGCTGTGAGTATGAGACCCTGGGGGGCTAGCCGGGCCAGCCATGGGCTGGGTCTCTTTCCATGGTTCTCAGGAAGTGTGAATACTCACCAAGAGCGCCTGGCGGGTCCGTGCCACAGGTCGACTTGTCTCCGTTGCCCTGGCCCTGTTAAGTGCAGGTCAGCCCTGGGAGGGTAAACTCACATATCCTGGGCCCAGGGGCAAGTGAGGCCTGAGAGCCTGAATGGGCCACATTGTGATGTCACAGCACTGGGGTCCCCCACAAGGCCTGCTGTCCCTGCTGGTATCAGGGGACAGGGAGCTGTTCCTGAAGAAGTAACACATCTGATTGGCACTGTTGGAAAAAAAAGCAACCGCCCTGCTAGGGCTCATCAGCCTGGGAGGCCCATATCCCCATCCTGCCTGGTTGGGTCAACATAAGTAACCCAAGTGCCTCTTTTCATTTTTCCCACACATTGACTTACAGAGGTACCCCCAACCCTTAGCTATTCCTTTGCACATTTTCTATGATTGATTTGAAAGTCCAAGGCAGACCCAGGACTTTTCCCCCACCGCCCACCTGGTGTGTTCAGAGTGCAAGCAGAAGAATTTCAATATTAGCTCAGAAAACAAACAGGAACATGTAAATCTCCCCCACCCTCTCTCTTGAGTCAAACCTGTCGCATGCCTTTCAGGGTATCTTCTATAGTTTATACGCCCGCGCTGCTCTCCTCGGCAGGTGATTGGTAATTAGGTACAACTTCCAGTGACTAAGCCCCCAAAGGGAAGAAAAACCCACAAAGGGGGCCAAAGTCTAAGAGGTTTCTAGAAGTTCTGTCCCCTTGCTTCTCTGGTGCTTCAGGTTGGGAACGGGAAGCATTCTAACCAAAGAGAAAATGGCCTTGCCTTGGAGATGATCCTAAATTTTCGAGTCTGAAACAGTGGTTTTCAAGCTTTGGGGGTACATTTGAATCACCTGAAGGCTTGTTAAAATACAGACTCCCCCCCCCCCCCCAGATTTCCTGATTCAGTACATCGGGTGTAGGACCCAAGAATCTGTGTTTCTAACAAGTTCCCAGGTACTGCTGCTACTGGTCCAGGGAGTACCTTTTTTCTTTTTAACGTTTATTTATTTTCGAGAGAGAGACAGACAGAGCGTGAGCAGGGGAGGGGCAGGGAGAGGGAGACACAGAATCTGAAGCAGGCTCCAGGCTCTGAACTGTCAGCACAGAGCTCGGTGCCAGGCTCGAACCCACAAACTGTGATATGACCTGAGCCGAAGTCGGACGCTTCACCGACTGAGCCACCCAGGCGCCCCCAGGGAGTACACTTTAAAAAGTATTGCTTGGACACATAATGCTGCTGGTCTTCTGGGTTTGATCCTAAAATAACACTGCCAGCTGATGGCAGTATTCAGGGCTGGCTGGGGAACAGAAAGAAGTCCTAGCTTTGGGGCCAAACTCGCTGAGTCTTAGGTTCAACCAGCCTGCTGTATTGAGGGTCTACCTGTTCATGGCCAGTGCTGAGCCATGTTGGGAAGGCACGGCTCATGTCTGTGCCTTGCCCATAGCCTCTTGGCTTTACCATTTCTGTGCACAAAGGTAGCCTGACTTGCAGCCTCCAGCGCCTGTGTCCCTTTGTCCGGGGGCTCTCCTCAGCTTCTGGAGCCCATCCTGTCTACAGGCAGTGCAGCTGTGAGCCCAGGAATCAAAATCTCCCCAGGAACCTCCTCAGCCAGTGACGTTTAGGGATTGGTGGGTAAATGCCCCACCTCCTTCCTGCTCAGGTGGAGTCACTGGGAAGCACGCTCTACGCCATCTCCCAGGGGTCGCCACAGGACAGAGCCTCCGTTGCCCAGTGGTAACTGGCTTGATAATACCCGATCTTGCTGCCCTCCCTCTCCTGGCCCACCTCCCCGCCTCTCTGCCAGAGTTTCCCGGAATTGCCTCTAAATAAGCAACTTGCCCTTGAATCTTGCTTTTAAGGTCTGCTTCTGGGGGAACCCAGATCAAGACATCATGGATAAGGAATGGTTTTTGTCCTTGATAAGTTCACATTTACAGGAGGGAAGACACTAGTGTGGCTTAGTAAAATCAGGAATTTCTGGGAATTGCTGGTGAGTGTCGGGTCTCCAGGCAGATGAGGCATTCTGCTGGTTGCCCTTAGGAGTGTCATCAAGGGCGTCTTAACACAGTGTAGGAGCTCAGATGACACTATCATAGGGAGGCCAGGGCGAAGAAGGGGCCTGGCAACCTGGCCCAAAGGCCTTTTCTTCCACACAGGCAGGCCTGAATGGGGTACCTGCAGGGGACTGATTTGCTATGCAAATTCCTCTTGCTTCTACCTCCCTGGACAATTTCTCTTAAAATAGGAATACGGAAGTGCACCTGCACCGTATAAAATATGACTCTTGTTAGGTCTGGGGGGCTGTCAGAATCTGGGGGAGGGGTTGGTAAGGGTCTCTGCTGGCCTGATAGGATTAACACACTGTCCTAGGTGCCCATCCCCATGCCATGGCTGTGTCTAGCCTCACACCTGCGTTGTAGCAGGATTGATCCAACTCATCCCTTGCCTTTGCAGTGGGCGTGGCCCCCCAACTCATCCCACATACCCCTCCTCATCATCAGCGTCTGTCCTCCAGAGAACCCCCACATACAAACATACAATCCAAATGAAATCACTCCACGTGGCATCAAAACACCCTTCAAATCAAGTCCCTGGCCCCTTCAGTCCAACACTTACATACAGAAGTTATGGAACGACCAGTGAATGGCCCCAGTTGCTCCTTGGCCGGGCACCTTCACAGATCATTCTCAGGGGACCAGGCACCCCAGAGTTCTTTCCCCACATTTCAACTTGGCTAGAGGGAGAATAAAGCCTATCAACCTGGAACATTGTGTTAATGATATTATCAACCTTTTCGGCATTACCCAAGACTCAAAAAATAATGGCTACCAAACAACCATGAGCCTGGCCTCTAGACAAAAGGATCATGTACATGAAGGGCCCCAATTCCGAGACCTCAGCACAGAGCTAAGAGATGAAAATGGGGGCTCAGCTTGTGCCTTCAAAGACAACAGTCTCGATGTCCATCTCATATTTTACACTCCCAAAGCCACAAAAATGCCTTCGACCTCATCGTTTTATTTTGTGATTAATTTGTGACATAATTTAAAATATGGGAGAAACATGTGCATTCATGTGTTAATTTCAGTGCCTTTTTTTAGCAATGTGGGAAATTGGAAATCATGTAAATGTCTAAAAGAGGAATGATTGAATAAATTGTAGAGAATCCCCATGTTGGAGTATTAAGACCATTAATAAAATGATCATTAGGACCATGGGGAAACAGAAAAGAACGGTATTATTAAGCATAAATTTAAAAGGCAGAGTCTACAAACAATTACAACTATGAAAACACTTGCCTGTGAAAAAATACTCAACATCACTAATGACCAGGGAAATGCAAAAAAACTAGAGCACACTCACAAGCATGGCTACAATCAAAAAGAATAGCAATACTAAGTGTTGGTAAGAACGTGAACTTGAACTTCCATACGTTGTAAAATAGTACAACCACCTTGGAAAAGTGCTTGGTAGTTTGCTCTAAACATACAGATCTATGAAATGACCCCACAAATCCACTCCCAGGTATTTACTCAAGAGAAATGAAAACCCCTCCAACAGTTGTACAAAAAGTGTCCATAACTGCTTTATTCACAATGTCCCCCAACCAAAAACAACGCAAATGTTCAATAACAAGTGAATAACAAATTCTTGTAAATGTTCATAACGGAACATTAGTCAGCAATGAACACAAACAAAGTCCTAGTGCCTACATGTTCATGTGATAAACCTCAAAGACACCCTGAACAGCAGAGGCCAGAGATAAAGGGGACATACTTGATTCCACAAAGTTCTGGAACAGGTAGAACTAGTCTAAGGCAGCAGAAATGTTTAGTGATTGCCTGGAGGTGAGAGTGGGGTAGGGTGGGGTGGGAGATGGACTAAAGGGATAAGGGAACTTCGTGGTGTAAAGGAAATGTTCTAGATCTTTAGTATAGTGGCATTACTCAGGTGCATATATTTGCCAAAACTTGTCAACCTGCACAGTTAAAATGTGTGAATTTTAAAGCACGTAAATTATACCTCAATAAAGATAAGAATATGTGTGTGTGTGTGTGTGTGTGGGTGTGTGTGTGGGTGTGTGTGTGTGTGGGTGTGTGTGTGGGTGTGGGTGTGTGTGGTATGTGTATATATGACATATATATTACATATCCATACATTCACATAAGTAGTCATATCAATACACACACACCCACACACACACACACCCACACACACACACACACACTGCTTGCCCCGGAGTAAAACCCAAAAGGAAATACACTAAAATATGAAAAACAGTTGTGTTTCATTAATGACATTATAGATGATTTCTTTTTCTTTTTTACTTCTTAGAGTTGCCATAATTTTACCTGTGTGGTCCTACGGTAGAATAATAAATGTTCATTTTTTTTTTCATCGCAAATTTCTGGAAGCAAGCACTTACGGTGATGTATATGACACATTAGGTTTTTATTGAATATGTGTATGATGACTCCTATGGATTTCTTATCCTGTATGTCCACCAATCTAAATCTTCAAGCTAATATCAAATCTCACATCCCCTACTAAACCATTCATAATATCCTTGTCAGAAACAAAAACTGTCTTATATCATCCACCATCTCTTCATATATTGTTTCACATTGCTCACCAAGGGCTGGAATAATATCTTTATTCTTTGTATTCCCAACAATCCCTAGCACAGAAAAAGCACAGAAATTTGGAGAAAGTAGATCTGAGCTAGCACAGGGTCACTATGTACAGTGGCACAGGCTGTGCACTGCACAAACTCTGAGCAATGACACAAACGGCTCCCCCTGCTGCATGAATAATGCCCTCTGGAGTTGTGCAAACAAAGTTCTTGGTCAGAGTCCCTGTCTAGTTTTGTGACCCTGAGGAAGTTACCTCCTGAGCTTTGGTTTCTTTATCTGTGTAATGGGAATGTTGAGATGATTGAATCGAGATAGTGTGTGTTCAAAGCCCTGTGCAAACTATGTGTTATCTCTACAATGTTAGATGCGATGATTCTCATAATAAATCTGGTCACTGCCTTTACAGCTTGCTCATTACCAACACTTCCTCATCAGCTTTTCCTCAATTCCCCGAAATTGTCAAACATGTTCCTGTTTCAGGGCCTTTGCACACGCTGTTCTCTCTCCCTAGAAGACTTTTGTGCCCACATCTTCTGGCAGATGGCTCCTTTGGGTGATTCAGATTTTGGCTGCAATGTCACTTGAGGCTTTACCTAAGCCTCCTAAAATAGCCTCCTCCCCGCTGTCATTTACTCTCTTATCACCCTGTGGTATTAATATCTGAAATTATTTTATTTGTTTAAGGCTGATTGTCCACCTCCCGTCCCAAACCTTGTTGTGTAGAGGGTCTATGTCTGTTTTGTTCATGCCCTATCTCAAAAATCATTTACTGAATGAATGAACAAATACTTATTGGTAAGTAGGCGACATGCCGTATTTATTCAGTTCAGTCTGCCAACTGTTTTCCAAAAACCAGAGACGGTGAGGCAAACACGGCTTGTTCCCACCTCTGCTGAGAGTGGAAACCCACCCTAGTGGCTGAGGGAATCTGGCTAAGATGTGCCCGGCAGCCGCAGGTCTGAACGTTTGCCGCTGATGCTGGACCGGGTAAGGCTCCAAGTCAGCCACCGTGTCGTGAGGACACGGGGAATAAGGAGGGCATTGTGCTGCCCACGGAGATGGATGCTTCCGAGAACGGCTTGGGAAAGCACCTCCCTCCGACTGGACACACCTCTCCCAGCCAGGTACTTTGTTCCTTTCTCTCTTCCCTTTTTCTTTCCCCGACTGTGAGCAAGGATTTCAGGCCAATCAGCCTTACCTTTGTTCCTCCTAGCTCTCATTGTGGGGTTTCTTTAAAGTTCTGTGTTGGCATAAGCTCGGTCAGCGCCACGGTGGAATTTTCTGATCCATGCCAAAGATGGAGCTCATTAGTTTCCTTGCCTGGAAGAAAGAAAACACTTCTTTAGGAACTGGCGCGTTTAGCGTTCTGCTGAAGGAGGGTGAGGCCCACTTGCGAGGAAGTTTAATGTAGGTTTGTAGGTGGGTCATTTAGGAAAAACCAGTGCATTGCAAGGTGCTCACGGGCCTGCAGAGACCCCTGCGTGTTGCCCACACTGATGGCTACCCACTGTCCACTGGCTGAGTGCAGGGCAGGGCCCTGGCAGACTTAACCAGAGGCAGGAAAGCACCCCCACTCCCCTTAAAGTGCCCACCCAGTACTTTCTAGAAAGTTCTTCTGCCGTCTCCTTCCCTCCTCTTTTGAAATGTGCATGATTCCTGGAGAGGTGACTCCTGAGGTCCTGCTTTCCAAACTGGAAAACAGGTGGGTTATCCCCAGTGCTGGGAACTGATGCCATCAGATAAAGAGCCAGAATCTTTTCATTTTATTTTTAGTTTTTTTAATGTTTATTCATTTCTGAAAGAGAGAGACAGAGCATGAGCAGGGGAGGAGCAGAGAGAGAGATGGAGACACAGAATCCAAAGTGGGTTCCAGGCTCTGAGCCAGCAGCACAGACCCCGACGTGGGGCTCGAACTCACGAGCTGTGAGATGATGATCTGAACCGAAGTCGCACGCTTAACCGACTGAGCCACCCAGGCGCCCCATAGAATCTTTTTATATAATGGTAGATAATTTAAAAGCTTATATTAAAATGAACTTTGTGTATTTATGAATAGAAAATGGTGTAGAAGGAAAAAAGTAAGAAATATTACCTTATGGTGTTGGAACTTCAGGTGATTTTTAAATATTTTTCGTGATGTTTTTCCTATATTATTTGCACTATGTATAGTATTCATATATACTGCTCTGATAAAACTAACAGTAAAATTATTTCCATTTTTAGAACATCTGCTTTTGTGGATTTATTTTGGAGAAGAATGCAAAAATACATACGTGGCTATTTACATATACCTGAATGACATCCTAATACAGATGATTTAGAGCCCGGAATCCCCACCCCCCGCCCATCCTCAATATCTACCTTCACCCTCCCCTGTCTTTAGAGTCAGTTTGGTGCAAATATTTAATAAGAGACATTGCATGGAGGGGCCCGGGTGGCTCAGTGGGTTAAGCGTTCAACTTTAGCTCCGATCGTGGTCTCGAGGTTCATAAGTTTGAGCCCCACGTCGGGCTCTGTGGTGACAGCTTGGGGCCTGGAGCCTGCTTTGGATTCTGTGTCTCCCTCTCCCTCTCTCTGCCCCTGCCCTGCTCACGCTCTCTTTCTCTCTCTCTCAAAAATAAACCTTAAAAATAAAAAGAGACATTGCATGGTAAGTCAGTAAGACTTTAGCGTGATTTAGTTTGAGTTCATCTCCCTCTCCCCCTCTCTCTCCCTCTCTCTCTCTCTCTCTCTCTCACACACACACACACACACACACACACACAAAACACAGATAGTTCCTAGAACTCTGAAAGAATCCATGGACTCCCAGTATAATGACACTGGAAGAAGAAACCAAAGTTGCCTAAATTAAACCAGCTAACTGATTTCTGCCCAGGCCTGGATTTTTTCTGACGACAGTGACCATTAGCAGTCTGAAGAGGAACGTCAACGGCGTTACAGGCAATGTTCTCATCCCACCAAATCTAATTTTTCTGCAGTGCACATTCAGATCG